>NC_071506.1:26993427-27645427 GCF_027887155.1 Malaclemys terrapin pileata
AGAAAAATTGACAGAGCAGATGGTGGATAATGACAGTGACAGCGAACAAAAAAACTATCAAATATTGTCTATTGGGAAGGCCCTCTTCTCAATGTAAATATAAAGTAAACATGACACAGGTATTAGGGAATTTTACAGTCTACTGTTCTTGGCAGCTGGTTTGGCACTAGCTGCGGTGTCTATTTTGGGGATCAGCTGTATAGTCCCAGATTGCCATTTTCTTCTGTTCTTTCTCTTAAATATCGTACGGTATATTATCACTTACTTATTTCCTCTGATAGTAGAGCAGGCCAGGCACTGAGTCACTTCCTCCCTGTCAATAAAATTGTCAATGTTGTAAAAGCTTTTTAAGAAGGAATCACTTTAAAAAAAATCTGCAATTTGGCTTCTTTGAAGGGTGCTGAGTAGCCTAAGGACTTCTTTTCTGCCTGAAGGTGAAGCCTTTTTCTCACTAGGCTGATACTTTGCCTAGCATACAAGATAAAGCGGTGACACTTGAAAGTGCAGTTTGTCATTCAAAAGGAGCTGAATTAAGGCCTTTTTTGTGCATTGCTAAGAACTTACTTTTTTTTTTTTCTGCTTCCAAACTGTTCTGCTATCCATGCAGGGTTTTTTGTTTTGTTTTGTTTCATTTTGTTGTTGTTGTTGTGTGTGTTTGTTTTGACAGAAATCAGTTTAGTTTCAGAATTAGATTAGGTCACATGGGTACATGAAATTAACCTGGCATCAAAGACAGCTTTCCTCGTTTCCCACACTTCCCTCCCACCCCCCCTCTTTTCCACTGAAAACTCTCTAAAGCTTTTCAGAGATAAAAGGCCAAATCTCAGAAACAAGCTTTATTGAAGGTTTATACACTCACCTTGCAGGGAATGCCTGTCCTCATTGAATATTTTCAAACTATCAGGGATCAAATTAAGGATGGCTTAACTGAGTCAATTAATGAATCACAGAATTGAGTTATAATGTATTATATGAGCGTAGTATCTGGGATTAATGAAGTGTTGCTTTGGTGAAAGCATTAAAAAATGTGGTGGGTGGGGTAACTTTGTGTGATGTAGCTCTGCGGCTTGCTGGATGGTTTTAAAATAGAAGTCTGTCTTCACATAAAATATGATTCCCTCACAAACAGTAACAGGATGTCAGCTCTTCTATGGATTTGTAAAGTGTATTTAAAAAAAAAATTCAAGAAAAAACCAAGCCTTTAAAAAGAGTATGTCTACACTGCCTACTAAATTTGGCTCTAACTCTGACCCTTCTACACACCCATAAATCAGTCTGACTTGGGTCTAGGGTGACCTGATGTCCTGATTTTATAGGGACAGTCCTGATTTTTGGCACTTTTTCTTATATAGGCTCCTATTACCCCCCCCCCACCCCCCATCCCGATTTTTCACACTTGCTGTCTGGTCACCCTACTTGGGTCAGTAAGTGCTTAGGACCTGGTTTCTAGGACCCTGCTAGTCTAGTGGGCCAGAGCCCAAGTCCTGCTGTGACTCAGGTCCAAGCCCTGTCATTTTGTAGCGTGAACACAGGTAAAGCTGCAGAAACCAGTCAGAAGGTCCACATAATGCAGCATGGACGCATTACCGTGGCTGTCAGAGCTGGGTCCAGCAATTGTAAACCCAAGTTGATGATGCAGTGTAGACTGCATGGGCTTTAAAACACCGGGGTCCATAAGCCTGAGTCCCACAGACCTGGGCTTATTCTGCAGTGTAGACATACCCTAGGGGTTTAAGTGTTACAAGTTTACTAAGTAGGAAGTAACAAAGAGTCCTGTGGCACCTTATAGACTAACAGACATATTGGAGCATAAGCTTTCGTGGGGGAATACCCACTTCGTCAGATGCAGAGGCGTATTCACCCATGAAAGCTTATGCTCCAATACGTCTGTTAGTCTATAAGGTGCCACAGGACTCCTTGTTGCTTTTTACAGATCCAGACTAACACGGCTACCCCTCTGATAAGTAGGAAGTATATTTTTTAAAAGTTGCTTTGAGTCCTATCGTGCTTTAGCCCCTTATCCTAGCTGATTGTGAGCATTTTATTAAATGATTCAAGATAACTTTAAGGAGAGAGAGAATGGGATAAGTGTCCTTGTTACTGCTCAACCTGTTAGCCAGCTTTGTTCACCGGCCTCTGAATTTTAATCAAATAGCATGGTTTACCTCTAGGCTTAGACTGTAAAATGGAAGTGTAGCAGTAGAGGCCTTATTCAACAGAACCATCTGTGGCCTTGTAGGGCACGTTAAGCCATCTATGTTCATGGGTCTGGCTTTAACACCCCCCTCAGTTATTCAGCAGTAACCTAGTTAGGGCAATGTAACAGTTTCCTCTGCATTTCCTCTGGTATAAAGGGTGACTATGATGATTGATTTGAGGGAAGTAAGAGATTTGAGAACTCATTCTTATGAATCTTCCACCTCCACCAAATTCTAACCCCCAACTCTGGACAGCAAAATACTGGTGGTCCTCAACTGTTTATAATATTTTTTGTGTCAGAAAGATAAACCTAGGTTAGGTAGTTTCATCAGCTAAAACGCCTCTGCTTGGGAGCGGAGTGGAAATCATATGTCATTACATCACAACAATCTGGTGCATAATTTTGGGTATTTAAATATTTTCTATAAGGGATACCTCTAGGGTCAAAATGATTAGTTACATTTATTAATTGGCCATATTTTCATTGAGTGAATATAATTGCTGTTGCTTGAGAATATTGCACAGGAATTTTATTGATGTATGATAAATTTTGTATGCATGTAGACTTGCCTTTGAAGATCATCCATCTGTCAATTGTGTATAATTTTATATTTTGAAGTGTTTGTGTAACCTTAACTGTAGTGTTTCCTTACTTTTGCATGCTTTACTGTGCAGCCTTTATGTTCTCTTATATAGTTTTTGTTAGGGTTTTTTGGAAGGGTGGGGGAGGGGCCAATTCCGTATGGCTTAGTAGTCCTTTTTAAATTGTCCATGACTGAAACCTCTAGTCCTTTGGATCCCTGATTCATTCAATCTGCAGCTGACAAGATAAGCATGCTTACTAGCATGTTCTTAAGTTTAAGCATGAGTAGTCTTATTGACTTCAATGTGACTACTCCTATACTGAAAGGTAAGCATGTGTTTAAGGGCTGGTCTGATGATTAGGTAGGTTAGTTAGCCATGCACGTGTGTGCTGTTCAACACCTTCGCTGCACCTTCACTCTAAACGTTGGTTCTTAATTAATAAATAAATCAATTGAATGTCAGATCCAAGTTGTGTGCTTCTACACTCAAACTCATTAGGTCACAGTGTCTCTCAACCTAGTCACTCTACCTTTGTACCCATCTTGAAAAATGTGCTTGCTAATAATGTTTTGCATACACATAATGATTTTTCACTAGTAGATCTCAAACGTGGGTAAGGATTACTAATCTGTGGCCTTAATGCATCAACTCTTCGTAGGTAATCTGCATGTAGCATTCTTTCAACGTGGAAAAGGCACAGGTCTGGCACCTCAGAGATTAGGGTTTTACTCTTAGCTATGCTGTAAATAGTATATCTGCAGATTGCTTAACTTTTTCAGTTACCTTAATACTCTTGCTCCACTGTCTCCTTTTTTCCCTCCTTCTAGTGAGAAGAAAGATGAGAGAATGAAGGAGAGAGAAGGAAAGGTAGAAAAATGATACGGTGCCTAGAGGGGCAAGACTGATAATAGTAAGGAGAGCAAATCCTCCTCTGTCTCTTTCCTGAGTTCCAGAGGTGTCTCTATCGCTAGCTAGAGGGAATAGGTGCTCTTTTCCCCTGTTTAGCTAGTTAACTCTGCAGGAGCTTTCAGATTTGTGCCTTTTCATCACACTCAGCTGCTTCATTTGGCTACAGCCCAGTGGTTTCCCCCACCTCCGGGGACAGAGGACCAGGTAAGGCCCCTATGAATATCTCCAGAAGTTCCAGACATTGGTGGGACTCATTCTCACAAGAGCCTTTGCCTTCCCTTTCCTTTCCCCTCAAATCTCATGCTGCAATGTGTTTAATTTTGTCAGTGTGAATCCCCCTTTCCCATGACTGCTGGTGGGTGTCATGTGCTGGTTTCTCCCCTCAGTACCACCCACCTCTGGAATATGGCTTGGGTTTCTTCTCCTGCGGTGGCCTCCCTACTGTGTAATGCAGCCTCCAACAGCACCAGAAAAGCTGCCTATTTTGAGTCTCTTTCTGGTGGGCTACTAGCACATATGGTTTACTGACTGGCATACTAAGACACAGGGGTGAAGACCAGTGGTGGGAACTCTTCCCCTTCAGGAGGAGGGAACTCTTTGAGGAGGGCTTGTACATGGCTAATGAAGAGCATTCCTCAACCTAAGAGGATTCGCTGCCTCAGTATCCTCGCTCTGGGTCAGGTTGCTCTGTAGGCCTCTCCTCTTCTTTCTGCAGCTCCCAGAGAAGGGGTTTCTCATCCTCCTTTTGAAGACAGTCCTCTCACCCATTGTCTATGATGGAGGCTTTTTCTGCCCAGCGAAAATGTCCCCACTGTCAGGACTTCTTCCCCTGAATCATGCATGCTAACACAGCCACCATCCCAGCAGCTGTATCTGTTGTGACTTGTCTATAGTTCTTTGTGGGCCCTTGTGAAACCTCTGCAGACACCTGAGTGTTGTGGTACTCAGGTTCAGCGTATGCTATCAAGCTACTTCTAGGACCTCACCCCTCAAGGTTTGAGGCTGCTCACTGCCTGAAAGTGACCATTGGCAATCTTCTTTATAAAGAAGAGGCCATTTGTGATGGTTCCCCACCAGCCAACCCATGATGGGAGAGCACAGGGCCAAATCCAATTATCAATGAGTCATCTTTCCTCATATCCCATTTCTCTTCCTTTAGTGCTTGTCCATTTAGATTGTAAGGTCTTAGGGACGGGGTGTTCTTAGATGCTGGTAAAGCATTTAGCACATTTTTATCAATAATTGCTTGTAGGAATCATCAGATTGAAGACTCGAGACCTGACTTTCATGGGTATTGAGTACTCTGTCCTATTGACTTCTGACTAGAGCTGGGCAAATCTTGTGCATTCTAGTGCATTCACTGGAAAACTTAGTTTTTGGTAAACAGGGGCTATTTGCAAATTCAACACAAATTCAGGCCCCCAAAAAGTGTTCAGGATAGATTCACAAAATTTAGGAGGAGATGTCTCCAGGCTATAGAGTCATTCTCGTTCTCTCTCTCTCTGGCCCAGTGAGTATTGAAATGGTTCCACTTTGTATAAAATACTTGAATAGGTAAGATGGAGAGAGACCCACTCCAGAATAGCTGGTGGCTAGGCTACTCAGCAGGAGGGGTTCTAGTCCATGCTCCAGATCAGGGATTTGAACCAGTGTCCCCCACAGGCCATGTGAGTGTTCTAGGCATTGGGCTATCTGTATAAGAGGGGGGCATCACCTATTTCTTTCTAGGAAAAATGGTTTTAAAATACCTGGAAATAAAATGAAATGCTTAATTTGATCACAAACTATTTTTTCTTTTTTTCAATTCACCTAAAATTACCCCCAAAAATCAGTTTGTGGGGGGAGGGATAGTTCAGTGGTTTGAGCATTGGCCTACTAAACCCATCATTGTGAGTTCAGTCCTTGAGGGGACCGTCTAGGGATCTGGGGCCCCCAAAAAAATAAATGGCAGGGACAGTACTTGGTCCTGCTAGTGAAGGCAGGGGACTGGACTCAATGACCTTTCAAGGTCCCTTCCAGTTCTATGAGATAGGTATATCTCCATATACTTTTTTTTTATCTGAATAATTCTTTTGTTTTTCTGTTTTTTGGGACCTGCCAGCAAACTGAAAATTCAGTTTTGTCCATCTACATTTCTGACTTTTTGTGAGCATACAGGACCCCTGAAAATCAGGGCATTGGCAGGGCTTAAATTCAGATGGAGCTGTCCAGAGCAGAGTTCCGATAAATATTTTCAAGACCCCTGGAGTTTTTGTAGCATTTTTTGGGGTGGGATCTCAGGGAAATACTCTATAAGAATTCAAGCCCTAAGTGTCAGCCACAAGAACTTACGAAAATGGAATTCCCTAAAAAGAAGATGGTCAATATAGTATAAATACAATTCCTTTCCATTTACAGAATCTCTTATTTATTATTTGGAAGTATCTTACTCTAAGAAATAATAAAGAAATCAGCAAAACTCAATCTGGGGCTAGGTTATAAAGAAAACATTCCCCTTCCTTAAAAATCCAAGAGACGGCAGCTTTCACTGAGTAGAGCAGGGATTGGCAACCTATGGCATGCGTGCCAAAGACCGCACGCAAGCCGATTTTTAATGGCATGCTGCTGCCTGCCGGGACTCCAGCGTGCCATTAAAAATCCTTCCCAGCCCAGCCCGCTTTCCTCTGCCCTCCACCACGCCCCCCGCGGGGGCAGGGAGCAGAAGCATAGCCATGTGCACAGGGTGGGCAAATAGCCCCACTCTCCCAGTGCGGCAAGCCGTGGGGTCCGCGCTTCTGGGCCGAAGCACTCGGCTGAGCGCAGCAAGCCGCCGGCCCCTCCCCCACTTTCCCCCCTCTCCTGGAGTCTTGCCGCTGCATGCGCAGCGCTCTGGGGGTCAGAGCTGCGCGCTCCCACAGGGCAGTGTTTGGCTTCGCGGGGAGGCAGACACACTTCCCGCTCAACCAGAGTCATGCCGCCACACGCGCAGCGCTCTGAGGGGTGGGGCTGCACGCTCCCGCAGGGCTGCGTATCTGGCTCTGCTTGGAGCCTCATGGTAAGGGGGCCGGAGCCGGGAGGGTTGGATAAGGGTTGGGGGCAGTCAGGGGACAGAGGGCAGAGTGGGTTGGATGGGGGTGGGATCCCGAGCGGGGTGGTTAGGGGCGGGGGGGATCTCTGGAGGGGGCAGTCAGGGAGCAGGGGAGGTTGGATGGGGCATGAGAGTCCCAGGGTCTGTCAGGGGGCGAGGCGTGGATAGGGGTCAGGGCAGGGAGCAAGGAGGGTCCTGGGGGGCAGTTAGGCTGGGGGGTCTCTGGAGGAGGTGGTCAGGGGACAAGGAGGTGGGGGGGTTGTATGGGTCAGGAGTTCTGGGGGTCCTGTCAGGGGGTAGGGAGCAATTAGATAGGCATGGGAGTCCCGGGGGTCTGTCTGGGGGCAGGGGTGTGGATAAGGCTCGGGGCAGTCAGGGGACAGTTAGGGGGTAGGGTCCTAGGGGGGCAGTCAGGGGACAAGGAGCAGGGAGGCTTAGATAGGGGATGGGGTCCCAGGAGGGGGTAGTCAGAGGACAAGGAGCGGGGGGGTTGGAGGTTCTGTGGGGGGCAGTCACCCAGCCCTCTGCCCTGAGCCTTGACCTCCCACACACACACACCCAGCCCTCTGCCCTGAGCTCCGCACCCCTGCACACCCCCAGGCCTCTGCCCTGAGCCCTGTACCTCCCTCATACACACCCAGCCCTCTGCTTGACTCCTTCACCCCCCCCACGACCCCAGCCCTGACTCTGGCACCCCCACACATACCCAGCCCCCCCGCCCCGACACCTGCAACCCCTCACATGCCCCCAGCCCTCTGCCCTGACTCTTGCACCCCCCCACATCCCCAGCCCCCCCACCCCATACACCCCCCACATCCCCATCCCCACCCCCACCCTGAGCACCAAATGGGAGCTCCTGCACCCCCCTCCACATTCCCACCTGCTCCCCTTGCATCAAATGGGAGCTGCCTAGGTAAGTGCCCCACACCCAAACCTCCTGCCCCAACCCTGAGCCCCCTCCCTCATTCTAGCTCCTGACCCTTCACCCCCAGCCCTGTGCTCAGTGCACTCCCATCCTTAGTTCAGTGCAGAGAGAGAAAGAGAATGGGCCAGAACCAGGGAGAAAGTAGGTACCCACTGTATGTGGGCAGGACCGGGACCCCAGACTGGCAGTGGGCTGAGAGGATCCGGCAGCCGGGATCCCAGCTGGCAGGAGCCGGCGGATGGAACCCCTGAGCGGCAGTGGGCTGAGCCGCTCAGCCCACTGCCAGTCTGGGGTCCCAGCCACCGGCCCCCACACAGCCTGCTGCCGGTCTGGGGTTCTGGCTGCCGGACCCTTGCCAGCCGGGGTTCCGGCTGCAGGCCCTGCTCAGCCCGCTGCCGGCCTAGGTGAACAGAACCCCAGACCAGCAGCAGGCTGAGCGGGCCGGCAGCATAAGATCAAAATTTTAATATAATTTTAAATGAAGCTTCTTAAACATTTTGAAAACTTTGTTTAATTTACAATACAACACTAGTTTATTTATATAATATATAGATTTATAGAGAGACACCATCTAAAAAACATTAAAATGTATTACTGGCACGCGAAACCTTAAATTAGAGTGAATAAATAAAGACTCGGCACACCACTTCTGAAAGGTTGCCAACCCCTGGAGTAGAGACTACCAGTTAAAGATTTCTAGGAACTATTGGTTTCCATTTCTAATAATCACACATGTTATCCTTTACAATTTGATTGTATTTGCAAGACTAGGGGGGAAATGATAAAAGATAAATTCTAAGTATAGCATGAGAAGGAGACTGAGTTAGGTAAGTGAGAAGAAAGAACATTGAAACATTGGTACAATACGTTTAAACAATAAATTATAGGGCAAATAATGTTATACATAGCTGAAGTCTATTGACATGATTTTCAAGGGAGATTAAAATTTGAATTTTCCAATTTATTATATTTCCAGGCTATTTCCCTTTAAAATAGCAGGTTATAACTCTAACAGAAAGTCATATGTGGCAGCCTGACTGTAATGCATTATTTTGTCAGCAAATTTTACAACAAGGATCTAGAATTTGACATAAATGTCAGATAGAAGCTTACTTGCTGCCACATGAAAGAAATCTGAATAGTCCTTGACCCCACGATAAACTTCTAGGGATCTCTGTACAAAAATTCAGATGCCCAATAGTGCAAGGTCCAAAGTAAGGAAGGACAAATTGATTTGGGAAAAAACGAGAAGTCCTGAACCTGAGCCCAAACACCAAACAGAACAAAAGCCTATTTGAAGAATTCGATCAGTATGGAGAAGTGTCAGTCCCAACTCAATCCACAATCTGTTTTACTTCCAGTAACTAGTACTCCTGTCTTTGCTGATGTCCTGCCAAATGCATCACAGAATTTCAGCAGTTCTGGCAATTTCTGCTGAACCAATTGCATTAGTATTTTTCTACTCATAGAATATCAACATAAATGAAGGCTTTGCAATATTAAAGGTGTGTGTTTTACATTGAGATTGCTTACCCAAGATAGCTATCATCTCAATATAAAACCCTAATGCAGACAAAGCAATAGGCAGTTTTTACTTTGATCTAGTTAGACAAGGTCAACCTTACACATGCACAGACCCCGCATGGGGTTTGCCTTGGCTAGGTATTTCGAGGTAAAAAACTACCTGTACATTGCCTCCACTAGGATTTTACATTGATATGGTTATCTCAAATGAAAAAATACACCATTTTTACACTGAAGATATAGCCTAAAAGAAGTCAAAAGGTACTCAGATATTACAGTGATGGGCATTGCATAAGAACTTAGATAGAAGCAACCAGATCTCCTGAGACCCTGCAACGGACTTGGAGGATGCTGGTAGAACGTTTGTGAGTTTGGAAGGGTCTGCAAGAAGAACATATCTTTGTTGGGGGCAGTGTGGTCATGGTAGAACTTAATGACTCCTGATCTTTGCTGTTCTTTAAGTGGATTTAGCATGAGGAACCATCCAAAGGCTATCTTTGTTGAGGAAGAGAAGGCTGTGTGGATAGGGATCAAGTGAGAGGAATGAGGGGGGAGAGGTTGTGGGAAGAAGGGACAAAGATATGGCTGGATTAAGATGAGAGAAGGAAAAGGCTGGAATGTGCCCGGAGAAAGGGAAGGACACATAAGACCTTAACCTTCTAGAAAGCTTGTCCAATATTGGGGGAAATTATCTTAAAAAAAAAAATTCACAAAAATCCCTTTTTGTCAAAATGTTGATAAAATTGACAAAATCAAAATACGTAAAACTTCAACCGTTCTAGTAATTTGGACAAGCATCAGACCTTTTGCGAGGGAGGGAGTTCTCTACAATCAATTGGAGCTTGAAACCTTTTGAGGTCATCATTGGTCCAAATAAAAACATGTAAAAAGTCCCAGTTCTAATAACAAACCATAAAGCTAGAAGGAAACAGGGTAAGATTAAAGAAAGCCAATCACAACTACTGTACTGAGACAGAAACAATGTTGGTGCCAGGTATTGGTTGGTGCTTCCAATCTGCATGTTAGTATGCAAGTCTGGTCATTATGTGAGTGATCCTGGAGGTCAGATAAGTGATCTAATGGTTCCTTCTGGCCTTAAAATTTATGAACTATAGAACTTTGCAGCTTTATAGCAATTTCTTTCTGAGGATCACAAAACAATTTATAAACATTCACATACGTTTAGCCTCACAACACACCTGTGAAGTAGCTACGTATAGTGGCAGACGGTACTAACGGATCACACATTCGGGGTGTTTGATGTATAAACGTCCAGGATTAGAGCTGTGCAAATAATGGATTTTTCAGTTCAAAGCCAATTAAAAAAATCATTTGTTCAACCTGAAATGAAATGTTTTGGTTCAGTTTCAAGCATTTAACATTTTTTGAGTTAAAAAAACATTAAAGGAAACTTTAAAACAAAAAGTCATTTCAAACTGAAAAATGGCAAAGCGTTAGTGTCACAGGCTGGCTGGCCCTTTAATGGGAGTTGGGCTCAGTCCTGCCTGTGATGTATGAGTTATTCCCCATCTTGAGTCTAATCTGATAATTTGGTTACTACTAGTTGTCCCAGCTGTAAAAGGGTCAGAGAGGATTATATAAGGAGAGAAGAGAACTGACAAGAGGAGACCCACAACAGAGAAGGGGGAAGGTTAGGCTCTTGGAAGGGCCTGGTGAAGGCTGAGTAAAGAGAACCACAGGAAGCAGGTTAGGCTCCAAGATAAGGTCTATAAGAAGCAGGGTAATCCTTGGGAGAAGTGGTTGGAGTTGCTAGCTCCATAAGGAGGGAGGCAATGGGGAAACCTGTTAGGAAGAAGAGGATCCAGGGAAAAAGTCCTGGGAGGCAGGGCTCAGCCGGAGGAACAGAGAAAGAACTCCACAGTCCTGGGAGTAATGATGAAGAGCAGGGAACTCCAGTGGAGCCTGAGAGAGGCAAGGATCTTCAGTTTGGATGTTGGTGTGGATTCCTTACTTGGATGGATCTTTTTCCCCCCAGGAGGGAATAGAACTGGAAAGGTGTGACCTAACCAGATTCTTAGGCCACTGAAGACATGGACAAAAACAGGGCATCACAGGGTCAAAGAAGGGGACTGTAGAGAGAAGACCATGCTACCGTGGGAAGTACAATTGCTCACAGTAAGTTTTGTTTAATGTTTCTTCTTGTAGGCATTTTTCAAAACAATTCAGTGAAACTGACACAAATTTGAGACACCTTTTGGCATTTGTCGAATCTGCATTTTTTTGCCAAATAATTTTGTTCAAACTGTATCCAGGGTGAAATTCTCCATAGAATTCTATTCTATGTATGTTACTATCCCACCCTTATCACTGTAATATCTGAGTGCCTTCCAGCGTTGAATTAAGCAACATGACTAATATCTCCTTCTCTTCTCCCCAGGAGGGGCACTGTCTGTACACTGTAGTGTTTTGTGTTGGTAGGGTTTTTTCTCAAATATGTACCTGCTGTCTTCCTCAGTTCCTAGTCTGAGGAATTTTCTCCCAGCTGGATCTGGCCTCGAGTAAAGGGACCACAGCATCTCAGAGGATTTCACCCTCTGTGAAATGTGAAGGTTGTGGTGACTGTTCTGGGCCCAAATTTCATTCTTTCCAAGGATATTGTGCCCCTGTCACCGTATATTTAAGTACTGTATTTGGAGTGATCAGCAAGTCCTTCAAGAATCCCCAATTTTTCCCTTTGACCCCATCCCTAAAGATGACCCTGTGGTGCCCTCTTTCTGTCTGTATTCAGTGGCCCAAGCATCTGGCCAGGTCACACTTTTCCAGTTCTATTCCCTTCTAGGGGAAAAACATCAAGGAAATTATCCTGCTGTTTAAGGATAGCTAGAATCCCTGGGAACCTGCCCTCACTGTTCCAAGCTTTGACTGGCAGGAGGTAGGTTGCCTCAGTCTTCAGTGTCTATGTGTTGCAGCAGCATTCCCAGACCTTGCCAGCCTGCACGACAAAGGGAAAATTTTGTGACCTGAACATAGGTCCTTATATGCATTCCCAAGGTCAGCGATCTTAGCTCTTTGCATATCATTCACTGTCAAATGTGATCCTCTTCCAGTGTCCTTACCCACACTTCAATCCCCAAAGAAGTCAGGTTCTCTGCCCTGCTCTGTGGGGGGAGGTAAGTGACGAGGTGTGCAGGGCTTTTGGTGTCTTCAGAGTTGACACTGAAGCCTTGCTTCACCCTGCCCTTGTGGTGCCCTTAGCAGAAGGCCTTGTCAAGTCAATCAGTGGCCTTGGGTTCTGGAGACTGATTCCCTGACTGGATTGAGAGGCAGCTCAAGGAGGCATTGTGAGCTGGGAGCTAACTAGGTACAGCTCAAGCCCATGTAGTTTTAACATTTTTAAAGAAGGGTGAGAGATCACCGGGTTGTGCTAACCAGAAGCTAGGGCAGAATGTTCTGGGGGAAAAGCATAGGAACTTTCTTGTGTGGCTTGTATTTCTTTTGTGCTGTATTTCTGAGTTTATTGCTGGTAAAGCCACAGAGAAGGAAATGTAGGTACAGACTTTTCCAAACTGGCATCTATTGGTTTAAAATAATTCTTGCAATAAAACCAGGCCTGCAAAAGATGATGTTGTGTTCGTATCTGAGCTTCTAGTGAGTTTTCCCTTTCTTAGTCCTGCTTACAGCCCTGCTCCAGTAGCCCTATAATCCCTCTGGTCTGTACCTCCATATTAAAGACAAAATCAGCTGAAAGAGGCTGTAATGTTTGCAAATTAGCTGTGGACCTCAAGTTAATAGCCAGGTGCCAATGTAGCTCTTTGAAGAGCAAAGTTTGAAGGCCCTTTTATTGAGGGGCAGTGTTTCCTAATGAGTAGAGTACTGGATTGGGACTCAGACCTGGCTGCTATTCTTGGCCCTGCCTCTGGCCTGCTGGGTGATCTTGGGCCAGTTGCTTCACCTGTCTGTGCCTCAATTTCCCTGTCTTTAAAATGGGAATAATGATCTTGCCCTCCTTTTTAAAGTGCTTTGAGATCTCTGGATGAAAAGTACTATATCAGCACTTTGTTGTTATCATTTATTATTATTATGTGTTTGACTGAAGAATCAGAGATAAAGAGGGGGTTCACACAGGGCAACAGTGGTCATACTACTATAGGAAAGGGGGGGAAATCATATGGAGAGTAAGTAAAGCTGAGTAGCTGAATGGAGTTGCAGAGAGTCATAAAATAAACACTGGGTGATGTCCTGGAATTGTTTAGTGTCAGGATGTATTCATGTATTGACTCACCATCACCACCATGTCATAAACATTGCAACATCAATAAATAGCATCATATATCTATTTTTATTGCTCTTAACTCAGCCCAATTTTTCCTTTCCCCGTTTCCCAACTGCCGAGAGAAATTGTGGGTTTCGAATTCTTCTTTTCTCCCTGTTTTCTTCCCTCCTCCTCCTTCCTCCCCGCATTGTAAACCTCTTGAGATTGGGGGAATAAATGAATTTCTCTTCTCTCTCCCTTGCTTCTTGGACAGGCAAGGAGGCATTCAGCCAGCTCCAGTCTGTTTGCTCCGTGCTTCCCGCACGGCCTTATGTGCCATGAAGCAAGAAGAGCACTGCTGGGATCAGAGAGAAGAGTTCTGAGTGCTATAAAGTGACAAAATCTGTAAGAGCTGGATAAGGTGTCTGAAAATCTTCATGTGGCTAGAAAGGCTGAGTCTAGCTTATATATATATATATATTTTAAAGTCAACCTGCTACATGAGATTACTATGCAGATTTTATAAAGAAAAATATGCTGTAAGCCTGGAGTGATCAATTATTTTTTGTCAAGGTCCAAATTTCTTGGTCAAGGTATAGTCAAGATCGAGACTCCAGAGAAAATAATACAAAATAATAACAATAACGGTAATAATAAGTAAATAAAAAGATTTTGCAATCCGTTCAAAAGCATCTGACAGTCCAGATTTGGCCCCCAGTCTGCCTATTGACTATACCTGCAAGTGTAAGGTGTGGTTTGTTTTTTTCTAAAGTAGTTAAGTGAGTTAGGAGCACAGGCCTAGTCAGGCGTGTGCCTCTAACTCACTTAGGCTCTTTTGAAAATCATATCCTAAATGGTTTGGGAATAAAAACATGATTAGTGTTAGGGCCTGATCTTTAAAATGCAGCCATTTTTGTGCCTGTGAATAATTGTGGGTGCAAATGTAGATATCCTATCTCCTAGAACTGGAAGGGAGCTTGAAAGGTCATTGAGTCCAGCCCCCTGCCTTCACTAGGAGGACCAAGTACTGATTTTGCCCTAGATCCCTAAGTGGCCCCCTCAAGGAGTGAATTCACAACCCTGGGTTTAGCAGGCCAATGCTCAAACCACTGAGCTATCCCTCTCCCCAATGTCAGTTTATCTTAATGGGCCTGCAGATCAGATTATTAAATGTCCATGTATCCTTATGTGCATCCACAGATAACATAACCTACAAAATTGTGGCTGCTGCTATTTGTGGGCACAAAAAGGGAGGCAGAGATGTCTTAACAATCAGGCCCCACAGGTGCTGGCACTAGAGATCCTGGGAGTACTGCTGCACCCCCTGGCTTGAAGTGGTTTCCATCATATACAGGATTTACAGTTTGATTCAATGGCTCTCACCCCCCCCCCCCCCCGGTACAAATGGTTACAGCACCCCTGCCAGGTCCTTAAGATTATACTCTCCTCTTGGTGCCTGCATGTAACTCCCATTAACATTGGAGAATTATGCATGTGCAGGGAAAGAAGTATTTGCTCCTAAGTTTTCATGTGTATATTTGAGAATTGTGTTTTTCATCTATGTTGATCTAATTATTAGTCCTATTTTTCTTAACGACAAATACTTGATTTGCATAGACTCACATTATAGGTGGCACTGGCAGTGATGCCCATGGCTAATTTTCAAAAACATTCCATTATACGACCTTGTTTTCAGTTATTCATAACTTTGCAAATGTTAACTGTTTGGGCTGAAGTTTTCCATGCTGGGTGTCTGCCTCGGGCTGAATTTTTCTAGAAAATTTCAACAACAATTGCTCAGCCATTTCTGAGAACATTGTTAGGGAAAATGTGTTGGCACAGTGATAAATATAATTTTACAACCATTTAGTTAAGAAACTCTAGGAATAGTAGGAATTTATAATTTAGTAGTGGGTTTGAGGGCAGGTTAGAGAGGTACCTTTTGCAGACTCTCTCTTGGCCAAGTATATGAAAATCATCATTTGTACGTGTTCAGAAGTTTGCTAGAGACTGGAAGCAAAATTCTCTAAACATTCCATCTGTACTGAGCATGATCCACCCCCACAGAGATCACTGAGCATTCTCCAGTGTAGGGCTGAGCAGGGCTTTTTCTGTAATTACTACTCCTGTCTTCTGTGGCACCATGCTGCAGAACTGAGAGCAGGGAGACTGACTATCTTGTGCTCTCCATGTTCCTGTACTGGTGTCCAGGCCGCATGTAGGAGGATGTAGCCTCATTCCAGTGCTGAGAGTGAGGGCATGGTGAGAACAGGTACAGGGGCAGGCTGGGGATGGGAAAGGGTCAAAAGAGGAGTGGATAGGCTGGTGAAAGGGGACAGAAGGAATGAGGACAGAGAGAGAAGAAGACAAGCTAGGAAGAACATGCTAAGGGATGAGGCAGAAAGGGTCTGTAACCACTACTGCACACGCTCTTCTGAAATCTAGAATTGAATCCAGGATTCTTGAGTCCCAGCATTCATCTGCTGTCAGCAAATATCTGTGAAACCCACTGGCAAAGTGCTTGTCTCATTCCTCCTCTAATGGCTGGCCGATACTATTAGCTCAGGTAGTAAAGGTCTGTGCTGACAGTCTACACATTCCACACTTGCTGATGACCCATGAGGCGTCAGTGTGCGCCACATGATGGAATTTCTAATTTTCCTCTGTTTTTTTTTTTATTACTCCCCCCACCCCAAAAAACCACCGGAATTACATTTGAAAAAAAAAATTACATTAAAAGAACATTAACTATAAGTTGCTCTTCTTCTGCATATGCATGAAACAGCTCTAAATTACATGACCACATATTACTTTTTCCACATGGCCCCTGCCTCATTCAGGGAAATAGTGTATAGAGAATGACATTCTGTAGGGTCCCTCCCTCATTTGTTGAAGATGTATAGTGAATGAGTTGGGGGCCTACAGGAAGAGAGAGGATAATCTTGTAGGTAAGGCAGTTAAATGCCACTCAGGAGTACTGAGTTCTCTTTGCTTCTGCCATAGAGTTGCTATGTGGTGCTGGGAAAGTCACTTTAATGAAACTTGTACAGGTGGTACCTAATTCTGTGTTCCTCACTTTCTGGGTGTTCAATCTGAGACACCTGTGGCTTGGTTTTTCTGATGTGCTGAGCATTTCCATCTGCAACTGAAGTCAATCAAACTTGCACTTTCAACATAAACAGTGCTACCTATGGTACCCTGAAAAATCAGGCCCTAGACACCTCAAGGTGGACACCTTTGGCAATTTTATCCATAAGCTCTCTGTGCCTTAGTAAAATAGGGATAATAATACCACTTTATCTTACAAAGTGGTTAAGATATATTCATTTTTGTGAAGCACTCAGATGTTATGCTGGTGAGCACCACAAAAAAACCCCCAAGGACATTAATAATTCGGTATTGAGAGCAGGGTTTAAATAAAATGTGGTAAATGTATGGGCCAAAAATGAATGGGGATAAAAGGAAATATTGACAAGTTACCATTCAGTGAGCACTGAATGCTACAGGGGTCCTGTGGAAAAAAAATAGTAGGTAATCATGTACAAGAGGGCCAAAGGAAGACTGCATGGGTAGCCTTAATTTTGGCATTTCCTAACTTCTGAGTGTTTGACTTTACAACCTGAATGTTGTATTAACATAATGAGTTTTTCTGGCACTATACTTTGTGTGATTAGAATAGGAAGCAGAACTGCACCCAGTTTCAGAAGAGATTTAATTTTGTAGCTGGGGTGATTTCTATTAAAACTCTCTCTCCTACATTCTGAGGGCTCCCAGCCCCTGGTCTACTTAGAGATTTTTGTTGCCCTGCTCAGAATCCATTGTTGTTCATGATCCCAGTATGTGAGGCAGTAGAGAACGAA
Organism: Malaclemys terrapin pileata; assembly: GCF_027887155.1. Lineage (NCBI taxonomy): Eukaryota > Metazoa > Chordata > Testudines > Emydidae > Malaclemys > Malaclemys terrapin. The sequence continues at coordinate 27,010,710 of NC_071506.1, forward strand.
GTACTGTATACGTCTGTTTTAAAAGGAAAAGTAAATACTGGATTGTTCTAACTGAGGTCATAGTTTCTCCATGTCTAGACATCTTTGGTAATCTCTGCCTTTATATTACTGCTGTGCTTTCCATGTACTCAGCTGTGAGCAAAGTGCTATGCACTGAGTTGCATAAAATATGCAGAATTTCCAGACAAATTTCAATATAGCATCTCAAATCATTTGGGTTGCTATGTATGTGATCTTTTATGAAATAACATTTGTTTTCCTCTGGAGAACGGGGAAGCTTAGCTTAATAAACCAGTGGCAAATTTGGAATAAAAATTATTTGAAGTGGTTCCATAATGCCTAACTTTTTAGGCAAATGCAGTTGAATCCAGTCCCCAGTAAACAAGCTAAACTTCTTGTTCAACTAGAAATATATTTTATTTAGGAGCTTTGTAGGTGATTCCTTATGCAAAGAAAAGTGTCTCAAGTGAAGACTTTGAGCAGAATAAATTAACCATTTAAAAAACTAAAACATATGCTAAATCACTCACTTTCCTTATATTTCCTCCTTTTTATATTACATACTCTTACTGATGGTATATACAAAACAGATCTCTCTTTAAAAGAAAATAGTAATGAGATATACACAAATAGCCCACATCAATTGAAATGTGAACTTTTTATGTAATGATCAGAGACCTGCTGGATTCAGTTTCATTTTAATTAGCAATGGACTCAAGCCAGAAAATTTACATTTTGATATGGATTTTTAAAATTCAAAGTTTGGGATCTTTTGAGGATTTTAGCTTAGGCCTATTTTAAAGATAGTGGTTATTTGCACAATTATGATTTAAATTTAGATTTTGAACACCGCAAAACTTGGAAGTGTTCTGATCTGGGGCTTTGGTTTGAGCATCTTTACTTTTTAAAGACTTTTTATAAAATATTCTTCTGAGAGAGAATGTATGTGCATTTTAACTTCAGACTGATATAGTAGTAATAATTTCATTTCTTATTTAAGTATTGACTTTGTGCCTAGTACTGCACAAAACATACAATAGACAAAGCCACAGTCCATGCCCTGTAGCACTTGCAATCTAAATGGATAAAACAAAAACAATACGGCAGAAAGGGATCTACGGGTTATAGTGGACCACAAGCTAAATATGAGTCAACAGTGTGATGCTGTTGCAAAAAAAGCAAACATGATTCTGGGATGTAGTAACAGGTGTTTTGTGAGCAAGACACGAGAAGTCATTCTTCTGCTTTATTCTACGCTGGTTAGGCCTCAACTGAAGTATTGTGTCCAGTTCTGGGCACCGGATTTCAAGAAAGATGTGGAGAAATTGGAGAGGGTCCAGAGAAGAGCAACAAGAATGATTAAAGGTCTTGAGAACATGACCTATGAAGGAAGGCTGAAAGAATTGGGTTTGTTTAATTTGGAAAAGAGAAGACTGAGAGAGGACATGATAGTAGTTTTCAGGTATCTAAAAGGGTGTCCTAAGGAGGAGGGAGAAAACTTGTTCACCTTAGCCTCTAAGGATAGAACAAGAAGCAATGGGCTTAAACTGCAGCAACGGAGGTTTAGGTTGGACACTAGAAAAAAGTTCCTAACTGTCAGGGTGGTTAAACACTGGAATAAATTGCCTAGGGAGGTTGTGGAATCTCCATCTCCAGAGATATTTAAGAGTAGGTTAGATAAATGTCTATCAGGGATGGTCTAGATAGTATTTGGTCCTGCCATGAGGGCAGGGGACTGGACTCGATGACCTCTCGAGGTCCCTTCCAGTCCCAGAATTGATGAAAGAATCTATGAATGGTGACCCCAAATTGTTTGGATAGTAAAGGGGGAAGATTGTGTTGCCACACTGTTTTGTTTTGTTTTTTTAATTAGTAAAAGGAAGCATGTGTGGTGTGTGTGAGTACTCTTAACGGCCTTAGCCCGCTCTTTCTGGGAAACAGCAAAATCAGTGTGAACAAGGTGAGTCAGAGGGAGAGAACCAGATCGAGACCCTCAGACATGCAAGAGGATCAGGGCCTTGTGAGGAGAATATAAATTCGGGCTTTTTCTGTTCCTGTAACTGAAGAGGAAAGCCTAAGTTGTTGTGAGGCATAATGTTAGATAAGACTTAATATGCCTGCAGACTGTTTGTTTTAAAATCCCTCTTCTCCCCCCACTCTCCCACCCCACATGCTTTGTTCCAACTGCTAAATAAAAATACTGGGTTTTAGAAGCTGTTGGTCAAAATCACTAGTTACACTAAAGGGAGGAAACATAGGTGCCTGAAACTGAGTCAGATCTACACAGTGGTAAGTGATTGGTACACAGGGTCTTGGAAAATCGTGAGATTCTGCCCCAAGACAAGTAATTGCAAGAGCATAAACAATTAAAAAGGTGCACTCAGTGAGACCAGAAAGGGGGCAGAGGTGCCACTGGCCTCCTAATTGTGACAGTGTCTGAGTAAGTTGTTTACTATTGTGGTTTACTATTGTGTGTTAAGCAGGTCTAGCAGAGATGTGTGTTAAGGTAGTTTTTGAATTAAGAGGGATATCACATCTGTCATCTCAAAAATGAACTGCTCACAGTTAAATGCACTGGGTTAGATTCAGCCCTGATGTGTCTGTATGTTTCAGTTCATTATGTGTTTTGTCCATTGCTGGTATTATGTTGTCCATCATTTCTGTGTCTTTTTCACATAGTCAATCATAGCATTTAACAAATCATATTCCAGAAGGAAATTTTCCTTTTCCTCTCCAGTGTGCACTAACTAGAAGTAAAATGTAAAATCTTGAGACAGCTCAGAAGTGTCCAAGACTCAAACTAGAATCATGGAGGTTTCCAAAGCAAGAGTTTGAGCTACAATGATATGGCTGGTAGAAGTAATTATTGTTGTTTTCACTTCCTATGGGTATCCACAGTACTTTATTTCCTGCCCTGATAATCTGTGTTGCCAACTCTCATGATATTTGATGTTCTGTTCTTAAAACCCAGGTTATCTAAAAATGTCAGTTTTCATTAAGAAAAAGGAAAGTTTCTAGTCCTCATGTTAGCAGAGAAATGATTGGAAACGGAACCCTAAAGGTTCTAACACAGAAGGCCAATACAAACAACCCAGATTTGATTACTTTGTCTTAAAAATAATGAGATTTAAAATCTCATGATATTCTGGGGCCTGTCTCATTATTTGTGAATGCTTGGAAATGGTACTACTGATCCTAAGTGCATTAAGGGAATTACACACAATTACTATTAGTAGGATGAGAAATGTAGTAGTTTTATGGCATTCCATTTATTTGTTTGTTTGGTGGTCTGATTTTTCCCATCCTTATGCAAGCAGATTGGTATTTACATGAGTAGTTCCACTGAAGTCAATAGAACTATTTGTGGGAGTGATAGTTTCAGAATTGAACTTTTTAATCTGTACATATGCTTGCTAATAATAAATCAACACGTGCTTCTGGGTATTTGTTGACACTGTGAAATGGTAGAACTATGTAATGGTTGTGATTCAGGTTAAGTCAGTCTTTTGACCTAGATCATTTTAAAACTGATATTTATTAATTCTATCTTTTGCTTTGTTATATTATCCTGTTAACAAGGGCATTCAGTGCTTAGATTCTGTAATTGTTTCAATAAAAGCATATATTCATAGTTTGATTTCAGTTGCTTGTTCTTCAGGTCAAAGTAATATAAAAACATGGTACATGATAAAAATCAAATTGAAAAAAAAAAATCACTGAATAGCCCTGTTGGAAAATATCTTGGTTAATTTACACAATGAGCACCATTTGGAAAAATACAGTTCCAGTTTTCTGTACCAATATGCTTTACAATGCAGGTGCCAGTTGTTTTCTTTGTTTAATCATGACTTTGACCATAGCACAAAAGTCAATATTCTGCTGTCAGATGCAGGCTTGCATGTGAAGAATAGGAAGGGAACTTAACTAGGAAGTATTGTGCATAGGGAATTGAATTTGCATCTAATTCACTAAGCACACATGTTTACATGACCTTTAAAAAAGGAATTAAAGCAGTTTCATCAAGAGCACTAGGCAATCTGTGTTACTGGGGTGATTGAATCAAGAAGCTAAACTACTTCTTACAAGCGAGCTGGACTGAAAGAGAATCATTTTAATTTAAATATAATTTACTATTAAATTCATAGCTGTATTAGCACTGTGAATTGAATCTAGAAATACACTGGAATTGAAATGCACAAGGAGCCTTTAGGATAGCAGCAAAATACTCTTGAGTTGCCAGGATGGCCAGAATGCTTGATTTTTCTCCTCTCCTCCCCCCTACATCCACCAAGAAGTGTAGTATGGATATTGTAGAGTTTTAGTTCCACTAGAAAAGGAACGCTCAGGATTGATCCAAATCTTGTATTATTAGAACAAATGCCATGACATGAGCAGGAAAAATAAACATTTAGAATTATTACATTTCTCTGACTGGATAACATCTTTGTTCATCAGTATTTGGACAAATGTCTAATTCAGCCACCCTCAGAGCCCAAGGGTGTAAATTATGAGAGCCATGAGAGCTTGGGGGATCACAGTTGGGTCATCGTTCAAACTCCCTGGTTGCATCTCAGGTTTTGTTCTTCTTGGGAGTTTGCCTTAATACCAGTTTCCCATAAGACACCTGAATAACCAAAATCCTAGCTCATGTGTTGGACCTGTTAGTAGACATGGGTGGGAAATAGTTGACCCGTTCTGCAAAAAATGTCAAGATTTCAGAAAAATTCCTACTCCACTTTGGGACAAAACCAAGACCTTTTGAAAACCCTCACACAGAGAGACAGACCCACCACAGACTATCCAATAGCCTGGTGGTTACGGCACTCACCTGGGATGCAAGAAACCTGAGTACAACTCACTGCTCCAAGTCAAGTGAGTGCCCTAACCACCAGCATAGCATCAGCCTCTCTTTCTCTTTCTCTTTCTCTTTCTCTTTCTCTTTCTCTTTCTCAATCTTTTCGCTGGGCCAGAAAGTGAGAGAGAGAAAGACTGACTGACTGTATAGTTCAGGTCAAATCACTGATCCAGTGAATATTTAGGAGAGATTGAGAGAGACTCAGGCCAGTCAAGCTATCGGCTCTTCTAGGGTGGGTCTCTCTCATTTTGACCAGACATTCCACACTGGACCTGAGAAACCAGTTTCTGATATCAAGACCAACCCTTTCCCAAGGATGCAACAAATTTATCATTTTCTGACCCAAAAAAAAAAGTTTTTGTTGAAAATTTCCTGACCCATTCTACCTGTTACACGTCTACAGATAGGCTGTGGCAGGCTCTACAGAGGAAGATTTTCACAAGGACAGTAAAAGTCACATCCTTGACACAAAAGGGATCTCCCCCCCTCCCCCCACACACACACACACTCCTTCCTTCCCTGCCAGATTTTAAGTTCCTACTCCAAAGCATAGGGATGCTAAGCTTTTTACAAGAATGTTTCCAGTGTTTTTTTTTTAAATGGACAAAACAATATTTTTTCCCTTAACCTAGTTCTCGGAAATGGCTGAAGGATATGGACTGAAATTTTCCACACAATACCCAGACATGGAAATCTTCAATCCAAAGGGCTAAAGTTTGGCAGAGTTATAAATAACCGAAAACATGGTTTATAATGGGAAATATCAGGCAACCTTAATAAGAGGTGCTATCAGCCCTGTCTATAATGTATTGTGCTGATTCCTAAACCTACAGCATTTTATCTCTTAGTTTAAAATCAAATTTAAGAAATCTGTTGATTAGTTTGAATTAAAATCCTTTCCATGTGGCCCATTAAGAATTGTTTATGGTGAGTCTCTAACATTTTTTGATAACCATCTAACAAATTTGAGATTTGAAAACACATTCACATCTAGGTTTTAGTAAAATCTATGGAGTAGGCTCCTGGTAAATTTTAGCAGTGTCATAATTTTTTATTCATTGGTACTGTTAACTATAACCATGTGTGATTTTTTCAGTCCATAAATACATACTTTGAGGCCTGGTCTGCACTACGGGTTTAGGTCGACTTTAGCAGTGTTAAATCGAATTAAGCCTGGACACGTTCACACGACGAACCCCTTTCTTTCGACTTAAAGGGCCCTTTAAACCGGTTTCTTTACACCACCTTCGACGAGGGGATTAGCGATAAAATCGGCCTTTGCGGGTCGGAATTGGGGTAGTGTGGACGGAATTCGACGTTATTGGCCTCCAGGAGCTATCCCACAGTGCTTCATTGTGACCGCTCTGGACAGCACTCTCAACTCAGATGCACTGACCAGGCAGACAGGAAAAGCTGCACAAATGTTTGAATTTCATTTCCTGTTTGCCCAGCGTGGAGAGCACAGGTGACCACGCAGAGCTCATCAGCACAGGTAACCGTGATGGAGTCCCAGGATCGCAAAAGAGCTCCAGCATGGACCGAACAGGAGGTACGGGATCTGCTCGCCATATGGGAGATGAATCAGTGCTAGCTGAACTCCGTAGCAGTAAAAGAAATGGCAAAGTATTAGAAAAGGTCTCCAAGGCCATGAAGGACCGGGGCCATAACAGGGACACACAGCAGTGCCGCATGAAAATTAAGGAGCTACGGCAAGCCTACCACAAAGCCAGAGAAGCAAATGGAAGGTCTGGGGCAGAGCCGCAAACTTGCCGCTTCTACGCGGAGCTGCATGCCATTCTAGGGGGTGCAGCCACCACTACCCCAACCCGTGTGCTATGACTCCGTCAATGGAGAAACACACAGGGAAGAGGGTTCGGGGAATGAGGAAGATGAGGATGGAGGTACTGTAGGTAGCTCACAGCAGCAAGGAAGCGGAGAAACCGGTTTCCCCAACAGCCAGGATATGTTTGTCACCCTGGACCTGGAACCAGTAACCCCCGAACTCACCCAAGACCCTGAGGGCACACAGGAGACCTCTGGTGAGTGTACCTTTGTAAATATTACACATGGTTTAAAAGCAAGCGTGTTTAATGATTAATTTGCCCTGGCAATCGCGGCCAGTACAGCTACTGGAAAAGTCTGTTAACGTGTATGGGGATGGAGCAGAAATCCTCCAGGGACATCTCCAGAAAGCTCTCCTTCATGTACTCCCAAAGCCTTTGCAAAAGGTTTCTGGGGAGGGCTGCCTTATCCCGTCCGCCATGGTAGGACACTTTACCATGCCAGGCCAGTAGCACGTAGTCTGGAATCATTGCATAACAAAGCATGGCAGCGTATGGTCCCGGTGTTTGCTGGCATGCAGACAACATCCATTCCTTATCTCTCTTTGTTATCCTCAGGAGAGTGATATATTCACGGTCACCTGGTTGAAATGGGGTGATTTTATTAAGGGGACATTCAGAGGTGCCCGGTCCTGCTCTTCTGAACAGAAATGTTCCCTGCTGTTAACCACGCGGTGGGGGGAGGGGTGAAGTGATCATCCCAGAGAATCGTGTGTGTGTGTGTGGGGGGGGTGGTTTACTTGGGTTTGTGCTGCATGTTAACCCGGAAACCGCAGCTCCTCCTTTTACATTGAAAACCCATTTTAAATGGCCAACCCAATTCATCCTTGATATGGGAAATGCGCTGCTGTTTGAAACCATTCCCACATGTTAAGAAGGTTAAAAAAGCCAAAAGACTGTGGCTTACCATGGCTGCCTGCAAGCCGAAATATGTTGGCTGGCACTGCGTGAGTGATCTCTCATACCAAACCGGCAGGCAGAGGAAAAATGCGACCTTGTAACAAAAGAGTGTACCCATTGTTCTCTAAAATGTGTCTTTTTTAACCACCTCTCCCTTCTCCTCCACCAGCTGCAAATGTTTCTCCTTCGCAGAGGCTAGTGAACATTAGAAAGAGAAAACGGAGGACGCGGGACGATATGTTCACGGAGCTCCAGATGTCCTCCCACGCTGAATGCATGGAGGCAGTCAATGTCGGACATGAGAAAAGCACAATATGAACGAGAGGAGAGGTGGCGGGCTGAAGATGATAGGTGGCATCAGCTTGCAGACAGACGGCAAGAGTCAATGCTCCGTCTGCTGGAGCATCAAACTGATATGCTCCAGCGTATGGTTGAGCTGCAGGAAAGGCAGCAGGAGCAGAGACCGCTGCTACAGCCCCTGTATAACCAACAGCCCTCCTCCCCAAGTTCCATAGCCTTCTTACCCAGACACCCAAGAACATGGTGGGGGAGGCCCTCTGGCCACCCAGTCACTCCACCCCAGATGATTGCCCAAGCATCAGAAGGCTGGCCTTCAATAAGAGTTAAAGTTTTAAAATGCAGTGTGTCCTTTTCCATCCCTCCTCCCCCACCCATCCCAGGCTACCTTGGCAATTATCCCCCTACTTGTGTGAGGAATTAATAAAGAATGCATGAATGTGAAAAAATAATGACTTTATTGCCTCTGCAAGCGGTGCTCGAAGTGGGGAGGGGAGGGTGGGGTGGTTGGTTTACAGGGAAGTAGAGTGAACCGGGTGGGGGGGGTTGGAGGGTTCATCAAGGAGAAACAAACAGAAGTTTCACACTGTAGCCTGGCCAGTCACAAAACTCGTTTTCAAAGCTTCTCTGATGCGCACCGCGCCCTGCTGTGCTCCTCTAACTGCCCTAGTGTCTGGCTGCACGTAATCAGCGGCCAGGCGAGTTGCCTCAACCTCCCACCCCGCCATAAATGTCTCCCCCTTACTCTCACAGATATTGTGGAGCGCACAGCAAGCAGCAATAACAATGGGGATATTCTTTTCGCTGAGGTCTGAGCGAGTCAGTAAGCTGCGCCAGCGCGCTTTTAAACGTCCAAATGCACATTCCACCACCATTCGGCACTTGCTCAGCCTATAGTTGAACAGGTCCTGACTCCTGTCCAGGCTGCCTGTGTACGGCTTCATGAGCCATGACATTAAGGGGTAAGCTGGGTCCCCAAGGATCACGATAGGCATTTCAACATCCCCAACGGTTACTTTCTGGTCCGGGAAGAAAGTCCCTTCCTCCAGCTTTCAAAACAGACCAGAGTGCCTGAAGACGCGAGCATCATGTACCTTTCCCGGCCATCCCACATTGATGTTGGTGAAACGTCCCTTGTGATCCACCAGGGCTTGCAGCAGCATTGAAAAGTACCCCTTGCAGTTTATGTACTCGGTGGCTTGGTGCTCCGGTGCCAAGATAGGGATATGGGTTCCGTCTATGGCCCCACCACAGTTTGGGAATCCCATTTCAGCAAAACCATCCACTATTGCCTGCACGTTGCCCAGAGTCACTACCCTTGATATCACCAGGTCTTTCATTGCCCTGACAACTTGGATCACAGCAGCCCCCACCGTAGAATTGCCCACTCCAAATTGATTCCCGACTGACTGGTAGCTGTGTGGCATTGCAAGCTTCCATAGGGCTATCGCCCACTCGCTTCTCAACTGTGAGGGCTGCTCTCATCTTGGTATTCTGGCGTTTCAGGGCATGGGAAAGCAAGTCACAAAGTTCCATGAAAGTGCCCTTACTCATGCGAAAGTTTCGCAGCCACTGGGAATCGTCCCACACCTGCAGCACGATGCAGTCCCACCAGTCTGTGCTTGTTTCCCAGGCCCAGAATCGGCGTTCCACGGCATGAACCTGCCCCAGTAACACCATGATTTCCACTGGGGCCTGTGCCTTGTGAGAGGTCTATGTCCATGTCAATTTCCTCATCACTCTCTTCGCCGCGCTGCAATCGCCTCCTCGGCTGGTCCGGGTTTTGCCTTGGCATGTCCTGGCTCTGCATATACTCCAGGACAATGCGCGTGGTGTTCATAGTGCTCATAATTGCCGCGGTGATCTGAGCGGGCTCCATGATCCCAGTGCTAGCTATGGCGCCTGGTCTGAAAAAAGGCGCGAAACTAGTATCTGACGGACCAGGGGAAGGAGGGAGGGAGGGCGGGCCGAGTGACGACATGACGTACAGGTACAGGGAATTAAAATCAAGAAAGGTGGCTGTGCATCAGGGAGAAACACAAACAACTGTCACACAGAATGGTCCCCCCAAAGATTAAACTGAAACCCCTGGGTTTAGCAGGCCGTTGATTTGACGGAGGGAGGGGGAAGCAAATGAATACAGAACAAATCTATTTTTTACATCTTAAGACTACGGTGCAGCATGACTGATAGCCCTCGGCATCTTCTGGGTGCTTGGCAGCAAATACTGGGCGCTTGGCAGTTAGTGTACTACGATGGCCTTCAGGCCTGTTGCACAATCTGCTGCTCAGAGAAGACTCTGCTAATGTGCCATGATCCAACTTGTAATAGGACGGTTACCAGTCGTAATACACCATCTACTGCCAAAAGGCAAAAGGCGAGGGGCTGGTGCAATGCAGCCTTACGGCTGCCAGCTCCACAGCTGCCAGCACCCAGATCGCCAATGAAGGCTACCAGTCTACTGCACCGTCTACCGCCAAAAGGCAGTTAGCTGCTGCTGCTGTGTAGCAATGCAGTCCCACGTCTGCCGGCACCCAGATGACATATGGTGACGGTGAGCTGATTAGGCTCCATGCTTGCCGTGGTATGTTGTCTGCACAGGTAACCCAGGTAAAAAGGCGCGAATCTATTGTCTGCCGTTGCTGTGACGGAGGGGGAGGGGCCTGACGACATGTACCCAGAACCTCCCGCGACACTGTTTTGCATCATCTGGGCATTGGGATCTCAACCCAGAATTCCAATGGGCGGCGGAGACTGCGGGAACTGTGGGATAGCTGTGGGATAGCTACCCATAGTGCAATGCTCTGGAAGTCGACGCTAGCCTCAGTACTGTGGACGCGGTCCGCCGACTAGAGCACTTAGAGCATTTTATGTGGGGACACATACAATCTGCTGTATACAACCGATTTCTATAAAACCGGCTTCTATAAATTCGACCTAATTTCGTAGTGTAGACATACCCTGAGAGTGATAGCATTACTGAAGTGGAAGTTAGTGTGCATTGTTGAGAGTATTATCCCATATTGTGTTGTCAAGTAATTTAGATGACAGTGGATTCATGCTTAAAGAGTGTGTCTGTATAATACCTACCATATCAGGACATCTGCCTGATCAGTGCTCTAAGTATTACTGTAGTACAATTAATACTTTAGGTGTTATTGTTTGATTTCCTGGCTTTTTCGGAGTTTGTGCTTTTGTGAGGAAGTAAGTTTGAGCAACTTCTATGCTATGTTAAAGTTGTGTTTTTTTTTTTTAAAGGGATTTATTTGAGATTGTATGAGCTGTTAAGATATTTGAGTATTTATCCAATTGTTGATTTCCATACTGTTAAATGGCTTGGTTTCTGAACTGTAATATTCTTAATTTCAATTTTAATACAAACTGTAGCAATCTTAACCTGAAGGTAATGAAGTTCTTCAGTCAAATTGTTGGGGTTTTTCTTTTTTTGTTTTTTTAATGTGGAGTCAATGCAATATTTAATAGCTCTTAACATTCTAGACCTGCATTAATCATTAAAAACATTGAAGTTGAAACTTTTTTTTAAAAAATGGGTTTTTGAGTAAATTAAATTTTTCATTGTGTCTGCCTTCTGAAGGAAAATTTCAATTTTTCATTGAAAAACTTAACACCTCAATCATGTAACCACAGTGCATCATAGGAGATATAGTCTGTCCAGGGAGCCTGCCCTATGGAGAAGATTGGGATCGTGAGGCGCCTGAACTACAACTCCCATAAGGCACTGCAGCAGCACATCAGAATCAAAATATTTCAGATTTTGAATTTTTCCCCAAAACCTGAGAATGAATTTGCTAGTTGTTGAAATTTTCTGAGCAATAATAAAACCCATTTTCCAACCAGCTCTGTTAATAACCCTATGTGGTGTATTTGTCTGTCCTCTAAATAAATTTAGTGGGTTTACTTAGTCCCTAAGTACTACTGTCTCTCCCTGACCTGAAGCGCTTTGGAGATCTTCAGGGTAAACAGCTCACCCATCTTGCTCTACCCAAGAACTCAAGTTCCACCTGCGGTGCCAGTTTGTAATAAATTATGGCTGCATAGATGTAAACAGATCAGTACTCAACAAGGATTGAAGAGGGCTTTCATCACTGAAAAACACATGGGCATCTATGGGTACGTCTACCTTGCTATTAAACACCTGGCCTATGTTCAGTTGACTGAGGGCGTGTCTACATTACACACTGGATTGACGAGCAGCGATCAATCCAGCAGGGGTCGATTTATAGCATCTAGTCTAGACGCAATAAATTGACCACCAAGCTCTCTCCCATCAACTTCGGTACTCCACCAGGGCAAGAAGCACAGGCAGAGTCGATGGGAAAGCATCAGCCGTCAACTTACTGCAATGAAGACACCGCGGTAAGTAGATCTAAGTTCCCCCTCCCCCCAATTGTAGACAAGGCTTAAGGCTTGTGGGTCTCAGGCTGCAGGGTGTAAAATTGCAGTGTAGACATTAGGGTCGGTCTGGAAATCCAAACTCTGGGACCTTCCCTCTGTTGACAGAAACCTATTGCTACATCTCTCACCTTAATCTTATAGCTACAAAATGTAGACCTTTTCCTTTTGAGATAAAGAATTTTTGTTATACGCCACCGACGGAAAGACCGTTATGCTCGCTAAACTGCAGTCAGCTACTTGCAAGCCATGTACTCGTGATCAGTGGCTGAGGTCTCCAAACCATTTCCCCCACACAAACACACACACAGTAATCTGAAATGGAACCTACCTCACCCTTGGGGGTGCCTTTATTCCATAACAAAGCCCTGTGGCAGAACTCACAGCCTGAGCTTTCTCTTAGGTGGGTTTACTTCTAGATTTTTCACAGGACTTCCTGTCTTTTCCCTTTAGTTATTTCACTACAGTGAACCACTCAGGTTTTTCTCTTTCTGAGTTGACAATCAGCTTTCTGAGCGGACACTCAATTTGTCAGGATGAGGCAGTAGAATAGCTTTGCACCTTTACACAAAGTCCTAAAAGTTGACATGGTTGATGAAACATGCTGTTTGGTTGATGCTGAAAAAGTTTTCATTAAGATGTATTTGTTTCAAAGACGTTTTCATTGGAAAGGATTTTTGGGTTGAAGGCAGTGAGAGATTTACTCTCCATAGCCTAATAGCTAGGGCATTGGTCTGGGATGTGGGAGGCCTAACATTCAAGTCCCTTCTCTGCCAAAATCAGAGCAGAGATTTTTCATCCCAGAGAGCTATGAATCAGGGAAAGCAGAGACTTGAATACTGGGTCTCTCACATCTCAGTCAAATGACCTAACCACCAGGCTATATAACATCTGTGAGTCTCTCCCACCTGAGAGCCTTTGAGCCTAAAAATCCTTCCCTAATCTGAAAGCTCAGGTTCTTCTTCGATTGCTTGCTCATGTCCATTCCGTGCTCGCCAAATACACTAGTGCTGTAAGTTTTTCCCTTAGTATTATCTGTAGGGGACCTGCTCCGCCACTCTCTGGAGTGGCGTGCACATGCCGCAGCATAAGGGGCGCCACTAGCTCAGGGCCGGCTCCAGGCACCAGCCTGGCAAGCAGGTGCTTGGGGCGGCCTCTCCAGAGAGGGGCAGCAGGTCTAGCTATTCGGCGGCAATTCGGCAGACCGTCCCTCACTCCCGCTCGGAGCGAAGGACCTCCCGCCGAATTGCCACTGCAGATCGCGATCGTGGCTTTTTTTTTTTTCCGGCTGCTTGGGGTGGACAAAACCCTGGAGCCGGCCCTGCACCAGCTCCCCGCACCCTCAGTTCGTTCTTGCCACTAGCGGCAGTGCTAGAATGTCTGCTGCTTCGGCTAGCCTTTGTCGCTTCGTTCAGTGTTTTGAACTTTTCTTGTAAAGTTAACAGTCTCCCTTAGTGTGTTAGCATTTTACTTGGTTGGTCCCAAATGGGACTTAGCCTAGGGATGGGTCATGCCCCGGTCCCCAGGCTTTAAGGCCTGCGATCTCTGCAAAAAACCAATGCCCATCAGTGATCCCCACAATAGTTGTTTAAGATGTTTCGACAAGTCGCATATAAGCGATAAGTGCCGTATCTGCAAGTCTTTCAAATCTCGGACTAAGAAGGAGAGAGACATCCATCTCAAAGCACTCCTAATGGAGGGGCTCTAATTCGGACCTTGACTGCTCCAATGCTGGACTCTGCCCCAAGCACTGCAGCATTGGTGCGAAGCGCCCCACCTGCGCCATTGACGGACCAGTGCTGATCCCTCTCCCCGGCACCAGCCAAGCAGCAAAAGAAGACTGGGAGAGGAAGATCTCCTACATCCCACAAGGGGAAGGAGAGGGCAGGAGACGAGCTAAGCCCGAGGAGGGCAGCTTGATACTTCCTACCAGAAGTTGGGTCCCAACTCAGGTCGAGCGGTCCAGCCTACCCAGAGCCATGCCTGCCAGACCAGACAGTGACAAGGGCCTTCGTCAGTTAGAGGTCCCGTTGATGTCCAAGGCCCGGCAGGCAGTGCAGGATATCCTGGTGCTACCAGTGCTAGCCACACCAGCTATGGCTGTACCCCAGTCTAAGGGTAAAATAGCCCTGAGTCCTTTCTATAGGTCCCCGTCTCCGCGACACCACTCGCCATCATGAGGGATGTCCTGCCAGACACCACCCACAGGGCTTGAGGCATGCCTCACTGGTGACCTGAAACAGACCTATAGAGGCCCACCCTTCCTGGCATCAACAGACCGAGACCAGCTCAATGCTTCACCCAGGGCTTGGCACCAGTCGTGAGCCCGAGACAGTCAGTCTCAGGTGCGGAGTCAGCAGTCATCGGCTCGCTGGTATGCGTGGCTGCAACCTGGATCCTCTAGGTCAGGAGGCAGGTCTTCCCGGTAACTGACCCGCTCCAGCTCCCGGTCCCGCTCCAGATCCTGGTACCCATTGAGCAGCATGAGGTGTAGATTGCCTGAACACCAACATAAAGGGGACCACCAACTATCACCTGGCCCCAGGGCCTGTGGCTGGCTGCCTGGTACCCATGGAATCCATGGGGCTTCACCGAGCCGCTACAAGGGCTCAGGTCGGTGGCGGGGGCCTCAGACAAACCATTGGCCTCCGTATGCTGCCCTCCCCCAGAGCCAGCCATTCCTGAACGGAACCCCTCAGGTTCAGGCGGACCCCATGGATCAACCAGCTGGACCAACAATGGATGTGTCAGACCCCATGGCACAGGCTTCCTCTTCATATTCGCCTGATGAGGCGATTGCAGGGGCCACCTCACACAGTTCCTCAGGATGATGCTAAGGCTCATCAGGAACTGTTGAAAAGAGTTGCCTCTAACTTGGGGCTCCAGGTGGAGGAGCTGGAGGAACCGTCGGACTCCCTATTCAATGTCCAATGCTCAACAGCACCGGCCAGGATGGCTCTGCCCCTCCATGAAGGGGTGTCTAAGATCACAAATGCCCTGTGGCAGACACTTTCATCCCTGCTCACCATCTCCAAGAAGGCAGAAAGAAAGTACTTTGTAAGGGTCATGAGTACCTATATACTCACCTGGCCCCAAGCTCCCTGGTAGTAGTGGCTGTTAATCAGCGGGAGAGACAAGGCCAACCAGGAGCTACTCCTAAGAATAAAGACTCAAAGAGGCTGGATTTGTTTGGACACAAACTTTATTCATCCTCCAGTTGAGGGTGACCAACCACCAAGCCCTCCTTGGCCATTATGACTTCAATTTGTGGCAAACCATGGCCAAGTTTGAAGATTCACTTCCCGGGGACACAAGGAGGGAGTTCCAGGTGATCCTCGATGAGGGCCAGGCTGCGCCAGAGTGGCCCTTCAAGCAGCCTTGGATACTGCAGGCTCCACTGCACTCACTCTGGCCTTGGCCATCTCCATGCAGAGGGCATCATGGCTCTTTCTCTCAGGCTTGTCGACAGAGGCCCAACAGTCTATACAGGACCTTTCCTTTGATGGCCAGGCACTGTTTGCTGAGCAGACAGACAATAAATTACACTGGTTGAAGGACTCCCATACTACATTGAAAACCCTAGGGCTCTGTGTCCTGGTTCCGGCTGTAAGCAGTTCAAGTCGCAACAGCCACAGGATCAAGGGAGCCAACCCAGGCAAGAGACGGCTCATAAGAAGAGCAAAGGCTACAAACATCGCTAGAGCCACCCACCTCTGCCCTGCTCTATAGTCGGGCACCCCCTGCAACAGGTAGGGTGGCAAGTGGGTGTTTTGAGGGTGTGCCTGAGGGCAACCTACCAGACTGTATCCTGGATCCATCCTCCCTAGGTTTCTCCAACTGCCTTTCTTTTTTCCTTCCTGCATGGACCACAGTAACTTTGGACCGCTGGGTCCTCAACACAGTGGCCCAGGGTTATACCCTCCAGTTTTTCTCCCACCCCCCTCCTTCCCTGTCCCTATTCAGGGACCCTCCTCACAGAAGTCTCCCTGCACTGGATCACCACCTGAATTCGGACCTGTTACGAGCTGGCACAGGTCCTCCTGTCACCAATCCTGAGGGCCCATTTGACCAGAGCTCAGGCATCCTCAGCAGCCTTCCTGGTGAACATTCCCATCCAGGACATTTGCAGAGCCACAACGTGGTCTTTGGTTCACACGTTCATGGTGCATTACGCCATCACTCAGCAGGCCAGAGATGATACTGTGTTGTAATCTACACGTCCATGAACTTCTACCCACCTCCATTGGTACTGCGTGAGAGTCACCTAATATGGAATGGACATGAGCAAGCGTTCAAAGAAGAAAAGAAAGTTACCTGTTCCATAACTGGTGTTCTTCGAGATGTGTTGCTCATGTCCATTCCATGACCCGCCCTCCTTCCCCACTGTCGGAGTTTCTGGCAAGAAGAAACTGAGGGTGGGGTAGAGCCGGCGGCGCTCCTTATGCCGTGGCATGTGTGTGCCACTGCAGAGGGAACCAGAGCTGGTCCCCTACAGACACCACTGAGGGAAAAACTTCCAGCACCGGTGCACATGGCGAGCACACACACCTAATATGGAATGGACATAAGCAACACATCTCAAAGAACACCAGTTACGGAACAGGTAACTCTCCTTTTCAGTCCAAAAACAGACATTTCAACATACTTCCATTTTCACAAAAAACATTTCAAAGGTTTTGTTGTTCCAGTGCAGAACAAAAACTTATTTTGAAACCTCAACAGTTGCCACCGAATAGAATTGTTGTCCTCTAGACAGCTCTAAACACGGATCCATAATAATCATGATCATTTTATAATAAACATGACATGATCCTGGCTCCATAATAATCTTCTTTGACACAGTTGAAGATCATTAGAGTGCCTCCTGAATGCACATTTCCATAATAATATCCATAGCACATCTATAACAACCATGTCTGTTAGTTCTTATTACCTGGGACAAACAGGAGAATGTTTGCTTCTATGCATAAGGGAGTCCATTTTTTTTAAATTGATAAACCGGAGATTGTGCACTGCTGTGGTGTAAATTTTGATGCTGATTTGAGTTTTCTGGAGAGGTTATAAAGGCAAGCTTTAAATGGTCATGGGGTTGAGATGACTGGATGAGAAATCTGTTAAAATGATAGACGTAGAAGTATTTAGAATCCAAAAATGGACCATGTTGTTTCCATCTAATCTAATTATTATAGGGGTTTTTTTTACTAATGCAATCTTCACAGTATCTATTCTAGGAAATTTCTGTTCTTTCTGGATACTTGATAGAGTATGAGCTGATATTGAGGGAAATAAAGTGATATCTCTTCCAACAAAAATGACTTGGATATTCTTATTGCCGGAAGAACCCATTATAATTGCTGCAAGTGCTGTTCCATGCTTCTCTAAGAAAATTAGAGAATAAAATAGATTGTAATGAAAGTTTCCCAAATGTAGCCAGTGAAATAAGCTGGGGTGTTTTATACTTTTCTCATTACTGTTTGTTTCTCAAAGGTAGCAATTGTTTCCAAGGTACATTGAACTATATCTGTTTATGTATTGTCTCCTCTTTTTGCTGTTGGATTTTTGTAAAATCTTATTCATAATGATGAAATACAGATACATAAATAATTTTACGTACATTTTTCCAGTAACATCAAAAGAGCCACCATTATCTCAGCAGAAATTGGAATCATTATCAAATGATTATCTGGGAATAAGTGGGTATGTTTTGTGATGCCACTTCTAATATATATGGGTGTGGTTGGCATTTACTGAAATAGGTCTTTCTAGTAGATGACATGCCAAAGTCTTAAGGCAAAAAGTAATTATTCCAATGTAATATAGCTTTCTGACAGTTATGTCTTTCCCAAAGGATTTCAATCTGCAGCTGACACCTACAGAATAGAGAACAAAAGTTCATTAAGAGGCCTGAGAGAAGAGTAAAAGTGCATTTTTCAAAAACAAAGTAGTAACATAACATTTCGCACTTCTACAGCATCTTCCATGTAAAGTGCTTTAAATAGGGTCCAAATTTAAATGTGAGGTAAGCAGGCATAACTCCAGTTTCTTCATTGTGAGTTGTGGGTTCTCAACACTTGCATTTGGGATTTATTTTAATTTCTAACTGGAGATTTAGTTGCCTTTGGGCTCTGAAATACAAAGATGTATGTTCCACATAGGCAGCCCAAGGCCAAGATAAGACCTGAACCCAGGTCTCGGCTCAGATGTTTGTGGTTTAACCATGAGAACTTACTTTTTCAGGGCATGTAGCAGAATATTTATGGTGAGAAAATGTACTTTTTCCATGTACATGAAAAGCTATGATAATCACCATATACCACAGCCATCATTGTAAGCTGCTATAATTCTGCCCTTCCTTGAACTGAATTCCTCCCCACTCAGCCATTGCAGCCCACGCTGCCCAGGAATATGCAATTTGCATTGCTGTATAGCAAAATGGCTAAATTGAATCCATTGGCTTACATGAATCTAGACTTGTAACTTCATATCATCTGAGGATGATACAATATCTAGCTGCTAAGATGAGTTATTTTGCTGTTGGCCTCTGACTCCTTCCGAGACTGTGTAGCCAACTGTGAAAGTTGCTGCTTTGGAGTTTGCCTCCAGGTCTGTCACATGATTTTGATTCTGATGGGCAAGCCTCTCTCTGGAAGAATGTTTGAGGGCACAAGCCTCTCCTTGATCAGGAAGAAAATTTGAAGTAAGGAAGTGAAAGTGAAATGAGCTATTGAAACAGACAAAACAAGCACTTCGGAGTCACAATGGCAGCCGAGATTTTCATTGCTGTAGATGTTGTATCTTCAGTAAAAAGAAGTTACTCTGAGTATTTACACAAATATCCCTAATTCATTCCCATGTATTTAGATTCTACTTTAGGCCTTGTCTCCACTACTTGTTATGTTATACCGATCACTTACATCACTCAGAGGCGTGACCATACCACCCGCCTGAGCAACATAAGTTACACCAACATAAGCAGTGGTGTGGAGAGCACTATGTTGGTGGGAGAGCGTTTTCTGCCAGCATTGCTACCGCCTCTCGCAGAGGTGGTTTTATTATGCTGAAGGGAGAGCTCTCTCTTGTCGTCCCTGAGTGTCTTCACCAGATGCGCTACAGCAGCACAACTGCGCCGCTGTAGCACTTCTAGTGTAGACTAATCCTTAAATAGCAACTTTCATCTGCTTAGAGTCCTTGGACTTGATTCTCATCTGACGGTACACTAGTGACTTCAATAGAGTTACTTCTGATTTACACCAGTGTACATGACAGAAGAATCAGACCCTTAGGTTTCACTATGCTTTCTTTAGCTCTGAGTGTTTCCATCTGCTTCGTGACACTTTCCAAGGAATTTGCAATAATGATTAAAGCCCTAGACAAAGAGCTAAATCCTGGCCTTTATTACACAGCAACTTTCATGCTAAACCTCCAACATGCTGGCTTTTTGGGATGTGACAAATCAGGATATTGCGTAACCAGATCTCTTTCATAACAATATATTGTGATACCACCTTATTTTATAAATGCTTCCTACTTTACAAAACACAACAAGACAGTTGAGTGTTTTTTTTTAAAGGGGCTGATAAATGACTTTCGAGAACATTGCAGGAGGTGATTAAATACATTTTCCAGAAGATGGAACCTCAATTATAAGTTACTCCTATCCTTATCAGGAACATGGGAATTGTCAAACTTGGTAAGACCTTAGGTCCATTTAGTCCAGTACCAGATGTGTCAGAAGAAGGTGTAAGAACCCTGCAGTAGGCAGCTGTGGGATAATCTTCCCTCCGTATAGGTCTCATCCTAATCTCTAATAGTCAGAGATTGGTTTAGGACAGGAAGCACAAGGTTTAATACCCCCTTCCAAATGTTTTGTTGTAATTTATTATGATAACTTTGGATATTCTTGATAACCATATAAATATTGAATCCCTTTTTGAATCAGACACGCCAGGGAAAGGTCATTGCTGATGTGGTGCCATTAATATAATTGAACTTTGCTCAGAACTTTACAACCACTGGAGATTAAAGGCTGTATCCACCTACAGAAAGTATTAAATATTTTCCCCACTGAAACTGATAAAAATAAAACCATGGAACCTTTTTGGACAATAGTTTGTTTTATGATACTATAATATCGATTAGAACTTTATTGTATTAAGATTTTGGTATGTTTATAAAGTGATAAGAGTTAGTTTACTCAGATGATCTATGTCCTACTAGGAAAATAGTGCAAGAAAAAACATACACTGAAGGTAAGGCAGTCATTAATGTGACATCTCCACCACTGTGTATTTAGCACACTCATAACCAAAGTAATTATAATAAAGGGCTGGTCTACATACAATATTTGTACTGATATAACTAATCAGAAACTTATAAAGTTAAATCAGTGCAACTCCTAATGTGGATGCAGTTATACGGATTGAAAATGCTGATATTGGTATAGCTTATTTTCATAAATTTACAGGAATAAGTTATACCAGTATAAGCATATTATACTGTTATTACTATATCCGCACTAGGGGCATGCATCGATTTACTTTGTATCAGTTTCAAAACCAATATAGTTACATCAGTACAAAAACAGTATAGAGCAGACGTGAGTTTGGAACTATGTAGGAAGTAGGAAAATTCTCAAGGGACCTATAGTACTTAGATCTATAGGGAGGGCAGAATTGGTATTTAACATCACTTATTAGTTTGATTGCCTATTAAAGGCTTGTATTATACCTCAAAGTACCTTGGGATGGGAGGCAATTAAAAACCAGCATTATTACTATGGGGTCTAATCTTGCAACACTTACTTATGTTAACTAATATTTACTCATGTAAATGGCTCCATTGAGTTTTGTGCTTAGAAACTACAGGGATGGGCAATAAAATAGAAGCTGATAACTTGCCTCTTTTATCTCGTCTACCTTGCAGAAGATTGCTAGTTTCTAGCAGCATTGTGCTAGAAAACATATTTGTGATTCTGATCCATCCCAGCAGAGGTGGCAACTGTCTAATGTCCTGGCAGGGGGCTCAACTCTCGCTCTGCCCTGGGCCTCATCCCCGCTCCAGCCCTTCCCCCAAGGCTCCACCCTGTCTCTTCCTGCCCCCCACTCTGCCCCCGCCCTGCCTCTTCCCACCCCATTTCCCCCCTCCCCCAGTGCACCCTGCCCTCGCTCCACCCCTCTACCCCCAGCGCCTCCTGCATGCCGCGGACCAGCTGAATGCGATGGACAGGAGGTGCTGGAAGGGAAGGGGAGGAGCCGATTGATGGGGCTCCTGGTGGGCAGGAGGTTCTGGGAAGGAGAGGGAGGAACTGATCTGCGGGGCTGCCAGTGGGTGCTGAGCACCCACTGTTTTTTTCTCTTGGTGCTCCAGCTCCAGAGCACCCACAGAGTCAGCACCTATGCATCCCAGGATTTTTCTGTAGATAAAATAAAGCAGAAAAAATGTATATGTATACCTGGCTGTTCCCAGGTATTCCAGAAAAACCAAGTTGGCCTCCCAGATTTGTTTTTGAATAAGATTTATTTAAGTAAAAGAAAACATCATTTGAATATTAGGAGGACATCATGAATTTTTCAGTCCCTGTGTCATCTACCTTCACACATTATAATTCTATGCAGAATTGGCATTTCCAAAGGTGGGTCTGTACCTAATTCGTGTTATAATATTTGCAATCTCATTTCTGAAGCACTTTAATGTA
Organism: Malaclemys terrapin pileata; assembly: GCF_027887155.1. Lineage (NCBI taxonomy): Eukaryota > Metazoa > Chordata > Testudines > Emydidae > Malaclemys > Malaclemys terrapin. The sequence goes on from NC_071506.1 coordinate 27,032,710, forward strand.
CAAACATTCCTGGGCACCATGCAATTTGAAAAGGATTATATACAAACTTAGCTAAAAGTGATAGTTAAAGAGGAGAGTCTTAAGTTATTTAAAAAACATTTAGCAAGGGACTTTCACTTGGTTCAAAGGGTAGGCAGTTCCAGATGGAAGGGGCATGGTATACATAGGCATGTGCATGGGGTGTGCCGGGTGTGCTCAGGCACACCCTAATGCAGGGGTGGGCAAATGGCTCCACTCCCCAGTGCGGCAAGCCGCAGGGTCCACACTTCCGGGCCGGAGCACCTGGCCGAGTGCAGCAAACCGCCGGCCCCTCCCCTGCCTTCCTCTCTCACCTGGAGCCATGCTGCCGCGCACGTAGCGCTCTAGGGGCTGGGGCTGTGCACTCCCGCAGGGCAGCGTTTGGCTCCGTGGTGAGGCAGACATGCTCCCTCCTCCCCTGGAGCCGTGCCGCTGCAAGCAGCGCTCTGGGGGCTGGGGCTCCACAGAGAGTCAGACACGCTCCTCCCTCCCCTGGAGCCATGCCCCCGCACTTGCAGTGCTCTGGGGGCCAGGGCTGCGTGCTCCCGCGGGGCAGTGTTTGGCTCCGTGGGGAGGCTAGAAGCCTCATCTCATGGTAAGGGGTTTGGGGCCAGGGGAGTTGGATAAGGGGTGGGGGAAATCAGGGGACAGGGTGGGTTGGATAGGGGGTAGAATCCCGGGGGGTGGTGGTGGTTAGGGGCGGGGGGGTGTCTCTGGAGGGGGCAGTCAGGGAGCAGGGAGCATGGAGGGTCCCGGGGGGACAGTTAGTGGGGGGGGGTCTCTGGAGGGGGTGGTCAGGGGACAAAGAACTGGGGGGGGTTGGATGAGTCAGGAGTTCTGTGGGGGCTGTCAGGAGGCAGGGGTGTGGAGAGGGGTTGGGGGATGCAGGGAGCGGGGGGTTGTATGGGTTGGGAGTTCTGGGGGTCCTGTCAGAGGGTGGGGAGCAGTTGAATAGGCGTGGGAGTCCTGGGGGTCTGTCTGGGGGTGGAGGTGCAGATAAGGGTCAGGGCAGTCAGGGGATAGGTAGGGGGTAGGGTCCTAGGGGGGCAGTCAGGGGACAAGGAGCAGGAAGGCTTAGGTAGGGGGTGGAGTCCTGGGGGGCAGTTAGGGGCAGGGATCCCAGGAGGAGGTAGTCAGGGGGGACAAGGATCGGGGGGGTTAGGGATTCTGAAGGGGGAAGTCAGGGGACAGGAAGTAGGAGGGAGTGGATGGGGGCAGGACTAGGGCGGGGCTACGGCAGGGCTCCCTGGGTGCACACCCTAATGAAATGGGCTGCGCACGCCTATGATGGTATACCAATGCTCGCTTACCAGCAGAACAAAAATGACTTGGAGATAAATAAAGCAACGTAGAGCTAGAACTCTGGGAGACTTGGCAGGAGCATAGGTGACAAGGAAGTCTGATAAATAAGGTTGTGTAAAACCCTTGAACATTCAGTGGCTAGGAACAAAATGTTATATAAAAACAACAATTCAATGTGTTGCCCAGTTAGAAATCTATATAATGAGAACAGTTCAGGGTAATACAATGATCAGTTTACTTCTAGGCATAAATTTTAGAATAACTACAGTGGAAGCACAGTGTATATAGGAAGGTGGGCATGAAGATCATTAAAATAAACAGGCCTGCTTGTGATTGAGTGGATGAAGACTGTATAGTTGACTTGGTTAAAGGAGTATCTTATTCTGGTAATCACTGTAAACTGATAAAAGGCTAAACAAGTGGAGGTAGTGGAATACTGAATGAGATGGAACTCAGACTTCAGAATTGCTCAAACTATCTTCTTCACTTTGCTGCCATAAGTCTCCATTTAATCTGTACACAGGGAAAGATCACCTAATTAGATCTGTATCTAGATGCAAGTCATGTTAATAGTGGGATTGGGCACAACCAGGATTTTAAAAATTTAGTTCATTCTGTTCATAGAGCGAGCTAAAAGCAAGTTTGTTATGGGTATTTTGGCGCAGTTTTCTCACCAAGATTGAATTTCCAGTAGACAACAAAACAGGATAGAGATAGCAACTCAATTGTTTGTAGGACCTGTAAAGTTTTCATGCAGATCATATCATCTGTAAACTCAGGACCAATCACCTAATATCTCTGAGAAGTTATAAGAAGAAAATGAAAAGAAGGCACATGTTGTTTTTCCTGATCCTGAAGAATTCCACAGTATATTCCTGATAGAATGAAAAATTTATTCTTCGAAATGAAATCTTACAATATTAACTAAGTTAATTCAAACCAAATCTGGCTTAGAATTCTAAAACCAAAGTGTACTGTGAATGTGCTGATGACCAAAGTGAAAAATTTTAAAGTATAATCCTAAACAAAGGGTGAAGACAAATGGCAGGTAGGAGGGAAGAGTCTAGTAGAACCCTATAGGGATTATGTTAGATTTGGTCTTCTTTAATACTTTCACTTCTAGTTCATTAATGAAGATATCAGAGTCATAAAAGATGCTAAATTGGGAAGAGCTGGATACCCCTTGAGAACAGAGAACTAGTACAACAGATTGTCAATCTGAGTTACATAGGTGCTGACTCTGTGGGTGCTTGGGGGCTGAAGCACCCCCGGAAAAAAATAGTGGGTGCTCAGCACACATCCGCAGCCCAGCTGATCAGCTCCTTCCACTCCCTTCCAGCACCTCCCCCCTGCCACAGATCAGCTGTTCAATGGCATGCAGGAGGTGCTGGGAGGGAGGGGGCAATTAATAATAGACTACCATTTATTTAAATATTTTTGGATGCTTTCTACATTTTCAAATATATTGATTTCAATTACAACACAGAATACAAAGTGCACAGTGCTTACTTTATATTTATTTTTGATTACAAGTATTTGCACTGTAGAAAAACAAAAGAAATGTTATTTTTCAGTTCACCTAGTACAAGTAACTGTAGTGCAATCTCTTTATCATGTAAATTGAACTTACAAATGTAGAATTATGTACAGAAAATAACTGCATTAAAAAATAAAACAATGTAAAACTTTAGAACAAGTCCACTCAGTCCTACTTCTTGTTCATACAATCACTGAGACAAGCAGGTTGTTTACATTTGCAGGAGATAATGCTGCCCACTTCTTGTTTACAATGTCACATGAAAATGAGAACAGGTGTTCTCATGACACTGTTGTAGCCAGCGTCACAAGATATTTACGTGCCAGATGCGTTAAAGATTCATATGTCCCTTTATGCTTCAACTACCATTGCTGTGAACAAATGTCCATGCTAATGACAGGTTCTGATCGATAACAATCCAAAGCAGTGTGGACCAAGGCATGTTCATTTTCATTATCTGAGTCAGATGCCACCTGCAGAAGGTTGATTTTCTTTTTTGGTGGTTTGGGTTCTAAAGTTTCCGCATTGGACTTTTGAAATCATGCTCTACACCTCGTCCCTCTCAGATTTTGGAAGGCACTTCAGATTCTTAAACCTTGAGTCAAGCCCTGTAGCTATCTTTCGAAATCTCACATTGGTACCTTCTTTGCATTTTGTCAAACCTGCAGTGAAAGTGTTCTTAAAATGAACAACATGTGCTGGGTCATCATCCGAGACTGCTATAACATGAAATATGTGACAGAATGCAGGTAAAACAGAGCAGGGGACATAAAATAATCCCCCAAGGAGTTCAGTCACAAATTTAATTAATGAATTATTCTTTTAACGAGTATCATCAGCATGGAAGCATGTCCTCTGGAATGGTGGCCGAAGCATGAAGGGGCATATGAATGTTTAGCATATCTGGTACGTAAATACCTTGCAATGCTAGCTGCAAAAGTGCCATGCAAATGCCCATTTCCTGCTTTCTGGTGGCATGGTAAATAAGAAGAGGGCAGCATTATTTCCTGTAAATGTAAACAAACTTGTTGTTCAGCCAATTGCTAAGACAAAGAAGTAGGACTGAATAGACTTGTAGGCTCTGAAGTTTTACGTTGTTTTGTTTATGAATGCAGTTCTGTAACAAAAAAAGTCTACATTTGTAAGTTACACTTTCACGACACAGAGATTACACTACCGTACTTGTATGAGGTGAATTGAAAAACACTATTTCTTTTGTTTATCTTTCACAATGCAAATATTTGTAATCAAGAATAATATATGCTTTGATTTCATTTACAACACAGAATACAATATATATATAAAAATGTAGAAAAACATCCAAAATATTTAATACATTTAAATTGGTATTCTATTGTTTAACAGTGTGATTAATCGCGATTAATTTTTTAAATCGCGATTAATTTTTTGAGTTAATCGCGTGAGTTAACTGTGATTAAATGACAGCCCTACCTAAATCTTTTCCTCTTGAAACAGCATTTAGGTGCCGAAATCTGTTCACGGTACTAAAGTGTAGGTGCACAACTTTGGAAATTTAGTTCTAATTGGAACACTTCGGGTCTCAGCCAGCCCTATTAGTTATCACAAACTTCAGTAGAAAGTATTGCATGTTACTTCCTTCTTATATTTGTTGCACCACTTCCCTCTCCTCATTCTCCATCTGTTCCTATGTCTGTGTTCAAACTGCAAACTGCTCAGGGCAGCAGTCATGCTACTTTCTAAGTTAGGAAAGCACTACAGGCCTATTGTGGATGCTACTGGAAATAGATAATGCATTATAATAAATAATGCTGATAAGAAAGAGATGCAATTTATTCTGACAATTTCATCTGAACAACTTGCATGCTTTGGCAGTACTCAGGTTTTGCAACTTTTTTTTCCTTTAAAAAATTTCAACATTTTTCAACAAATTCCTTTTTCTGTTTCCACAATCTGCAAATGAAGATTAAAGTTCTCATCCCATGAGAATCTGCACTACTCATGCAAGGCACTGATTCACCTCAGCTCCCAGTGAGGTCAAAGGCAGCTGGCCGTTTTTTCATCTAGAGGTGGCTGGAAAATGGAATTTCCATTCTGCGGGAGTTTTCAACATTTCAAATTTCTCTTTAGTACTAAACAGGGACAAAAAGTCAACATTTAAAAATTTATTGAGGAACAGAAATTCTGACCTTTCACTTTGGAAACACTGAAATGATGTTACTGACACATTTTAGTTTTGATAATGTAAAACATTATAATATCAAATATTAAATGTATCATAATATATAATATTAATTAAAAGTTTTATTTTTAAAAAGAAAATAAGTTAAAATGAGCCAAGAAAGTCTGAACGAAATATTTCATTTGGATTCAAATCCCTTCAAAATTTCTGTTTTGTTTTTTTAAGTTGATCAAAATCAACACATTTCACAAAACATTTTGATTTGAAGAAAACAATATTTTCCAATGGAAAGCTGCTCTGTTCGAAATTTTCCCATCAGCTCTATTTAGCACCTTAGAAAATGAATGCCACTTAAGGTGGACTTTGTTAATGTAGCTTTTTAACAAAAAGCTAGGGAGCCCCCATATGACTGTCATGGTTTATTATAGCTCCAGTAGTAAACATGCACAAACAGCTAGCAAGTTAAAAAGAATTGCTATTAGCTGATGTAAATTGAATGTTCTTCATACTGTATTGCTCCTTGTAGTGTTATACTGTTAATTTTATTTGAATAGTCTCATTCTGCTTTTTCCATCTGACCAGACACCAGTTTTCCATTTGAGCAGTAGAATATAATCTAGAAAGAAATTAATTTTCAGAACCCTTTCTTCAATGTGAATGTTTGTCTAGTCCACCTGTGTGGAAGTGATTTATAGGTAGCCTCTTATTAGAAGGAAGTCTGTCAGGCCGCAGGGCAGCTCCATGGAAAGATACTTCTGTTAACTGATGCTGTGACTTTTCTTTTGGACACTACATGATGCATTGCCATTTCCCCAAGGATACTAGTGGATACAGACTTTTCACTAGGTTAACACGATTGTCTATGACAGTGTGAAACTGAACTTTTTGTGTCAGACTATATGTAATGTTTTCTCTTTTTCTGCCCTACAACTGAAAAGAAAGGAAATGGATATTGCACTTAAATTTCATATACAGTCCTAAGTAGGGTTTCCATTCATCCAGTTGTGGCTGGGACAGACCCTTTTTTAAGCCCTGTCCTGGCCATCCTGACTTTTCTGACAAAAGTGGGCATTTGTCCTGTTTGCTCTTGCCAACTTGATCAGTTGGCAAGAGCAGACGGGACAAATGCCCACTTTTGTCACAAAAGTGGGGTTCAGAGGAACATACGGGGAGGGTCAATGCCAGCCCCACACAGAGGGGAGGCAGGGCTCGGGTGAGCAGTGACGCTAGCCCCAACCTCACGAAGGGGGCAGGCAGGGTTCAGGCAAGCAGTGACGCCAGCCCCAGCCTTTGGGAAATAAGGTGACCATATCCAGTATGTATGTCACTGCTCGCCCGAGCCCTGCCTTCCCCCTGCGCAGGGCGGGGGATTGAGGGGACTCAGGCCAGCCCTGCACGGGGAAGGAAGTGGGGGTCTTGGGCCAGCCCCGCAGAATGTCCCATTTTCCCTTTGGGAAATACGGTCATCCCAATTCTGAGACCTTATTTCATGTTACAGTTACCATTAAATGTTCTAATTACTATTAATGTTATACAGTACTCAGCCCTATATGTAAACAAGGATACCATTCTTGTCCCAAGGAGCTTACACCTTATTTATGCTTATAATAATGAAACTTTTATAGGCATCATTTATAATGTCATTAATTCAGTCTACCGTTGTGTTCTCTTAAAACTAGTAGGTTGCAATGACCAGTAAATGACAGACCCTGCCCCCAAGAGCTTACAATCTGTAGTAAAAGCGAAGAGGTAGATGAATAAACAAACAGACAGGAGAACAGGGAGGGAGGACAAGGTAACAATAATAGGCCAAGTTAATGGAAGATTTTCTGTCAAACTGTTTTTCCTGAAGGAAAATGGCTTTTTCACAACAATGGCAATTTTCATGGACATTTTGGGGCGGTTTTGTTGAAAAACCCAAAATGGAACATATCTAGGTAGGTTTTTGGAAATGAAACATGGATTTATTTTATTTATTTTATTTTGGCAACTTAACCCAAAAAACAAAATGTTATTGGTTTTCAGTTTCTCAGTAATATCCCCCAAAACTTCCTAAATGACATTTTTCACAGAGAAAAATAAATTTGCTTCATCACATCTAATAACAGACTATTTCAGCATAGACTAGCTGATGACACATTTGTACGTGCCAATGAGTAGCAGTAATCCCAGTTGGTCACCTTGCTAGCATTGCAGATACTCTGGCAGTTGAACACACTCAGATACCATACTCTAGTACAACAGGGAATGTCTTTCAGATGCCATATTAAAGGTATACTGATAATTTTGTGATGACTAAGTATTTACATAATTGGATGCATTAGACAAGGCTATTTACCTTCTTGGCATGCTGTTAGATAAATAAATGATGTCAAACTGTCGTACAGGTTTATCCACAAGAACTAATGTCACAATGTCTTTCATTGCAGATAAGACGGGAGCCTCATCAATTTTATGAGGTTTCCCAGTTTGAGCAATCCTCAGGCTTACATGGTAAATTTCAGAGTAGCAACCGTGTTAGTCTGTATCCGCAAAAAGAACAGGAGTACTTGTGGCACCTTAGAGACTAACAAATTTATTAGAGCATAAGCTTTCATAGGCTACAACCCACTTCTTCAGATGTAGCCCACGAAAGCTTATGCTCTAATAAATTTGTTAGTCTCTAAGGTGCCACAAGTACTCCTGTTCTTCTTACATGGTAAGACACTTCTCGGGGTCTTCATATTAATGCCACTGTGAGATGTTATTGTTTTTGGCTGTCTTTCAATTCAGTTTGCTTTCTCTTTAAAAATTGAGAAGTTTGTCTTTTAAAGACCTGTGCTCTGTTTTGAGGTAATGCTGAAGATGATCATGATGGTCCCTTCTGGCCTTAAAGTCTGAGTCAAAGTAGGGAAGGTTTCACTGAACGATTGCTTCATTTGCAGTGAACGGTTATCCACTGAGGCACTGAATCACCACTCAAAGTAAATCCAAATGATAAGTAGTTGGGATCATACCTTCTAACAATCTTGGGTGGTATCTTGGGTGGTAGCAGGAAGCCAATCAGGCCTGAAATCCCTTCATTTCCCCACGCCCCCCAGTCAGGTCTTGATTCACGCTACTGCCTAAGCAGGCCATTCATCTGGCTTTAAACTGGACAGTTCTCTCTTCTTTCGGGTAGTTTGTCCTTCCATCCAGTACTGAGACAAAATCGGCCATGGTTTTGTCTGGTATCAGATGGGGGAGTGGGTACCATTTTTGAAGAGTGCACCTCTCTGCCCCTACCAGCTTGACTTTGCACGTGAAGTCATGCTGGCAGGGGTGAGCCCACACCATTCCCAGAAGTACCAGAATGTCTGGTACCCTGGGAAGCCATCCTACTATTGCGTATTTCATCAACAGGTTCTTGCTGTGTGTCTATAACTATTCTTTCAAAGCTATGGCCAGTTAAGCACTTGTGTTGAGGATCACATTTATAATCACAAAAACAAAACAACTTCCATGATCACAAACACACTAAAACAGATGATGCCAAAGCATTGTGGCATGTGGGTCAAAGGTGGGTGAAGTTACACACAAACTCTTTTTGTTGAACCAAGGCATGGGCTGCCTCCTTGGAATGTATGTGTGCAGATCCAGGTGATCCAGCTAGGAATGATTTGCCAGGGGAACTTAGAAGGAAGGGAGCTTGGCTGAGATGGTTAGAAGACATGTGGTTGGAGTGTAAAGGTTCTGGCTAGAAGGCAGGGGGCTCTGGTGGTGTGTGTGTGTGTGTGTGTGTGTGTGTGTGTGTGTGTGTGTAAAAGGGTAGAGGAACCAGCGGGCAGGGGTAGCAATGTGGACCATCTGGGCTGGATGTGGAGCACTTTGTTTGGACATCTGGCAGCTCCAGGAGGCCTCTTGCTACTCAGCAGCTCTACCATCTCCCAAACAAGGCCCCTGAGTGGCTATAATGTTGGGTAAATTTCACAGGGCATCCCCCTGTTAGCAGGGGCTCAAATTGATGCCAGCCAGCTGCTCTGATTAAAGAGTCCGGCACCTCTACCTTCTAATTCTGAAGCAAGACTTTTTTTTTATCCACATTCCCACTCCCCAGCTTCCCTTTGGAGACAGAAGGCAATTCCCCAAGCCCCCCTGCCACCCAGCCCCACAGGGATCCAGCTGCAGTCTTTGCAAGACAGGGTGCACAGATGGAGATCTTGCTCTGCAAAATGACAGGATGAGGAGCCAGTCCTGGAAGATCTATAGCCTGGCCAGCCTGGCCAAGGTGAGTGTACTGTTGTTGTTCATGAGAAGGTGGGGCCCAGAAGTGTATGTTTGCCTGGGGCCCTGTGACAGGTTGATCGAGCCCTGTGCATGTGTCTTTTTGGATGAGAGGGGCTCTAGTGTCATGACATGAAACTTCCCGGGTTTGCGTCAGTATCTTAAGCTGTGCAAGCTGAATGCTGGGCCTCACAGATAGCCAGCCATCTGTGTGCCAGATGAGCGTACAGCACCCATCGACAGAGCCACAGCGCACAACTCACCGCTAAATATAACTCCTATTCCAAATTCGTCAGTTAGTGTTATTCACCATTACAGCTGAAGATAGCCAGAAGAGTGCATTTTGCTTCTCAGACATTTTCTGGCAGTATGTGGATGACTGTTTGTTTGAAACGGAAATCTTTTTTTTTTTTAAAGAGCTTTTGGTGTACTATTTCCATCAAGCTTATACCCCACTAATGATAATCCTAGTTTGGGAATCTCTGAGCTAAATCAAATCCCCACATGCAAATACCCCTGAATTTGGGGGAATTTGAAATCTAGATCTGGATCTGGATGCAGTTTTGCTGTTCTGGCCCATCTCTAATCTACAGAACTCAAAAACTGAGCATTGATGAGAAGTTATTATATTAATCAGTTACTCTTCTTGGGGGAATTCTTGTAAATGATGAGCAGGAACTGATAGAAACAGGAGTTTGCCCCTGTTGTGATTACTGTGTCCTGGTATTGTTTCAGAGGAAGTGGAGGACGTTGTGTATGTCCAAATATTGGTTATGATCTAGCATTTAAAATGTTTTGGTATGTGGTCACACACAGAAACTGGATTGTAATACAAGTATTTGCTGCACTAGCTCAGAGGCACTGATTGATATTTGGAAAAGATAAGTAAAGCTACCACTTCTACTGCAGATGGAGTGAGATGACTGCATATATATGACATTATAACAATCTAAAGGTTTCTGAATGGTATAAACACCAAGGAAATATTTAAGGTACTATAATGGGTATAACTAGCAGTAGGGTTACCATATTTCAGGTTCCCAAAAAGAGGACATTGCCAGAGGAGGGAGGATCTGGGAGGGGGTAAGTGTAGGGGATACAGTTGGGGGCATTGGAGGGGGTATCTGTGGCAGGAAGGTGGGGGGCAGTATTGCTCCCTGTCATGGCAGGGCAGCTGACGCAAGCCCAGGAAGCAGCGACAGCCGTCAGTCAGTGCCTCCCTGTGGGACCCCCCTCCCCAGGCCTGGGAACCAGACCCTGCATGGGCAGGATCCCGCAGCAGTGGCTTGCAGGAGAATGGACCAATCAGATGCAGGGGAGGGACCAATTGGGAAGCAGAACTATTTTGGATCTTTCTGAGCTGCAACTTTTCTGCTCTGCAAAAACCTTGGACATTTCCTGTTCGAAACATCCACCCAGACCCACAAGAGGGGCTCAAAAAAGAGGCAGTTTCTGGGAAAACCCAGACATATGGTAACCCCTAATAGGAGTGAGGGAGTAAAATTAAGAAAGGTGATATTTAGGCTAAATAGCAGGCTAAATTTCTCAACCGTGAGATCCAATAGTCTCCCAAGGTAAGTGGTAGAAACCTTATTGATTGGGACATTTAGACCTAGACTTGACTGGGCTGTATTAGCAGGTAGCTATCTAGATAAGCAAATAGGTATTTTCCATCTCATTTCTGTTGTTGGGATGTGCTTTGAAATTGCAAAAGTTTATATGAACAGTGGTTAAAAATAATAAAACCAAATGATCAGTAGATAGAGTAGTCCTACAGCTGACTACTTCATGGACAGTCTAAGCAGGGAATAACATATTTCCTTCTTAAAGGAGAGGGTAGTAGATTCCAGTGAAGCTAATGAATCTTCATCAGAGGCCTGTATGTCTGAGAAATAATGCTAAAGTTGTAGATATACCTAGTTGCCCTGTTTGTTTACAGATGACTTGGAACAAGAATATTAAGTGAACTCTGTTTTTACTTCTCATAGTTACCTTTTGAGGACCGCTGTACCCTGAAGAATAGTTAGACGGTCAAGTTAAACACCAAGGCTTTGTCTACATAGACTTTAGTCGGTAAAACTTTTATCATTCGGGGCTGTAACCACACACCCCGAATGACAAAAGTTTTACCGAGGAAAAGCACCAGTGTGAACAGCACTTTTCCGGTGGGAAAGCTCTCCTGCCGACAAAGCTACCACTGCTCATTGGTGGAAGCTTTTTGTTGGCGTGAGATGCACTTGTAGCATGACCCTGAGAAAAGCTGAGAGAGAGAGCTTTTGAGTAAGGCATTGTCTGGAAAGAGGTTTGGGATTGTGAGCAAAGAAACTGTCTTTTGCTATTTCATTCCTACTGTGTTCAGGGAAACAGGACATTATACACATTCTTAATAAATAAACAGGATTGCATCAAAGAAATACCTGACTCCATCACCAGTTTCTCTTCCTGATAGAAACAACCTGCGAGGCGCCAAATGTTGGCTAACTACTGAGGTCAAAAGGGGCAACAATATACTTGCCATTATTAAGATTTTTCGTTAACTCTTTTTAAAGAGTCATTTTTCTTGTTGAAGACAAATTTAGAAAAGTCCAATATTTCAGCAATTCTTCAGTCATCATTAACTTCCACTCTTTATTTGTTACTTTTCTGGTATTTCTTTTTCCTCTGAGCATCTGCGTTGTGTGCTGACCTCTACACTATTCCCTGCTATCCCCCCAAACATGATATCATAGCTCCTTTAGGAGCCATTAGTTATCTATGTGCTACAGCAATCTATCCCCTATTGTAGAGGGGATAGAAGGTTGGAGAAGGGATCTGCAAGACTTAACAATGACCCAATCTGCATAATCAATTGGCATAATCATCCTGCTGGACCTCTCTATGGCATTTGATGTAGCTGATCACAAAGTATTGTCCCACCTACAAGAAGTTGTAGAAGAGTGAATGGAAACCCCTTGAAATAGCTCCTCCCCCTTAAATGAAACTCCAGCCTCACCTGTAGAGTCTCACAAGGCTCAGCTCTCTCTCTATATTATTCAACATCTATATGTATGAAGATCTGTTGGAGTGCCAGCAGCGTGCAGATCAAATCTGATTCTACACCTCCTTTATGTCAGATGTAAACAACATTAAGCTAAAATCAGCACCTTAATAAAGAGTATAACTAGTCAAAATATTTTGAATCTAATTTTTTATTAAACTCTACACAAAAAAAATTGAATTTTGACAAAATATCCTGAAAATGTAAATAAATAAATAAAAAGTATATTATTGACCAGAAATAGAGCTGGTGAAAGTTTTTGATTTTGTTGTGAATTTTTTAAACTGTTTTTTCAACTAGTGTATTAATAAGCAGGTGACTAAACAAATTTAAAATGCAACAAGACTGAGATTATATGGGTAGGAAGACAGACATGCTTCAAAGAAATTGCCTCCTTGGCACCACCCTACTATCAAAAGCATCTACCCACAGTCATGGGGTTCTTTTGAACTCCTGAGTGCTACTGGATGCTGAAATAACATGAACATTCTCTCATCCATGTGTGACTTGGCCAGAAGATTGCTACCTATCCTATGGGGAAAAGATGTGGCCACAGTAATCCATGAATTTGTGACTTCCAGTCTTGGTTATTGCAATTTATGTCTAGGAATGAAGCCGTATACTCTGAACAAATGTCAAATGGTGCAAAATACAGCCACCCATTTGCTTAATAAACAAGAGATCACCCTGAGCATATTTACCTGGTGCTCTGCTCTCTGTATTGGTTCTCCACTTCAATTCAAGGTCTTTGTTCTGATAGTCAAAGTCCTCACGAGATTTTTTTCCCCTAGCTACGCTACCTGAAATATCATCTCTCCCTTCATAATCACTTCACTGAAACAATGAAACTGCTAGTCAGGAAGTACTGGTTTGTGAGTTCAGGAGTCAGAACTCTCACTTGGAACTGGATCTTGACTACAGAACTTGTTCCTGCAAGAGACAGGCCTCCTCACTTTTAGAACTAATATAATACTCATTCTTCTTAATTAGCTTTTCCACAATACATTTTTCACCAACACAAATGTGGAGTTTGTAGACCATGTCATGAGGATATAGCGAGCCAAACATTTAAGCCATTTTTCAAAAAGTGGAGTACCGGGACTTTTTTTTTTTTTAAAAAACCACCGTCACTTTAAAACTCCTTTTCTGTTTGTTTTGTTTTCCCCCAGACTTCCCAGAAAATTACTTTGGCATGTGAAATTGCAGGGATATTGATTGAGTTTTGAGGAAGCATATAGGGTTTGAAAATCAGGCTAGTTTGGGGTTTACCTGTGGAGCGGCTACTGCCACTTCATAATTACATATTAGTTTGGCGTTGGAAGAGGTGTTTGAGACAAATCCATTTCGGAGACTGGCATGAAAATAAAATCAGCTGACTCAGATAAACATCATCAAAAGGTAAGTTCTAGCGAAAGCAGTACTTCAAGAAGCTGTGACGCGCCCTGTGGATTGGAGTATAATTTATCCAAATACTCCCTTAGAGATTCTGTCATCCATGCACGCCAAGTGAAAATATCATGGTGTCAGTAAATGATCTCTTATAACCTATAAAATGTTTTATCATTATTTAAGTACCATGCAATATGTAGTGTAATTTGGTTCACATGGTGGTGACTACTCACTTTTTTTAATTATATGGAATCATTATTATGAAGCTAAAGAAATATGTGTAGCTAAAGTCAACTCCACAAATTATGAGCCCTGATCCCATTCCCATTCTGAAGTCAATGGGTTTTTTGTCATTAACTTCAGTGGGAACAGATTGTGCATGTGAGTCAACAGGAACATGTTCATTTCTTTTTAGCGAGAATGATCCAGTTCTGGAGGGACAGTTATGAGAAGCATGCAGGCAAAAGTAGAAATCTGGGGGGAGATTTACCTTGTCTCCATCACAGGAAGTATCAAGTGCAGACTATCTAAGATACATTTGAGGTATTTATTAATATTTAAAGAGGTTATTCAGCATCAAGCATGGAGTATAATTCTTGAAAAGAGAAGACAGCAGAATGGTTGTCAACAAGAGAGACGTGCCTAAATGCTGCCAAGAGAAATATTGCATTAAACAAGCATTCACTGGGGATGGCAGGGGGGTGGGGGGCATGTCTTTCTTTCTGTTTCAAAGCCCTGTTTACTTAAATACAGTTTCACCCTCCATTCTCCGGAAATACCCTGGAACATTTTTAATAACAACAATCAAGAGGTAAATCAGAATAACCAGTGGTTTTCACCCACAGCATCATTCAAAGCCAGTCTTCCTCCCCAGTACTTTCCGTATGCTAAAATAGCAGACCACCCTTGCGGTACCCTAACCACTGACCTGTTTATAGTTTGTTCATCTTCTTTAGTTTAATGAGGTGATGAATAAATGCGCTTTTACCAGGAATAAGGGACTGTCAGTGCTGGAAACTGAAGTCCTCTGTTTATTCATAGGCAGTGATGGTGGTAGGTTGGCGCAGTGCAGATCTGTCTGTCAGTAATTGCACATTTGGCATCAAGGGATAACACTGTTAAGTGGTGGGGCCTTTTCTGAGCAAACCCGGATAGTGTTATCAATCTGAGACAAAATATATGGGATTTGGGGAACAGATTCCGTAATGAGCATTGACAACCAGACTCTCTTTTCTTAAGAGCCATACATAATTCTGTCTTCTAATGTCTTTCCCTTATCAGTACAATAATTCTAATATATGTGACCCAGCAGTTTATAGGAAACTTAAACACATCAGGGATAGTCACAACAGAAAAATTTAGGTGAACATTTTGCAGGAAACAATATCAGAAACTATCCTTTTAAATATGGTATTAACATGATCCCTATTCCATACTCGACCATGTGCCTTGAAGCAGCAGAATAAAATTTTTGTTGAACACATTTTTGACAGAAAAGTCCTGAAAATATTGACATTTTTTCTATTTTTAAGACATTTAAAATCAAAATGTCATGAACATTTTAAAATTTGAAGAATTTCAACCAGCTCTTTTCTCACTATTGGGAATTGGGTTGCTGGATGGCAAGTTATCCAAACTTTGTAGCAGGGAAGAAAGACAAAATCATAACAAATGCTTGGAAATATAATGTACACAGTATTCTATAGTACCACTCTACAATGTTGTACTCTGTACACACAACAACTTAGAATTGTGATTTTGAAGTGTTTGGGAATATTATTGTAGAAAGCCATCATTTCTTTTTTACAAGGGCTTTTTTGTATTAAAAAGTCTGTAAGATCTGAGTCTGAGTGTAATGCAATTATTTTTATGTCTGATAAACTGAATGAATAACTGCTTGTGTGCAACATAGGTGGAGCAGGTTTCAACAGTCCCTGGTTTGCTTTTGATTTACATGTCTATGCAAAGATGTGCAACTCCTTTAACATATAATATTACTTCAAAATAAAGCAATTAGGTAAGATGCAATCCTGCTGATTTCTTTTTCAATCTTTGGTACAATATTGAGTTCATAAAAAATATATGCACATTCAGTCAACATCTATTGCACAGACATACAGCTATTCAGTTGCTTTATGAAAGGCGAAATTACAAAGGTTCATGGAATGATAGCAGCAAGGGAGTGTGGCAGGATTATCATTGACGTCAATACAATTAATGGGAGCAGATAACTTCTTTTAATTGTCACCTAAACCACGAAAAGTACGGATAAAGAATCTCTGAATGACAAGAGGAAGCTTCCTGAACCAGGATTATCCTACAGTTCCTCAAGAAAACCCTGACTGAAGGTAAAGGAAATATAGTTTTAATGCAACATCCTTTAATTCTATACAGATGTTTACCAAAAAAAAAAAATGTAGCTATATCATCTGCAGTGCAGAAAAAAGCTGGAATTTTATCCTTCAGTCTGTTATCAATTAAATCATCAAAACAAAATTATCATTCAAATTACAATGTATCATTTCACTTTTAGAATGTATGGGGAGGAGGCAATCTGTGAAGCAGAAATCTGCAAACCATCAAAGCAACAAAGAAATATTAAAGTTCAATGGGCAGTTTGTTCACGCATGTTTTAATCTAGCTTTTTTAGAATGGAAACCATGTCCACGTGGTCAAAATAACACTTGTGTCAAAAGAAGCCTTTGAGGTTCAATCCAGTGAAATAATCAAACTTTTTTTTTTTTAATCCCAAAATTTTTTCAATAGAGGAAAGTGCTCCCCAGGGGTTATAAGAAGGTGACATTAGTAGAATTTCAATGTGGGAAAGTATCTATGGTAGGAAAAGCTTGTTATAAGAGTAGAATATCAAATGATCAGCTTCTAAATGTATTCTGCTGAACAACTCTGCAACTGAGAACTGTTTTTAATTTTCTCTTAATACTTAGATTCTATTGTTTTCTATCATGCATATGTTGTACTCGCTCAGTATTAAGTTTTATGGTATGGTACATCTACATTTTAAAGTAATCATCTGTCTCTACAGAAGAGATTTGTTATATCCATAATTTGACTGTACACTCATCTTAAATAAATTAACAAAAAGCCAGACAGAGTTTCCTACCATTAGCTGACAAGCTTGAAACTACAGTTACAAAACTTTTTTTGTTTTTAAGGAGATGCACATATTTTTCAAGAGGACAGATACATTAGTAAAATCCTCGTTGAATGTTCTACTTGGGTCTTGGTCAGAACTTAACCAGATGGTATTGTTTCTTTCATAAACCATTCCTCCTTCTGAAAATGTTCCCTACAAAGATATTAGCATTTTCTCTTGCCTTTGAAATTTAAGACCTTTTCCCCCTCTTAGAAATTAAGCAACAGGTATGCTGCTATATTCCATGTTGCATATTTATATGGGACAAAGGCTCATATTAATAAAAATTCTTTCTGTGATCAGGACTTTTTAGTTCTTTCCTTTTAAACAGGAGAATTAAGCCATGGATTTTATTAGAGATGTACAAAAATGTCATAATTACATAAGCACATAGATTATTGGCACATTAGGTAGCCCTTAGGAAAGGATGGATTTTTCAACAAAAATCCAGTAAAGGCGTTGGAAAGAAACTATTTTGTGTGTGTGCTAATGTAGAATCTGGTCACACTATTAGCATCTGAAATTTAAATTGAGCATTGTTTAAGCGAAGGTTTATAGCTAGCTTGTTGTCACTCAGACCTGGAAGAGAGAAGTATTCTCCCTCTCACATGTACAAATTCTCCACTGTCTTCTTCCCTTTCCATCAAATTAATAAGTTTGTCTTTTTCCCAGTTAGATGTATATGTCTAAATGATGTTTTAAATTTTTTACATGGGCATAATAGTTGAGAATAATGAGCCTAGAAATATGACTTATGGCAACTTGATCAGAAATTGAATGTCTTCATATATATATAAAAAATTGACTGTCCCTTTAAATCACATCAACATTGCAAAGAAAGAAAACAATATTCAAATCAGGAATGGAAGAACCTCATGGTGTTTGAAGTTTTGTTGACTTTGAGATGTGTGTCACTTCCAGGAGAGCTGTTGCAAGAAGTTAGGGTGACCAGACAGCAAGTGTGAAAAATCAGGATGGGAATGGGGAGTAATAGGAGCCCATATAAGAAAAAGACCCAAAAATCGGGCCTGTCCCTATAAAATCGGGACATCTGGTCACCCTACAAGAAGTTGAAAAGTATTTCTGCTCTTCTGATTTTGAAGCAGTCTGTATGTGGCCTGTGTTTGTGTGCTGCTGATACAAATGTATGTTCCAGCTGGCTTGAGGTCTAGATATGCCTCCTAACACTTAAGTTAACTGTCCCAAGGGAGCAGTTTCTGGGAGACAGAGGTAAGGCATCTTCAGTAGCAAGCCTTTGTTACCTCCAAACATGTCTTCAACTCAAACCTGGTCACATTTAGAATGAACAGCAAGGCTTAGCTCTCAAACCAGACTTTCCACTAACTGTTAACTATAGAATCCTGGGCAATCAACTGACTGGCCAGGTTCTTCTGTTCTCTGCCCTTTAAAGCTGCAAAGTTGCAAGGGGATACAGTATATTTGCCCTTTTCACTGGAAATGTCAGTGAATCCCAATGTAAATCATGCAAAATGTGCCATGATTAAAGCTGGGTGAATAACTGTTTTTTCTGTTCTCTGGTACTTCTGAAAAATCACAAAATAATAATAAATCATTTTAGATCTACCCCATTTCCCCACCACCCCAAATTTTTGGTGAACCAAAAAGGTTTAAAAAATTGTTTTGTATCAAGCAAAATACTTTGTGTAACCCACAACAAAATACTTAATTTCACTTTTTATCATTTTAAATTTTTATATAATGTTGAAGGAAATTTTTAAACAAAAAATCATTTAAAATTGAAAACTCAGTTTCATTTAGAAACTGTCAAAACAAAACATTTCTACCTTTGGGGAAGTTTTTGCTTTTATTTTAAATGAACAATTTGTTGAAACTAAAATAAATTTGTGAAACATTTTGGTGCCGCTCAATTTGCATTTTTTTGCTGGGGGGTTGGGCGGAGAGAAGCTTCAGACAAAAACCACCCAGGTCTAGTCAAAAAAGCCCCCTAGGGCACCCTAGAACCACTTATGATGATAAATGAATATTTGTAATTATGCATCTGAAAGTTACTTTCCACACATACTCTGCAGTAAAAATGTGCTGTTTTGGAGAAGATGCCTGCCATAAACTTTTTCCAGAATATTTAATATATCAATGAAACAAACATGAAAAGGGAACAAATAACATTGAAGAAAATGCATTTACAGTTTTTTATAAATATTATTTTAGTGAATTTTTTTTTCACTGTTCACTTAAAACGTAGGTAGCATGGTAGGCATGTACAATGCTAAACAGAACAAATAAAGCAGATTCCCTGCTCCAAGCAGCTTACAATAAAAAGGCCTGATAGTGTGAACACTCTAATAGAGTGTGGTGCTCACCACTGTGAAGGGTGCCATTGACTGCATTGTAGCTTTTCCTTGTAGAAAGCAATGTCACTAATTTGGCTGGGACTGCTCATTGTAGTGAGCGCCAGGCCCGGTAGTAAATGTTGTTTGTACTGTGGGAGCATCTTGGAGTCTCAGTCATGGACCAAGGTTCCGTTGTGCTAGGTGCTGTATGATCCAAAGTTAGGACCAGGTGGTAACAACACAGAGGTGGGATAGGAAAGAGATAGGAAAGAGATAGGATGGAAGTAAGGACAATCAGATGACATAGTGACTTGGGGGGATAATACATATATTTAAGAATTGCATTTTTTTAAAAACTAGTAAGCCTTGCTTTATTTTAATCGAAGCTGTGCTTGGCATGATCTCCAGGCACAGCTCCTGGTACATTTCTGTGCACTATGACAGGATCTTCCCTACCTGTGAGCATGGGGAGGAATAGCTTTCTTCCTCCTTAGCCCTCCCATCCAATATGGATTTAGCAGTTAGGGATTTAGCACTTAATCATAAAACTGTACTTTTATATATATATATATATATATATAAATGGCAAATGAAAGGGTGCAGGTTGTTGTTGTTCTGGGGGTGCAATGATTTTTGCAAGCTCCTTTTTCTTAAAATTCCTTCATTGTTTGCAACTACAAATGACTCCCTTTTAAACATCCTTGTAACGTATAAATGAGGTGAGGCTATTTCTTTGTTTTAATCATGAAGTGTAAAAAAAACAAATTACTTGAGACCAGTGCTTCCTGCATGATTTTTATTGGAGCAACTCATGAGAATTTATTGTCATCAGGTAGCAATTATTGTTTCCATTCATAGTGTTCAAGGGAGAGAATGTGCAAACTGATTCACAGAAGATGTGTACAATGAAAATGTCACTCAAAACTAGTTTCTTGATCTAACTAATGTCTCCAATGTCTTGTGGGTTCTTGATATAGTTATAACAGTTACAAAATTGCAAAAAAGCATTCTTCTTTATAAATATTGCAACATGGGAGGAAGGATGACCTTGTGGTTAAGTCAAGGCACTGGAATGACGCTAAGGAGATCTGGGTTCCATTTCCAGCTCTGACACAGACTTCTTGTGTATTTACCTAAATTGTAAACTCTCTGGGGTAGAGACCATCTTTTGGTCTGTGTTTGTACAGTGCCAAGCACAATGGGGTTGTGTACTCCTGGGGGCTCTTACTTCAACACAGATAATACATAACAATTGTGTGATCTTCTGGAAGTCACTTAGGGAATTTTTATACTGTAATCAAAGGGTATAATTGCCGCTTGTATAGACATTCCTGAATCTAGCTAGCTGGTACTGGAGCAGTGAAGCTGCAGGAGCATAGGCTTCAATGCAAGCTAGTCACCTGAGTAATTACCCAGGTTCCAGGAAGACTTGTATATCCTGCGCAGAAGTCCCATGTTGCCCTGGCTTCATTGCTGGGGTACCTGAGCTAGCAAAATTAAAACTAGCTCTGGTATAGCTACATACAATCACACTTCATTTTGCGGTGTAGATATACCCTTTATCTTTCTGTGCCTGTAAAATGGGAATAGTACACGTTCCTCTTCCCCATTCATGGTCTATCTGGTCCACTTGGATTGTGAGCTTTTTGGGGCAGAGACTGTCTTACATGGTGTGTATGTACACCAGGTACCACGATGGAGGCTACAGCCTCTAGGTGTTACTGCGATACAAATAAAAATTCATAGCTCTTGTAATAGGAGATCTAGGATTTCAAAGAATTGTGATAAGTGATATAGGATGCTGTGGAGCCTGTTAAAGTTCTTGCTGTTTTAATTTCAAATATTTTGTATGTTAAATAAATTACTCCTCTGAAGCCATATATCTCTTCAGATTGGCTAGCTATGGGTTTAGATTTTAGTTTGGAATTGCATGCAGATTTTGATATAGGTCAAAATAAACAAGTGAACTAGGGAGTTAGGAAAAATCTTCCTTATTGGAATGAATGGTCAGGATCTAAACTAATCATCTCAGTGACAGCTATGGAAGAGAGGATAGTCTTCTAGTATTGTGCCATCTGACTTGAATAGTCTTCTATCAGCATACACAAAGGATGAGATTTTTTTTTCCTAGCACTTATTGTTCACTTCACTCTATGCCCACTGAAATCAATTCTCAAAAAGCACTCTGTGTTCTCAATGAGTTCAGTGAGAGTAGAGTTCAGTCAATGATGAGTACTTTTGAAAATCCTAGCCAAAATGCCCTATGCTTAGAACATGTGGCATATTAGTCATTGCTTTGCTATAACTTTACAATAAGAGTACAACTCATCTGTGCGGGAGACAGAAATTTCTCCAGGAATGGTCCAAGACTATGGAAATAACTCCCCCAGGAACTAAGGCCTATCACAAACCTCACCACTTTCCACTCCAAGTGCAAGCACATTTTTACCTTATTTTCTCTAACATAAAACACACACACACATGTACACCTCTTGCTAATTTTTTTTTAAAGATATACCCTACCAAAACAAAACACTCCACTGCACACACTTCTCCCTCTGAGGAGAGGATGAGAAAACAAACAAAACATGAAATATGTGTAGTTGCATTGCTTTATGCACTACTGGAAGATGCTCAAATGCTATGGTGATGAGCTATATAAAAACCTATATAGCATAGAATGATAGATGTCACATATTCTCAGTGTTACCTAATATTTATCCAGAATATGGTGTGTGTTTTTAATTGCCTTTGCCATCATATGTGGATAATCTAATCATTTATTTTAAAATATCATTCTGTAAATGGTAGCGATTTTAGAATAGTGCCCAGCACCTCCAACATAAACAATTTCCAGCATAAAACAGGGTATTAGTTGAGTTTTTAATGCAAGTTGTTATTTTCTTCTTTGCTCAAGAAGCACTCGCTGAACATAGAAATCTTTAGAGAGACAAGGTGGGTGAGGTACAGTAATGTCTTTTATTGGACCAACTTCTGTTGGCGAGAGAGACAAGCTTTTGAGTCACACAGAGCTCTTCTTCTGGGTCAGATCTGAAAAAGAACTCTGTGTGACTCAAAAGCTTGTCTCTCTCATCAACAGAAGTTGGTCCAATAAAAGATATTACCTCACCCACCTTGTCTCTCCAATATCCTGGGACCAACAGGGCTACAACTACCCTGCATGCATGGAAATCTTTTGACATTTGTCCATTTCCATTCTATCTATTTTGACCGTGGCTTTGGAATGAGGGATGACTAGAATGTTGCCTGCTTTTGATGAGGTTTTCAGAATCTCATTGCTTGACTTAAATGCCCTATATGAAAGGGTCCATAATTCTGATGTCAATAGAAGCTATTAGGTGCTTAGCCTCCTTGAAAATCAGGTGCCTAAATGTACATTTACATTTTTGGCTATTAATATTGTTTTCATAATTGATATTCATGGATTTTCAAGTGTACAAGTGGCCACTGTGATCAATAGTCTGGCATTCTGCATGACACAGAGCATTTAATTTCACCCAGTTTTTTCCTGCATCTAGCCCAACAATTTATGGTTGAGCTAGAACACGTATTTTAGAAAGACATCTAAGCTTGCAGTACGTCTACACTAAAAGTGCTACAGAGGTATTGCTGGAGCCATGCCACTGTAGTGCTGCAGTGTAGATATGCTATCACGACAGAAGGGGTTTTTTCTGTCACTGTAGTAAATAAATCCATTCCCTCGAGAGGCAATAGCTAGGTCAGCAGAAGAGTTCTTCCATCAACCTAGCTGCATCTACAATGGGGCTAGACCAGCCTAACTGTGGCGTGCTGGGAAATACATTTTTCAAAGTCCTGAGCGATGTAGCAAGGTTGACCTAACTTTCCGGTGTATACCAGGCTTTTACTTAAAGACTCCAAGTGAAGGAGAATTTACCACATCCCTTGGTAATCTGTCCCAATAGTCGATTACCCTCAGTTAAAAACTTGCATTTTAGTTCCAGTTAGAACCTTGCTGATTTTGTATTTATTATATTAGGGCCAGAGTCTAGTAGCCTTGCTCACCCCAAATAGCTATTTCTCCTCCCCACTGCCAAAAAAAAAAAAGTGCTGTTAACTTCTGTGGAACTACTTGTGGCATTAGGTGATATTCAGTAGGAGTAAGGGAATCAGAATCTGATCGTTATTTTGTATCTATTTTATTCCTACCATGCTACGGGTGTGCATAGCTCCTGACAAAGAAAATAAAGAGGCCGCTGTCCTGAGGAGTAAGATAGTAAGATCAGACATGACATGACACTGAGAAATGACAGCAGGCAAAAAATTGTGCGTGGGGGGAGAGGCTTACCCAATATACGGTCCTTCTAAGATTACTTGTTTTTGCTCTGTGTATGTTATATTCATTCTCATTTTTGTATTTAATTTGTACCATTTATTTTTGCTAAATTGGCATGGGAGTGTTGGTCAGTGCTGAAGAGAGAGTGAAACAGATTCATATTCATCATAAATCTAACATAATGAACAGTGTTTGGGTGTTTAATTTAGTAAAACCTCTTCATGATATTTGATAGTATGTTACAAGTCACAGAATGTGCTGTTGTAACTTGTACTACATCCGAAATAATTTTAAATTGGCTTGGGTTCAGTCCTTATGATTTTTTGGGCTTACTTTTTTCTGAGATACATAAATTATTCTCCCAATCCCATTAATGTTTAATATGTTTGTTCAGTTGTCTTCCAAGAACACTTATACATAGCCTACCTGAAATAAATTATATTTTTTGTAAAAATTTACAACACCTGAATAAAAGACTCTGGGGCCTGACATCCTTTTATATTATGATTTATTTCTTGATTCAATAAATATCATATTAGGTACCATGTTGACTTTATCCCCTCAAGGACCAAGGTAGCTATTTTATTGGCCAAAGACTGAAGTCCCTACTCAGTATGACATCCTGCCCAGAACTGCAAGGAGAGGGGAATTTCATCCAGTCTTGTGCCCCCCTCACATGCCTCCACCAACCATGAACCACCACAGCAATTCAGCTCCAGCCTGACCATCCCATCCTGAAAAGTAGGAGAGCTGCCGGGGGAGGAATATGCCCTCCAATTCTCCCCCCTCACTGTCACCAGCAGCAATGACTAGGGCCAGGAGCCAACCACAAACATTACTCCAGCCGAGTTGTTCCTTATCCAGAACAGTTTTTTCATGGCCCTTTAATAGTGTCTTGCCCTGTGCCCCTTTACCATCCCCAAGGCATCAACCTGTCTTGCACTACCTTATGCCTAGAAAACCTCCAGGATGCTAGTACAGCCCGAAGCTCTCTGAACTTTGTTGTGAAGCTTGCTTGTAAGTGGGGGAAACAGAGGCAACCAAGAGTTGAGAAGTCCTTGACAGTGCAGCTTCATTGTAGCTGCATTGACAGGGAGCTTAGGCACAGTTCCAGGTGGCCAGGAGCCTGGAAGATGCTCAAGCCATTCTAGGGGAATAGGAGCCCTGTGTCTCTATGAGGAATTGTCTTGTATCTTCAAGGATCTGTAAAATGAGAGCTAGATGAATGATGTTGTTGTTTTCCAGGTATGGGGCACAAACAGCCTCTCCCAAAACAGTTGGGAGGGAATTCTGTGATGGGGAACCTCAAATAATTTTCCTTTGTTTGGACTGTCTCCCCAGTGTTTTGCCACGGAAAATGGAGACCAAGGCCTTGATTTCCACACAATCTTTACTCTGGAACTACTCTCGTAAATCAATGGCTTATGCCTGAGTAAGGGTGGAGTATGAGCTACAGGATTTGGTCCATTATCATTATTTATTATTTTTTTGGGCCCTGACTATGTTTTGTTCAGCCCTATGCAGAACGTAAAGGATGATGCAATCTCAGTTCCACAGAACTTTCATCGTATACAGGTCTTTGAACGCAGACACACAGTAAGGATGGTGTGGTCTGAAGATGTTGATTTCAGAGAAAAGCAGATTTTAATTCCGAATATAAATAACCATGAAAAAACATGACACATTCTTTTGTATAGTAGATCATAGGTGAGAGGCTTGGTGGAAAAAGATGGTTTTAGGAAGGATTTGAAGCACAACAGGGCGGGGACATGACCAATTGGGATGGGGAAGTAGTTCCAGGTTAGCTTTCTGTTATCCTTTTAAAATCATGCATTGAAATGTTTTGCCATATATAGCTGTTTACTTGTACACCTTTATATATAAAAGATAGAATCATAGAATTAGAAAGATCAGAATAAAAGGGGTTGGAGAAAGAAAATATCTCCTAAATCATTCAGTCCATCTCCATGCAAATCCAAGATTGTTCACTATTTCATATTTATTAGTGTTTTGTCTACACTGGGTTTAAATATCTTGTGCAATCAGGCTTGTAAATATGTTTTCAGTGTTATATGTTCATTCCAATACTAACATCTCCTGTATTCTATGTAAGAGCTACTTCAAATATTATTTACAAATGTATCTGCTGTGAGAATTTCATCTCCACATCTCAGTCTCCATCTGACATATCTGATATCTAAGGATCTTTTAGGAAATAATTTCCTTTTAAAAATGTGTAAATTGATTCAATTTAAGATATCCAATTCCTTCACAAAATATGGATCTGTTAAAAACAAACGTGCCTGCTGCAGGATTGGATAAAAAAAGAATAGAAAGAAAACTGGTCTTCTGTTTCTTTAAGCTGTAGGAGATGCTTTTCATGCTGTCCTCACCCATCGAAAAGAATGTAGGTGTGGAGAACTAAAGGTTGTTTCACCTGGAAGATTAGGCTAGAAACTACAGTAAATCCTTAAATTGTAACCAAAATTATAGAATCTATTTCTCTACAATGAAACAATAGATGCAAGCTGCAGAAGTAATAAAAAAGCTGCAGACTATCATCCTGGCCATTTTTAATGCAGTATTTAAAATACAGGTGGGCTTTTTTTGTTGTTGTTTTTTAAATCCAGTGGTCACACAGATCACTGACCAATAATAGTCTACTTCTTGGACTTTTTAAAAATCTCTTATCGTATGTGATTCCCCCACTAAACTCCATCTTGCTCTCTTAGTTGCAGGAAATACTGAAGTCCACTTCTTGGTGCCAGCTATAACATTGGGGTCCAAAGTTCTTTTAGCAGCTGAAGAAGTGTCTTCATCTTCCTGTCTGCTGTTACCAGGAGGAATGTAAAGAGAGCTCCACCTCATGAGGCAGGCAGGGACTGGAGGAACAAAGTTAGGGAGATTTTTTGCCTAAAGGCATTTAGGCACTTAGGAGCCAAGTCTAATTGCCAGTGGGATTTAGGCTCCTAAGTGCCTAAATCCCTTTTGAAAATGAGAGTTAATTTGCTAAATCAGCTAGGTATTGTAACGCTGAGCACAGCAATACCTAAATACCTTTTTAAAATCTGGACCTTTATATTCTTTTGAAAATGTTGCTCCCTAAATCCACAAGAGAAGAAACAATTTGTTTCCAGAAAGCCCCGTGAAAGACTGAGTTGGTGGAGCTGATGATTTCATTTGAAAAAAAAAAGAGAGCGTTTTGATGTCTATGTTTAGCATTAGAAGCAGTATTTCCTCAAACTGTTACTGCATAAATTTGTAAGATAGTATTTTGCCAGTACAGGTGAGAAATATATATGGAATATTGATAGGCTTAACATCATCAGAGAAACCTAGTGAAAGGGGGCTTAAGATACAGGGTTTGGGAATATTAGATTCCAAGAACAAATTTTATTGCAGAATGTTAGACGTGCCACTTTCAAAATGTGCTAGTACCTGGCAAATATAAGGAAAATGGTGAGAACACGGTTTCTGGGGCCATTTCCAGGTGAAGTGCTGTGTAACAGGCTTGCTTTTGAGAAAGCAAAGCATCCAATGGAATAGAAATGGTCAGGTTAAAGACCCATCTTCTTCCTTTCCCCATGATGTCGAGAGCTTTTATGCAACCAAACTGGTGTGGCTTAGTTCTGTAAAGTGTGTGTCTGAGTTGGGGGAAGGTTTGGAGAGACCATGAAGAACAGCTACACAAATAAATTCAAATTCAGATTATAACCGAGACCAAATGCGTCATTGTTGCCCTGTAGCTAGTTATAGCAGTTAACTTTTGATGTCTCCAAATAATGGCTGGTGAACCAACACTTTGCCCATCTTTGAATAAGAATGGGCAGCACAAACAATTGCTGCTTCAATCCAAATCCCCAGGAAGGATTTTCCAGGAGGAGATATAAGGGAGTAGCCAGATTGCCTGCCATCTAAAGACATTCTAATTATCTCAGTGGGACAATATCTCTTTATTTGGGTCTAGGCTTGAGAGATACTTCACTGTTCTGTGCTATTCTAAATACTGCCATTGTCTTGGTATACAGTATTTCACGGGAAGGCTTGAAAGTGTAGAACAGACATTATTATTATTATTTATTATTTTTAATATTATTATTATTTGTGTTCAAATAGCATTTACAATGTGCTAAGCATTGTCCATACACATAAAGACAGTTTGTGCCACAAAGCATATAAAATGTAAAATTATAAGCAACACACAACAGTGAGGAACAGTGTTAATATGTTCAGTCCAAATACATACACTAAAATAATATCAGCAATCACCAAGTACCTTTCAACTGAACCAAAAATAGTTTGCTAATTTCTTGTAGGTGTTTTGGCATAAGTGGGTCTGGAAGAGAGATTTGAAGGAGAAGGTAGTGACCTTGCAGATGGAGTTGGGGAAGTGGGATGTCCTATAGATGGAGATGGCATGAAGATGGTTGCGGGCTGAGATTGGCATCATTGACAGAGTGATGGATGGGATGATAATGTGACAAGAGCAATTAAGTAGGAAGGAGCAGAGTTGAGAATAAAAAGCCTTAAAAGTTAGGATGAGATGCTAGAATTTATGCAGAGGAAGGCAGGGGGAGTGAATGTCAGAGCAATGGGTGAGAAAGATGATCAAAGTGACTGTGTTTTGAATGGGCTGGAAGGAAGCCACGTAGGAATGAGAGAGGTCCGTGAAGAAGAGGTTACAGTAATCAAGAGTTATGCAAACTTGCTTGAAAGCTTTATCTTTGTAATTAAAGAGAAAAGGTCAGATTTAATGGGAAAAGGTCAGATCCTTGTGGAGGAAGAATCAGCAAAGTGTGGATAGTCTGGAAATATGAGGCAAGAGAAAGGCAGGAGTCGAAGATTACTTCCAGCTTACAGGCCTAAGCAACAGGGAAGTTGATGGTGGCATTGTCAGTGGTGAGAGAGAATAGAAAGAGTATCTGGGGGTGGAAAGTTAAAGGAGCTCAGTTTTGCTTATATTAAATTTAAAATGAACACTTGATACCTAGGGAAGCAAACCAGAATTGAAAGGTAGATTTGAGTCATTGACATAAAACATGGTAGCTGAAGCTATGCGAGGCCCTAAGAGAGGTTGTAAAGAGATTGCCTCTCGCCTCCTGCCACACTGCCACATCTGAGAGCAGCAGAGAGGTTTTTGCTAGCCTTCGATACAAAAAATGCGGCTGCCAAATGTCCATTTTCTGTGGGAGTCCTTTGCTCTGCAATTCACGTCCACCCTTGGTCCACCACAACAAGGATTCTTTTTTAACCTTCCAAGTGCTCTGTGGAGCCCCCTTTTTTTCTCAGAGTCATTTAGGTGAGTTGAGAGTCCTTATGTAAAGGGGCAAGAAACTAAATAAAAATGTGTGTGGTGTCCTGTGATAAGATGGGGAAGAGTGTCTTCGGTACTGTGGTGGAGTCTATAGCCAGGGAAGTTTTCAATAAGGAAAATTGATAAATTAGAGAATTGTACTGAGAGACATAGATTAGCTGTGTATCTGGGGAGAAACCTAAGTGGGCTGGAAAGGGGAAGAGGAGGGAGCTACAGAGAAAAGAAAGGTGAGGAGCATGATCTAGCCTGTTGATAATAGTTGAGGTGTCCAGTAGATCAGCATTAGGCTCAGGCTTATTTAAAATCTTTGTTATGACCAGGAGTTTCAGAAGAGTCCAAACTGATATTTTGTGAAAAAAGCCTGACTTTTAGAAAGTGCTGACCCCACCTCCCCCATCCCCATTCTTTGAAAATCAGGCCCCATAGTTGTATCTCAAGTTGGCAGCTTAAAAATTGAGGCAACCAAAAATCCATTAATCACTTTTGAAAACTTTGTCCTAATGCAAAAAAAAAAAAAAAGGAAAGTGCAAGGTTCCAGTCCTTCATGGATGTAGCATGTAGCAGGATAGTTGCTGGATTGAGGCCTACATTGATGAAACCGAGAGATATTAAACAGGCTGAGAGGTAAACACCAGCAACTATAAAGAATTAGTATCTAGAAAGATTTGAATGTCTAGGTTTCTAGGTAGTAGGTTCAAATCCTACCTAAACCATTGCGAAGGAGGTGAACATTCTCTTAATTTACAGATATGCTATAACTCAAGCAGAAATTATGGATGGAGTTCTATGGCCTGCATTATGCAGGAGGTCAGACAAGATGACCTTGATGGTCTCTTCTGGCCTTAGAATCTATGAAATATGACAAGAAAAATAAACTTCATACTTAACTTGGAAAAAGGCAAGATAATACATCTGGGGAAAAATAGTTGGACAGAAGGGTATTCAACAACTGGGTTAAACTTGGGGCAATACTAAAATGAGACCAAGGCATAATACTGCCTGGCTAATAAGATGAGAGTTTCCAATGTAGCATGACAGCAGAGGCATCACATTATGCAGCAGGAACTTCCCGAAGAATAATTCCTTTCTGTCTGTCTCTGACGCAACTGCGCCTGAATTATTATAGCCAGTTCTGGGCACCTCTGTACCAATATATATTAACAAATGTAAAGGAATTCAGAGAAGAATCTCAAAAATGATTACAGATTGATTTATAAGAATATATAGAAAGAGCTAAATATACATACATGCATTTACATAAAATGTATGTATTATTGTACATACAATCTTAAATTAAAGGAATTAAGGTTGCAAAATCAAAGACTCAACAGTTAGGAAATGCCTGAATTAAGGTTGCCTGTGTAACCAAAAAGTTGGTGGCAACAATATATTGTATTTTACTTGTTGCAGGCCTTCCTAGACAACAAGAACAGGGTAGTCGTCTGATCTACTTAAATTAACCCATGTGCAGCAGACTCTGATATAATTAACTTTTTATTCGCTGGATTTAAAATGTTACTCACAGCACATATCAAACAGGTTATTCCACTTACTGTTCTGTTGTGGCTGGTAAATGGTGCTGATTGATTCTCCCCAGTAACCAGAACATTGCTAAGTGCTGGTGTCCTCCCTTTTAAACATTATGGGCAAGTCAGCCGGGGGTGGAGAATTAGAGACAAAGAGTGGGTGCCAGAAAGATGGTGGTAGCTGCTGAGCCAACCAGTTTTGGAGTGGGTCTCCCAACTCAGTTAGCACCTTCCTTCCCCCCTAGATTAACCAATTCCTGGGCACCATGATCATATTGTGTTACACAGCTCTGTCCCCAGGATTTTGTGGAAGGTTGGCAAAATGATTTTTTGAACACACTCAAGCATAGCAGACTCATTCATACAACAAGTAGGGGTCACCAGCAGCTGCTTTCTGCTGAGGTCTGTTTGTACTGAGGCCTTTGCATCTTGTCCAGCCATTTGAAAAATGGTGCATGTGACAGCTGTCCAGGTAAGTTGGGAGTATGGATGCTGCTGTGTTAACAGCCACTGGAAATTTTTGTGTGAATTCTGGTCAATTTTAGCACTTACATAGCTCTTTACAAATTTGTTACAATAGTCCAGTTGGCATTATCTCCTTCTCACACATAGGGAAACTAAGGCGGAGGACTAGATTGCGGCCTTCTACTAGCATAATTGAGTTCCCATCCCAATTCTGAGGAAAGCCCACCTACAGTCCATAAACCTACAAGGCACCCAGAATCTGAAAAGTGCTGGGTAGAATTGACCGGGGACCAGGGTGTGGTCCAGACGCCTGAGAGGTGAGCTGATTCAGCTCATCCCCAGCCAACTTTCACTGTCCTTCCTGTTGAAATGTGTGGGAGGGTTGCAATGGAAATAGTGCCAGACCTTCCCCCCAGCCAATTCTGCTGCATTAAATGGAGGATGTAAACTCTGTTCTCTCACGCCAGTGGGAGTGGTTTGATTAACTCCAGTGGTTTCGGTGTCAGAGCCAGGACTGGAATGCAGAATTCTCTTTGGTCCTGTGCTTAGTCAACTAGACCATAATATCTCTAGAGATATTGAGTTGTCCCTCTGTGTCTCACCCAGCTACAAATTGGTCTGGGGCTTCTGACATAGTGAGGAATGTGTGGTCTTGGGTTACTTAGAACTCAAAGGCCAGCCCTGGGCAGCTGTGGAGGGGCTGTGAGGAACCACTGATCTTTAGGAAAATCAGTGACAAACTTTTAACCCTCATGCTTAGGTTATATTTTCAAGGTTCTTTCTTAGTGAGATTTTTATTAAGTTGCCCATCACCCTGGTATTTCAGTGCCTCCCATGAAAAGGAAACACAGAAGCATGGGCAGTGGGTATAATAGGCCAGGGAAGTCCTTGCCTTCCCTGGCACATCCGCCAACCCACCGCCAGACACCTGGGTCGCGGTGGACCCGGCCCTTCCCCAAGACACCCCCTAGTCCCTGCTTCTCACTGTGTCCATCCTCTTCCAGACTGGGGAGTGAGGAGGGACGCGGAGGGTGGTCGGACTGAGCAGGGTCGGCTGGGTGATGGGGCGGGCAGGTGGGAGGAGCTGGCGCTAGAGAAGAGGGATGGCGGCTTGGCCCTGCAGGCACTCGGGGGCCTGGAGGGACAGCAGCCTGGCCTGGTGCTGGGGGTGACCAGCAACTCAGTCCAAGCTGGCGCTGGGATCGGCCGACGGTTTGGCCTGACCCAGGGCTGGGGCCAGCCCAGCGCTGGGGGAGGCCGGTGCCTCGGCCCAGCTCTGGGGATCTGGCGTGGGGGGGTGGGGCCTTGGATGGAAGGGGCAGGGAAAGCAGGCTTGTCTCCCGAAAGCGGGGGTTCACCCACTGCCCATGCACAGAAGTATCTCTCTTCCAGCCTTGCTGGCAGGAGAAAGCTTAAAGCTACTGTGGAGGTTTAAAATATACCTCAGTGTGAGAATGCTGATATGTTTGAGAGGTTATTGAAGAAAAGTTGAGTCAAAGAGAAGGGTTTTAAAATGAGATGGGCTAGAAACTTGCATTTTTTGACGATGCAAACTAAGATTAGCCCATATGTTTCTAGATACCCCAAACCACGAGTCGACCAAAAGCTTCACAACCCTCAAAGATCACCTGGGCACAGTGCTGCCTGGGGAGGAACAGGGAAGTTTGCTCCAGATCTCTCATTTGACTGGGCCCCCAAAGTGACTAAGGGATGGGGTGGCCAAATTTGAGTGAGAGGCGTTGTGACCTGGCATATGGTGTCATAGCACCAGTCAGGTGCGGCACTTGCCATCAATAGTGCAGGGAGCAACTTGCCTATGCACGCTGGGCCCAGATCCTACAGGCACCAACTTTCTCAGATCCTGGGGGGTGCTCAACCCCGCCCACTCTGCCCCAGGCCCTGCCCCCACTCCACTCCTTCCTCCAAGCCCCCATCCTACCCTACTTCTTCCCGCCTGTGCTCTGCTCCGGTCCTGCCCCCCGCACCACACCTTTCCTCCAAGCCACACCCCTGTCCCGCCTCCTCCTGCCCCCACCCCCAGCTTCTTCTGCATGCTGCAGAACAGCTGATCGTGGCAGGTGGGAGGCGCTGGGAGGAGGGGGAGGTGCTGACCCATGGGGCTGCCAATGGGTGCCCTTTTTTTTTTCATGGGTGCTGAAGCTCCGGAGCAACCATGGAGTTGGCGCCTATGGTTACTGCTGCTGGCATCATTGAACCCAATGGGATGAGAGCCCAGAGATGATAGAGGGTTCAGGAATGCCACTCTCACCGGCCGCTGGACCGAGAGTGCCCCCTTGCCACACACAGGGCAGAGGTCCTCTGTGGGGAGAGCAACAACATCACAGGCCTGGACCCTCTCTTACCCCAGTCCTCATCATTAACAATTTCATTTCCATGGTAATTGTTTTGAAAGGGTATGGCTCAGTTTCACATTTTTGCCAGGAGCCCACAGAAACCTGCTTTGTGGCCCTGCCTGTGCATGTGGGTTGGGGACAGGCAACATCAGCATCAGGGTGGAGATGAGCGGAGAACTAGCTCAGGAGCAGACCTAGAGAGGAAATGATACCTGAGGTAGGAGTGGAGACCAGTACTACACCTGAGGCAGGTAAATAGGTTCACCGATGCTACAGCTCTTGTTTTTGCTCTTCCACTTCTTCTGAGTTTCTGTGTAGCAGAGGTTATCAGACTGTGGTCTGTGGAGAACAGGCTGATTCTCCTCCTTGTTTCTAGCTACTGAATTGCTTTAAAAGACAGCTAAAAATTCATTACTTTTACTTTTCCATGGAAGCAATTGCTGTCATTGCTACAGTGATGTTATGTGATTTCCATTGGGAGGTGGTCCACACACTCCTGAATTAGAGGGGAAGTAGGTCTCAAGAAAATATTTTTATTAAGACGTGGTTCACAGTATTACATGGTATAAGAACCCCTGCTATATGTCAGGATTGTTCCTAAATACTCCTGCAGTGACTGTGTGGTTTGTTTGTTTTTTAATTTACAACTTTCTCAGTTCAAAAAGTTTACAATTATCAGAGAAGCAAAGGCTGAGTCTAGCAAGAGTAAATGCATTGACTTATTTATGAGTAAACTCTGCTTCTTTCTAAAAAGAAAAAGAGGTTTGAGAATTGTTCCCAGAGAGAGTTTGTTTCTAATTCCATTGCTTCAGTTAGTATATTGTCTCACATAGAACAGTAATTTATTGTATTTATTACCTCCGTTGTTTGCAATGAGTTCCAATCATGGCTTTTGGTTTAGTTTTAAACCATTGTAAAACTAAATATGCTCTTTGTCTTTTGTATGTAAAAGAGCTGGTTAAAAACACCCAAGTTGTTAAAAATGGATGTTTATTTTTATTACATTAAAACAATAGAGCGTTATTAACAAAGTGGTATAAAAGCAAAGAAATGATTCAGACATGATATATACATATTGATTTTGATTAAACCTAATGTACTAATATTTATAGCTGTTCATTAAAAATGCAGTCTATTTTTGATGCCATGGTCTCTGCTCCCACCCTCTGTTAGAATACACAAATATCCATTGTCTTCTCAGTACCCATTGTTGTTTTTAGGTAGATGACCATGATTGCATAGTGGCCCTGATGGCTGCATTCCCAATTATCCTGAGAAAAGGCTGAATACCTTCAATTCACATTGACTTCTATGGAAGTTGACAACAGTAAGCAACCTGCAGGTTTGGGTATTTATTCTAAAGGGCTGGAGAAGCCACTACACTCCCTGGAGAGCCATGACGGATTAGAAACATGCACTCAAATGACACAAGTCACAAAGTCACAGCAGTTCCCTCCAACTGAGTGTAGGTCCAAATCTGAACTGTTATAGCTAAACTCTACTGCTGCAGTGGAAACAGGAGAGAACCAGAGTGATAACTGCTTGTGAGTTTTGTATTGCCCACAGCTTAAGTCTTGTGGTGTGGCACATTTCTGTATGTAATGGTGCTTTGCCAGCATGCACCATGTGGGTGGACAAGAGCTGATGTGCCAGGAGTATCTCTGTGGATCCATGTTTTGGACTTTTATATCACCTGCGTCTGATCTTACGTGATGTAGATGTATTGCCAGCGTTGGCAGTCTGCATGGGAAGGTGGGGCAAGCAGCCAAAATCAATATCAGACAAATAATTGGTTTGCAAAGCATCACATATAAGGGGAAATAAGCTTCCCTTTCCCTTGAATGGCCCACACCAGTTCTGACACACACATACACCTCAGTTCAGCAGCTAAGTACTTGCACTCTACAGAATGAGGGAATGCAGTCTGGCTCACTCTTACTTCCTTGTGTAGGTTTTCCACCCTGTGCCTGTTTTATGCAAATGTCATTAACAGCTGAATTATGCACGCCTTGGGCTTGATCTCAACTCCCATTGACTTGAAAAGGAGTTAAAAGTGCTCAGGAACTTGTGGGAGATTTCTTAAACTCAGTATTTTGTAGGATCAGCCCCCAAAAACCTAAGGATGGTATTTGTGATAAAATAGTAGAGCGTTAGTGTGTAACTTCAGATTTATCTTGGCATCACATGAAAGACTATTAATAAGTTGGTAGTTTAGTGGTTAAAGCCCATCCCAGCAATGGCTTGTTAAAGCCAAAAAAACAATAGTAAGTGAAAAGTGACTAATGCATAACTAGCACAGATATCCACACAGGACAGGCCTAAAACAGAACTAATATTAAGACGGATGATTTCTTACCACTAGAAAGGAAAGCCTCTATACTTGAGGCCTTCGCTCTGTGGAGTAAGTTAGACTGCAGAAACATTTGCTATGTGAGGCCTGAGATTGTAGTAAATTCTGTTGATGTCAATAACTTCCAAAAGTGTGGAAGATTTTCTTCCAATTTAAACACCAAAACCCAAAGAAAAGAATCCAGGAGAAATCTCTAATGATTAAAACAAAATGTAAAATACCTCTGCAAAAATTAGTGAGAAATTATTTTTGTCCACTTCCTTGTTTATTTGTATTTCGTTTCAATATAAAAGGATCGTTTTATTAAAAAAAGAGGGAAAAGCCACTTTTACCTCTATTGTCCAGCAGATGTTTGTGTGTTTATATTAGTGACAAGTAAATCGCAAATAGGGGTATAGGTTTGGATAAGTACCCAAACGTTTGGATGCTTTTCTAAAATATATTCAAACTAATATGTATAGGCCAAATACCATGTTGTTACACCCTGTGCGACTCTACTGAAGTCAAAAGGTGCAAGTCAGGGCCAAATGTAGGGCCAGAAATCGCATGGGAGTTCTGTACCTTCTTCCAGTGAAACAGGAAATAGGAAGAATTCACCATTTCCAGTCTGAACCCAGGTACATAGATAGCCATGCAAATTATTTTTTCCCTAAGTAATTGTTAAGGTTTGAGTGACATTTTGAGTGACATTTCCAATCTGTTCATACTTTATCTAAATCACTTTGCCCATCTCCAGTTAATATAATGTTTTTAAGGCAAGAGGATGGGACTGTAAATAATATCATTGTATATTGCTCCGTAGCAGAACTATGCTTACTTTAATTTGAGAGCTGATCAAAAAAATTTGGAAAAAAAAAACTATGCAAAAACATAATTTAGAAGTCTGGTTTTTGTCAAAATTTTAAAAAAAATTTCAGCCAGTCTTGTTAATTCTTTTGATTGCACATTTTCAAGAGGAAGAGTGTCTCTATGCATTTCTCAGGTTGTCTCTTAAGTAAATGTATTATAGTGCTGTGGTAGCAATGCTATTGTAAGGGGAGAGGTGGCACTTCTGTTAAGTCCTATGCTTAGTCCCATTAATTTCTGCCAAAGTGACCTTTTGGGCTAAAAATCTTCCATACTTGGTCTTAGCTCAAATGTAATGTAGCAGAAAGCTTAATGAAAAACTATTGGGTTTTGTGGTCATTAAAAGATAAATTGTGGCTTCCCCATCATATTATGCAATAGTGGTACAGAGAAGGATCAGAGGTTTTACAGGCAGGGACAGCTATTGTACTTGCCATAGTGCTTGTACATTGCAAGATTATAGTACTGGAGGTGGTGCTAAAAACCTTAAAGAGGATGGAGACTGGTCTTATCCTGGCTATTTTCCTCACTAGGCAGCAATTGGTGAGAGAGAGAGAAACTACACACTGTACCTTCTTAAAGGGCACAAAAGTGGTCACTGATGTGTGCTGCCTCAAACACAGTGTCCCTGAAAATTGTGATTCTCTTCTGTACCTCTCCTCCCCCACTGCAGGTTGAATCTTAAAAGCCACAGACAGCAATTTAAAAAAATAAAATACATACAATATATTGATAAATTGGTAATCTGATAGAAATGGTACATACAAATATTTAAGAAATACAAGCAATTGATAGATTTTTCACTAATAGTATTTAGATTCCCCTATGGCCATTAGGGTTAAGGAGAATAAGAAGGAATTCCTTAACTATATCAGGAAGAAATGAGATCCTGAAATGGCAAGGGTTCAATAATGTGTAAGAATGCTATAATTATTAGTCATGTATTTGAAAGAAGCAAGATAATGTATTTATATCTTGCCATGTTAATGGAATACTTTCTATTTTATCAAAAACTAGGGAAGATGTGAAACACCAGCTATTAAAGTTAAATAGTTTTATATCTGCAAGACTGGAAAAAGCCAATGTTGTGTCAGTACTTAAAAAGGGTAAACACGATGACTCGGGAAACTATAAGCCAGTTAGCTTGACATCAGTCCCAGGCAAATTCATGGAAAGGTTGGTACAAGATGCAATCAGTAAAGAATTAAAGGATGGTAGCATAATTAATTAATTAATACCAATCTACACCTAATATCTAATTAATACCAATCAACATGGTTTTATGAAAAATAGGTCTTGTCAAATAATCTTGATTTTTTTTTATGAGATCACAAATTTGGCTGATAAAGACAACTGTGTTACATGATATTGTTAGACTTTTGTAAGGCATTTGACTTAGTCCCACATGACAGTCTGATAGAAAAAAACCAGCAATACACATAGTCAATGCAGCCTATATTAAATGGATTAAAAGTAACTAAACTATGGATAACTGATAGATCTCAAAAAGTAATGGTTTTTGGGGAAGCATCATCCAAAGAGGGGTTTCTAATGAGATCTGGCAAAAATTTATTTTCAGCCTCATGCCATTCAATATCTTTATCAATGATCTGGAAGAAAATGCACAATAATTTCAGTTAAAATTTGTAAATGATACAAAAAAATTGCTAGAGTGGTAAATAATGATGGGGACAGGTCAGTTATAAAGACTGATCAGGACTGCATGGTAATATGAGCTCACTTGAACAATATGCTTTTAAACACAGCCAAAGCTAGGTCATACATCAAGAACAAAGAATTAGCTCACCCTTATAAGATGGGGGAATGTATCCTGGAAAGCAGTGACTCTAAAAGGGACTTATGAGTCATGATGGATAACCAACTGAATATGAGCTCCCGGAGTGATGCTATACCTAAGAGGGCAAATGTGATTCTGGGATGTATAAGCAGTGGAATATCAAGTAGGAGTAGGGAAGTTGTATTACCTCTGTGCATTAAGGAGACCAACCAGTTCTGGTGTCCACACTTCAAAAGGGATGTTGGCAAATTGGAAACACTTCAGAGAAGAGCAATAAGATGATTCAAGCTCTGGAAAATATGCCTCATATCTGTTTATTTTATCCGAGAGAAGGATAAGAGGTTACTTGATCATTGTCTACAAGTAACTACATGGGAGAGAGATGTGTGATCACAAATGACTCTCTTTAATCTAGCAGAAGGAGGTTTAACGAGATTCAGTGGTTGGAAGCTGAAGCGAGACAAATTCAGACAAGAAATAAGACTCACATTTTTAAAAATGAGGGTAATTAACCAATGCAACAACTTATGTAGGGATGTGGTGGATCCTCCATCACTTGAAGTCTTTAAATCAAAACTGACCATCTTTCTACAAGATATACTATAATTCAAACTGAAGTTAAAGTTGATGGAGAAATTACTAGGTGAGATTCTTGGGCCTGTGCTATGTCGAAGGTCAGACTGATCGTAATGGTCCCTTCTGGTCTGTGTCTGTCTGTTTGTCTCTCATATATATACACCACACACACACTTTTTCTACTCTTTGGATTGTTTTAGCAAATAACAGCATTACATGAACACAAAATTTTGAAGTGAACGCTAAGGTTGATGTTTTAATTGCATAAAAGGCAGACAGTTTGGAGCTAATCAAGTGTAACTCCCTTTCATATGAGCATTAGAGTAGGGACTTAGGGCCTCATCCAAACCCTTTTAAAGGTGAGCTTTGCCTCAGGCCATTAAGGGTCAAATTCTGCCACATTCATCCTCCATGGGCATAGTGGACCCTTCTGCTCTGCAAATGGGCCAGGATTCCTGGAGCCTCCTGCACATTGTGAGGGACAGCGCCATGTGCACTCTCTGTGCATGCAGTAATGGCCAGTGTGAGGCAGATTAAGGATGAGGGAGGCTGATGGAACCTCAGCAGCTATCATTTCCATTCCTAAAAATAAGCCATGGCTACACAGGAAATAAATAAAAAATCCCACTAGTGTTACTACTGGATCAGCAGAGAGCAGTAGCATGCATGAGACAAGACCCCATTGGCTTACAGGGTCTTTACTGCTGTGATAAAAACAGGTCCAGTTGCGGGAGCTTTGTCTGTGTTAGGGCTCCTCACAGTCCGGTGAGATGCTTATACAAAAGCATCTTTAATGTGGACATGGTCTGAGATACACTAGTGAGTATGTAGAATCTTTCTGGCTGGGAGGAGGAGCCCATGTGGAGAACCTTTCCACTAAACTTGTGCACTTGGGTTGTGTTCAGGAGATGGGTTATGGCCTTATGTATCATACTGGGTAAGACAACGTATTAGTCAGTAAACAATACAGTTTACTGGGAAGGAAATGGATTTTTTCCTAAACTGCTGCTCCAATAAGTCTGTGTAAATCAGCTGAGTGGGCACTGTTTAAGTTTTGGCTGCACACATTTTATATAGCCAGAGGTGTATAAGTCTAGTATTTAGCGGATTACCACATTTTTCAAATATGCTGATATTTCTTTCATACAGAATGAAGAGAAGAAAATAAACACTGATTTCATGTGCTGTCTCTTAGCCGTTTTGGACCCATTTAATTAAAGACCTTATTCTTTAATTAAATGAAGCAGAGTTATGTTGATGGGGGAACCTTGACTCTGAACTTTCTTAATTCAGTGTAATGAAAATCTTAACTTTTTAATTCTGCAGCAATATAGTTTTCTACATTAAATACTCAGTTCTGTTCTTACTGTATACCATGGGCCAAAAAGCCCAGTCAGCTCATCTGCACTCTTAGCCAAGCTATACTTGGGAAACCTGGCTTGGTCCAGTGCAGAGGTGACTGGGAAGAGGGGGCAAAAAACATATGCATGAGCTCTTCCCAGGTAGTCCTTTGAGTATGTCTGACCAATTCTCTCTCCCCTGCTGGCGCTGTGTACCTAGGAATGACATCATCGGTAGGGCTCCTGTAACACTGGCACAGCTCCAGTATTGGGGCAGCAGGGCATGAGGGAGGTACAGAGAACATGGCCCTCCCCTGTACATGTCAATAAATAAAAGTTATCCCTTGTACATTGTGAATGATTGCTGGATGAGTTTTGCCATAAGGGAAAGACTTCTTACTCTAAGGCACCTCTTCTCCCCAACTGTCTCTTTTCCCTGGCTGGCAGCTCCAGGGAGATGTCACTGGGTCACATCTCTGCATCCCCATTCCTAGGTCTCTGCCTCTTTCTACCCCACTCCCTAAGACTGGAACATCTTTCTCATCCCATTTCACCAAGCCACTGCCATCTCCATGGTCACTTCTGATTCTCCTCCTACCGATTCAATTCTTCCACTATGCCCACAAAAACCAAACCAAACATTAAAATACAGAATTTCAAATTATTCTTTCCACGAGGCTTTACAATCTTCTCCATGTCTGCTCTGGAGCTTGTAACCTCCTCAGTGTAGGGGCTGTCTTCATTTTGTATTGTACAGGAACAAGCACATCATCTGTGGGTTAACAAATAGTAATTCCTTCTGTATTGGCACATCAGTTCAGGCACTTGTTTCCTATAGCCCCGGCTTGGTTAGTTGGACTGGGGGAAGTCTCTAACTCCTCCCCTGGCAAGGAGAAGTTGGATAACTATGTAAGCATTCTCATAGGATGCTTCCCCATGTTAGCTTATGTGACTCCTATTGCGTGCGTGGCTACAGGGCCTTGAGGATCACATAGCTCCTGCTTAAACATAACCTTCAAATTCTCTATATTTAGTTTTTCTGATATGTTTTCCAAATTATCCAGCTAAACAAACAAAACCAAAAAAAACAAACACCTAAACTTTAATACCTACATACAAAAAGATGCCCTTTTTCAAAAATAAAGGCATTGACAGCATACTTTGTTTTACTTAACGAGCATTTGAGTATTTTAGATGGCATTTAGCACATAGTTTTAATACAGTTCTCTGACTCTAAGACAGCTAAAGATCTCCAGTTCAGTGTGTTAGTGGCAAACGTTATCAGTGGTTTGCTTTGAAACACAGGGTCTTTGTTGTTGTGGGGTTTTTTTAAGCCTTGTTTGCGTAAATTCTCAATGGAAAAGTGGATAATATGTGCGACAGATGGTCAGAATAATCCAGCTCTTTTACCAGTCTGTGAAGGGCATTTCAGGTCTGTGTTAAATAAGGAGTCTAACATCTAAATATTTTAGCATGTCATATGGTAACTGTAGGCCAAGTGAACTCCTCTGTTTTCTGCGAGCACTGCAGGTGGAAGGGAGGAGTGTTTCTAGGAGTGGGGAGTGCCTTTGCCTTTGCCCCCTCTGTGGGATTCAGGTTCTATGGACAGGAAACCAGACAAGGCAGGGGACCCAGCTATTATCTATGGCATGATCTGCCCCTCTACCCCATGAGCTTCCAAATGCAAATTAATAGTGATCTGTCACCATTAACAGGCTCATTCC
The DNA here is from genome assembly GCF_027887155.1 of Malaclemys terrapin pileata. Lineage (NCBI taxonomy): Eukaryota > Metazoa > Chordata > Testudines > Emydidae > Malaclemys > Malaclemys terrapin. The sequence continues at coordinate 27,074,470 of NC_071506.1, forward strand.
CCCACTGCTCAGAGAAACCCTTTGTGTGGGAGTTGGGATGGGTTCAGGAGTAGTCCACACTGAGGACAACTTGGCCCTATATTGATAGCATACAAATATGTACAGTTTGCATGTAGTTACCAAAAGGCATTGACATTGATACTTCACAAATAAAGTACATGAGTTATATCAAAGGGACAATTGGCCTCAGTGTTAATATCATTACATAAATTCATACAAGAAACCTGATTGCCAGACTTCTAACACAGTGACATAGATGAGACACTAGTTTAAGTTTATGGTTTTGGGGCCTGAATTCATTCCTGTGCTGGTGCTGAGCCCAGTGTGAGGGCAGAGGGAGGCAGCTTGTGCCTCTTTGATTATAGGGCTTACCAAGGATAGGCTCAGCTCTGGTGCGTGTTAAGGAAGCCCTATAGACCATTGCATAGCGAACAGTCCTAGTCACAGGGGTGCACCCTGATACGCCCCCTGCCCAACCTTAAAATGCTGTCTGCGCCAGGACATCCTTGCACTGGGGAATTCACTGTGGAACATGTACAATTGCTGTGCTCTAATATAGCTGACACAAAGGAGCTCTGTGGCAGCTGTGAATTGGGCCCAAAATGCTTTGACTCAGTGGGACAACTGGATCAGATCCTAGCAAAGTGGAACTGTTTGTGGTAGTAAGTACTGTGCCTCTTAGTAACTGTTTGCAGAATCAGGCCCTTATCCTTATAAAAGCAATAGTATATTTTTAAAAGTGCAGTCACAGTGGATTCCTGCAGGTTTTTTGTGGTTGAAAGCGCTTCTAAGAACATAGGTGCATTGATTGCAAAATGCCCATGTTTTCTGTTTTTACTTATTGTGCATATAGTAGAGACCACAGAAAAATTAACATTTATAGCATTGCTGCATTTGCTTTACTGTGTGACTTGCATTATTCCTTGTATTTGCAATTGGAAATAATAGAAATATTGTGGTCAATTTTACTAATACATGTGTGTGTATATTGGCAATTTCTAATGGTACTTCTATGTTATATAATATAGGTAGAGAGGTGACACTGTTATTGGAGTGGAGGATGCACTTATCGCAAGGCGAAATACATGTATCTGAAAGATGTTTCTCTTTCCTAAACTTAAACTGAGCGCTCACATCACAAGCTTTGTAAATAAATCTTTGCTGTAATAAAAATGTGCTGCTTAGAGTCTACCACATTGCTTTTTACATTAAAATAAAGTAAGAGTTGGATTGGGTGAGCAGTCTTAGATGGAAAATCTATTTACAAGAAATAAAATGAAGGAAAAGAGTAGGATGTACTTTAGCTTGGAAAAAAAGTAGCTGTATTTATGGCTCAATGGGAGCCAAACAGTTTGATTGTATGGAGTGGTGACTTTATATTTGAAGCAATTGTAGTGAGATTTAGTATAGCAACACTTTAACTTTGTATCCGTGAACCTTCATAAGGAAGGTAAAAAATATATGTATAGAGGCTTGAGCGACAGCTCACTGAAGTCAACAGGAGTCTTTCCAATGATTTAAAGGGATTTTGGACACCCCCATTTTAACCTTTTGGATATGCAGCAACATCCGTCTATTGGAATGGGTACAGGGAGCAGGGGCTGAGCAGCTGGGGGTAGGATTTCTATCTGGTGGGAAATGATGGCAGGAGGGAAGGGGCTCCAATTGTTTTGGGCTGCTGACCAATAATTAGTTCAGTGTTTGGTTGAATTATGGGAAGGAAAAGTGCTGCTGTTTCTTTAATTGATATTTTAATTGATATAAACTATTATATATGTGTCAAGGGCTCACACAGAGCCTCAGTTGAGCACCCTTCTGCTGTGGAGTTTTTTAAATCAAAATCTGTATAATTGTAAGTATTATCATATGTAAATGATTTTGAGGAGTTTGGGGTTTCTTGTTTTTAAATTTCCAGTAATTTTACAATAGTGGAAGGTGATAGATAATTTTAGGAGTATCTACCTACCTACCTACCTACCTATATAGAAGCCTGGATAGCAGCAGTACTCCATATTGCCCAGGCAATGTTCCTCATCCATGATTTGGAGGAACCACCTGTAGGGATGAAAGGGTAGTTGGGTCTTCATGCTTTATAATCCATGGTATCTCTGTTGAGACTGCTGACAAGAGAGATGGTGTATTCAGGTGGTGACCGGGCCAGTTGTAGTGGTGGTGTACTGAGGTGGACATTTTTCTACTATGCAATGTACAAGGCTACCAAACATCCATCAGATGTTAATGATTTTCCATCACTACTGGCTTGGCCTGTATTAAAATGGTGACATACAAGCGAAAGGCTCCATTTCCCGTTACCAAATATCCAGTCCCCTTAGAAAACTTTTGTTGAATCTGGGATCATGCCATTTTATTCTCACGCTTCCGTTGCAGGATGTTTCATTGGCTATCCCTAGTGCTATCCCATCTATCACTGTGCAGAAACTATTTCAGAAGCATTTCAACCATATAATTATGGTCCCCAATCCTGTTCCTTTTGAAATCAGTGATAGTTTTGTCTTTGCTTTAGTGTACAACTGGAAGTTTAGAAACTTGGCTCATTACCTATGTAAAAAAAGGACAGAACTTCCCTGATGAGATGCTAGGATTCCATGTAACAAAAGTTGTGAAAAGAAATGAAGCAGGTATGCAGAAATGCTGTAAATTACGGTGTTTTTATTCCCAAGAAACTCTCACTGAAGTTCCCCAGACTCCAAAGATAATGCTTCTCAAAATGTTCATTACTGAAGACAGTAAAAGTGAATGGTCTTTAGAATTCATGTGATATACTACTAACTAGAGGGAGAATAATACAGAAATACCTTCTTGATGATGTGTGCTAAAGCAGCAGGCATTTAAGAGCAATGTATGTCAATCTCTGAGATTTTTGTAAAGAATTGCAATTTATGACGTGTTAGGGTAAACAGTTGGATTATATTTCTAAAATGCATGTTCCATCAGGTAGAATCATTGTGATTATAGGCTCTCGTATTTTAAGTAAGTAAGTTATGCACTAAAAGGCTGAAATTGTAAAACAAGTATGCTTGTGCTTAACTGGTAATCCCTCTTTGTATCTACACAGAATAAACTACAAGAAAAGAAAAACTGCATTACATTTATTAAAGGAATAAATGGCATGTTATGTCATCTTGATAAATAATGACTATTATACTTTTTTTTCCTTCAAGAAGCTACTGTGACTGGCTTTTCTATTTTCCCTCAGTGGAGAATGTGCTTGAGTGTAAAAAATGGAGGTTTATTTAGAAATTACTTTATTCGTGCTTCTTATGTGACAACAGCACATTCTCTAAATTTTCTTGCTTTGCTATTTTTCCTTCATTTCTGCTTCAGTTCTTATATGTCACAGAAAGCTAGACTTTTTATTTCAACAACTACCTACTGTCACATAGAATGTAGGTTTCAAATAACACAAAATAATAGTTGCTTTAAATGGTTTTGCATATGCTTGACAGCAGAAGATAATAAATGAAAATAAATTTTCAATGTTTCTTCTAATGCAATTTGTGCCATGTCAATGTCGAAGGATTATATCAACAAATATTTGAAGGAAAACAATATACATAACTTATTTTCTATATTAAAAACAACTGCCAAACAATTACTATATGACCTCATGAATTAGTTGGTTGTTTTGAAATATTCCTCCTAGGATAAAAAATGCTATACGGCCTTTGAGCCTGAACATATTGTGTCAATCATGAGCATATGCAATGTATCTAAAGCATGAGGTGAAATTTTTCTTTGTAAATTATTTCATAAATAAATAATTTGCTTCAAAAAGTTTATGAAAATATTTTTGCTTTTATTAAGTTCTCTACAGATCTCGGTTAATATAAACAGATTGATATTGACATCTTGATCTGCTTTATTTTAACTTGAAATGCAGAATGTTTCATGCAAGCATTATTTTACAAGATACTGTAGCACTTTTCTGTGCAATACAGTATTTCACTAAAGCTTCCTGTTTTAAATAATGAAAAAGCAATTTGTTATGCTAGCAGTTTATGACCTGTGCATTTACTATTTCATTCTAAAAGTACAGTACACGTTTACATGCCATTCTGTATCTTTTCATGTGATTTAAAAATGAACATCCTTATTTTTCTAGTGAGGTTTTCTGCAGGTGAAAAAAGCTGTGTATATATTCTTAAAGGTTTGCACTTGTTGAAGCATGTATTTTCATTGTTACCAAACTTTTAAATGTTTTATCTCTTGTAGTTTAAAGTCAGGGAAAGTTGCATTCACATATTTTATGAGCAGGGATAGGACTGAAGGTGTTGTGTGTGCGTGCGGGTGCGTGCGGGTGCGTGTGTGTGCGGGTGTGTTATCATTTCTCCTTTTAAAATAAAAGCCATTAATTGAATAAGCCACAATAGGGCAGAGAAGCAAAAGGGAAATAACCCTTGTTTAAATATTTTCCATTGAAACACATCTTATAGGATGTTTAGCCAAATTATCAGCCAAGTAGCTGCTTGTTTTAACCTTTTATGTACTGGACCGATAGGTCAGATCAGAAAGACTAGTCAATTTAGTAAAAAATCTAAATTATGTAGACCTGAGAACAAATTTAGGTTAGATTGAATGGATTAATTATTTCTCAGCATAGTACATAATGAGCAAAAGTTTGTGAAAATGATTCTATACCTTGCCTCTTTGATTAAAGTTCAGCAGTTACATTTGCAGCTTTTTTTAAAAAAAGTGAAAATCTGCCTTTCCAGAAAGCACTTTTACTGTGCACATTAGTGATATGCTACAGTAAATTGCTCTGGCACTAAAGTACATAGGTAGTCATTAGTAACAGACTTTACATTTTACTGAAGATTTTGGAATTACTTTTCTTTGCATTCTGTATAAAAACATAACTGTTCCAAAATGAATTTCTGCTGATGGGGATATGGTAAATCCCACACATAATATATCAGTTCTCTTCTTTCCAGGGAGGTACAGGATGCTTCATCGTGGAACTATATTTTACTTATCCTTTTCAGCCTGACAAGTTCACCTCTTATACATGAATTATTGTTTTTCTATTCATAAAGTGCCTTATTAGGCAACCCTACAGAAGAACTTAAGGGGGAAATGTGTTACTAGGTGATTTACATGAGCAATTACTTTACAAATCTGCCATTATATTATACTAAACATAAATGAAGTATGTATAAGTCTAGAAAAGTGGATGAAAATGGCATACACTTTACAGTAGGATTTTTATTTTACCTCAGTTTGTATCTTTGAATTTTTTTTGTTTTATACTTACAATTTTATTTTCAGGAAAAACTTAAGGCAAATATGATGATATGTGAAATACATTTTGTGGGAAATAACTTAATCTCTAATATTTTAACGACATCACTCTTTTTTTCACTTTCTCACATGAATTATATGTATTGTTATTTGCAAAAATCCAGAATGTGTATATTTTAGTATGAAATTAGTTGAAAATGACTGGCATAGAAGGAAAAACATGCCACATAAAGTCACCTAACTGCAGAAAATTGTGTCCAAATGCCCAACAAACGTTTACATAGTTTTTAATGCCTACTCTATTTGGGATTTAAAATCCTTTCACAGGAACCGTTTATGCATTGCTTCTCCTTTGACTTTTTTTTTCTTCCATACAGTCATATGCAGACTTCTGGCAATTCGTGGTATGGGGAAAATCTGACTTTTTAATTTAAAAGATTCTGTATAGACATAGAGAAGTGTGAAGAACTTTCTGAAGAGAGGGTTGGGATTGTCCTGTATCGGGTAGCACAGAGAACCAATAATGGTTTGTATTAATTTGAAAACTGAGAAATAATATAATATTGTAATAATAATAAACTAGTCTAGACTTCTCAGTAATTCTTGCCTACTTTGTGTTTGTGTTATTTAGATTGTAAGATCTTGGGGGCATGGACTATATATTTTGTGCTTTGGACAGTGTGGTATTGTCAGTTCTATACAAATAAAATAATAATAATTAATAATATTAATTAAGGCTGTTGTTAGAAACTGATCCCACTAAGTGAGTTGCCCTTTGCACAGATCAGGGCACTCCACTATCATGCCTCCTACTATTCCCCCCGCCAACTTAGAAAAAGTTCCAGTTGTTTTTCTCTCCCTTTGTACTGGATCTAAATGAAAGGAAAACGTTGAGAGCTACAGATGCCTTTGCATAGCACATTCGGGCACAAATCTTGTGCAGTTTTAGAAAAGCTGAGAAAAGACCAGCAGCATTAACAAATAATTATTAATAAATAACAACTATTAAGAATCAGGACGACCAGAGAGCCTATTTCCCTCTCAAACTTTCCCAAGGATGTGATCTGTCTGGCTGAGTCCATTCCTCAGTGAAGCTCCCGGCATTAGAGCATCCCGCATAAAGGTTAATTTCATTTACTTTAAAAAAAAAAAAGTTTTGAATGACTTGGTCTATTCCAAAGCCGCCTATTCCCCAGTGGTTGCTGCTGCCTGGCTGAGGAGGAGGCAGATCAGAGCAGCACTGTGGGGACGCCTGTACTGTCTCTTTAAGGGCTCTCAGTCTGGGGTGGCGCTTTTCTCTGCTAAGGCTCCTTTGATATTAATAGTGTTGGTGTCTTGAAACTGACGTAATGCTCGGAGACTGAGGTCCTGACAAGCGATAACATTTCTGATAAAGAGCTGATCTTCCTGCAATCTAAAGCCGCCTCCTCGCCTCCTTTGGGGGCTTGTTGTTCCACTAGACCTAGGCTCCTCTCTCTCTCTCTCTCTCTCTCTCTCCTCTTTTATAAACAAACCAGGCACATCCAGGTCCCTGCTCTCTTTCCCTTTCTCTCTCTCTCTCCCTATAAAAAGGGGGGTAAGGGGGAGAGGGGGAAAGGCAGGAGATCCTCTCCCCCCCCTCTCTTTCTTTCTCTCCCCCTTTTACTCCCCCCAAATAATCCAAGATCAACTCTGCAAACAACAGAAGACGGTTCATGGCTCAAACCACAGCTCCACCATCTTTCAGGCTGCTGAGATTATTATTGCCGATTAATCAACAGGTAAGGGGGGTGGTGGTGGGGGAAGAGAGATCGGGGGGTGGGTGGGAAGAACAGATCGAGGGGTGGGGGAGATCAGCAACAAAAGTGTATGGGGGTGGGGGGGTGGCTCTTCCTGCTCCGTCTGTTGATATTGCGTATGTAGTAAGTGTGTTGCTCTGTGCTAAGTGCTGTGTGTGTGCAATGGGAAGGGGGGGGGTGGGGGATTTAAAAGTGAGTTTCTTTGCACACACACATATACAAAACGGGGGGGGGGGCGGTTAAAAAACCAGAGGGAAGCGGGGGCTTCTCGGATTTCACAGGCGGGGGGGGGGGGGGTTGGGTGCATTTTTTTCTCCCTTCTTTGGAGGGTCAAAGCCATGTGTGATCGCTGGAAACTGGCGACTTCAAAACTGCAGTAGCCCCTCTGGAGTCAGGAGGAGGGTCAAGTTCAGCCACCGAAGAGAGCAGGGCAAACAACCCCCTTCTCTGTTTTAAGACTCTCGCCTTCTATTTACCCAAGGAAGAAGCGGGGGGAGGGGGGCAATTCCAGGGCTATCTCCCTTCGCCCCCTCCCGTATGTGTAGCTACTTCTTATCACTCTGATTGTTCGTTCCCCACCATCGGGGCTCTGGAGGGGAGGGGGCGGGAGGGGCGGTGGAAGTAGAAGAAGAGCAAAGCGATTTTGCATCCGATGTGCCGCAGTCGCACAGTGCTGGCTGCTGCTGCTGCTGGAAGTTTTAATGGGAATCATGACAAGCGGGGCACAGAGAGACCATCATGAAGAGTAGTAAGTTTGGGGCAAACTTTTTTTTTTATTTGTCTTGGGGATCCACCAGGGGAGGCTGGGGGGTGTGGGCATGAGCCGAGGGGGCTCCGTTCCCGGTCACACGAGGGGAAAAGGCGACATGCTGGTGTGTGTGTGTGTGTGTGTGTGTGTGTTTTTTAAAAAAAGGAAATCGGAGAGTACAGAGAGAGACGTAAAACTTTTTCCTCTTAAAGGCAAAGTTGTGTTCTCAGAGTTGAGTCCCCACGCCGAAGCTCTGGCCAGGGTTGACATAACTTTGTCTAGTGTCCCACTTTTTTTTTTTCTTTTAAACCTCTCCCTTGCTTTCTCCATTTGGGATCCGTGTGACGTTGTTGTTGTTGTTAATGTCTGCATGAATGGGGATGTGGAGAGACTTCCTAATAGTTCTGGAGAGGAAAGTGTGGGGGTGATGATGGGGTAGGTGTGTGTGTTGTGTGGGGGGGAAAGATGTGTGTGTGTGTGTGGAATGTGTGGCTTGTTTAAAAGCTCCAGGGTGCAGGAAGGTGGCCCAGTGGTGTTTGGTGAGCTGTACAAACTCTCTCTCTCTCTGAGTTTCTCTGCCTGTGATCACTGGGCATGGGAAGTGGACCCAAGGAAAGTGGACCCTGGCAATCAGAATTGATTCTCCAGAAAGACCCACAAACTTGCAGGACTCCAGCAGCATTGTGGGCTATTTTTCAGTGTAGAATTATTTTGTGACTTGAGCAGCTCATTAAGTAGCTCCTTGGTTTGACATTTTGGTATGTTTTATTTATTTTTCTTTATTACATATAACATGAATTTTCATGTTCCAGGACTCTCATACACTATTTTTGAAGGAATAGAGTGGCCCATTCACTTAAAAAGGATCAGACATTCTCCACCCACAAATGTCACATCTCCAAAGTGCATTGAAGGCATGGTGCACTGAAAAATGTGGGGCTAAACCATGCGTTAAAGTGAAGACTTCTCTTAATTCCATCCCCTTCTCCCTTCGCAAATGCAAATACACTGTCTGGTAGGAGAATGAAATGATAAATGCAAGGGGACAAAGAGAGGGTGTGGGAGGAAAATACTTTTTTTTAATATGACGACTGTAAGCTCTTTGGGGCATGGACTCTGAACTATCTTTGCAGTTCGTACAGCACAGCACATTGTAGATGCTACTTGAAACAGAAACGTTAATAACTTGGTTTTCATTTCATTTACTAAAAGTATAGAGAGCAATCAAGCCCTTTGCCATTTTAGCTGTCTTCTTCAGCTGCGTAGAAACCTATGAGTCTTGGTGGCATCATGTTACTTTGCTGTTGGTTTTAGGAAAAGTTGATCATTTAGAAAAGACTGCCAGAGTTAAAAATGCAAGGGGCAGCAAAGGAAAGTTAGTGGTAAGAGCCAGTTCCTGACGTGGACAAAATGAGAATAAAAGTTACAGTCGTCTTTCTGAGCTGCAGTCAGTGTTTTCCTCATGTTCACCAATATGTGCGTTGGGTTAGAGAGCTCTCTCAGATATTCCACCAGAGTGACATTTAAAAAAAAACCCAAAACAACAAACAAACTCCAAAAGAGTGAGGATTTTTTTTGAAGTACTGTAGCTCTATGAGTAAATACAGGGCTTGTTTGAGAACATCAACTATTTCCTGTAAATTGTGATGCTGACAAGGCTGTCTGGAAATGATATCAACACTTTGAAAGATTTTTTTTAACTACTGAGTGAAAGATTGTTAATAACATAATTAATCCAAACAAGAGAACACGTCTTCCTTTTAAAAAAAAGCAGACAAGACTTATTTTTATTTTTAAAAGATAAAGATACATATACGTAATTTTTGATAAGCTATAGATCATTCAGTAAGCCACATATAATCACCGATGTTGTACTGCATTAGAGTACCAGTATCTTACAACTAACCTCTAAAACATATGACAACAAGATTCTGCCTTAAATTTATATGATTGAGGAAATTCAGATATGAGAAGAACATTTGGTTCATAATCCATCCTGTTGTGCCTGAAAATCAGAGTTTATATGGCATAGAATAATTTCACTCCGTTTGAAACTACTTGTGTATAGGGACGCACAACGAAGTGTGCTCAGGACAAAGTTTCATCAGCTTTAAGTTTGCATTTTTTGCTTAGGATGCTCTCACTCAGACTTTGCATATTATCTGGACATTTTGTATGCGCGTGTGTAGTTTATTTTTTTACTTTATTGTAATGTTAATAAAATAAAATTTAAACCGTCATTGACAAGCTCTGATATCTGAGGCTTCTTGAATCTTGGTAATGACTGTACAATTAAGCCAAGATTTCTTTTTTTTTTTTATAATGTATTCATAGTATAAACTATTCAATGGCTTTTTTTAGAGCCTTTTTGAGCTAACCTACATATTTACCATCAACAGAGCACATTCTATATGATTACATGGATCCTTGTAGAAAGGATTTTTTTTCTGACACATTTTATGTATCATTCTTAATAAACTTTCATAGCATGCCCTCTACCATGTGTGCTCTGAGTGTGTGTGAAGAATAATATATTTATATATTATAATTCTATACTCATAATTCTATACTTCTATAGTACTTTATGGGGCAATTATTTTGAAGGAAAAAAGAAAACTTTTTTTAAATTACAGGAGTGTGAAAAAGTTTTTTTTTAAATAGCGAACACTTTTTAAAAAAATGTAAATTTTAATTACAAACATAGGTTGAGTATATTTAAAAATTGCTCTTTATCTGACTTTTGTTCTGAAGTTTGATGGTGTGCATAGAATATCTGTCTAACTTATAAGACTCCTGACAATTTTTTAATATAATAATTTAAATGGAAATATGATCAGATCTTAATTGTAGCCACAATGGCAGTATCTCGCTAATAAAGGTTTGTGAGTAGCACCAACTATAATATTGTGAGAAAGTTTATGGTTAAATATTTTTGAACAAGACAGGTTGGGAATCTAAGTCCTTTTTGTTAGTGGAAAGTAAAATGGAAGTAAATTGCATTTTTAATACTGTTTCAAACAAACTACCACCTTGTAATAAAAGTATTGGCCCCAAACAGAAATATATTCCGATGAAGATATTCTACTGGTGTGTAAAATGAAGCCATTCATTCAGTAAACTGACAACTTTCCAATTGGTGTTTGCTCTTGCTTAATTTAGTTTCCTCAACACAACTCATGAGGTAGTCTGGATCTGTTTTTGGCAGTCTTGGCCACTACAAACTCTGGCATTTCTGTCAGAAATATTACACTTCACAAGTCAAAATGTAATTGATAAAACCAGGAAGGTACAACAGGCGTTAAGTAAAAGAGCAAACATTTCATAGGCTCGTCTTTTCGTTTTTGAGACTTTGTAAAGTTCTCAGGTAACAAGGAAATATTGATGATTAATACTAAAACCTGCGTATTCTGCACCCCTCTGTTGTATAAATATCACTGCCTGTTGACCTTTAGAGGCGTTAATTACTGCATATCTGGTCTAGGTCTTCCTATTTTTGTCTATCCTTAAGATATATAACCATGCCCTTTCCTATCGTCTTAAAGAAGGAGGAGAATGACTATTTTGTTGAGCAATATCATGTCTTGGGACAGTAAGGTTATGATTTGACTTTTGATAGATAAACCTGCACCCAAAGAGAATATTTTCTGATTATTGTAAGGATATGTTCAGTTTAGGTCAGTGTATGAAGAAAAAGACTTGAAACAAAAGACCTTTATAAGCACTGTTTTTTTACATTGTATTTTTTCTAATTAAAAAACACGTATTGAGTGATATCAGATGACACAGCGGATTAAGGTAGAATTACACAATTATATGATAAAATGTTTACAAGAGCAGAACATGTAACAACCCTTTTCAGATTGTGTTTAGCATTAATTTGTTGATGTTGCTTTGCGCCTAATCATTAAAGGGCCATCAGAATTGAACTACTAGCCAGTCGTATTATTGCCCAGAACATAAGAAATGACAGTTTTAAAAAAATGCTATCGTGCACTAGCTTTTCAACCCTGCAGACCAAGGCTCAAATTAGACGTTGGGCAATGGTGGAATAAATACGTTGGTCTCAACTCGGTCCCTAGTGGAAATTTTATCACATCACAGAACTGAACACCATTCCACATGACGTGTAGGCCATAGTTAGAGGAGGCCCTGGTTTGGTATCACAAGGGATGTGAAGACTGTCATTTAGGTGAACTGGCAGAGTTGTGTGCATGAAATTTTGTTTAATATCCGTCTTTACTTTACACATTTTCTGTGCCATCGATCTGGTGCCTTCAAAGTTCTCCTTAAAACATCATAACATCACTGATGGAAAAGACCTATCAAATTGAATAGAAAATGGTAATCTTTCTATCAGTTTTTTTATCATTATCCTTTAGAGTTTAGTAGGGAATTATATCCCTGCTGTAGAACTCTATAGGATGATTAAGAAACCTGTAGGAAAAAATATTATTTTTAAATTCTGTAGCTTTGAAAAATAATATCGATAGGACATTTCGGTCTAGATCTCCCCGGGGCACCATCCCATTAAGTTCTGTAGAACTTTTCCATGCTCAGGTTGGAGGAGTAGAAAAATTAAATCGAAATGATCTGTCCCTAACTTTTGAATAATCATGCTTAGCCTTCTTAAAAGTCATTTTCTGATTCCTAAACTGCTGTTGATGTAAACCTGATTTATTGTAAGTATATTTTTTTTCAAAGCTCAGATCAATCGTTTTTCTCCTAAAGTTATTTAATAAAAAATATTTATTTTTCGAAATGTTACTAGCCCTTTAAAAACCTGCAATAAATGCTTTACAAGTGGCTAGACACCTTCCCTGGTGGTTTAATTTATACAAGCAGGAAACTTTCTCTCCTTCTCTTTCTCTCTCTCTTGTTTTCTTTAAACCAACTGACGTAATGCCAAACTTTGCTTTAAAAGAACAGACAGAAGTAATTGGTAGCTTTTAACTTTTAATAATGTTCTGGATTGGTTTTAGTGGCCAAACTGACATTTTTTTTCAAATTCAAGTAAAAACGGGCTTGTGGCCTGAGGAAGAAAGGCCCTGTTGATGCAGTTATTTTTATTCTTGTTTTTCAATCTGTTATTAAAAATCTTTCCTGCTGAGCTCTGCTGGATTTCTCCAATTGCTCTTTGTGATGGCTGGTGCATTTCAGGTTACGGTAACTTAAACTGTTTTCTTAATTTTTTCCCCCTTTTCCCATGGGCATTTTGAGATGCATTATCCTTTTCTTTTCTTTTTCTTTTGGAGAAGCGATTTGTTTTGGTTTAGATGGGATTAATAAGCTAAACGCATCTGTGGTGACAGATCAGTGAATATTTATTTTAATAATGTAAAGGAACATTTTACACCTGCTAGCGAAGGTCAGATTGGCATGATAACAATTGCCCATTGCAGAAGGGAAGAGAGTATAGTATCTCACTTAGCATTCCCCGCTACCCATTTTAAAACCATCATGAAATTTTTTAAATATGTGTTTTTGTAATCATCTCTAGTAACCTGTAACTATTTACTTAAAGCTTCATGCCTTACAAATATAAAAGATAACAAGAGGAAAAAAATGGTTTTACTAGCTATAGGTCTCTTTTTTTAATACCCTGTAAGGGATTACGGATATTTTACAGTTTTCTGACATTTCCTTTATTACCTTTCCACCTCCTGCTGGGCTTTTGCACACAAGCAGAACTTGCTACGGTAAAGGACTGAGTTAGGCAACAGACTCCTTGGCGAAGTTGACGTCAGTGCGACTTCATAAATTGGCAAGTAGGTGAATCTTTCAAAGACCAAGTCAGTTTGTGCCAGTTTTTCCTTCCTTTAGGGGAGACACTCCACCCAGCAGCAGGGTACCCCACCCAAGGTGGCGAGCTATAATTCAGTGGCAACACTTTAAATGTCTATCCTCCCTGGGGTTTAAACCCCAGACTTTCTTGTCTCAATCTTAATATTTAATCTAAAATTCAATCTGTTATAGTAGGTTTACATCTTCGTAAGCACATTTTGGGTCTGATCCTGCAGTTCTCACTCATGAAAAACACACGTAGACGTCTGTGGGACTTTCTCCTCAGTAAGGGCTGCAAGATTGGCTTTTCTGTGTGTGTGATTGATTACTGCACATTTTATGGAATTTGAGATGAAATCAGATAATTTTACATTCTTTTTCATTATTGGAAATCTTACAAATTCAAGAAGTTCTAGCATTGTAAAATAGATTCTGTCCAGTAAGTGAAATTTACTTACGGAGAGTATTGGTTTTTCAGATAGTATTTTGTCAAATTAAAATCTGAATTTCAAACTGATCCTTAAATAAGAGAGTGTTACTTTTTTCTAATTGCTTATCATTTTTCTTTACCTAAGTGGTAAATGAAAAACAGTCCAGTCTGTATCTTTGTGCCTGCATTATTTAGATAGGAAAGAAAACTACTAAGGAAAACTTTAGTTCCATGACATTTGTTTCTTAATGTCAGCCTGTAGTTTTAGTATATGTTGGTTTATTTTGAAATTTCAAGCATCATTACAAGTTTGTAGGGGTTTTTTGTCCCCTTATGTTTAGTGAGGCTGCAATTTGTCTCTTTCAAAGTAGGGGAAAACTAAATTATGGTAAAAGTATTGCGTGTTTTTAAAAAAGGATTTTAGTATAGTGAGTTCGTATCTCAATTTTTTTTTATTGCTGGTATTTTTGGTTTACTAGTGTAGCTGAAAAAAATCTATGGAAGATGATGCAAAAACTCATCAATTATGCTTATGTTCCCCTACAAGATTTACTTGAACTATATGCTTCAGTTTTGCCTCAAACCATTTTAAACCACCTCTGGTCCAAGAATCTACCAGTTCTGGTTTCCTCGGAGATTAAGTATGACAGTTTCTATTATATAACGAACAGCAGTATTGTTTGAACAGAGGTAACATATTTTTGATTTGTGTACTTTTTTTTGGCAGTTGGCACCAGCGTAGCTCTAAAATGAGAGGTGATCTAACAGTGTAAATATCTGAATATGTTTGAAACATACAGTATAGATGTAATGTATGTGTTTAAATCATTGGATCTATCCATCTATATTATATATAATGTATGTGTGTGTATATATACAAAGCCCAAAATAGTGTGCTCTGCTATCTGTAGCTTTCAAATGTGTATCCTTTGGGTATTCCCGACCTACTTTACAAAGTCTGAAATGCATATTTAAACTTGGAAATGAAAATGCACTGCTTGGCTGCTACAGAATTTTCTTTTACAAACAATTAATTTAAATAAAAAAAGTGCATCCCTCACCCCCCCACACACACCTTGCAAACCGCTCTTTGAAATGTCAATATCTTTGCCAGCATTATTTTTAAAATAATACGTTTAATTGATCTTGTGAAGAAACATTGAATTAGTCATTGGTGTTTAAATACCATTTTAAAATGCTGTGCACAGACACTGTTTTACATTTTTTTTTAAGTTGTGTTCGTAAGACTGAAGCAATTTTCCTTAGATAGAATAGTCCCAATATCACCAAAATGTGCTGCTGTTTAAAATGCTTATAATAATGATACTGAAGCATATCTCAGAGAACACCATAATTTGGTATCTGCATAAATCCATAAGGCAGAGATAGATTGTTGAAGATCTTCCACAAGCGTATATGAAGATGAAAAGTTGCTTCATTAATTCAGTTAATAAAAAAGATATTTTTCCTTTTCAGCTTTTTAATCTGCATCTCTTAAAGTAGTTTGTTTTTTCCATTTATTTTCTCATTTTGAGGTTTAATTAAATACATCAATTGGACATTCTCTGGCTACAGTAACATAATTTAGAAACAAATGCATAACATGCTGACCATTGTTAGATGTAAAGAGACTTTTGTGCTCCTACCCTCTACCAAATACATAAATAAAATACACCAAATGTTACCTGTCCTAACCTCCTCAGGCAAAAGCCTGCGGAAATAGATTAGCTTTACCCTTTGAAGAGCAACCATCTCTGACCTGAACAGGATCTCTTTGTAAGATCAAAAGTTTGTCTCTCTCACCTACAGAAGTTGGTCCAACAAAAGATATTACCTCTCCCACCTTGTCTCTTAATCTCCTGGGACCAACATGGCTACAACAACGTTGCATAGTCTTTGGCTCTCTTAGATAAATGAGAGAAGTGAATTCCAGAGCTGAAGGTCCTCCATTCAGTACATCTTGCCACCAGATTCTAGAAGTTCAGATCTTTGGGCGTTAGTAGAAGCACCACATAAAATTTCAGAGGTCACAGTGGTGCATAAGAAAAGAAGCGGTCTCTTAGGTATCCAGGATCTAAATCATATACCATATGCACAGTAGTTTTCCTATGGAGACCTACACAGAGTCAAAATTCATGCCATCTAATTAGTCGTTTTTCACTTTTTACTGATATGGAGTTTACATCATTTGTGTTTGTATATTGTATGTGTCATGAAGCAGTTTAACATAATGGATTAATTTAATCCCATAGATGATGGTTGAGCATACTGTAGGAACCTAAGTAATTTTGTAGCATTAAGATCACATTTCCTGCCATGAGGAAAAAATGTTAGATGAAAGGTATCAACAATATATGTCTGAGTCATGCAATGTACTGAACCTTGTTACAAACAAACACCCAACTCCTACACATCCAGACATTTGGTGTGTGCACCCGTATCTTTTTGTGCATGCATGTATTTGTGTGCATCTGTGTATAATCAGTGAGATATAGAATATTTTTTCTCCAGATTAAGCTAGCAGCCAAACTATACTGAGAACAAAAAGTTCTAGTATCAGTTGAGAGTGCTGACTGTGATGGCCTTATCTTTTTGTGCAAAGAACAGTTCAGAAATCTCTTAGAAAAAATAAAATGTAAGGTAAGGCTCAGTGATGATCCAGTGTGCAATATAGTATGCTTTATTTATGTCCAGTCAGAAATGATCATGTACTATCCATTTTTATCTAGGAGGTTTATCACTCTGAGGTATGCTCTCTCTTTCACCCCTTGCTGTCTCTGTTACCATGCGTCTCCATTTCCGTCTCTGTCTCTCGTATTAGTGTCTCTCTGTCCTATCTGTATAAACACACAACACATACATTCTAAAAATATGTGTACATTAAAATCAGTCTGTGTTGCATAATTTTTACAAAACACCAGTGTTTGTATTGTTCTTTCTGAGCCTTTAATAAGTTTACAGTATTGAATGTGACTTAAGGAGCGTTCTGACTCTGATTCTGACACAGAGACTAATAAGGAAAAAGTAGAACATGTTGAAAGCCAACTTTTACTTGTGGTTAGTTTTGTGATGTCATCAAATGCAGGGTATTATGCGCTCTGGAAAAGTTTAGAAATCTAGGCAAGAGTCCATTTTGCATCATTGCTGTTAAGTTGTTTACAGCACCAACTCTGCTAATGAGAAAGCAAAAAGGGTAATGATTTTGATGTTTGTTTTGGTTTGACTTTCTCAATGTAAATGAATGATTTCATAAGAGTGAGTATAACCTGTTCTGGTCAGAAAACTGCAGGGGTTTAACTGGTGCAAAGGATAAAATGAATTCTTTCATGATGGGCCTGCTTCCGCTCCCATAGAAACTAGTGGGAAAACTTATGTTGATTTCAGTGATGACTGAATCTGACCCTCTAAGCAAGGCATTACATTAATTAAATTAGAGTCTGTGAACACCACCATTTAGGGCTGAATCTTGCAAATTCTTGCTGTTTATTACAAAGATTACTATTGTAAGTAGTCTCATTGATACCACTAAATGCTACGGTGCAAGGCCCCATCCTTGGCTTGTCTGCACACAGCAGTCCTCCAGGAGATCATAATTAAAGATTGGTCCTTAGTGTTGGCAGAATTGGGCCTATCGTCTTTAAAGAGACACTGTTAACTTTAAACCTACTCAGTGTCAAAATTGGGTTGATAAAAAGTAATATTTGCATACTACACCTGCTGCTGAGCCTTCCTGCTAATTGTTGTGGTCTCTAAATCACATTTTATTTTATTTTATTTCTCCGACTGCTCTTTGAAAAGTTCATACAAGCAACAGTGGAAAGTGACTAAAGCCCTGACCCTGGAATTGGATCCATGTGAGCAGACCCTAATTCCCTCACAGAGTCCCATTGAATCCTGCTTGCATCCAATTTGTATGACGGGTCAGGAGAAAAGGTGACAGACTGTACACAAAGTATGCATTTGATATTAATATAACCAAACTGAAAAAAATTACAGAACAATCTATATTTTTCTCTAATCTCTGAAATTTGTAGCAATTGTCAGTATTTGTAACAATAGCAGAAAAACAAAATCAGACCAAAATGTGATTTTTTTTTTTTAAGTTGACATTGCTCCTTTTGAAGTGCACATTATTATTGTTGTGCATAATATCCTGGAAATAAGTGGGTTTTTTTTGTTTTGTTTGTTTATTGTAATAGATTATCATTTTCATGTTCTTGACTATAGCACTAGATAGCGCTAATAAATTAGCTTTCATGCTTTTGTGCTTTTGCGGTTTCTCTAAAATGTCCTGGAGATCCAGCAAAGAGAGCAAGTTGATAGTGGAAATTTGTTCTTTTTTTGGATTATATAAAAAGGAGTTTTTACAACTCAGTGAACATGAGTACATTCTGGAAAATATTTCTCACAAATGGCAGGTCCCAGGCGGTAGCAGTTAGATAGATAATGTAGTTATGAAATATAGAATCTGAACTCAAAATATTGTTTTCTGTGATTTTTAAAACCAATGGAAACTAAGATTTATTAGACCTTAAGTGTCCCGGTGCTACAGATTCATTTGGTGTTCATGGCAATGTCATATGAACTTTCATAAGAGATTCATTGTAATACTGCATTAGCTAAGGGGCAGTTAAAATGAATTGTTCAGTACTTTAAATTTCCTGTTTAGTTTTCTAGCACTCTTTAGCAATTTCTCAGAGTTTTATGTCTGAAAACAATAGTAACTTGTTTATGTGAATATCTTGATTAACCAAAACAACCTGTTGGCTGACCTGAACTATATAGAACTTTGAAATTTACCTCTAAATGAAATTTAAACTACTGGCATTTTTTTAAAAAAATTGTGTTTCAGAAATCTAGTATAACAGCAGTTGCTTGTCAGTGGAGAAAGAACTTAAAAAATAAAGTCAAAAGAGTAAGAAAGTAGCAGCTGTGGAATTTATTTTAGTGGGTGAAAGGAGACTCATGGTTAAATAAGCTTTTTACCTTCTTGGATTTTTAGAATTTATTGCCAAAAAGACATACATCTGACTAGAAAGAGAACTAGGATATAGTAAAATCCATTATGACATAAAGAACCGTTACAGCATACCTTTTTATTTATTTATTTTTTCTCTCCAGCAAACTGTGACTTCCTTTGTCATGTCATAAGGAATTTCAGATGAAACCTTACCGGAGTGGAACTGCCATAAAAATTGCACTCGTCAGCTATAGCTCTGTGCAGCACACTACAGTACATAATAGTTTTCAGTATGCTACTGTGCTGCTTTCATTCAGGAATAGAACTGGAGTGACTGTCTTGTGCGTTAAAATAACTGGTTTTCCTTTGAAAATCCACAACCCTAAAGAAAAATGAGAGAAGAGATCTGATATATAAGCTGAGATTATGGATGTCATAATGCCATTTATTATAGGATACTATAGAAAAAATTACATTGGGACCAAAGTTCCTATGGATTACCATGCAATGTTTATTACTATTTTCCTGAGTTTTCCCTAGTTAGGATCTAATCTTTCAGTGTTTGGAGTTAAGAATTTCCCCATTCAGAGAGGAAAACCCTTCCAGCTACAGGGTTTCACTACCAATTTTCTTTTTTCTAATATTTCACAGAATGTGGAGTATGCTTTTTTGGGGGGGGTGGGGGGGACAGGGAGTGGTGGGAAGAGGGTTCAGAGGGGCATATTTCAGTAGTGTAAGTAATATTTCCTGATTATTGTTTGCTATCAAGGAGACTACTGCAATTTTGTTTCTGTAAAGAAACTCATAAGTAGTCAATGGGATGAAATAAAGTTGTGTGTAATTCTGAGCAGACTGTAAGCTTTTGCTGTGACATAGTCCTGGCAAAAAGTTAACCCATTTTTAGTTACCCAGTGCTATAAGCAAACTCCATAATGCGATTTTACCACCGATGCATTTGACCATGAATAGTGCTTGAAATTCTTATTGTTACTTTATTCCAATGGAAAATATGTTTAAAAAGGCTCCTGACATTTCCAAAGCTTGTCCTGAAATGGGAAAAGGATACAATTGGATAAACTGTTAGTCCGCTGAATTCTTAGATTTTTTTGATATTTTTAACCTGTCATATTTTCATCAATTGCTATGCTTTGCTTAAAACTATGCTTTCTACAATGACGGTGAAGTCCAAATCTTTACATTTTTTAATTGGTCAAAACTCCCATTTGCTTCACTGGGAGTTTTTCCCAAGCAAGAATTGCTGATTTTTTTCTCCATATGGGTAGTAAACTCTTTCAGTCCCATAGCTGTCATTGATGATACACTGTACTAAGATCTTTGTTTCTTGGGAAGACACTGTATAATTTTCAGTTTGCTATTGCAAGTTTTAGTGATGAACATGAAATATCATGTTAGAGCTGGAAGTGAAGAGAGGTAATTCTTTAACATCTAATCGAAAAATTAGGAAAAATTAGGTATGAAAAACCTCAGCATGGCTTCCTTAGTAAATCTTTGGTTATCATCTTTGCATGATGGAATACACATGTAGAAAAAACACAGAAGTTAATGTTTATTTTTGGGATGCTTTATCGTCAGGCAAAGAGAACTGACAGTTTCATGGTTAAGTGCCTAAAGTTGTTTTTGGCTTTACAGTTGTTGAATTAATCACTGCAAAGTTAACTAATGTTTGTATGTTTTAAGAATTTCTTTTCTTTGTAAAGAAAGGAAGATATTTCATTATACCTGGTTGAGTAGCCTAGTTCTTGCATTAATTGTTAGCAGCATGCTCTTTGACTTTTACTTTCTTGAGTTATCTCAGGCATTATTCTTTAATTGCAGTGTGCAATCGTTGATTGATTGATTTTATGGATTTCACAGCCATTTGGTAGATTTGGCAGATGCATACTAAAATGCTGTTTTGTTCTGTTTGTTTTTTTGTTTCTTTTAATTGTCATAGAAAACATTGGGCCCTTAAATATGTGTTTATGGATTAACTATTTCTATTTCTGACACATTTTCAGAATGGCTTCTTGAAGTGGTACTAAATCAGAATTTAGTGAGTCCAGTGTTTTTTGTTTTGTTTTTCACTAAATGTTAGAGATGTCCAAAACAACACCGAATGTGTGCAAAAGCTTCTCCTTTGCAGCACACCATGCAATCTGATATAGAGGAATTACAGGCCACTCAGTTCTTGCTTTTAAAAACAAACAAACAAACAAACAAAAAAGGCAAAAAACAAAACAAAAAATGCTCAACTTTTTCTCCTGCCACAGTTCCATAGAACTTTGCTATGGAAAATATGAAACCAAAACCTCCGTGGGAAGGACTGTAATTTTTTTTAAACAATTATTCTTATTATAATTTCACAAAGCTTTTTAAAGCAACAAATTATATAGAATTGAGTGGTTCTTAGGATGATAGTTTAACAAATTTAACATGAAAAAAATATTTTATAAAATACTCTTACTTTTTAAAAAGCATTGAAATCGATAATCCCAGCACAATTAAACTGTAATGTAAAGTAGAGTAACATTTTTATATTATGTTTTATATTATGAGGAGTTTTGTCTAAGGGTTCAGATTAGTTTTCATTAGAATGTTCAGGCTATTTTACATTTTTTAATTTATGCTTTTTAGCCTATTGATTTATTCTCTTTTTATGCCAGATGGCTCATTTCAACTCATAAGTTCAGTTATTAATGTGGGTACTTTTTACAATAAAGAAAAAATTACTAAACACCATCTGAGATTCAGTATATATGGCAAAAGTTACAATTCTGTGCATTGTTTGGAAGAGTCACTAGGGATGTAATTTATCATTGGGTGCATATACATTGCATACAGAAATCATGATTGCTCTATAATTAACCATGTATGCTATTTACTAACTTAAACCCACTTTGGGCACTATATGAAAAATATTGAAAATACACTTTTGAGAAGAGTTTTGGGTCACATATCAACGTACAAGTTTCCCGCTATGCTCTCTTAAGCAAATCTACTTGTCTATATTCCATAACTTACTCAGTATATTACACTTATTGTTTCACTGTAATTTGTATCTATAAGAATGCATATTGCAAACCTAAATTTCAGGGTCATATTCACATGGCATCCCGCAATACGTCATCATACAATCTTTTACAAATGTGGACAGTCCTTTAAATTCCTTTTCCCTCAATGAGCAAGATGAGCTGGGCGTCATTTTCAAGTTCAGTCTTAACATCCCAGTGAAGAGACAGGGAAGGTGGGATTTAAATCAGCTGGGGGCTTTCCCCCTTTCCTGAAGGGGAATTTGGTGGCAAACTCTACCCATTTTGGGAACATAGAAACCCATCATTTCCAGGAGAGGTCCGACAATGTCAAAGTTACAGGAACAGGTTCTTTAATTCTCATCCCCCACAGTAACAAGGCTCTCCGACCTGAGCTCAAGGATGCGACATGGGCGGGCATCGCCACATATGCGGTGTAATCTTCTCTTGTGTTTGCGCACACGCACATTCGTCGTAGCACATTTCTAAATATGGGTTGCTGAATGCCCACTTCAGTTGAGGTTCACTTTCTGGTTCTGGAACCTGGAGCACTTTCAAATGTGTGGTCTAAATCCACCGCTGCCGCTAGAGCCCTCTCCAGCAAAAAGCGGCTTCTGTGGCTGCTGGCCCACAGAAACCTTGTGAGTTTCCTTGGCTACATAATTATGGAGGCAGCTCCCAGTTCGAAGGGGTACACGTCCCTTGATAATGCTGATTTAGGTATTATACAACCCCCAATGGGCATTCATAGAATCTGCCAATCCCAGCTACTATCTCTTTAGAAGATCCTGCCAGTAGCTGGACTCTTGGGCGGCAGGGTATAAGTTCAGTCTCTGTCCTGTAGGTAAACACAAGGATCTGGTCTCCTTCTCAGCAGCAGCTTATGGAGGTGAATAGCTTCTCCATGCCTAGACTGTAGGAAGTCCTGCGGGCTGTACAGCTTCATTAGGGAATGAGGAGAAGTCTGGGTCTGGAACAGAGAACGGCAAAGTGCACTCTTGGAGTGGTAGGGAGGTCCTCTTAGACAACTTTCCTTTTTCCTCCTGCTCCTCACAAACAGCTCCACAATTCCCAGACATGGGAAGCTGAAAGGCTTTTTGTTTGTTTGTTTTTGTTTAAATCCTTCTGAATCAGCCAAATTTGCACGCGGTTCCGCCAGTACCTGTGGTCTTTCAGGGCTTGCTTGGTCTAGAAGGCTGAAAAGACTTCCCATTGGATCAAGCTCTTAATGAGCAAGAAAGATTTCGGCATCCTGGGGGTTTTTTAAGTGATGTAAACATGGTATAACTATCTTTTACATGAACCACTCAGACTTTGTACTACCGCATTAGAAAATGGGTGGTCATCAGTTTAAAAATCTTCTTTATTCATAGTGCATTTGTATTTAAAATTATATTCATTTGTTTTGAACAAAAATGGGGTTGGGTTTTAGTAAAAATAAAAATATCAAAATGAATAATTTGTATTACATGCAGTGCTCCTTCAGGGTTGTTGAAGTTGACCCAGTCTGGTTCCCTTCTGAAACACAGATGTTTCTGTGCCTCTTCAGTCGCTCTTTTCCTGTCCACCTTTTCCCCCCTCAATATGCCTAAGAGCACAGAATGATTTCATGTAAATATTCTGAAAGAAAACACCTCCAAACGTGCACAGTGAGGGCAGGTAGCTGGGTTTTCACTAGATCATTCCTACCAGGGCTGTTTTGTTTTTCACTTATCGGACAGCACTTCCTCCTGATGAAGAACTACCCCTCCCATTCTCTTAGAATAATAATAATAATGTCTTGCAATTCTATTCTGCCTTTTATCCAAAGATCTCAAAGCACTTGACAAACATTGATTGTCGCTCACAAAGCAAGGTTGAAGTATGATTATACCCAATGCATAGATGTGTAAATGGAGGCAACGAGAGGCTAAATGGTTTTTGTAGGGTGGTCACAGAGTGAGCCAGTGGCAAAGTTGGGACTAAACTCTGGATTCCTGACTCCCGGTTCCCTGCTGCAAACAGCAGACAAATTTCCTCCAGCACTAGGTGTTTCAACTTTCTTCACACTTCGCTTCCTTTCCAAACACTCTGCAGGGGTTTATGGGCTGTTCTTGCTGTTTGAGTAGAAGCGGGTGTTAGTAATATTCCTTTGGATACTGAGGTCAGGGGTTTGGAGCAGTCTCAGCACCACTGCCCACATACATCCCCCCCCAACCCTTCGCCACACAGACAGCTTCCAGTGACTCCTCTCAGAGAATCATTGCTCTAGCAGAAGTGCTCCAGCTTTCACAAACCAGCCTTCTCTCATTGTGGCCAAGAGATCAAAACTCACTCTGTGCTCACTGGTGCTGCTCTGTGTTTGCCATAAGGTGCAGTGCTGGCATCCCTGCTGAGCTCATTCGCTCTATATTGAAATCATAGCTTTACAACACTCCCAATCCCTGAAGGCCTAGGCAGTGAGAGGGCTCATTTAGACCTTACACTTAGAGTTTGTACCCCTCTCTTGGGGCCCAGCTAGGCCACTGGATCAGCCCTAAAATGGTTCCCTTTGTGGATATTAAAGTGATATATCGCTGCTCCCTGGGTGATAGAAAGCATTCTATTTTCGGCATTGTGCCGCACAACAATGCACTCACTGAATAACTCCCCAGCATGATACATGTTCTGTCTTGTATTTAATTATCTTGTAATTATCAAAACAGTAATGAAGTTAGTAAGCATAAGAATAGTGTATAGATCAATAAGAACTACTGAAAAAAATTCAGAGACTGCAGACGCTGACAAACACGTTATCAACACAGTTGTTTCATCTGTGTATTTTTGTCCCTTTTAGGTCTGGAAAGTTTATTTAAAACAAACATTTAAAAAATTTCACTGGAAAAAAGTGACCTTCAGGTTCTATTATATGTTAATAATAAATAATTAGTCCCATTCATGAGTAGTTTGCAAAGTGCTGCATAAACATTAATTTATTATTTGCATTATGGTAGCTGCCAGCGGCCCCAGTCTGGAAGGGGCTATTATACCAATGAAATGAGAATTCCTACCCCAAAAAGCTAACAAGCAAAGGGCATGATCCTGCAGTCAGGTCTGCAAGACCAGAACCCTTCAGTGGGAGCTATTTGTACTTAGCACCTCTGAAAATCAGGCCACATGTTTAGGTGTCTAAACGTGGATTTACATGGCTAAGGTTTTGCCTCAGTAACCTGTTGAAGCTTTCACATTGAGTCAGTGGCAAGGGGAGGCGGGGGGAATAGAACACGGGAGTCCTGATCTGCAGTCTACAGTTCTAACTGCTAGATGATGTGGTTACACATGACACAGCGAGAATAGAGGTTTAAATCTGTTTGCAGATGCAGGTCAAGTTCTCAGGTTTTCTCTCTAATTTATGCAAAGTAACTGTTTACATCATTACCCGTGTATAAACAAAACAATACCATCAAGGTATGCACAACCAACATGTCTCTGGCTTGCACCTGTTGGACAATTAGAGCCTGAATTTATTTCAGGTGCAGGGAAGTTGTATCAATATGTGATGATGCAAATTTGTCTTTTGTCACAACTTTAAATGTGGAAGATGTCTCCTTGTGCTTCTTTGGTCTTACAGGATAAATATGCTAAAGCTGACCCTTATAACTCAATTCTGAAGTGCAATGAAAGGGGGGGAAGGTGGACGAGAGGGAAAGGTTCAAGGCTACCAGAAAAAATGGGAAGAGCTTGCCTCTGTTTATCCTCTGGCTCTACTCAGCACAAGCTACTCCTCTACATAAGTGTAATAGGATTTAGTAGCCCCTGTTATGGTTAATGAGAGTTAGGCACATGCATTTAGTGAAGATGAGACTCGTAAGACAGCATATTAAACTCACCTCTTCGGTTTTAGCCATCAGCAATCCTACCTTTTATAACTTCTAAATAATACCCATACTTCTTTATTTTAGGCCTCAGCGGTGGCTGTATTTCAGTGGTGGGTGGAACTGAAAGCTATACATAGGCTTGCAAAGTACTTTGGTATTCTTCTGGATAAAGTGTGCTATATAAATGTATATCATAATATATTATGATTTTGAGAGTTTGTGTTTTGCAGTACATCATATGTGTGCTCTCAAAGATGAATAATGTCCCTGTATTTTAGAATGTTCATTAATGAGCTTGTTTTTACTGCTGTGAGTCATGTTTTTAATATCTGCTTTATACAAATTTGTGAGACCTTATAAAGACAATCAAAGCCCTTTTTATTTGATAGCATGTAAAGCATGTATAGCATGTAAAGCTTCCCTGTTTTATAAATACATTTAGACCTTCTACGCAGAAATTCTTTACCACAAATATGTAAGGACACATACTTTTGGTTAAAAAGTGAGTGGAGAGATATATAGCACTGAAATTCAATAGTATTGGTAGCTCCAAAAAGCCTGCAGTATATCCTCCCTTTGCTCAGAGCTACTGTCCCTGAGTAATGATTGTTTAATAATAGTCTTAAAATAGCAGGGATTGAATATTTAGGCTCAGTGAAAAATGTACTTGATCGGGAAGCCTGTAGAAGAGGTGGGTATTGCTAAAGATGCCAGCGGTTGCCATCTGGTCTGTGTATATTACTGAAACATCAGTTTTGCTGGTTGCTATATCTGGGCTATGTCCTTTAATGATGGGAAGAAAAACATAACTAACACTCATCATGTGGAAACCAAACTGAAAGAACTGGGGTATCCAGGGTTGGGGCCACGTTCGCAATTTGCTAGGAGCCTGAGGGCTGCAGGTAATTTGCACAAAAGGTTTGAAAACTGCTGCCATCTTGCTCTTTAGTGTAGCGTCAGCTGGCCACGTCTCTAAGTCCCAGCATGCCTTGCTCCACTTTGATCCAGGTGGCTTTGATCTAGATGGAACATGTAATTACCAAGGGGCTGCATCGCTTCAATAAGAGAAGTGTATCAGCATTGTACGCAGTATTGCTGACCGCCGAAATGATGAGTTTGCCTGCAGAAAGAGGGTTTTTTGTTTTTGTTTTTTTAAATATTATATTGTATTTTTTGGTCCGTCTTTTGATTATTTTTTTTAGCCCCTCTGCCCACAATTAGTGTGAGTGACAATTAGTGCTGTCTACTCTTCCAAAGGTATAGAATGAGGTGATTTTAGCCCCACATCTGCCCATCCTCTCAACCTCCAAATCAAGCCTGTACCCCTGCTCCCTACATTGGTTCTGCCTCCACATCAGTTCTGTCCCCTCCCAGCCTCAACTCTGCTCCTCCTGTAGTGCCCGGGGCTCTTCACCCCCCTCTTCCAGTCCTTTGGGGAGGAGGAAGAGGGGCAGGGTGGATTCCCCTTTTCCCTTTTTCAGGCTAGAGTGGGCAGCTCCAGGGGTTCTTATCTC
The DNA here is from genome assembly GCF_027887155.1 of Malaclemys terrapin pileata. Lineage (NCBI taxonomy): Eukaryota > Metazoa > Chordata > Testudines > Emydidae > Malaclemys > Malaclemys terrapin. The sequence continues at coordinate 27,101,805 of NC_071506.1, forward strand.
CCTCTGCCCCTTCCAGGTCTGCCATTGCAGGGAGGGGGAGGGGAGGGAGGAGGAGCAGAAGAACCCTCCTTTTGCACACAGGAGGGGTGGGGAGAGCAGCAGAACTGCCTTGAACTGCTGGGTTCTTTTTGCTCCCTCCTCCTTCCTCTCCTGTTTCGGCTCCTGAGTGCAGAGAAAACCTCTGTCTCCTGCTGTTCCCCAGAAGGCAAGGAAGTGGTGAAGGCAGCTAGTCAGAAGAGGCTTGCCCCCTCAGGCAGGGCTGAAATTTGCCCGAGGGCTGGAGCTTCTTGTGTCATTGCAAGACTCCTTCCAACCCCAGCTGAAATACCTTGACTTGTGAAAAAAAAATCACAGGGTTGGCAATACAAAGCTGTAGAGACCTGTGTCCCTTGGAAAGAATGGATGCCAAGTGTGGTAGTTTTTCTGTGCAAGCCAGGCATTGTCTGTGTCCTTTACATGCCATTTATGTCCAGTTCTAGGTGTTTCAGATCCTCTAAGTGTGAATGGCTTTTAGTTTGCAGTATCTACCTCTCTGATAGTTACATGCTTTTAAAGGCTAGATGTACTGTTTTACACTAATGCAGTTCCAGGCCTGAGTTAAACATTCTTCAGTGGTGCGAAGAGACTGTCTCCTTTCCTCTGTTTATTGCTCTGTAGAGGCTTGGGTGAATCAGTGCCCTGCACAGAAACCCTTTTGTATTTTTTTAACCAGTTTAGTAATGAAAAAACAGCTTGTGCCTTTTCAATAGAGATAACTGTTATCTCTTATAAAAGTCTACATAAGTGTAAGTAATTGCCTGCACTTGGCTCTGTTACAGTGGAAAAGCTGTGATCAGCAAACTCATATTGTACTGTGCATGTAAAGGGAAGTTATTGGATGATATGAGGACATGTTGGAGTTAATCCTTGTAGTTCTTTCTTTCCTATCTTGTTTACACTGCTTTGAAAGTCTTTTATAACTAACTGGTGTCTTGGGAGGGGAGGGAAATACCATTTTGGTATGTACATTTTAAAGACATTGAGCAAAGAAAGTTTTGCTTGGATTGGATTTAAGAAAAACAGATGTACTTGCTGTATATCAATCAGGCTTCTTTTGTTCAGCATTTAAGTTCCGAATCTGTTTCTGAGGCTGAGTTTGTTTTAGTGGGTTGGGTCAGTATAAACTAAAGCAAAAAGTAAATTCCTTTTTTTATACCCCCCCCTCCAATCCATTAATGAAATATGAATAATTTCTCTTGTAACTAATTCATGCGTAGCTACGGCCAAAGTGAACTGTGCCTTTAATAGAAGTTTGAGGAAAGTCGGTTCTTTCCCTTCCCCCCCTCCCCATTTGGCCCAGGGCTGAAAAGAATGCTCTGTGTGTATGTGTATAGAAACGAGAGTCACGAGTCACGTTTGCATTCACATGAACCTTGAAGCCTTCTGCAGCGCTGGTGTGTGCACTGCGACAGAGCTGTCGGTCTTATCACAGGAAGTGTTGCGGAAAACAGTTCTCTCTTTCTCTGCCCAGTTCCCAGAATGTGGTGATTAACGATTCTTCTCTCCTCGATCCGATCACTCAGATTGGTCTCTGATTGAAAAGAAACTACCAATCATTGCCACTTGATTTGTAGGCTCAGCACAATTTTTTCCCTCCTAAATTAAAAAACCCAAACAATGTAGATTTTGTCTTTTGAAGCAGTACGGTAGATTTTTTTTTTCTTAAGATACTGTATAGAGCAAAATTCTGCTGTCCATACTCAGAGGAACAGTCCCATTGAGGCAAGCAGGGTTTTTCCTATCATGGGCCACTTTATAAATCCTGAGACACCATTGGAGATCTGGAATAACTTTTATTTATTTCAGTTGATTTACTATGGATTTACAGTAGTCTAATGGTGGTGGGAGTCTGCCCGTTGATTGTAGATAGATTGAATATGAGATTCTGATATAAAGTGTAACTCTTTGTGATATAAAATAACAGGCTGGCCCATGTGCCATCTTGAGTGAGTAGCAATCATATATCTCTCCATAATAACAATATGAAACAAATAATTGACAAGAGGAAAAACATGGATGTATCAAAACAAAATTTAAGCAATTTTTTGTTTACACTTTAAAACCTCCTTTTCTGAGCTTTAAAGGTATTAGGACACTGTTTCAGAGTAGGTGAAAGTGAGGCTTTTGTGCTACTTGCTAGTCTCACCAATTGTAGGGCAAGTACCATGTGTGTTACGCTTCACATAGCTCTGTGACTGATAAACTCTTCAGGGTTTGCATCAGTACTCTATGCAGTCCCATTTTCTGTCTCCCTTTCCATATAATCTTGCTCTGACTTTTAATGTCATCAAAAGTAATAAGAAAATGAACCAACTGAAGTGACTTGCAAATGATTTATTAAAACCAATGAACTGTGGTGTTATGTGCTGAATGCGCTGAATTGCAAGAGGGACCTCTAGCATATACATTAATTTAAACGTACCTTTGTTGGTTTAAGTCCACTAAGGCTGCTGCTGGTCAGATTTTGTTCCACTGTGATGCCCCAGTATGCATTACAGCATTACAACTACGGTGAGACCTTGCTGGAGCATAGAGCCAACTGAGAGTGTCAAGTATATGGTGTGATTTTTAGTATATGACCCTTTAGTATATGCAGGGTCTTTAGGGGCTGCAGCCCAGGGCCTTGGGCTAAGGGGGGGCTTTGCAAAAATAAATCCATATACAATTCAGTGGTCACCAATGTGTTGATCGCGATCGACTGGTCGATCTTGGAGCCTTTGACAGTCGATCGCAATCTCTGGGCTGCTAACTGTGCAGCAGGGCTCAGGCAGGCTGCCTACATGCCGTGGCCCCTCACCGCTCCCAGAAGCGGCTGGCTGCTGGCATGTCTCTGAGGCCCTTGGTGTGGGGGGAGGTGGCTCCGTGCACTGCCCCTGTCCCCAATGGGAGCTGCGGGGGCAGCGCTTGCAGGCGCAGGCACCGCACGGAGACACGCTGTCCCCCTCCTCCCGGGGGTGTGCAGAGACGTGTCAGCAGCCGGCTGCTTCCGGGAGCAGCACGGGGCTATGGCTGCGCTGTCGGACGGGAGCCACCTTTGGTAAGCACCTCCTGGCCGGAGCCTGTACCTCGTATCCCCTCCTGCACCCCAAACCCCTGTCCCAGTTCAGAATTCCTTCCCGCACCAAACTCCCTCCCAGAGACCACACCCCTCACCCTCTCCTGCACCGCAACACTCTGCCCCAGCCTGGAGTCCCCTCCTGCACCCAAACTCCCTCCCAGAAAGAAACTAATATAACAGCTGTTCTAAGGTAAGAAGTAGGCTATTTTGAATTAACTTAACTATATTCTACATGTTTGAAGACTGAAATGTAACCACAGAATGGCTTTATGTTAATTAAAAGGCAAGTTTAGTACAGCGTTAATAGCCTCGATGTCATAATTGTGATAATTTTGTTTTAAATTAGGAAAAAAAGACTTGTATACAGGGGCCGCACAAAATCTAATAGCCTTTGCCCACAGGAGAGTCAATCCGGCCCTGTATATGAAATAATATTAAAAATACTTTAAATCTCAAAGGTTGTTATGTAAAATATTTTTTTAAATTTCATTACTTTGAAGAAATATGACATACACTAAAACATTCACTTATGCGATTCTCTACCATCGTAGCACAAATAATCACAGTCATCACTGTCTAAATGAGTTTAAAATGGGCTATGCACTAGCCTCCCCTTCATTATTTGGAGCATTCAGCACAAAATCCTAACTTCACTTTAAAAAAATAATACATGAACTTTTTGTAAAGCTCGTTAAGCTCATTTGGTGAAAAGTGCTATAGAAATGCAAAGTACTATTATTTTCAGGTCATGTGAATTGTGTACTTTTAAATCTTCCATACTTCTCCCAACTTGGAGTGTGGTATTGAGACTATTTGATTGTATCTCCTTCCACCCGGCCTTTTCTAAATATTGAGCAGAATCCTAATCCTGAACTGCCAACTCTAAAAATTGTGCAGGGAGTTTATATAACGTGGACAAACATCCACTAGGAAAAAATGGGTCAGATCCTGGAGCTCTTAGTCACTTGAATAAGGGCTTCAGCAATCTGCTCCTATGTTTTGAGACTAACGTACTCTTTTTTTTCTTCTTTTTTTTTTAACTGCTTAGAAGGCACTACAAAAATCAAGTCAAATCTAGAAGTCCCATTGCAGTTAGTGAGAACTTTGCCTGAATAAAGTCCTCAGGATTAAATCCCTCAATTTTCTCCAATGCCAGAGGAGCTGTAAAACATGACCATATTAGAATAGTAGGGCTTTATGTCTACTTTTGTACAGCCTTAAATGTCTATCTGAGATGTAGGCAAGTGGAGAATCAGGCACATAGAGAGAGAATAATAAGTAACCAACTGCAAACTACTTTTTTAAAAAGAAGTTGACACTGATGCATCCTTTTAAGGTAAAGACCAAAAAGAATCTTTTTAAGTTGACAGAAGGAGATGACTTACTGACGTTATCCAGGGCAAAAGAGATAAGCAAATAAAAATAGTATTCCATTTCTGTGTGATAGCTTGCATAGAGAACACATATAAAAATGTACAAAGCTAGTTACTGTGATAGTGGAGTTGATAAATCAAATGAGAATCTGACTATGGTAATTTCAGTGAGTTCCGGTGCCTGGATCTTTCTGTCTGTAATAGGGACTAATATAAATTGGATCAAAATAGGCCAGAAGTAAATTTTATTCAGAACTTCCTGGTAAAGTGGTAGATATTAGCTGATTGTTATAGATGTATGTAATTGTTAATAATGTTGTTCTTTGCAGCCAACAACTGTAGGCCACCAGAAAATAATTACTGATTTGTCCCAGTGCTCTCAAGTGAGACTTTATTTTGGAGTAAAACAGACCAAAAATAGCATGCTCTCAGAATTAGGTTGCTAGATGTGTGTGTGTGGTGGTGGTGGTGGTGGTGGTGTGGGCGGGGGGGAATGGACGGTGTCCCCAGTAGCTATGGGGCCAGTTTAGCACCCCATACCTCTGGCTTCTGTACTGGTTTTGTTTGCACTTTTCATAGATTTTCAGGTTAGAAGGGACCATTCTTCTTCCTCCTGCCTAATACAGGCCACAGAATTTCACTTTTGCAGCCTAATGCAGAAGATAGGTGAGTTTACTAGTATGTCATATAGAAACCTATTTCAATCTATCAGCATATTAATGTCAAGAAAGGGACACACCTTCCATCCTTTCTTTCTGTCTTATTTATTGTAGTTTGCTTACAATAAATGAATTTTGTCTTTTTTCGAGGTATACTTCCACTTTGTGAGTGGTAGAGATGCTGCTTCTAGTCAAATCTGTTTTGTCTCGTTTATTCCCCTTTCTTTTATTGTGTGTTGACCTCACCTCCTTCTGTCCTCTGATCTCCTCTTCCTCCTCCATTTTGTATCTTTTTATTTCCCCTTTGCTTCTCTTTATCTTCCCACACTCCGTTTATCAGTTTTCTTTCACATTCCCCCCATTTTTTCCTTCCATCTCCCTATTCCACCTATGCATGGACATGAAGAACTGTGAGGGGTTGGCTGGGAGCAGAGCCTTCTGCAATGAAGGGAATGCAGCATTTGGATTGAATGCTGTGTTCTATCATGCTTGCAGAAAAGAAGTGCTGCTTCTAACTGAATGTCTTCCGCATGGTGGTCGGTTCAGCGGTTTTATGGGGTGAGTAGGAGATAATGATTAGGCTTGACTCAGCAATAGATTTTTTCAAGGTAGTGGGATCCTTTCATGATCTGCTTAGAACAGGGGTAGGCAACCTATGGCACGTGTGCCGAAGGCGGCACGCAAGCTGATTTTCAGTGGCACCCACACCGCCCGGGTCCTGGCCACCGGTCTGGGGGGGTCTGCATTTTGATTTAATTTTAAATTAAGCTAATTAAACATTTCTAAAACCTCTTTTAATTTACATACAACAATAGTTTAGTTATATATTATAGACTTATAGAAAGAGACCTTCTAAAAACGTTAACATTTATTACTGGCATGCGAAATCTTAAATCAGAGTGAATAAATGAAGACTCGGCACACCACTTCTGAAAGGCTGCCGACCCCTGGCTTAGAACTAGTACTAATCAGCCTCCGTGAGCCGTGATATAATTTCAGCTCTGACTGAAAATTTACCAAGACAGACAGTGAGACCCTAGCTGGAATGAATACATGCTGAACAATGCTTTCTGGTAGGGTACAGAGCTTTGCTACCACTAGGTTCAAATCTAACATTTTCATATCTTATTGATGACAAGTTATTGCCACACGATGACTGTTGGACAGTCTTGATTCCATTGCTATCAGATGTTCCCACAGTCCAATAACTGCGCTCAAGCTGGCTCCCAGTGACAACTTGGTTGGCTATCTCAGCAGAGAGGCCAAGTATTGTCAATAAGCTGTCTTTCAACCTTCAGAGTTATCCCTTGTGACCTGTTTTTTTTTTTATTAATGGAGATATATCTATCTCCTAGAACTGGAAGGAACCTTGAAAGGTCATCGAGTCCAGCCCCTGCTTTCACTAGCAGGACCAATTACTGATTTTACCCCAGATCCCTAAGTAGTCCCCTCAAGGATTGAACTCATAACCCTGGGTTTAGCAGGCCAATGCTCAAACCACTGAGCTATCCCTCTTCCCCTACCTATTCTGCCTGCAGGGGTCTTGAGTGTCAGTGTCTTTCACAAGTGCTAAAAAAGCAAGCTGTCACCCCACATATTAAAAATATCTCCATGTAGTGAAATGAGATGCCAAAAAAATCCTGCCAAAGCTAAAAGCATTGGGTTATTAAGAAAAATATATCATAAATGAGTTTTTTTTAATGGATATCAGTGCAGTAGAAAGAAAGCGCAATAGCTGTATATATCTCTGTTATTTTGAAGGAAAGAACCTAATAGCAAGTGACCATAGTGTTTTCAAGACTGTAACTTGAAGAAACAGTATGAAAGTTGACCAGTTCAAAGTGAAATGTACTATAAGCATTTAAAGAATCATCAAGATTTTATCAGTCCACGAATATCAAGACTCCTCTGCTGAGCCACCCGCTATCATCCCTGTCCCTCCTCTCTGTCAGCTTACTAAATTCTGTTAAACAAGCAAAGTATTGCAAAAGCCTAGTGAAACTGGATAGCTCAGGATCTTGGTATTGATTGAGATGTAGGTAGGATCCTGACTCCATTGAAGTCAGTGGCAAAACTCTCATTGACTTTAATGGGGCCGGGATTTCACAGTTTTTTATCTCCAAGGGCCTGATTCAAAGTCTATTGAAATCAACAGAAAGGCTTCCGTTGACTTCACTAGACTTTGGATCAGGCCCTTGCCTCTGGCTGAACACCAGCTCTGTTTGTTGGTGACCAGAAGTCACTTGGTATCTGTTTAGTGGCCTGTGTGAAGTGAATAGGAAACCAAACTTACCGTCTCTAGACATGGTATGTCAAGGTTATGACTGAAGTCAGATAATGTCTGTTAAATAATTTATTCAAGTATTTTCACGTTTAAAAAAATTATCACATATTTTTCTCATTGTTGAACTAGCTCTAGTTGAGGTGCATTGACAGGGCAATGTGAGAAAGTTTGCAGTGCTGCAGTAGGTGCTATATATCTTCTGTGCATTAGTCGAAGAGTAAAGAACTAGCAGTCCAGTACTAACCTGCTTTTAAAAAAAATAGAGATTTGCAAGAGCTGTGCTGAGTGTGTCATATACACATACACCGGTGATGCAACTTGCTCACAGAGCAAAGCTGGCAAGTCTAAATTTATGGATCTTGTCCTTAACACAAGCTTTCAGTGTGATACCTATAATGTTACAGATTTTTAAAAAAATTATATGTGATTATATTTCCTTCACCGTAGTGGAAAGCTTTGTCTCTTGAGGCTATTTGCTTGACCGGAGATGCAAAAAGTAACTCAGAAAAAAATTAGAAAAAATTGTCACTTACTCTTAAGAAAAAACATTTTGCATTTGCTCAAACTGGTTCATGTGTCCGTTTTGTTAGATGCCCCAAATGCAGTTGTATCAAATTAATACTCTAGTCCATGATGCGACTTTCAGTAAAGCTTTTGTTTGGGAGTGGTAGTGGGGAAGGCGTGTAAGATATAGATGGCAAAGCTTCCAATATGGTTTATATTAAACATTGTTATTATTTGTTGGACATCAAAACATAATTAGTGCTTTGCAAAACACAGAGGAAGACATGGCCTCTTCCATCAAGAGCTTACAGTTGAAACAGACAGGCAGCACAATTGAACAACAAAAAACTGGCTGAGTATTACAAAGCAGTGGGTTTTTTTGTTTTGTCAATGAATGGCGGTGGGGTTTGGAGGTAGGAGCAAAGGGCTGTTCTATACCTAGACTAGTAGCCTTGGGTAAATTAGTGCACCTTCCTGCCTCAGTTTCCCCATCTGTAAAATGGGGATAACAACTCTTACCCCTCAGGAGAGTTGTGAGGGTTAATTAGTTAATGCCTATACAGCACTTTGGGTGTATGTCGTGCTATAAAATGCTAAGTATGATCATTTTGTGGTGAGAAGAGTTGAGTTTTAAGACATTAATCAACAATGTATATACAGCATAACTGTGTTACTGACTGCAACCATTCAAAAATTAAAAGTCAGCCCCACTCAGAAAATCAAGAAATTGGTTTAATAATCATGAGACTTAAAAAAAAAAAGTTTGGAGTTGTCTTTATTTGCCCTCTGGTTGTGAATCTTCGGTGTTTGTTTTCAAGCTTTCCTGTGCAACATTGAATGCTAGAGTCCTTTTTTTTTTTTTTTAAATGAAAGTTGTCATTCTCTTATAATTATTGTCATTCTCCAGGAGCTCGGGCTTTAAGAAAACGACACAATATTGTGAGAGTTGGCAAACCTGCATGAGAATATTTCTGTGTGTGATGGACTAATGTTAGTAAGCCTCACCAAAGTAGGAATTTGCATAAGGGGAGAGTTAATCCTTGGTTTATGGTGTGCCATAGCGGATATTACACAAACCATATATTCCAGGAGTGGGGGCTCATTTTAGAAAAAAAATCGTTCTATCTTAGGGGCGCATATCACTCCCATTATTGGAGTGTCTGAGCACCTCACAATCTTTTAATGCATTTAGAGTTGAATTTAGATTCTGTGAGGTAGGACAGTGCTATTATATCCCCATTTTACAGATGGGAATTTGAGGCACAGAGAGGCTAAGCAACTAGCTCAAAGTCACCCAGGAAGTCTGTGGTGGAACAGGGTCTGTGGTGGAATCAGGTTTCCACAATCTTCGACTAGTGCCCTAACCACTGGCCCACTCTTCTTTTTGTAATTAAATTATATTTTAATGAAAGCATAAAAATGAAAGGAAAAAAAGAAAAAAAAAGACCAAACTAGAGAGAAATGTGCCCTTCATTTCAGGAAAGCTGAGAATGCTCTCAGGAAGCCTAGGCAAGACACAAACAATGTGTTGCATCCAGCACTGGAGCTCCTGCACAGATTGCAAACTGACTGAAATGCAGAGACCAAACTTCTGGAACTCTGCATTGCTGGGATGTGACTGTAGAGCTGTGCACACAGCACATGCTAAAGCCCTGTACAGCATTGTTGATTAATGTCTTAAAACTGATTTTCTTTCTGAGTGTTTTCATTACTTTCCCACTTTGTTAACCCTTGAATATTTATAGTTACAGGAAGCAGTGCAGCGAAGGTGAAAGGAAACCCCTGTCTAGTGCTTTCTTGTGGGTTCTGTTAATCGGAACTTCATAGTTATTCAGTACAGTTTTGCTGTATGAGTTTGCACAGTATGTTGACCATTTGGCTAATCCTGATTCCTAAATTAATGACACTTCTTCACTTCTTGAGATTCTTCTTCTTCTTCGCTCACCAGCCCCTGGAGAAGGAGACATGACTTCTTTTTGACCAGTTCAGGGTCTGACGTGAGCATGCATATGGTACTGTAAAAACATGATAAAATGGGAATATGGCCCTGGGAAGACTTTCAAAGTCTGATTAACAGCTGTTTGCTTGTAAAGAGGATCACACATGTTACCCGTGAAGGCCTACAAGTACAATTAAACACATGTACTTGAAACACAAATAAAAATTCTAGACCTCACGCACACCCTTACCCTGACAAGTCTATGGCTAAAATGAAAGGGATCTGTCTTTTGTTATCCTTTCCTGTGCTGTATGTAATGTGCAAAATCAACATGTGCAGTGCTTCCCTTCCCTCCCCCTATACTTCTTGGGAAGGGTATCAAACTCCAGAGTATGAGCTGAGAATTATGAAACTTTGGGCAAACGCATGACTCGTTTTTGGGTTTTGGTACATCTTGATTTCATTGCCTGCCATGGGCTTGCTCTCGCACACTGTTAGTTGGCCTATTGCTGTGCATATGTTTTTTTGGTTGTCACACCATGTGGTTTTTAATAGGTTTCCCAGGAAATCACTGCAGTACTTCTGTCTATAATGTAGCTTCAAATCCCTGCAAACCTTGTGTCGTCTTCTCTGCTATTCAGATAATTCTACACACACACGATCAGGTGTACGTATAAGCAGACTGCCAACATGGCAGAGCTGTCACAAAGAAGAGAACTTCCCAGTGGAGATAGCACCTCAAGTGTTCTGCAGGCTAACCATTAAACCTGTATTTGATTGGTGTTAGTGAAGCAAGAATACCACCTTGTTAGCAGGCACAATGGGAACAATACATGGATATACATATGTGCATAAGCATGCATCCAGCGTGAATCTTAATAGCAAGCTTCCTGGTCTCGGAAGTTGAAATGTTCAAATCTCTTGAACTTCACTGGATAAGGTTAGGGGAAGATGCCAGAGCTACTGTCATTCAAAGGTGGATTAATAGAAATCCAAACATGATACTATAGCTTTTAGGACCATAGGGGCTCCTTTTTTTGTTTAGTGGATCAAAGCCCGCCCGGGGATTGTGTGATTCATGGATGATAGAGAGAGGAGTCTTTTTGGGAAAAAAAAATCTCCACCCCTCTTTTGGTGTGTGCAGTAGATTCTCACAGGACTGGTTGTGCAGGAGACCAGAATATCATACAAAGCACACATGCATATTGCACTTTTGTGACTACAGTGTGTATGTATATTTAATCTCTATATGTGATAAATGTATGTATGTGCTTACACTCTCATGTCTTACACACTTACACACAGGTGTCTTATGGCATTAAGATTTTATCAGCATGAATTTGGGCTGTTCATATTAATCACAAGTGGAGAAGTCACAGATGAGTGATGATGGTAGTTCCCAATCCCTTTGTGCTACACCATTATGTATTCTCTCTGTGCATAATATTTAAATTCAGTTAGTCCTGTTTTCATCTCTCTTTGCTTGTAAAGCAAGGTGTTTGAGTAGCATGAATCCAGCTGTACCAGGTCAGAAGGGAGAAGAAAATTATAGCTAAAACTAATCACAAAAAAGTATGGCAACGATTATGAAGTAAAATTTCTATAGATAAAACATCACAGATTTAAGGTCCTCTATCAGTTAATCAAACAACTCTAGAAGTTGGACTCTCTCTTTTCATTTCTAATGGTATAAAGATCACATATCCGGGCCGCATGGTTTATCAACTGTAAGTATTACAGGACTAATTATTGCCCGTCCTTTACCTGCACATTGTTGTGAGGATGAGACCTTTTTTTCTGTCAAGTTCTTAAAACAATGTTTGAAACTGCTCAGAGATTTGGAAAATTTAGAAGTAGTTTCATCAGAAATGGATTAATGGGCAGAGTGCAAACAACAAAAGATTATTGAATGGCTGGCACCTATCTGATCAGGATGACATGACACAGCTTCGCTCAACCGAATTGCATTTCTTGGTTCAGCTGCTATCTTGCTGAACTCTTAGCTTCTCCACCTAGTTGGCTGGGTTAATTTGTAGCCTGGATCTTCGGGTACATCCCAATTCCTTTGCACAAGTTGCAACACTACTTCAAAGGAGGTGCTGTTGTAGCCTATGCAAATTATTTTCAGGGTTTTCTGAAACTGAAGGTGCCAGTAAACCTAGAAATTGCTTTAGTAAGTCGCTTGCTGTATTTGTGAGATACATCCCAGTGCAACTGAATCACCCTTATATCATTGCTCTATATTTGTTCAGTCTGGGGAGGTACTGAACCAGTTGGGGAGGAGGCAAGAAGACAACTCTAAGGAGGGAGAATGGAATGGAGTGGCAAGGATTGCTGTGTGTGAAGAGGTTTTTTTGTGAGAGGTAGGGGATAAGGAGGGGTGAAAGGTGGTGTTTGTTCTGCTCAACCATTTAAAGGAAATGATTATATATAATAACACACACACACACACACACACACATTATGAAGTATATAGAATGGACTATAGTTACAGCTACTCTCCTTGGACTGAAAAAGTGTCCTCCAGTGGACATAATTATATCCAATTTTGGTGTCTATGTGCGCATTGGACTACAGTTTTCCACTATAAACCTCAACCTGAATCAGTAAGCACCAGTGGTGGTAGTGTTAAGTATGTGTATATATATTGCAGTGTGGATTTTGCAACCTGTGTTGTCTTTACATTTACGGAAATAACATATTTAGCTCCCGGAGAAATCAATATTTAAAATCAATTTTTAAAACTTCTTTGTATCTGTTTTATGATCTTGGCAGATTAACAGGGTTTAAATTAAAGTTCTGTATTGTAGAGCGTAATGTGAGGACTTTTGGCACTATACCCCTTCATGCAATAAAGAATCAAAGCCAGGAGTCAGAAATCTTCTATTAAGAGCTAAAAGCTAGATTCAAAAAATCACTTACTCCAGTATTATGAGATTTTCCCATGGAAAGTTCATGTGGGAGTTGGGCAGAAACTGATTTAGAAACCTTTTTTTTTCACTCTATATATTCATCCAGCAATCAGTAAGCTGAAGTTGGCATCACTTGCCACTGGAAGATGGACACAAGAGCACAGTGCTTGAAGCCGCTGTAATAACCATATCACATGTTTACAACAGAGTTTTTAAGAGTCTGTGTTTGCTTTGCTTCTCCAGCAGAACCAAAATGGTGCTACAGAAATGATATACTGTATTGAAAACACACATCTGTTTGACCCTGAGGGCACCCATTTCTTCACCTCCTCAAAAGTTCTAAAGTTCTTCTCTGTCGTGAAGCACCTTCATAACCAAAAATTACCATGGCTATATACCCCCCTGCCCTCCCCCACGCCCCCCAATAAAAAAGTATGTTACTGATTTAACACTGGTTAAGGAGAAACCACCTAACAGCAAACACATTTCTATTCCCTTTGACTCCTGTGTTTCTCTATAACAAAGTGGCTCTTTGTTTTTGCATTAGTATGGGTTCAATGTAATATGTGCTACTATGGAAATTCTTTTGCAGTCGATAATGCTGATCGCAAATGCAAGGTAGTTCACCAGTATCTTGGCTAAAGCTAATATTAGGTTCCAATGTCAGCTCTCTAATTTCTGACAAATGGCCAAGCTTTCTTGATTAGGCATAGCTGCTGTTTTGTGTAGGGAACGCACAATCCGATTTTTTGTTGTGGTTCTGCTGCTGCTGCTGTCCCCAATCACAAGGGAGAGTTGGGTCATTTGTGCCCACTGTAAAAGCAGAATCTGACTTGTTTGTATTTAACGTAGAGTACATTTTCACAAGGGACATGAAATATAAAATTGTATAATATAATGCTGAACAGGCCTCCCTCCTTATTTGACACCCAAATCAAATAGAGCTGAAAATTGTATCAGTCACGGCCATAGCAAGATCAGAGTTAAAAGATGATTCATTCCAAATGTATAGAAAATGTTTATATCAATATCTAAACATATCCCATTTTTAAAAATCTAAATTCCTAAATCAATTACGAAATAAATCAGTCTGTGTTGGGAATGTATGGCTGTTGGATATATGTTAACTCCCAGCGCATGGCGGAAACAGTTGCAATAGTGCAACTTAATAGTTTTGTAAACTTTGCGTATGTAGAGTCATTATATATATATAGATTTAATTTGATTATCAAAGCATCAAGATAACTTTTAGATTTAATAATATCTCCGGTTAGTGTTAGCGTATGGAAATTGGAAAGCATGGAATAGCATTAGCTATACATTCTTACCAACATTACTCAGCCTGTAGATTTGCATTTTTGTTGTTTTAAAAGTACAGATAGAAAAATGAATCTTCTGTTGCCCCTTCCCCGCACTCTCTGAATGTGAGTTCTCTTGAGCATGCTCAGGCAAGACTGTGGCCTGGTCCACACTAACCCCCCACTTCGAACTAAGATACGCAACTTCAGCTACGTGAATAACGTAGCTGAAGTCGAAGTACCTTAGTTAGAATTTACCGCGGGTCCAGACGTGGCAGGCAGGCTCCCCCGTCGACTCCGCGTACTCCTCTCATGGAGCAGGAGTACCGGCGTCGACGGCGAGCACTTCCGGGATTGATCCGGGATTGATTTATCGCGTCTAGACAAGATGTGATAAATCGAACCCAGAAGATAGATTGCTTACCGCCGGACCTGGAGGTAAGTATAGACGTACCCTAAAACTACACAGTAGGGGCATATCAGAAGCTTTGAAGGTGCAGCTCAGTTTGCATAAGCCCCCTAAAGATTACCTACCCAAGTCAGCCCTAATGTAAATGGGCTCGACTCCCATTGCTGTCACTTGTCCTATCCATACATTTTGTGTCTGCAAGCCCAGGCCAGAAATCGTGTAAGAAGGGGTAGTTTTATGAGCTTTTTGGTGCTTCTGCTATGGCTGGAAAAATACCATGAGAATATCCTTTCCCATGGCATTTTGGCATTTCTGCTTCTGGTCCAGGCTGTATATAGAAAAGCTACAGAATTGAACAGTCTCCCCTGTGTTTCCTTCCCTCTCTCCACTTTTGGTCTGTCAGGAATCCCAGCCTTGATACCCTGTTTGTTTCTCTCTTCCACTCCCGTCTTCAAACTGAATGTAGCTGAACTTTTTTGAAATCCCAGCCAATACTTATCCTGTTCTTCCCGTCTTTCCTTTCCCCCTTTCCTCAGAAGGTTTTGGTTGAGTTTGGGTTTGGGGTAAAAGTTTAGGTGTGTTCTTATTTTATCTGTGCCAATTCATCCATCCCTAACTAGAAGCTTCCTCCAATTTATTTTTGAGTTACTTTGCTGCTTTAATTTTTTGGCCCCCAGTTTGGATGCTCAGACTCATCAGATTTTGGAGACAGCGTATCAGTTCAACGTCTTCTGGTTTTGTCTGAGTGAGCAATTTCATCTGATACTTGTTTTTTGTGGCTAGCAGGTGGCACATGCACAGGGAGAAGCCATGGGCCTTGATCCCAGTCCCTTTGAAGCCCGTGGGACTTTTGCCGTCAGCCCATAGTGTTCCACAAGCCAAAAGAACAAATGAGTCACTCCCATCCATACCTGATTTCTGACGGCCTGGGAACTAGGTCCTACCCTGTGTCTCTGCATTGCAGTGTGCAGTGCCTCTGCCAAATATCTCAAGAGTCCAGTTCTGTGTCACTTGCAAACCCCAAACTCCCATTGTCTTTAAAGGGAGTTTGGGCTTAGCAAGAAAAGTGGTCTTATTCCCTGACTGAAAAGAACAAGACTTCCACTTAGACTGACACATCTTCTGTAGTCTTGATAAAAAAAATGAGTGAAGTTATTGTTTGTTTCATGTAATCTTGGATGGCCTGCCACCAGCTCAAACTTAATATAGCCAAAATTGAGATACTTATTTCCTGAACCACGTGTGTTTCCTCTTAACTCTCTTGCTGTTGACAATGCCTTCCTCCCTGTCTATGTGTAATCTTGGTGATATCTTTGGATCCTCCGTTTCCTCTCACTCAGAGGCTCTCACTGTACCTTGCTGGTCCATTCCTTAAACCATAGCAAAATCTCCTTTCTTCCTTTTAAGCCCTATGGGAAAAATACTTGTCTATGACCCTATCATCTCAGCCTTGCTTACTGTAAATCTCCTCTTTTCTACCCTGCCTGATCTTCATATTGCTCCCTTTTAATATATCCAAAAGGGATCAGCAAATACCTTCTTCGCTGTTCAGTCCTGCCATGAGACTCCCCTATTTGAATTGCACAACTGGCTCATGTATCAAATTTAAATTTCTCATCCTTCCCTTAAAAGCATTGTACAACTCGGCCCTGGCCTGTGTCATGGATCTCATCTATTATGATGTTAAACTTATGATGAATAGGGGAACAATAATGAATTTAAGGTCAATAACAATATAAAGTTGAAAGAAAAAAGCCCTCAGCTGTAATTGTTTTTGATAATGGCAATATATCATAATCTTTGTCACTAGTACTAATATTCTACTGCTGTTCTGTTGGCCCACCAATATTTTTAGATGTATACATTATTATATGCACAATAATGTACAAATATATATTGTACTCATCTCTGAATATTTTGGATAACACATTTTTCAAAATGACATGTGCAATTAATTCCTTCTTTCTTTCTATATTTGTATGTGACACTGTTTCTGAACTAATGTAAGTATCTTAACATTGTCATTCGGGAATTTTACAGTTATGTTATGATTTTAAGTATCTAATTACTCTTTTGAGGATACCGGATATTACAGATTAGAGGGGGTTCAGAGACAGGCAAGGAGA
Source organism: Malaclemys terrapin pileata (assembly GCF_027887155.1). Taxonomy (NCBI): domain Eukaryota; kingdom Metazoa; phylum Chordata; order Testudines; family Emydidae; genus Malaclemys; species Malaclemys terrapin. The sequence goes on from NC_071506.1 coordinate 27,118,406, forward strand.
ATGATTAGGGACTTCAAAAAACTTTTGTATGAAGAGAGCTTTGAAAAGATTGTGATAGTTTACCCAAGAGAGGAACATGATAAAAGTATGTAAAATAGTGAATCATATAGAGAATGTATATTGGAATCTTCTGTTCACCCTATACCCTGATGCAAGAACAAGGAAAAATTCTGTTAAATTTAAAGGCGGCTAATTCAAAATTGATAAAAGGAAATGCTTTTTCACACAATACATAATTAGACTGTGGAACATATTGCCGCAAGATACCATTGAAGTCTAGATCATAATAGAACTGAAAAAGATATTAGAGGTTTATAGGATGTCAAGAATATCCAGAATTAGAATAGCAAATACTAAAACATAAAAAAGTTATGGAAGGGATATAATCCTCATGCTTCAGAAAATAAGCTGCTCTCTAACTACTGGGTGATAGGAGGACATTTTTCTTATGGGCAGTTTATTTCATAACTGTCCACTACGGGGTTTCTTGCACCTTTCTCGGAAGCATCCTGCACTGGCTACTGTCGGAGGTAAGATACTGGACTAGATGAAACTCTGGTCTGATCCAGTCAGGTAATTCCTATGTTCCTATATAATGTACCTAATTTTTGCTACATTAATAAAATAACCAGTGAATTCAGTGTGGATGGCTGGGCTGTGCCTGCCATGGGGGAGCTAAGTGCTGTTACGAAGGCAGTTATTTCACTGCAGTGAACAATCATTTTGGATTTACTCCTCAGTAAAATAACAGACTGGGGAGCACGCAAAGCAACATCAACACATAAAAATTAAACACCTTTAATACACAGAGCTGGTTTTAGACAAATTGAGAGCAGAGAAGCGGAGGTACAATATTCTCTGAAAGCATGGCCTTTTTATTTTGTTTTGGAGTCTAATTTACATACAAATAAAATGCCAGTTTATCCCATAACTGTCATGATAAATTGAAGCATTTAGATTTTTCCATGAGGTGCTCTTTCTGAACCTTATTAAATTACAAGAGGTTGGCTTTTTGCCCAGTGCTGGCTTGAAACTCTCTGTGCTGAAATACGCAGAGGAGAGTGAAATGGGCCAGGGACTCAGGAGAGCTGGGTTCTGTTCCTAGCTCTGCTGCTGACCTGCTGTATGACATTGGGCCATCTCCTCTCTGGAGATCAGTTAAACCATCTGGAGATCAGTTAAACCAATCGTGCATCCCCTATTGGCAAATATCCTCTTGACTTCAGTGGGAATTTTGCCTGAAAATTGATTGTAGGATTATGCTGGTCATAAATTTTAAGTGTAATGAGCAAGCTTTCAATCAAAGACTTAAGCAAAATGTTTTCAAACTGCACTCCTAAATGCTCTGAAATGAGCAAGCTAATTTTATCCCATAGAAAAACCTAGATTTTGTCCAGTGGCTAGAGGACTATTAATGTGCTCCGTGCTCTGAAGCATATGCTAATAGAAAAGATTGTTTTGGATTAATTTGATGCGAATTAATAGGAGATTTATTTGATGAGAGTTGTTTAAAGGTGATGACACTTTCTACCTCAACAGGATTTAAGATGTCAAAGACATACTTTTCAAGAATCATGACTGATCAATGCAGAGAGAGCAAATTTAAATGGGAATGAACAAGACAGCATAGCATGTAACTTTTTTTTCTTTTTTAAACAAAGTTTGAAACATTTTGTGAAGAAACTAATTTGATGTTCAGTGTTTGTACTGGAGCGCCTGAAAAAGGGAGGGAAATGCACGTTTGCGGTTTAGTAGCTCTTCTGCCATCAAGACCTATAAGCAATATATTTATCGGCAGCCTTGAATTTTCTAACTCGATTATGCAATCATCATTTAAGTGGTGCATACAGAATATAGAGTATCAAGACAGCGAGTCTTTTTAAACCATTGAACAGAGAAGTTTTTACAAAATAATTGTTTGATCCTGCAGATCTTTACTCATGTGAGGAGCTGTAATTTATTCGAAGCAGTTACACACACGAAGGACTAGTTACGTTATTTCAGATTTGTAGGATCAGGCCCTAATATGTTAAAAGTCAACTTTGGGGGCACTTTGCTAGGGCTATGCCTTTTCTTGCCTTGCCTTTCTTCCTTCTTTCATGGTTTCGGGACACTGATACAAAAGGGAAGGAAGTGCTCTTGAGAATCAGTGGGTTGTTTGTGAATATGTCCATTCTGCTATCCTTCTGTTCAGAGCCAGATGCTTGAATTCCAGATGTAAAGAGGTCTGGAGCTCCTCTTTCCTCTCAGTAGTGAAGGGTTAAGACGAGGTGTTAATTGTTCCTAATCAGTCTCTATGAGAGCAAGAGAGCAAAGCTTGCTAGGAAACATAGTATATTGCTGCCTTTCACTGGGCATGATAGGCAAAGGTCTATGCTAGCATCATAAGTTGTCGGTAGAGCTACATTGCTCAGGGGTGTGGAAAATCCACACCCTTGAGTGAAGCAGCTTTACCGACCTAACTCTCACTGTAGACAGCGCTATGTTGATGAGAGGGCTTCTCCCATTGACATAGCTACTGCCTCTTGGGGATGTGGATTACCTACACCCTTGGGAAAGGGTGTAGGTAATAAACCCCCATCCTTTCATGGATTTATACCTGCTCCTGTATTTTTCACTTCATGCATCTGATGAAGTGGGTTCTAGCCCACGAAAGCTTATGCCCAAATAAATGTGTTAGTCTCTAAGGTGCCACAAGGACTCCTCTTTGTTTTTGCTGATACAAACTAACAGGCTACCACTCTGAAATTTGCTGACCTAATCATACTTTGTTGACCTTCTAACCATAATTGTTGCCAGTTTGGGCTGTTGAATATGGACTGGGTGGAAAGTGAATTCTAAAGTTGAGGGGTCCTCATGGGGAGCACCCTGCTGGAAACAGCCTTTCTTTTGACTAGGGATTTCCAGCCTGGGAGTACTTATTGATCATAACTGCAGCAGGAGGAAGAGGGAGAGAAATGGCCTGTTAGGTAGGAAGGCTTCAGCTCATTTGGGGCTTTATATAGTTGGGCAGAACAAACACCTTTAACAAGACATCTAAGGTGTTGTGTTTTTGTTTATTTGTATGTATGTTTGTTTGTTTGAATAAAGCCCAGCCTACAGTGTTTGTAGTATCTTTGTGTGGAATAATCTCCCCCACCCCCTGAGGTGGTAAATGTGAGCACCGTGGTAGAGTAGATGATCATGTTTCATGGTGAGGTGGAGTGTCGGCAGACATCAAAATACATGTATTCTTCTTTGTTTTACAAGAGAATGCCAAACCAGTTCCAAAAGCCCTACTCTCTTATCCAACCCTACAATACAAACTAGTGTGAATGTATGCTATTCCAAAGATAAGATTCATTTTCTAGCTATCAAGGTGTTGTCAGAACTGTGACGGAGAAAAAAAGTTCAAAAAATTATTAAAAGTAGTCTGAGTCTCCTCTAATAATTGATCACTTCCAAACCCACAAAACGGTGTAGGCTGGAATTCCACAGGTGTTTTTTTTTTGGACCTAATGATTTTTGAAATAATATTTTGTGCTATATAGCAGTTTTCAGTAGAGAGTTTTACGGTCATTAATTAATTAAGCCTGGCAATACTTATGTGAGGTAGGTAACTATTAGGCATATATTAAGCTGAGACATTGAGAGTTTAATGAGATCCTACTGTATGCTGTTAAATGTCAATATCTTTTGAATTTCTGGGATGTACTGGCATAGCTAAAGTCACAGTGTTCATAGGTCCCATCTACTTGCCTTCTACTTATCTACCTGTGCCCCAAATACCGTACTAGTCATTGGTCATGTCACAAAGTTCCCACATCTTTCAAATCTGTTATTGTAATGTAAAGAGCGTATGAATAAAGTCTGTCCTGATGTTTAGTGCCTTTATAATAATCACATAACTAAAGTGTGTATATCAGAGGTACACTCAAGCTAAATCTTACACGGAGCGCCTACTGTCTGCTTTGAATGCTTTTTACTCTGACATATAGCTGCTCTGTTAAATACTGTGCAGACCCATTTATGGGGAACAAATATTTGATAAAGTGCTCTTCAATCTAGCAGAAAAAGGTATAACACGATCCAGTGGCTGGAAGTTGAAATTAGACAACTTCAGACTGGAAATGAGGTGTAAATGTTTAACAGTGAGGGTAATTAACCATTCGAACAATTTACTAAGGGCTCTGATGGATTCTCCATCACTGGCAATTTTGAAATCAAGATTGGATTGCTCTCGGGATTATGTTGGGGAAGCTCTAGGGCCGGTGTTATACAAAAAGTCAGACTAGATGATCACAGTGGTCCCTTCCCTTGGAATCTATAAATCTATAAATTTACCCACATGTGGGTTTATGTGACATAAACATATTCAGCTTAACCAGAAACAGGTTTAAGATGGAAAGGGGAGCAATCCATTGTTCCGGGGCAATGTAACCATGCGTCTGTCTAAGATGGACTAAGATGACTTGTATCTGCAATATCCTGATCTCTAAATTCTTAAATTGAGCTGGTAAAATGTCGAGCTGGTGAAGGTTGCTGGAGTACAGGTTTTCCACAAAACAGTTATGGCCCAGGTAACGGACAGTGCATACCTCCAGAGTCAGTGCTAAAGTTTTTAATTCGTCCTGACAAACAATTTCCTTTCTCCCCACTTGCAGGGGAACCATGAATAACTATTACTGTGGTTTAAAAACAGAAGCACTTGTGAGGGCCTCAGATGCTATTGTGATGGATAAGGGGACATATAAGTACCTTCAGGAAAAAATCAGTGACCAACTTTGAACCCATTTGATCACTTTACATTAATTTATATTTTCAATGCTACCTCACTCCTACCCTCCTCCATGCAAATAGGATAATGAAAGGCCACAGCCTTGTAGAACCCCGCAAACCAGTTCTGCACACTACCTTTCTCAAAGGCCTGATCCAAAGCCTGTTGAAGACAGTTTCCTTGATTTCAGAGGGCTTCAGATCAGGCTTTAAATCTTCCCTTTGTTGTGGAAAGATTACCACCTCCAATAATGAGCAGGTAGTTCAATCTCTATGCGCATTTAGCACTTAGTCTCTTTGCTGAGACTGCGAATAAACTTTTCTGTCATTGTGACTATGTTTTTGTCATATGGACATTTGCCCACTAGCAACTAAATTAATACTACTAGATTCATTGTATTGTGGGACACTACGCAGCCAATAGATGATGATTTTCAGTCACTGCCAATGTGGGCTGGATTTGAACCACTGAGCTGGTATCTAATTACCTGTCCCTTTAAGCCATACAGTTCCCAGCAATGTGGAATATATATTAATTTATATAAAAAAAAAAAAGTGTTTTTTTGCTACACAACATCTCCAGCTAGATTTCAGCATCTGTTTTACATTCTTGGGTAAAACTGACATCTGAGGCAATTTAATGTGATAGCACAATCTCTGTGCATGTGTGTGTGTGCGCGCGCGCGCAAGAAAGAGAGAGAAAGAGATGTAGCACTTCTTAAGCTTGACTGAAGTACAGAATAGCTTGCTGCCATTCTTGGTATAGTGCCCAGTGATGGTTGCATGTGAATATAAAATAGGCATAATAATGTTTTTAAGTAAAAGCAACATTGTGAATGCATAATTTAGGAAGGAAAACCTTTGTTTTGTTTTGTTTTGCAGATGTACAGATCAGCTCTCAAAATGTCTTCTGTGTCTTCCGTGCATCTTCTAAGACAATTGCATTAGCCCTCCTGCTAGTTGACTAATAGAATTAATAATTGTAAAAAGCACTCTAAAGCCACATGCCTTATGAAGTCAATGCTGGGTATGATTTTACAAGTATGTGATCCATTTTTTCAAGTGAAAATGTTAACTGAAAAAGTTCTTGGCACACAATAAAACATTGTGCAATCTGTTATTTGTCTTAGAGATAATAATTTGAGTGGCTATATTCTTCCTGTATCTAACTTAAGACTTGCTAGTGGATGGTTTCCTTGATTTAGAAGTACTGCAAATGTGCTTTTATTTACATAATATGTCTTTCTGAAAAATGATAGTGATGGAATTCCAGCAACAGGAAAAGTATCATTTCTTTTCTAAGGGTTCTCTAGAATAAATACCAACCATGTAAATCACAGAATATTAAAAAAAAAAAATCTTACATGCAGCTTGAGAACAATTTCTATTTATATGAACATTTTCATATTTTTATGACTATAAAATACAGCATGGAAAATTCCCTTAAGCAGAAGTATTCGGTGTTGCCTACATATGCGCATGGCCCCACAGACATGGAAGTTGAGATTGAACACAGGACATCTATATCTGGAGTCCTATCTAGTAAGGTTGCATGCAGCCCCAATTTTCTTGGCGCTCTTGCATGGGTGGGGATTCTTTTAGAATGTCTTTCATTTTGTCTCCCTCCAAGATAACAAGGCCCCAAACTCTCCTTATCTACCCATAGAACCAGTTGCAAAAACATTAAAAAACAGAAATTCAGCCCTGTTTAATTTTGACCTAAAAAAACACCATGATGTTCTCTTATTAAACCTCTGGCTCCTTCTTACCTAACACAATTGATGTTCCTTTTTAATTTGCCCATGGGTTTCAGTGGAAGTGTGATTATTTTACAGATCATTTAGATCATATAAGCATATGTGTAACCATCAACATGTGAGAAGTCCCATAGAACAACAGTAATACCATGAGTCAATGGGACTACCCAGATGCTTCAAGTTGGGCACATGCTTACATGTTTTGTGGGGCTGGGGCTGTCTTGCTTAACCTGCCCTCGCTGAATCAAGAAGTCTTTCTGGTGTTACAGTCCTGACTAGTGACTGACTTAATTGTTCAGGTGTTATTTATTTATTTTTTCAGCACATGTATGCATTGGCAGTTGTGATCTAGTTGAAAGAGGAGAAGGCATTTGGTTCACAGGCATGTTAGCTTACTAAAATAAGGAATTGCACTAGAGTGTTAAGAAACCAATTAAGACCACACGGAATGTCTGTATGTGTGTAACGAGTTAGCACTGCAAGTCAATGCAGTCTTCTTGCAGACAATGCTGCCTGTGGATCAGCTCAACTGCAAAGACACCAGAATCTTAGGCACAAGAGGGACACTTTCCATGAGAAGTTGTCTTTTTTTCTCAATGTAGGAAACACTGCCCTTTCATGTGGAGCAGATATAAACAGAAGGAAGAACAGATGCTGATTCCTTTATTTTACCCTCTGGTCCCAGTCCCCCTTCACTAGGTATTGTTTTGAGAAGATCATCCTACACTCTAGGAGGTCTGGATATGGCACCATTTGAAAAACATCAGCACTGCTCTCAAAATTGCCAGGGGCCCTTCTGCTCACAGAAAGATGTAATGTAGCACTCACAGTAACTGTTGGCCTGGGAACCGATGATCAAGTTTGAGTCTCAGGCTTGGATCTCATGTATGTTAGTGCAGTCTGCTGCCACTAGACCACACACCATTTGGCAGGGGAAAAACAACCACCATTGTGTGCAGCACTGGCAAAAAGAAGACCATAGAAAATAGTGTAGAACTTCTGTCTTCTACACATAGTCAGTGTGTGAACACAGAGTGATCAAAGCAGCTGATGATGAGCATCCTAATCCAGAGTCCAAAAATGCACAGTCAAGAAAGTATCAGCTTAAAAAAAAATCCTCAGTGGGAATCACAATTGCCTGTGTAGTGCATCTGCAGTTGGGCATCCTACCTATATATATCAGTCACCATTTTTTCAGACCATTCCCTTTTCAGTTAGCAATAAGTCATCAATGTTGACCTCTTACATTCTGTCTGGTCCCAGTTTCCATATATAGACCTGGGAGGTATGTCTTCCTACTTGGCAATACTGGTAATGTCTGAAGTTAAGATTCAACAGATATATAGAAAAAACATTCAGATGGTTAGACCTACTTCACTTCCAGGTGTTTCCTGGATAGACCTGTAATCAAGCAAAACAGTGAAGTAAAATTTATGGCTTCAGTTTTGTAAAACTTTATTCACATTTGTAGTCCTACTGAAGTCTGGCTCTCCCTATGTGGCACATAGGACTACTTGCATGAGTAATAGTTTTCAGGACTGGAGTCTAGTATTTTACTTTAATCTAGTTTGCAGTTTACATGGGTACAAAGGGGAAGTTTTTGCTAAGAAGCAGCAGATATCTGTTTAGGAAAGATAACTTTCCTAAAACCTCAAAGTAACTTGCCCACCTAAATCGGATACCTTTATAATAGCCTGTTCAAGTACTCCTAGCTATGTGTGGTAGACATATTTCTGCTAAACTTCACTTTGTCTAGTTGTGCAGTGTATTCACATTAGATCACAAAGGCTCTTCTCCTCCCCCCTTAGTATACTAAAATGATTTTCAAGAACGCATTCTTTAAAATTCCTACTGGCTTTAACTGACCACTATTTTCAGAAAAGGTAATGACACCTTTAATTCACTTACTCTGATGGAAGTTAGATTTTCACAGATTTTAAAGGAATTTTTGTAATGGAGTGCATTCGCAATGTGGCCAGTTTTTTTGGTATGTTTCCATTTTGCTACATAGACTAGCTAAAATCTGTCTGACAAAAACTGTTTCTTCAGGTTTTACGTATCTATATATTTTTAGAATGCTGAAAAAAATGCCAGGGTTACAATCTACTCTATATTTCAAATAATTCCATAATTGTTTGTCTCTCTATTTTGGCAGATATGGTCCGGAAAAAGAATCCCCCTCTAAGAAACATCGCTAGTGAAGGTGAGGTACAGATCCTTGAGTCTACAGGTACTGAAAACGAAGAGTCTGGAAGGAAAAAAGAATTTTCTGCAGATCAGATGCAAGAAAATACCGACCAGAGTGATGCTGCAGAGCTAAACAACAAGGAGGATCTTTGCCTGCATATCCAAGAGCCATCTTCCAGCATTAAAAAAGACTTAAAAAGCTCAGTGCTGAGTGAAAAGGCTGGCTTCAATTATGAAAGCCACAATAAGGGAGGAAATGTTCCGTCCTTTCCTCATGATGAGGTGACAGACAGAAATATGCTGGCTTTCTCATCTCCAGCTGTTGGGGGAATCTGTGAGCCCTTGAAGTCTCCTCTAAGATCAGATGCAGATGACACCCAAGATGTGGTCTTCACTCCATCAGGAGATCCAGTGGAGACAGACAAAGAGCATCAGACGTCGCCAAAAGCTACAGATGAAACAGTGCAAGTGCAAAGCGGTCAAACTGATGGCCAAGGCTCAAGTCCGGTCCCCATGGCCTCAAAAAACCCACAAGTGCCTTCAGATGGGGGTTTAAGGCCGAACAAATCAAAAGCAGATTTGTCAGCAAATGATAACCCAGATACGGCGCCTCTGTCTCCAGAGCTTCAGGACTTCAAATGCAACATCTGTGGTTATGGTTACTATGGGAACGACCCCACAGATCTCATCAAACACTTCCGCAAGTACCACCTAGGACTGCACAACCGTACCAGGCAGGATGCGGAGCTTGACACTAAAATTTTGGCTCTCCACAACATGGTGCAGTTCAGCCACTCCAAAGACTTCCAGAAAGTCAACCGCACTGTGCTTTCAGGAGTGCTGCAGGACATCAATTCCCAAAGACCTGTCTTACTAAACGGGACTTATGATGTGCAGGTTTGTATCTTCCATATCCCTACGCCGCCTCCTCAGACACATGCTTCTTGCAAAGAAATAAATTGGGAATGGGATAGGCACCCTAGGTGATTATAAAGCAACTCCTACTTCCTCAGCATAATCCAACATAATTTAAGTATCTCATGTAGCCTGCTTAAACCACAGGAATGCTTAGATCCATTTAGGCTTATTGTATTCAGTGTTTTATTTACCCATTGGTTGCTATAAATTATCAATTGTTACGCCAATGTGGGGACAGGATATATTAAGTCAGTATTTTTGGAGGTTCACTGTAAATCTGGTTGAGTAGTAATTGGCTTTTCAGTCATAGGCTTTCTTGTATGTAATTTAGTCTTTGTGATAATGAATAGTAAAAGATTTTAGTTGGCAAACAGGCAGCTTAGAGTAATCGTGTCTGAAAGCTTCTCTATAGCAGAGAGAGAAAAGAAAACAGAAAATAACTGTTTAAAATGGACCAGATGGACACTAGAATGTAGCTGCAAATTAAAAGGAACTACAGATCTGTGGCTGTTGGCTGCTGGGAGTCAAATCTTTGATCTTGCAGTATTTAGAGAATAGAAAGTGGGACTCTAAAGTGATCTAGTGCTAGAGCAACAGGGTTATATTTCTGCACAATGGGAAACCAAGATCGGGCTGTAAAAATAGCAGTCAATAATAATATTCACACTGCAGTTCAAATTCAGATGAATATAAAGGTTGAGCTATTGCCTCAGCTAATCATTTTTTTGATCTAATTTTTAGTATTGATGCTACTGCATTGTCCAATATGAAGGATAAAAATTGTACATTCTTACCATAAAGAATGGATTTACAAGATTGTCTCATGTTGTCCACTATGTTAGTTATTTGAACCTAGACAGAGATATTAATGATAAAATTTCCTTAGTGTAAAACCCTGATAATCTTAAAATAATCTACATTTTACTGATTTTTGAAAAAAAAAATATTTTAACCCCCTTTATGAATGATCTGTGATGAGCAGCAGAAGGCCTGTATACTCTTCGACCTACAAATTCACTTTGGAATAAAAATCATTTGAATCAGTTAGGAACAGAGATCACAAGTAAAATGAGTTCAAATGTCAACCCAATTTCAGGAGCATGTTTACATCAGACCTGATGCACTGACCTGGTAGTAATTACCAGACAAAATTCCAAAAAACATTAAAAAAGAGAGAGAGAAAGAGACAGAAGTGCAGGTAGTAGAAATATTTAGTAATACCTGCAGAGACTACTGTCGTTACAAGGAGACAGTTCAGATAGGAGGTCAAAATGGCAAACATCTCACCTCAAGCACTTGTAGCTTTTTAAGCTACTTAACTTTTTTTCCTCTTACTTTGTGAAATTTTAGAAAATCTTTTCGTGGAGCAGCAAATCAAATCAAGATAGTTATTATGCATAAAAGTTACAGTCTTTGAACTGCTGTCTTATTAAAAGATCACTTCACTGTCTTGTGTCAGACGCTCTCTCCTGTCAAACTGTGATTAGAAAGCAAATACGTGATTTAGATAAAAGAGGATAGATGTGAATAATGTCAATGTGAAATGATGGTTTATAATTAGCACGTAATATGATGTTAATACCTGGATTTTCTGCTATAGTTTCAGTTTGCTGACTCTGGGGACAGCATCTTAGAGCAACTGATCCATGCTGTCAGAAATACGTTCACACAGGGACAGCTAAGGCATACAGCACGGAGGAATTTGAGTTTCTAAACACACTTTCATTTTCCCCAAACAATTATTTCGTTAGGCCCTTGGTTATTTATAGAAAAGTTTATGCTTGATGAGAGTGAGCTGGACACTTTTCCTATGCAGTATTTTCAGAAATAAAACAGATATGTGAGCTATCTCAGTTTGAACTGATAGAACTAGAAGTAAAACAGCTGAAACCTAGACTATACTTGTCTACTAAGCCCTGGTAGTAAGATATTGCAGGAAAGACAAAAAGCGATAGGAAACAGCACATAGATAATCAGTTATGATCAGTCTTTTCTCAGACCAGAAACGTTCTAAAATAGAACAGACAGCCTATACAATGCTGCCGATTTTAAATGAACAATTGGATCTGGAAACTTAACTTTTTAAAGAGTGCTAATTTTCTCTGCCCAATTTGGAAAGAGAAGTTTAAATAAGCCTCTGTGCCAAATACTATACTTCATCACTTGCACATGCATCAGATGTTGATGCAGAACATGTCAGAAGATATGTAACTGATTAATATTTTCATGCCTCACAATTCTGAACAGCTTTGCTACATTCATAAACATACTCAAAGGACATCTGAAATTCCCCTTTGCACCCACACGTTTGTGATGCTACCGTGTCTGTTTCACAAGGACTTGGGAAAATGTTGAAGTCTAATACAAGAGAATGGAATTGTATTAATTAGAGCTTGAATGGCGTTTTATTGGAAATTGGTTGTCAGTCAAAGACTCCTACATTCTAAGAAAGAGGAACTGCATATGCATAGTAGTAGTTCATCAAAACAATCTTCTTAAAATTCTGATATGGTCTGAAGAGAAAACAACAAACCCCTCTGTAATCAAAATTAATTTGAAATGCTAGTGAAATGGGATTAAGGGCTGATTTATTGATGCAACCGCACTTAACAAACTGTTTTGTTGTTGTTAGGATGGAGGTAGTTAGGGATTTATGATGTTTTAGGCAAGGAAGATGAGGACAGAAGCTAGAGGGTGGGTATTAGCACAGCCTCACATATTTGATCTGTATCAGAGGGGTAGCCGTGTTAGTCTGAATCTGTAAAAAGCAACAGAGGGTCCTGTGGCACCTTTGAGACTAACAGAAGTACTGGGAGCATCTTACCCACGAAAGCTTATGCTCCCAGTACTTCTGTTAGTCTCAAAGGTGCCACAGGACCCTCTGTTGCATATTTGATCTGGTTCATGGTGATTAGTCAGGCTTTGTGCTATATGAAAGTTTCACCAGTGGAGGTTGCTACTGACTCTTGGACTCTGTGTAATAAGGCCTATTGAGAAAAATCAATAAACAAAAACAAACAAAAAACAAACCTCCTCTTCCCCCACACACACACCATAGAAAAAGGAAAGAGAATAGAGAAAAATCCAGTATCAGTTTTTAGACTGATAAGGACTAGGTTTGCAAGGGCTTGTGGGGGAAAAAAAATCAAATCTGTTTTGAAACATACCACACGAGCGACACCTGCCTCTGTGCAACCTTTTAGAAATACGTTTTTATTATTCTACTTTCATCCCCAAAATACAGGTGCACATATGCCTTCAAGTCCAGGTACACACACTCCTTTATTATTTCTTGTAAAACAGTGATTTTGAGAAGTAAGGATGTACACCTCTACCTCGGTATAACGCTGTCCTCGGGAGCCAAAAAATCTTACCGCGTAATAGGTGAAACTGCGCTATATTGAACTTGCTTTGATCCACCGGAGTGCGCAGCCCTGCCCCCCTGGAGCACCACATTATATCCGAATTCGTGTTATATCGGGTAGCGTTATATCGAGCTAGAGGTGTACATAATTCAGACCATAGAACCTTGTGGTCTTTCTGCTGTGTAGGCTTTGATTTATCTAGAATATTTAATGAAGGGGAAGATGTCTTTGTTTTCTTTATAAACGAGATGTACTTTGGAGAGGCAATTTTTACGTGCTTTGTCTACCCCCCTACCCCCGTTTTCTTTAGTTCATTGAGATACATCTGGTTTTATAGGATTGGGTACATTCTGTTGAGCAGTTTCTGGGAGGTTAATCCAGTATGGATTTTAGAAAACATTTGTTAGCACATTGCTGTTTTGCCAAGCAAGTGCCTTATCAGCTTTATGCTGTTATCAGAGTGATATCTTGCCATGAGATAAATGGAGTGCTCAGTTTTGCTGATTTCCATTTCATTAATTTCTCCTCTAATTTTGCTAATCTTCACTAGACTTGATAGCCATTTTGTACTTGTTCTATAGCTCTGCAAGCATGTGGGGAATTTATCCAACTTTAGTCTCTTTAGTTTTTTTAGTGGATATTACCACTAAACACAGTTCTGACTGAGGAGGCAAAAATTCTCCTGTTGATACACAGTTATCTACACAGATAGATCTGTTGAAGTCAATTGGACTACTCTTGTGAGTGCTCACTCATACAAGTTAAGGTCTTGCCAGTCTGGTTCAGAATGTTTGCATCTTCAAAACACATACCCAGTATTAGCTCAAAAGGAATCTTTCTAAATAGATAGTGCTTAAGATAGTAAATTCTAAAAATGATTATTTTGATCTAAAATAGCTATACGTTCCAGAACTGCCAGACCTTGAGACATTGTGCCCCAAAGTAAGATGCAGTCTAAACTCATATCTTTATGATCCCCTCAGTCTTTGTCAGTCAAAGCATTTGAGGACAAATTACACCAGCTATAGAACAGATATTTAGATCAGCATTTTTACTTCAAACAAAGGTTATTGTTACAGTCGTAGAAAAGTGCTCTAGATTGGAGTATCATTTTCAGTGTTCTGGGACGGGCTCTGTTAATGTCTCTCCTTTTTCGATGTATTGCTTGTATTTTAGTCTTTATGCTAGTGATTGCCAGTGGTGTATTATGTCTGTTGATGAAGAGAGCTGGTAAAAGTTATAAAAATAAAGGAGACACTTAGATATAAGATGAAAGGACAAAAACAAAAAAACAAAAAGAAGAAAAGCACAGAAAATAAAGTTTTCTAAAATTACGGGGCCAGATCCTTCATTGGTGTAAATCAGTGTAGTTACATTGAAGTTAATGGGGCTATGTTAACTTACAACAGCCAAAGATCTGTCCCATAATTTAAAATATATTTTAAAGGTATGAAGAATGGCATTGTGTGTTATATTTTCTCTGGTGTTAAGTATTGGTGTACAGTACTTTAAATACAAACCAAGTTCCTGATTCTAAGAGTTTCTGAGTGCCACTGGCTTCCATTGTTTTAACAGAATCTGGCCTGATGGCCTTAAATTAAAAACTATTGTGGTTCTGTCACTTTTTTTTTTTTTAAACAAAAGGCTTGATCTTACTACCTTTTAAAGTCCGTGCCAAATCTCCCATTGACTTCAATAGGAATGGAATGAATCCTGAGAAGAGCATGCTTATTTCAAGTGCCTGTGACCCCCATAGGTACTTGCTTAAGATATGCAAATAACACAGAAAGCTTGGGGACTACATTGGCTCTTTGCATTGCTAACAAAACTCAATTCTTCCTGCACACGCATTAATAGCTGTTTAGTGCATAATTCAAAGGGTAGATATACCCTAAAGATTCTCCCATGTTGTGAGAGGTAGTTCTTCCTATCAGAGTTTAAGGACTGGTAGTGTGGTTTTATAGAAACAAGCATTAAAGCCAAGAATCTGTCCTGGCCTGCATGAGATGAAGAACATTATAAGTGTGGGTTTGTTAAAATGTTCTGGATGCTATATTGTGCAAAAGCAACTGGATAAACAGGAGCATTAGAAAATATTTTAGGATTAGAAGATTAAAAGTAATTGGGAAATAGAAAACTGGATAGTACAGTGGATTGGTAAGGGATCTACAGCCTTTCACCTCCTGGATAGTGACTGAAATGTGACCCAGGTAATCAGAAATGAAGATTGATTAATATCTGATGCTCCAACTTCATTGCCTGGTCCAGTTGTAAGTAGACAAAAGTCAGTTTTTGAGAAATCACCATGACCATGTGCACCCTAATCAACAGTCACACCAGAAGCCAAGGATTTCATGGATGCAGAGGCTGAACTTATATTATCAACCCTTGAGTGTTGAGTTTGAGCCTGTTATGGGAATGTAGGACATTAGTTCCTACAGGTGAAATTCACTTTCTAAAATAGATAAAGATAGTAACTGGCAGATACTATGGATTCTTTGGTAGACTGCTGTTCTGTTAAATCAGAAAAATAATCTAAGCCATTTGCCATAATAATGAATTCAGGATTGGATTTGGAAAAGAGAGAAACAAATAAAGTTGTGAGGGCGGGTATTCTGGGTCAGGAAAATCAAATAAAAGCACCCTCTTAGATTTAAAAGCACTGAAAAAATCTTTATACTCGTCCATAAAAAAGAAACAAAGGGTGCAGGCATCCTATAACAATTAAAAAATGAAAAACAAACAAACAAAAAAACCCCAACCAATCCTCTAAAACTCTAAAAAGGTCATGACATCATCAAGAGTTAGAGACTTAAATAAAGGCAACATAAATTCAAATATCTACCAGAAATGTGTTATAAATAAATTGCCTTTGTAAAGTGCTTTTCAGCTTGATCTAAACATATTAAAAACATGAAATCTCCAAACACTGCCCATCTTTCAGATGGGGAATCTGAGCCACAAAGTGATTAAGTGACTTAGCTAAGGTTGCAAAGCCAAGAATAGAACCCATGAGTTCTGATGCCCACTCCCTTGCTGTAATTATTAGACTAAGGGGGAGTTAAAAATTCTAAAATACCAGAACACAAAAGAAGGGTGATCCAGTTGTGGTACAGTAACTCCTCACTTAAAGTCGTCCCAGTTAACGTTTTGTTGTTACGTTTCTGATCAATTAGGGAACATGCTCGTTTAAAGTTGCGCAATGCTCCCTTATAACGTAGTTTGGCAGCCACCTGCTTTGTCCACTGCTTGCAGGAAGAGCAGGCCATTGGAGCTAGCTGGTGGTGGCTTGAAACCAGGGTGGACTGGCAGCCCCCCTATCAGCTCCCCATTCCCCTAAGTTCCCTGTGCGGCAGCTGCCCAGCGGGCTATCAGTTACCAGGCAGTTCACCTGTCCCTCCCCCCACTGCTGTGTGCTGCTCCTGCCCTTTGCCTTGGAGCTGCTCCCGGGAGCCTCCTGCTTGCTGTGCGGGGTGGGTGGGGGGAAGAGGGAGGGCTAATGTCAGGGTGTCCCCCTCCGCTCTGCTCCTGCACTCCGCTTAACCCATTTCCAAAGAGGCTCACGACAGGGCTCAGGATGGAGGGAGCTTTCTGGCAGGAGCTGCTGTCTCAACTTGCTGATCTATTTAAAAAAGGAAGTGTGCTTAGAGTGGGGTCAGCGTACTTAAAGGGGCAATGCACATCTCTCTCCCTCACACACGGTGTGTGTCTCTGTCTGCCAGGCTGTTTCCCCTCCCTCCATTCGTGCTGCCTTGTAAAGTGTGAGGCTACATTAACAACAACGTGTTAACCCTTGAGGGCTCAGCCAATTGCTAGTTCATCGTTTAGTAGTAAGGCATTCCCTGGGAAATATCCCACCCTCTGACTTCACCATCTCAACCAAGCTTCACAATCATCATCGTTGTGTGGCAGTATTAAATTGTCTGTTTAAAACGTGTGTGTGTGTGTATTATAGATATATAATATAGTCTTTTGTCTGGTGAAAAAAATTTCCCTCGAACCTAACCCCCCCATTTACATTAATTCTTATGGGGAAATTGGATTTGCTTAACATTGTTTCGCTTAAAGTCACATTTTTGAGGACCATAGCTACAACGTTAAGTGAGGAGTTACTGTATAAAAGCATGTACAGTAAAAACAAGGCAAAAATCTTTCCCCAGCTACAGGTGATGTTCTATAGAATACCCAGTGAATGCTCTAATTAATTATCTTAATAATGATTTATAAGAGCAAAATAAAGATACAGATGTTTTGCACATCTAATGACAAAATGGTTGAGGCTATATAAACACCTTGTTTACTTAAAAACTACGTAGGAATAAATTTTATATTGGAAAAGCCCAGAAGGCCTTTAATATGTTTTGTATACTAAATGTACACAGAGGCTTGTAGCTGCTATGGAAGTTAGATCTTGAAGGATTGAGAATACCCAAAAGAGTAAAGAATGCACTTAAACTGTACTAAGTAGTAATCATCTGTAAGGAACACTGGAGAAACAAGATGGGTGAGGTAGTATCTTTTATTGGGCCAACTTCTGTTGGTGAGATAGACAGACAAATTTTCATGCCTACACAGCGCTCTGAAGCTTGTTTTGTTTACCAACAACAGTTGGTCCAATAAAAGATATTCTCACACACCTTGTTTCTCCAGTGTTTCTTACACATAGTTACTATCTAGAACAGTTTTAAGTGCATTCTCCACTCTTTCTTTTGGGTAGCCTCAATCCTTCAAGATCTAACATGAGTTAAGTTTTCTCTCTAATAGCCTGGAACCAACACTGCTACAACACCACCATATTTAAGAAATACTGACATTTAACAGAATCAAGCTTCCTCTTAACAGCTTCTTTTATATTTTCTGGCTGTTTTTAAGAATAATGAAAAAGAAGCATACATTTAGTTCTACTGAAGAGATGAACTAAATCCCTATGATCATTTTGGTCATAGCCTGTTAGCATGGCCAGTAACTTAAGTCTGAACTCTACTGATAATTATTGACATTCATGAATGAATTAAACTATTAACTAAAAAGAGTTTGGACTTTTAGATGCTTTAGACTAGTGATCCTTACTAGTGGGATTTATTTCAGTTTAATTCATAACAGGCTCAGATCCTCAAAGGTATTTAGGCTTGTAACTTTCATTTAAATCTGTGGCTGAGGTGGGAATGGGACCTGGACTCCTTGGGACTCTCAATTTAGTACTCTAGTCACTAAACTATTTTTTCCATCCTAAGGAGGGCCTGCTACAGGAGAATGCTGAACGTGAGTCATCCCTCTGTGTATCTGCCTGGGAGCCATAGGTCTGAGGATGTTTTTTTAAACCCGGCCCTGCTCACTCTGCACTCCTGTTTGTGGGAACAGTAAAGTTGGACTCTACAGCTCGATTAGAACTGCAGTGTTTTAGTGTTGCTTTGTCCTCTTCCTTGTGATTTTTGTGCTGGCAGGGAACGTATGTGTTAGAAAGTAAAACACAGAGGGTGTGAGGGGAATGGGAATGAACTGTTGGAGTAAGTACCTGAAGCTAGCCATCACCTTGGAAATTTCAGAGAAATGTGGATGGGGTATGACTTCTTTCCCCCCCCTTCCCCTCCGCCTCCTTCTCTCTCCCCTTTATTCCATTCTCTCTGGAAAAGGAAAGAGAGCAAGAGGAAAAAAAAATATATATATATATATATATATATATACACACAGAGAGAGAGAGAATTTGCTGTCCTTACATAGAGATATGATATGTAACTGAGAAATCTGAAAGTCAAGCCAAGACTTGAGTAGAATGCACGAATCCAAACACTTTGGCAAATGGGTAGGCTTCATCCAAATTTGGCTGGCTGAAAGCTGAGGCAGTTTTAGTTTATACCATTACCACTTTCCTTCAAGTGCTTCTGCTAGCTTTGCTATATGGAAGCTAGTTTCCTTGTTCCTTTACCTGATGACCCTAGCGGAGGCTTTAAATAGGTTTTCTGTGATTGAAAAATTACTTTTGAGTGTAATAACATTAAGATGACCTTATCTTACCTTTCACGTACACCTTCTGCTAATGGGATCCATTATTTTAAATTGTGGCAGGGTACTCAGTGAAACGCCAGTCCAACAATTGGTAATCAGTTACATTCCAGTGTTTTAAAGATTTTTTTCCCCTCTATTGCAATTGGTAAGCACAAGATATACTGTAAATTCTTAATTCTCTTTTATCCTCATGTTGCAGAGAGGGAGATTAGTGTGGGACACCAAACTTGCTATGTAGGGCATTAATCAGGATTAGGAAAACTTACAAAAATATATTAATTTACAGCTACTCTGTTGATATGCTTAATATGTTTTTCCAATGTTCAGAAATAAAAGTAATTAGCAACAAGCAGCAGCTGGACTTATTGTCACTCCTGCTTCCTAACTGATGTCCAAAGAGCACCTGCAAAGATGGACTTGTTGTCTGTAGGCTCTCTAGATGGACTCCTAAGAATAATGGATGTATTTACTCATAAGAGCCACTTAAGGTAAAGTATTTTGGCTGGTTATTCAGTGCAAGAGAAAAATAAACAAACAAACACTGACTGAATAAGCAAAAATAGATCTTGCAACTGAGTTAATCACACACCAAGTGGCTGTTATTTTCTGTTTTCCTTAATTCTTTCAGTGCCCCTTTAAATTAAAGGCAGAGATGTTTCATTCAACATCAGTGAAACTGAACATTTGAAATAACGTGACGGATAAAGACATAATGAACCAAATCCTGTGGAGTAGCTGCAGTTTCTACTGACTTCAGTGGGTCAGGCCCAGCATGTTATGCCTACAATTTTTGCTATCCTGTTTTTAGCAATAGGAACCAAAGATCCTCTGCAGTAGAGTCAGTCCCCCAAAACTAGCCCCTCCCCAAAGAACTCCTCAGAGCCAGATTCTTAGCCTGAAATTGGGACTCTCAAGCCCCATAGCAATGTCATGGTTATCTATTTAAATATCTTTGCCAGACACACACAGATTTCATTTCAGCTTATCAGAAAAAAGTTTTAACCAGCTCATTGGAATCATGTTTCTTTAAAACAAGAATCCGAGGCTGAAAAGCATCTTTATACCATGATTTAGCAACCCATTGACTCACTATACGTGTTTAGTGCTGATGGCATACGATGCATAAGCATCTTATATTCCAAGCTAAATAGCTAAAAGGCATTTCTATTATATGCATTTTAAAATGTTTACATTTCATGCTCTTTGTATGTCTGAGTCTTTCCGTATGGTGTGATTCTGAATGAGCGGTGATCACATGCTTGCTCTGTGGCACAGCTGTTGAGGAGGGGAAGAAAAAAAATAATTACACCATTTGCCTAATGCATTACAACTGAATCCTGGAGAAAAGCAGTAATTCACTTAACAGTTGGGGGAATGAAAATCTGACCCTACACGAAGTGTGTCGAAACTTTATACGCCCTCGTTTAAGCCCTTCTCATACAGAAAAATCCAAGGCATGGCACTGCCGCATGGAGGCTTCCACTGACATCTCTGCTTATTAGGAATGGTATACAAAGGGTGAACTGGGTGAAGGGTGGGTGGGTAATTGGTTGCTGAATATTGTGTAATGGTTATAATTCAGGAAAAGAAGTAAAGCTGTGGTGACATTTTTGTCATGAGAGACTTTTCCCTCTTCCCTCCCCCCTTCCTTTTTTGGCCATCAAACCAGTTGTACAGGAGCAGCAAATCTGTCTATGATGTCACGAGGCAGGTGTGGTGCACTCATGGGAAGGGCAGGACTGCTTGCTATGAGAACAGAGATTTTAATAACATAAGCCTGGAAGTCTTGCTTCCTTCCTTCCTGCAATCCATGTGCTCATAGATCATGAGAACAGTTAAGTAGATCTACCTTTTTTTTTTTTTTAATTAGTGATGTCATGGTTTTGGGTGTAGTAAGTTTCTTTCTTTACCACATGCCATTTTTCTACTGTAATTTTTTCATCCTTATTTTACTGAGTTAGAGCTCTTTATAGGAAAAGAACGGAAGATTTCCTTGGAGAATGTCTGCATTGAGTAATCATTGAGAAAATTGCTTTTCAGTTCAGACAGCAACCCCCATATTTCTAAAAAGGAGTCTCGGCAGATACTGGATGCTGTTGCAAGAATGTTCTTTATATGAAGGAGTGGATGTAATCAGGCGCAGTCAACTGAATTCGGTTTTCAAATTTCATTTTTGTGTGTTCAGATTCATAAAACAGTGGTACTCCTTGTGCTGTAATACTGACTTCCACTCCAAATTCTTTGTCATATTGGGAGATCAAGACTGGGGGCCTGATCTTGTATTCCACACTCAGCTAAAATGCTCACAGAAGTCTCCTATTGAGGGATATCTAGATTAGCTTGATTTTAAAGAGGAGGATGGGGCAGTACTTTAGAGCAGTGAAGGATGGATGGTACAGTGGTAATAGCCTG
This sequence comes from Malaclemys terrapin pileata, assembly GCF_027887155.1. NCBI lineage: Eukaryota > Metazoa > Chordata > Testudines > Emydidae > Malaclemys > Malaclemys terrapin. Next base: position 27,139,806 of record NC_071506.1, read on the forward strand.
GTACTTTAGAAAGCTGAGTTCATGTCCCTCCTCTACCACAGACTTCCTGTGTGAGTTGGGTGAGTCACTTAGCCTCTTTGTGCCTCAATTCTCCATCTGTAGAATTGAGATAATAGTACTTCCCTACCTAAAATGGATGTTGTGAGTTAAAGATTGTGATGTGCTCAAATGCAACAATAATGGTGGCCATATAAGTACAGAAGAAAGAAGGAATTGAGTCAAGATATTCCGGTCCAGCTCTATGAAACTGGGCAAGTCTCTTTAACCTATGTATGCCTCAATTTCCACAACTGAAAAATGGGCACAATATTTATTCAACTTTGTAAAGCACGCTGAGATCTTCAGATGTAAAGTGCTGCAGAAGTGAAGGGTTTTATTACTATTTTATGACATAGTTGTTACAAAACATTGGTGATGTAGGTCTTATTAAAATTTATCCTTTCTTTTTTTCCTATTTGGTGGTTTGAACAATTCTTCAGTATAGCTAAAATTATCGCATTCTTTTTTCACAGGTTACTTTAGGTGGAACCTTTATCGGCATTGGACGGAAAACTCCAGATTGCCAAGGCAACACCAAGTACTTCCGCTGCAAATTCTGCAATTTCACCTACATGGGCAACTCATCAAATGAACTAGAGCAACACTTCTTACAGACTCATCCGAACAAAATGAAAACCGCCCTTCCTTCCTCTGAATCTGGAAAACCTTCAGAGAAAAACTCTAATAAATCCAGTCCTACTTTTCGATCATGTGATTCTGGAGACTTGGGGAAGTGGCAGGACAAAATCACCGTAAAAGCAGGAGACAACACACCAGTTGGATACTCGGTGCCTATCAAACCCATAGATTCTTCTAGACAAAATGATACAGATGCCACCAGTTACTACTGGTGTAAATTTTGCAGTTTCAGCTGTGAATCATCCAGCTCTCTCAAACTATTAGAACATTACAGCAAACAGCATGGGGGAAACCAATCAGGAATCCTTCATCCAGATCTAAATGATAAACTTTCAAGGGGATCTGTCATTAATCAGAATGACCTAGCCAAAAATGCAGATGGGGAGCTAGTAACAAAGACAGAAAAGGGTTCTAGTATGGCAAAAAAGAAAGACTTCTCTAGCAAAGGTGGAGAGGATAACGTTGTGACAAGCTACAACTGTCAGTTCTGTGACTTTAGGTACTCCAAGAGCCATGGCCCAGAAGTAATAGTGGTGGGCCCACTTCTCCGTCATTATCAGCAGCTACACAACATTCACAAATGTACCATTAAACACTGTCAGTTCTGTCCCCGAGGCCTCTGCAGCCCAGAAAAGCACCTTGGAGATATTACTTATCCATTTGCTTGCCGAAAAAGTAATTGTTCCCACTGTGCTCTCTTGCTCTTGCACTTGTCTCCTGGGGTGACAGGAAGCTCTAGAGTCAAACACCAGTGCGATCAATGCTCATTCTCCACTCCTGATGTAGATATTCTCCTGCTTCATTATGAGAACGCACATGAAGCCCAGACATCTGATGTCAAACAAGAAGCAAATTCCCTTCAAGGGATGGATGGGCCGCTGACTCTCAAAGAGAACAAAGAACACTCATGTACCAAATGTGACTTTATTACCCAGGTGGAAGAAGAGATTTCCCGACACTACAGGTACAGTGAATTTTAAAATTACATATAGTAAATTACAAAACAAACAAACCCTGAACACTTCTATGAAATGTCGGGGATCCTAGTATACCGGAGAAACTTGAAATTAGATCAAAATGGGAATACATATAGGTGTATCTCTATATCTGGTTATATAGTGCCAAATCCAACTTACATTTACTTTGGTCAAACTCCAGGTAAGTCAATGGGAATTATTCTAGATTTAAACCAGTGCACCTAAGAGCAAAATTTAGACCTGTGTGAATGCTGTGGTTCCTACATATTTGAGATTTACTGAGCTGTTTTCCATCTGAAATACTTCTAGCTACTTTTTGCCAGAAAGCTGATCTCTTCATTTATGAAGGGAATCCAAATGGTTTTCTTCCCAAGACTGACTATAGGTCTATTTCTTTCATGCTTTATAGTACAAGACTCTTAATTAACTACCCTTTTGTAGTATTTTCCATCCCCAATTCCAACATTTAAAGGACATTCTGCTATTGTTTAGTATTCCTTTTAGGGTTGTCGATTAATCGAGTTAACTCACGTGATTAACTCAAAAAATTAATCACGATTGAAAACATTAATCGCGATTAATGTCACTGTTAATAGAATACCAATTGAAATGTATTCAATATTTTTAGATGCTTTTCTTCATTTTCAAATATAAGGATTTTAATTGCAACACAGAATACAAAATGTATAGTGCTCACTTTATATTATTTTTGATTACAAATATTTACACTGTAAAAGTGATAAAAGAAATAGTATTTTTCAATTCACCTCATACAAGTACTGTAGTGCAATCTCTTTATCATGAAAGTGCAACTTACAAATGTAGGGTTTTTTATTACATAACGGCACTCAAACAAAACAATGTGAAACTTTATTGCCTACAAGTCCACTCAGTCCTACTTCTTGTTCAGCCAATCGCTAAGAGAAACAAGCTTTTTCACATTTATGGGAGATCATGCTGCCCTTTTCTTATTTACAATGTCACCTGAAAGTGAGAACAGGCATTTGAATGGCACTGTTGTAGCTGGTGTCACAAGCTATTTATATGCTAAGTGCGCTAAAGATTCATATGCCTCTTCATGCTTTGGCCATCGTTCCAGAGGACATGCTTCCATGCTGATGACGCTCATTAAAAAATAATGCATGAATTAAATTAGTGACTGAACTCTGTGGGGAAGAATTGTATATCTCCTGCTCTGTTTTACTTGCATTCTGCCATATATTTCATGTTATAGCAGTCTCAAATGATGACCCAGCACATGTTGTTCATTTTAAGAACACTTTCACTGCAAATTTGACAAAATGCAAAGAAGATACCAATGTGAAATTTCTAAAGATAGCTACAGCAATCAACCCAAAATTTAAGAATCTGAAATGTCTTCCAAAATCTGAGAGGGGTGAGGTGTGGAGCATTCTATCAGAAGTCTTAAAAGAGCAACACTCTTGATGCGGAAAGTACAGAACTCAAACCACCAAAAAAGAAAATCAGTCTTCCACTGGTGGCATCTGACTCAGATGATGAAAATGAACATGCATCAGTCTGCACTGCTTTTGATTGTTATCGAGCAGAACCCATCAGCATGGACGCATGTCCCCTGGAATGGTGGTTGAAGCATGAAGGGACATCTGAATCTTTAGAGCATCTGGCACGTAAATATCTTGCAATGCTGGCTGCAACCGTGTCATGTGAATGCCTGTTCTCACTTTCAGGTGACATTGTAAAGAAGAAGCGGGCAGCATTATCTCCTGCAAATGTAAAGAAACTTGTTTGTCTGAGCAATTGGCTGAACATGAAGTAGGACTGAATGGACTTGTAGGCTGAGTGATTGGCTGAAGAAGGACTTGTGGCCTCTAAAGTTTTACGTTGTTTTATTGTTGAATGCAGGTTTTTATTGTACATAATTCTACATTTGTAAGTTCAACTTTCACGATAAAGAGATTGCATTACAGTACTTGTAGTAGGTGAACTGAAAAATACTATTTTGGTTTTTACAGTGCAAATATTTGTAATAAAAAATAAATATAAAATGAACACTGTACACTTTGTATTCTGTGTTGTAATTGAAATCAATATATTTGAAAATGTAGAAAGCATCCAAAAATATTTAAATAAAGGGTATTCTATTATTGTTTAACAGTGTGATTCATCGTGCGATTAATTTTTTTTTAATCGCTTGACCGCCCTAATTCTTTTCAAACTGAGAGCAGGCACTCTTTCATCTGTTGATGCCATCCCACAAGATACTTTTCCAGATGATTATTTTTATGTTGTTGGTCTAAAGTGTCACTTTATTTATTTTTAAGTGTTAGCATTGCTATATGAAGATGGACAGAGCCAATCTTCCGATTCATGTCCTTATGGCAGCCAATTCCCTGATAAACCTTTTGGGGTGGATCCTCAGCTGTTGGAAATTGACTTCAGTGGAGCTTTGCCAGTTTACATCATCTGAGAATTTGGCCCTCCGATTTTAAAAGAACAGTTTGTTATACATTTTACAAAAACTGGCTTAAATATTAAGTAAAGAATGTTAACTAGCATTAAACATTTATGACCAAAGAGTCAATGGCAACCACAGAAAATCCAGACTTCCATCACCTTTAAAGGATTTTTGCATAGAAGCCATATATAGTGATGACAAAAGAAGATCCAGTTTCAGACCTCTCTTAAATATGAGAGCCTGCAATGCATTTACTAGATTCCAGGACGTTGAGAAAGTAACAAAGGCAGACTATAGTATAGTGCTTTAATAGAGCTTAAAACAGGGGCATCTAAACATTGCTCAACAGAGGGCTGCATTGGCAATATGTTGGGAGCCCATAAAAAAATGGAGCAAATTGCTCATCTTTAATTTGGGGCTGTAGCCTCCGGAGACTACAGGTCCCAGCATGCAGTGCCTGATTTTTTATTTAAGTGGGCCACAGGGATGTTGTGGGGAATAACTGGTTAATGTTTGTAAACTGCTTTGAAGATGAAGAGTGGTATCTAAGTACGAGATATTATTATCAGGTCAGCTTTGGGCCAGGTTGTCTAACTCCATAGACAGCACTTTGGTGCTGGGGCATAGCATGATTTTTGTTTTGTTTTGTTAGCTATTAAAGATTTTATTTTTAGCTATTCCATGGCTTCTCTACTGGAAAACAATTGTTTTGCTGCAGCTGGTAAATTTTTAAGAAGCATGTTTAATTAAAATGCCCATTCCTAAGAAAAAGGGAGGGAGAGAGGGCAAAATTTTCAAAACTGAGTGCCTTAAGTTAGGCACATAAATCAGTGGCCTAATTTAAAAAAAATGTTGAATAGCCAACAGCTCCTACCAATGTCAGTGGGAACTGCTATGTACTCAGTATTTTGAAAATCAGGAGACTTATTTAAAGGTCTAAATGTGGATGTGGGTACCTAAAATTAGGCTCCTTTGTTTGAAAAGCTTGGGAAGAATTCTCTAAACCTTTAGCACACCACACCCTCATGTACTTTGTAGATGTCATATAACTAGAACCACAACTCCCTGCTCTCAGCATCTCCCAATTTCAAACACGTCTCACTTTTAAAATGTGTATTGTTCTCATTTTTCATGTCCCTTCTCCTATAAAATCACACTTTTGTGGTTTAATTCTGGGAAAAAATTTAAAACAAATATTTAGAATTTATTAAAAAAAAGACCTAAAATGACTTTTCCATAGATAATAGTTTTATTTAAATACCCATTATCTTTTGACCTACTAGGATAGAAGCATGGGGCTATTCCAATTGGAAAGGGAGGAATTTTTTACTATATAATGGTATACAACTTCCATGTCTACCTTCAATGAGTAAATTTTAGGGACGTTAATCAATCCTATTCTTCTTTTCTCCCTCTGAGTCCTATACAGTTGGTCCTGGCTGAACAGGTGAAGAGATACAAGAATAATTCCAAGAAAAAAAGATCCAGAATTTTTGAAAAATATTTGTATCTGTGAATTACGTGGCACATACAGGGTATATCTAGTCTGCAATTAGATACCCTCCCCCTTTGTAGGGTCACAGAGCCCAAGCTCCAGCCCAAGTCCAGATGTCTACAGCTCAGTTAAACAGCCCCTGAGCCCAAGCCTTGTAAGGCAAGCTAGCTGGCACAGGCCAGTCTTGGGTTTTTAATTGCAGACTAGACATTCCCATAGAGCACATATTGGGGCGATACAAAGTTTTTATCAATGAGATGATGTTCTTTGTGACTTCCTCATGCATGAGCAAGACTTTAGACGTAGAAAGTATTTATGCCACACAGTCATGTTTGCTCTCTCTCTCTCTCTCCCTATATATATATAGGGAGAGAGAGAGAGAGAGAGAGAGAGATAAGAATACAAGAACATAAGAATGGCCCTACTGGGTCAGATCAAAGGTCCATCTAGCCCAGTATCCTGTCTTCTGACAGGGGCCAGTGCCAGGTGTCCCAGAGGGAATGAACAGAACAGGTAATCATCAAGTGATCCATCCCCTGTCGCTCATTCCCAGCTTCTGGCAAACAGAGGCTAGGGACACCGTTTCTGCCCATCCTGGCTAATAGCCATTGATGAACCTATCTTTCATGAATTTATCTAGTTCTTTTTTTAACCCTGTTATGGTCTTGGCCTTCACAACATCCTCTGGCAAGGAGTTCCACAGGTTGACTGTGCATTGTGTGAAGAAATACTTCCTTTTATTTGTTTTAAACCTGCTGCCTATTAATTTCATTTGGTGACCCCTAGTTCTTGTATTATGAGAAGTAGTAAACAACACTTCCTTATCTACTTCTTCCACACCAGTCATGATTTTATAGACCTCAATCATATCTCCCCTTAGCCATCTTTTTTCCAAGCTGAAAAGTCCCAGTCTTATTAACCTTTTATCATACGGAAATATAATAATTATTATATAATAAAATAATGTGATAGTTACTCTCAGTTCCACCACTGTGAGGGAAAAATGCAGCAAAACTCGCTGCTGGCAATTTATATACTAAGAAGCTGAATGGATCCCAACTATAAATACATAATTATGCATTGTATGGGCAGAAATGGTGTTTTTCAATTCCCATATTTAATTTTACCATTGGCACATACTGAATACCATGGATCTGCTTAGAACCTGCCTGCATGGTTGAGTCTGTGAACTCCCTTGTGTGTGCATTTTCAATGACTTCAATGACTTTCAAGAATCGCAGGTATACACTATGCATCCAGTTTTTTTTCTGCATCTTTCTGGCTGTACGTCTGTAATATCATTTTTGTCTGTTTACTTAAATATTATTTTTGTGTCATTGTCCTCCGGTATTATCCATCTGCAATGCAGGCCTTGGCAGCCCTTCATTACTGACAACATTAGAATTTGCAAGAATAATTAGCTTTTCATGTTGTGTCCCTACAGAAATATATACTTAAGTTTAACACCACTCAGTTTTTCCTTCACATGTAATTTGTAGGCTGTTCAGTTGAATTCAAAGTTAATGAATCACATTGCATGTCAGTGTAGTTGTGTCTAAACCTGCCTAAAATGTGCTTACATAAACAGATCTCCAAATGTCTAATTGTCCTACATTTTCTATTGTTTGCAGTGTTCAAGCCATGTTGGTCCCAGGATATTAGAAGGGAAAATATGGGTGAGGTAATCTTTTATTGGACCAACTTCTGTTGGTGAAAGAGCTGTGTAGTTTGAAAACTTGTCTCTTTAACCAATAGAAGTTGGTCAAATAAAATATATTACCTCACCAACCTTGTCTCGCTACACTTTCTACTAATTTAACTATTACTCTCACCCCATTGTACCTGAAGAATCAGGCAGGAGATATTCTTTACATTTCATTGAGAGCTTCAGTTGTGCAGTGTACTCCATAGGTGTGTGTTACTATAACGGATTAAACAATTACTGCATGAGTAATATGTAGTTAGATATCTTTGGATGAAAAAGTTCTTTACTATAGAAATTATAGTAGGTAAGGAAATTATATCTCCCCCCCCCCCCCCGCAAAACAATTTTGTTGTCATCATTTTTGTCTGTTTTTTGTTGAAATATCAAAAATCTGAAACCAAACTTATTTTGATTTTTGGCAACTTTTAATAACCTTCAGAGTTCAGTTGTCAAAAGGTGGGGAAAAATAATTTTTCTGTTTTTTTTTGCTGAAAATCAATTTTATTTTTTTGGTGAATATTTCCATTAATGGAAAAGTTATTTTCTGTCAAATGTTTTTTACTGAAAATTTTTGGCAAGCTCTAGTAGAAATGTCAGGTAACATGATGAAAAATGGTCCAAACCTCTCTAGAAAAAGGGTAAGATAAAGGTCTGTAATATTCATTTTTGTAAAAAAGGACACAACACTTCCCACTCAGAATGCCTTATGATCTTTTGTAATGAGGGCAGAATCATGTTTTCCAATAAACAGAACTAATCTGTTGATAATGTAAGTGACAATTTTATTTGGTTTTCATTCAGAAGGATTCAAAAACTTTTTACAAGATACATGTAAAAAACCTGATTTTCAAAAAGGTAAGTGTGCAATTGAGTAAAAACAAGCTAAATGCATGTATGTAATTAGCACAACTGCATGTATAAATTGGTTCTTTGCATATGTGAATAGACAGTGAGAGTCATAAGTGGTTGTTTTTCCATGGAAAAACCTGATCGGTGCATGCAGTTTATGGCAGTTGCCCATACAGACTGGGTACACAATTGCACATGCAGCTGTACATCTGACTTTAAATATTAGACCTGAAGTAAGTACGAAGAGTCACTTCATGCATTACTGAAATGCAGCTGCCCTTGAGGTCAAATTCATCAACTGTCTAACCATGCACTATAACACTACACAGTGCTTTGGGAGAAGAAATGAAGAATAGTGCATAAAGCAGACAGCACAGGCTGTGGCTGAGGGCACAGGGACTTTTCAGGCCCTTATATCCCAGTGGATCCAGAGGGATATATCTGGGGTACTGGGACAGGAGACTGCCTCTCCTGCTTCACATGGGCAGTAGCAGCCAAGAGGAGGGTCTTATGGCAATCCCTAGATTTGGGGGTTTCTTCCACAAAGCAGCCATCATCTGCTGCAGCTGAAGTGTGTGTGGAGGTGGGGTGGGGGTAAAACAGGGCCATCCAGCTCTTTTACCAGACCTAGAGGGACCTGGTGTTGGCCCTGCCTTTCACCTGGGAAACAACAGCAGCTGGGAGGAGCCCTCCCACCCTTCTGATACCTTAATTCACTCAGCTCTGGAACTTGGACTGTGGATATATATTTTTTGTTGTTTGCCTTGCTTTCAGCGGTTGCTGCTTCTCCTTCATCCCATTCAGCCTCACTCTCCGGCCTTCACATCCTCCTACTTCCCTCCCTCAGTTTCCCTTCTCCCTTTACTCACTACCCCTCTTACTCAAAAAGTCTCTTCCTCCCTCCCCTTCGACTCCAAGTATAACCCCCACACCTAAAAACAAACAAACAAAACCCCTCTTAAACCCAGCTTTTTGTAATCTAAATAAAAGGGATAATGTGCTAACAAGAAATAAATAAAATGTGAAGCATACAGAAACCATGGTAGTAACATGACATTTGCCTGCCGTCACCTGAGCACCTTTCCTGTGTGTGGTACCATTTTTCCCTACCCTTCAGGTGTGGGTTTTTTTGTGGCTTTTTATACTGCAAGCTCTGCAGCACAGTCACTTGTCACTGTCTTTGTAGTGCTCCTCATGCCAGTGACCTTAGGATGCTACTGCAATACAAATAAATAATAGTAAAATACTCGGTTGCAGCATGTAACAACTCAAATAGGATCTTGGTCAGAATATTTGACTCCTGTTCCTGTGAAAAGTGTCATGGAATATTTTAATGCCCGCAAGTGTTCAGGACTTTAGATTTATATCATAATACATTTTTAAAATGGCTTCAGTGCCTTCCTAATGCCATGATAAGATGAGTACTGGCCTAGGGCTTGATTTGTCTCTCATTCAACTCGGTGGAAAAACTGCATTGAGTTGAATGGTTCAGGAACAAGACCATAGAAGGAAGAGTGGTATTTGCTTTTTCACCAACACCATTTTCCTCCATCCCTCAGTTTTCTTTGGAAGTCTCTCATCCTAATACTGATCAACCCTGACACCGTGTGCTGTATCTTATCTCATAAGATCACAGCCTGAGATGGTACAACCACCATCTAGTTAATAATGATAACTTTTGAAAAACTAAATCAATGTATTATATAGTGTACTATGCAAATTGCCTTTCTTCTAAACTTTCTTGATTAGCCTTATGGGGCCTCACTTCACAAACTTCCACGGAATTTGTCCCATTATGAACCAATGGTAGTTTTCAGTTCTGATTTAAAAACAAACAAACAAGTCAGCCCTTCAAGTTGCTTCCTGGATTGGTGCCAGGATAGGAAGAAAAATCAAATGTGCTCGTAGCTTTTTTGTGTTGGGCCAAATTTGTACTCTGATCCGTAATGATTAAATTATTCACATGTATGCAGTTTTTAACACTTGCTCACTTTTAGGTTGGTGGGTATAGAAAATTTAGTTTAAGATCTGTGACCAAATCCTGGCTTGTCCAGTGTATCTACTAATATTGTGCAAGTCTTAGGTATTGAGCTATCCAGTTGGGATTAGAGGTGGTTTTTTATGTAGATTAGAAAAGGGTATGTTCTAAAAGAGCCTATCTTTTTATTCTGCTTGTCCGAAAAGTTCCTAATTTTTCCCATTGGGTGGCATTTGTATAAAAAGTTACACAGGCAAATTAAGAAATCCTCATGTAACTTTCTGTGGGTGGAAAAAATAACCCCTTTCTAAAGAATTAAAAATCTACAAGCTTTCAGAGTAATAAAGTGCATGTAAGCAGGCCCGTGCCTTAGTTATAAATATATAGTTAAAATCCCTGGCTGGCAGCTGCTATACTGTACATTTATTTGTTTCACTAGTATCATAATGGTGGTATATACAATCTGGATCAAAAATATTTAGCATGCACCAATAAAGCCAAGTTAGACAGAAAAAGATCAGCTGCCTGAAGGTGTGATATCTGTAGAAAGGAGCCAAGTTAGAAAAGGGGGTTAGCCTTTCAAATGGCCAAGTTAAACAAAAGACACTTAGTGCTAAATTGCCTCCCAAAGGATTGATAAACGTTCAGGCAGGGAGTAAATTGGGGTTGGGCCATTAGTCCCAAATGGTGTCTTGTTTAACTTGGCTTTTTAGATAACTAACCCTTGTCGAATTTGGCCTTCTCTGAAGATATTCCACCTTTATATGACTAGCCTTTCCCCCCCCAAATTGGCTTTTTCGTATCTGTTAAATGGTTTTGATCAGATAGCACTTTCTCTTTTTGGTTCAGAAACAGAATTAAGCTTGGTTCAGAAAAGAATTAACTTAGTATCACACTGAGAGATGGGCTGATTTCAATAAAAAGCTAGTTTAGAATGAGACAATACAGCCAGAACAGGATTTTAACCCACTGTTTTCTGGCCCACAACAAGACTCCTTTGCCACTAGACTATATACAGAATAATTCACTGAATTTTTTGGAGGCTGAAGGAGCCCATCTAGTTATCTAAACTGAAAATAATAATACTGAAAAAAACACAGAGAAAATATTACACAAGCATTACAGATATTGATACTTGAATACATACTCATATCTGCATGCATGCATGCAAAATTTCATGAAAATCAGATACTTTAAATAGCATATGGTTTATTTTGTCAAAAAAAGATTAATTTGTAAGTTTAGTCATTTATTTCTTCTACACGATCAGACTTAAAAAGGGATATTTTCTGTACTATTCCAGCTATACAGATGAACTAAACGTCAAATGCTGCTCTTATTCAAGTTAATGGGAGTTTTGCCACTAACTTCATTGGGACCAGGATTTGGCCTTGAAAGAATTAATTTTCAACAATTGAAGTTGTCATGGCAGTAACAGATTTCCCATACAAGCTTTGTCCAGTGTGGATAGTCAAGGGCTCATTTTTTCTAACTTGACTAGAGTCAGTACTGTGACTCTAGTGCATAGGGTGTGTATGTATGAGTGTATCTGTATGGAGAAGGAATTACAGATTTATATACATTTTGATGAAGAGTAGGGACTGTCTTTTACCCTGCATTGGGACAGTGCCTAGCTCAATGGGACACCAATACTTGCTGGGGACTCTGGCCGCTATTGTAGTATAAATAATAATAATTAATAAGTGTTTCATAGCTCAGAGAAAGTATTCTGTTACTGTGGGATATACAGTAAACTGGTAACATGTTGTTCCAATATAGTAATGTATGCTTTACATGATTTACTAATATAGTTCTTTGCATAGACTTATAATGAAAACAGGGATGTGCATTATTATTCCATCATATTCCACACCTTTTAGCAGACTGTAATGGAATTCACATATATTCTCTGCTTCCCTACTTGAAAGCCTCTCATACGTTACGAAAATGCCTCTGCATTTGACAGTAGAATTCAATATATAAGGACACAATCAGCTGTCTTGTGTTTCCTTAAGAGCAGTCTCATTTCAAAACAGTTTTTAGAATTTCCACAGAGAACAAATAAGAATTGTTTCTTGTTTCAACAACTCTTATCCCTTGAAGTATCTTTAGCTGTAAGTTAACTAGAGCTCTCCTCCAAAGTCCTCTGTATTGACTAAATGGATGTAAAATTGATGATAGGCGAAGGAATTTTTTAAAACAATTAAACAGGAATTCTTTAATACAGCACTATATTATACAAAGTGGCTTTTAATTAGCTGTCAGAAAGAAGTATGTCCCCTTGTAAGTGTTTCATTTTCTGTTGGAAAATGTCAGAGTGGAATAAATAGGAGGTGAAAAGTGTATTGATTCAAATCAAAAAGAAAAATCATACAAAATCTGCAGTGAAATTATGTAGAGTTCAGAAAGACAGGACTGAGTATGAATGAACGGTTAGAGGATCATTGATAACAAAAGCAACAAACCAGTTTTTAGCAACTAGATTTATTTTTGTGTTACCCAACATACAACAAAAATAAATCCACATTCTTTATTTAGAGTTACATGTGCCAGATAATTTCACTTCAAGTTCTGGATTTGGAAGTATTCCATTCCAGACCTCCTCATATATTTTGTAAGAAAAATGAAGGTACAAGAAAGGGGATGGTGAATGGACTCTGATATTAAAATTATCTTCATTTTCTTTCAGGAGAGTACATAACTGCTACAAATGCCGTCAGTGCAGCTTTACAGCTGTTGACACTCAGTCACTACTAGAGCACTTCAACACTGTGCATTGTCAGGAGATGGACATCAGTACAGCAAATGGGGAAGACAGTCATGGTATGTCTGCTATCAAGGAAGAGCCCAAAATTGACCTAAAGGTCTACAGTCTGATCAATCCAGACCCCAAAATGGGGGAGCCCATTTCTGACAGTATAGTGAAGAGGGAAAAGCTAGAAGATAAGGAAGTGCTCAAGGAGAAAGGTTGGACTGACAGCTCCAATGATGATCTTCGCAGTGTGACCTGGAGAGGAACAGACATTTTGAGGGGAAGTCCATCATACACACAAACAAGCTTAGGCCTCCTGACCCCAGTGTCTGTTGGCCAAGAGCAGCCAAAGCCGTTAAGGGATAGTCCAAACGTAGAAGCTGCCCACCTTGCACGGCCTATTTATGGCTTGGCTGTTGAGACCAAGGGATTCCTGCAGGGGGTGCCAGCAGGAGGCGGAGAGAAATCTGGACCACTCACTCATCAATATCCTGGATCAGGCGATAACAAATCAAAGGACGAATCCCAGTCCCTGTTACGGGTAGGAAGCTTTCCTTTGTTACACTGAATGCATGCATATCGTGTTTACTTTCAACTACTCATTTCTTTAATTTTGGAATGGTACTTTATTTTCAAGGGCACTTTATTAAAATCAGTCTAAAAGATTCAAACTTTTAGAGCTACATTGGCAGGTAATAGTTCACAAGCATTTGTATAAAACATGTACCAGATGCAGTAGGAAGCAATTGTTTGTCTTTGCCATTAGCTCTGACTGAATTTTGGTTAATCATTCCTGCTGATTATGCAAGAATCTGATACATTTGGCGAAGAAAGGTTTAGAACCCCAGAAGGCTGCACATCTGTTATATTAACACATCTAATCACCTCTTAAATTTTGAGATGGGGTGACAGCGCATACTGAAGCGAGATATCATAGTATTAAACAGCTAAAATGTGAAATATGAGTCAAATATTAATAAAGAAATGTAATTGGGGAGGGAGAGTTAAAACATGTAAAGTACATGTTAACTTTGACATTTGTCTGGTTGGCTTGTCGAAGAAGAAGAAGAAAAAAAGGAACTGAGGAAATGTCAAAAGAGAGAGAAATTCTGTATCTTACTGTACATTCTCATCCTATCCTCAAAATAAAACTGAACTAGTTCTCTCTCTGAACAAATCGCACCTGTGCATACAAAGGGCTTCCCTTCACTCTTTTACTGTATGTACTTTGCCCTGTGAAGGAAGTTTGAGTTTCAGATAACTCACTAATTCTGAGGAGGAGGTTAGTGGCCCGGGGAAATAACTGTCTTTCTCTCTGAGTCAGCACTGGGTTTTCACTAGGTTCCATTTCCCATCTGAACTCCTAGAAAGTTGCTGCAGTTGCTTTCAGTTTACATACAAAGGTGATTTTGAAACTCAGCTGGTATTGAGAATGGAAATAATGATTAGCTGCTTTTCTTTATTCTCTCTTTAAGGACATTTAGAATCAAAATCCAGTACAATATGTCAGAAGGGTAAAGAGAAGGCAAATGTATTTTTCAGCAGTCTTCTATAATATATTTATAAAAAATCTTTTGAGCTGTTTAAGTCACTAGAGTCTAAAACTTGACAATTGTGCTAATTCTCAATAATTTATTTATAATTTAAAAGCTTCATGCATCTGAATGGAACCAAAGCATTATATATTGTATAAAGCCGTGAAATGTCACTGACATCATCTCTCAGCTTAATTATTTGAATAGTGACATGGAAGGCTTTCTGTGGGAAGATCTGGGTTGGGGACAATTGTGTATGGGAGCTTCATATATAGTACACGAGTTGCTTTTCTCCTCTGTTTATCAGTATTTTTTTTTAAAAATCCTGATTAGAGGTGAAATTTACCCTGACAGAAGGAACCACTTATATCCCACTTAAGCTCTATTTAGTGGGACTTAGGCATGCATAGACCTTTTGTTGGCTATCTCCACAGGGACCACTGTTACCCTGGGAGGCTAGCCAGTTGAGACTAAATTTTATTTGTTTTTGCACAGGCTAAACCTCATTGTCTATTTAAAAAAAAAAAACATGCAAAGGAATCTGGTAACATGCTGCATTAGCGCTGTGAAAACCACTTATACTCCTCTGGCTGTGCCTGAAACCTAAAAATAATACCACTTTAGTTCTTCGATTTACCTGATTTTTTTACCACTGGAGAAGGCAGAGGAGGAAAGATTATGCTGGGCAATTTTTATGGTTGGCTCAACAAGAAATTCAAATATAAATATACATTTAAAGGTTCTTCACGGAAAGGTGCTAATGTGATGAGGTTTTCAAACCCATATTTTGGGTTTGAATGGATTGCTTTTCAGAGGTGCTGAATTCCTGCAGTTCCCATTGACTTCTAAAATCATTGTCCTCTGAACATGCAGTCTGCTTATTTAGGTGCATAAATATGGATTCAGTTGTTAGGTTTAGGTATCCGCTTTTTAAAATTTTATCCTACATCCCAATTTCTGCTTTACATAGTTTGTAAAATGATTGTAGTAAAAGGTTAGGCTTAGTCTGCACTGATTAGGGAAACTATGTTGGCACCTTACAGGGAAGAATTACCTTTAAATACAGTTAATGCTAGTTGAACTCCACTGGACACAGAACCTAATTGAACATGTCTTTCCCTTAACCCCCATTTCTTTTTATTTTCATGATTCCATTTTTCTTCTGTGAAGACTGGAGAGGGGGCTTATGTCAGCTAGCCTAAGACAGTCATCTTTTTACTCGGACACTATGTCAGTGGACTCCTGGAACATGCTGGACCGAGTTCATACACATCATAAGACATACTTATGTTTCATAACTATTGAGGGAAGAAGGCTATAGTGAGACTTTAGCCTTCATTTTGGGAGTTCTCAGGGCGAATGGAACTTGAGGGTTTAGTGCTAATTCAGATTCAGAGCTGAATCAGGTCAGTGCGAAAAGAACCCCCAAAATTCCTGATTCAGTTCATTGAGGGCAGAATTGTGCAGTGAAACCCTGGCTCTGTTAAAGTCAAAAACAAAACTTGGACTTCTGTGGGGCTAGAATTTCACCCAAAGGCATCTTTGCCGCTGACATTCTGAAGGATTAGAATGTCAATTGATCCAAGCAGAAGAGTTCTTTAGATTAATTCTGCTGCCTCCTCTTCATTTCCAGAAATCTAAAGTTTTTCTAGTCAACACTGATTGTACCCAGTAAATTAAAAAACAAGAATGTTCTTTATTGTTTGAACATATCTTACTTGATTGTCCTCTTAGGAAAAAGAGCATGTAAGACTGTAACGTGAAGCAATGATTTAGGTACTAAAAGCTGGCATGCCCCAACCAGTGCTTCTAGCTGGTACAAGTCTCTAAAGTTATATCAGTAGTTTGAATTCAAGGTTGTGCGTGCTAGGGCCACTTGTTGACAAAAAGGCAAAATTTACACTACTTCTATTATTCTGTTTAGATGACAGAGACTGTCATTTCATGTTTTTGAAAAACTGACTTGAACAGAACAGTTTTAATCTGGGGAGACCCAGTCGGAAGCACTGAATATATAACGTGATCAAAGGGGAAAAATCGCATGTGTCTGTTTTTGTGTTCCCCCCCAGTGGTTCCCATTTACTAAGAAAGCTTTGAAATGATTTTAACAGTTATAAGGATAGTTTTCACTTTTCATCTTTGGACTTCACTTTTGAGACTGGGTTGGCAGTGCTAGTCACACTTTTTACAGATGAGGTAACTGAGTCGCTGAGAAGCTTAGAGACCAGCCCCGGATCACGTGGCAAATCAGTGGCAGAACCAGTATCAGAATTTTGTCCTTGTGACTCCCATTGCTCACTCCCTCCCTGTTCTGTTTTGAGTGGTGTTGCATGAAGTTTAAGTGGTCAAGGAATTTGGCTTATTTAATTGTTTTTAAAGTGTGTATAAATGCATATGGAATATACATAGCAATTATTATTTCTGGGAAGATATTTACATAATGCAAGTTGTGTTGCAAGCTGTATATTGTATATTCAGTGTACTCTTTGGAAACACAGCCCCATAGTTTTTTAATCACAGCTGATGAGGGAATGCTTATAGATAAAACTGTGCATAAATAGAATTTGTTGTAGAATCAGCTAATGCAAGGGGTACAGAATTTATCCAACAGCAGAAAAATAAATAGAGGATAATATCACAAGCAAGTTTTCTAGGTGTTTGTTTTATAGTATATCTCCGATGGTTGACATGTGGTTACAATGTCAGAAATAATAAAAATCGATTGAAAAAAGGTGGAAAATTTTATATATTATAATTTTGTCAACAAAATTGTCTCATAAGTACAATACATTTGTAAGCCTTCATGTTTTGTAACCTGCCTATATGCTGCTTTGCTGCTCTCATTCTACCTGTGATGGCCACCTGCCCCCCACAATGTGTCATTTAGTGGATTCTTCATGGGAGAAGGTTGTGTAGGATTTCATTGCATCCTTTCAGGAGACTGAGATATTGTAATGATGGCAGTTCATACAATGCACGTGCAAACACATGTGGATAGTGGGCACACCTCCTGCCCCCCCAGACAATTAGAGAGAGTTTTCAGGCTGCTCATGTGTGAGTGAATCTTTCTCAGGGACTTGTTACCAGGGCCTACTGTTTTTGCCGCCCCAAGCAGTGTGCCAAATTGTCGCCGCGGATAGCGGGGGCAGTCCATGTGCCGTTAGGGTGGCACGCGCATTTCCACAGCGGCCGCAATTTGGCAGCAGCTTCTGTCTTCAGCTGGAAGACAGAAGCCACCAAACTGCCGCCGTGGGCAGTTGAACATTGACGCTGCCGCCGAATTGCTGCCTCCGTGGAAACGCGCTTGCCGCCCTAATGGCACACGGACTGCCCCCGCCCTCTGTGGCGGCAATTCGGCGCGCTGCTTGGGGGCAAAACCACACAGACTGCCGCCCGTTGCAGATTGCCGCCCCAAGCACCTGCTTGGAATGTTGGTGCCTGGAGCCGGCTCTGTTTGTTACACTTCTCTGAGTAGCTTTAATTTTATTTTTCTTATTAAAATGTTTCCAGTAACTGTATTTACAGGCTATCTGTATGTTTTGTAAATGGGAATACAAAAAAAAAAATCCCTCTTCATGGAACAATGTAGATGTTAACCCTCTCTTCCTTAGAGTAACTGAATTTATAGTTTAAAGATTTGTTGACACTGGATGAGTCTATTGAGATGCAAAAATGTTCCTTTCGTGTGGGAGGGAACATTGGCAGCCAGCAGAAGATGAGCCAAGCAGCATTGTTTAGTGCTTTGACAACTCTGATTCTGGACAGTAGGAACTCTTTTCCTAAACTGATTTTAAATGAAGTGTCCTCTTTGATTATGTTTTGATGCTGCAGTACCAAGTTTTCCACAGTGTAGACACACAGAGGTGCAACGTGATCCTGTTAATTTACACACACAGACCTATTTAGCATACAATGCTATCTGTGCACAAGGGGATGTGCAAATGTTACTGCAACATTTTCATATGCATGCATAAAATCACAGACCCTGATGTCTTCTAATGTCGTCCATTTCTGAAAGTGTCATACATATTATGGCCTATTTGCAGTAATTTCATATAAAACATATGTAATATGAGAAAAAACGAGGAGTACTTGTGGCACCTTAGAGACTAACAAATTTATTTGGGCATAAGCTTTCGTGGGCTACAGCCCACTTCTTCATATGCATGGAGTGGGGAAAAAAAAACAGTACGCAGGTGTATATATACACAATACATGAAAAGATGGGAGTTGCCTACTGTTTTTTCCCCTACTCCATGCATCTGATGAAGTGGGTTTTAGCCCACGAAAGCTTATGCCCAAATAAATTTGTTAGCCTCTAAGGTGCCACAAGGACTCTTCATTGCTTTTTGCTGATACAGACTAACACGGTTACCATACTGAAACCTGTAATATGAGAGAGGGTCAATGGAGCAAATTGTAATAAATGGAGATCTTGGACAGCAATATTTAAGTCTTGACTAAAATATGTTAAAATTTGCTATAGATGTTTTCTTTTGAGGCATAACCCTTGGGGGGCTGAACACTCTCAACTTTTCCATGGAACGGAGGGCACTCAGCAACACATGCTACAAGAAAGCATTGTATTTCAAGACTGATTCAATTTACCTCAAGAATAGTTGGTTATTGTTCAGCCTGTGATATTTACACTTCAAATGTTCCATATTCTGTTCTGTTCTGTATATGTTCTGTATATGTTCCATATTTTGTTCTGTATATAACTATCTAGAGCTGGTTAATTTTTTAAATTATGAATTTCTGCTGGACCAATCATGATTCCACCCCTTCACCTTTTTCTTAACAGGCCAAAGAGCAGGTTGATTTGTTTTCAAAGTTTGAAAGAAAAAAAAAGATGCAATTTTCGCTTAGTTACTTAAAAGTAACTATGTAGTAAATATCATACATAATTTTCCCTATAGTGAATCACTGGATAGTTTATACTGCATTTTGAATTATTGATCCCTGTTTAACTGTGAGAGAGACTTTCAAAGGCTTATGTGCCCAACAACCTCTGTAACTCACTGGAAATTGCTCACTCCCCTGTGTGCTTTTGAAACTATTCCTCCTGTGTATAAACATCAGATTGTTGGCTCTAGAAGGATAGCAAATCTTATAAGTGAATCCTGCTTGCACTGAAGTCGGTAGATTTGCTGCTGACTTTAACAGGAGGAGCAAACCCTGCATGAGAGAATATACAAAATGTGTTCTTAAAAGTCTTGGTAGCATTAACAGATGTACATAATCACTGGGGAATACAATGCAATGAATACCTTTTTTTAAGCTGGAGTATTTTTATGCTGATTTGTAGAATTAAATTTAAGAAGAGTATAATTGTTCCTTTTTTGCTTTAGTTGGTAGATTTCTTGGACACTGTATCCTTGTCCCCCACTTTCTTAAAAAGTACCCCTCTAAAGAAGAAACAACTGAAACAGTTTCTCTTTAGCTGCATCTCATTTTTTTTCCATTTCCTCTGACTCCGTAAGGGATCTTTCAGGAAGTATTTATAGTCAAGGCCATTCATTGCCATACGGGTCCTCTAATTAACTCAGGGAAACTCAGCAGGCACTATGTCTTACTAATGCACATTGCTATGTTAGGTCAAAGAACTGCTAAGCTCTTTCAGTTTTGTTAAAAGCACCTGTTTCTACAATTCAGAGTTTGAGGTGGTGGGGGGGTTAATTTTTAAGTATAAAATAGAACCTGGAAAATTTAAATTATCATCTGACAAGCAAAGTGTCAGAGTAAAGATAGGACTTGATTAGAAACAGTTTTGAAACCTTGATTTCCTGCACAAAACCGGAGAACGGTAAAATTCCCTTGTTGGTGAATGGGCTACAAGTGAAGTTAAACTAACTTTATAAAGGTTTGAAATAGCTTAGAAACAAACATGTGTTTGGCTCCTTTTAGTAACTACTGGAACAAACCCACAAGAAAATTGAATGTTTTGCATTACTCATCATGACACAGTGATCAAATAGGACTAGAATATAACTTCAAAAAAATGTTAACCTGCCCAGTTAAATAGATGTTTCTGGTTCATGAGAATTGAATTGAAACATAGTCGACTGGGGACGGGTTGTCACATGGAAAGAGGGCCCCACCTTTTGGATATATACCCACCCAGAGTTGCGTACATTTCTGTCACTGGGGGCAGGGAATGAGTAAAAATGTATTAGACAGTAAAATCATTATTTGGGTGTGGCACAGTAATAATACAGTGGGTGGATGTTTGCATCAAAAACGCTGAGGAAAAGGTGAATCAGTCTGCAGAACAAAGAGCAATAAGCATTAAGTTACAAGCCTCCTGGCCTTTTAGTAAGCAACAGTATATACAGAAGTTGCTAGGATCAATAGCAAAATAATTCTAGCAGAGAAAACCAGATTCTCGATTTAAGATGAGCTGCATCATTTGTCTTGTTGAGTCAATAACGAAGACAAAAGCCACCCTACATTCTATAATGAAACAAATGGCTGATATGGATTGAAATTAAGAATCACATATCATTAATTGAACCTTTATATTCCCATCATTAGTCAGATACCAGAACTGCTCTTATTCTCAGTGGTTTGGTAGTTAGCTGATCAACATAATTTCTTCAGTAAGAAGAAGCAAAATATTATGCATACTGGTTTCTAAAGTAATACTGGTTGAATCATGGTCTCATTATTTGAACTTGTGAGAAAGAATTGTCATTAATATAATATGGATTTTGAAGTGAATATGATTTTATGGTAATTATGTAATTTTATAAAATACATGTGTAGACTATTAGGAAGAAAATATGATGAATAATAACTTTGCTTACATGTCACTGATTACTTAGTGCTATGTTTTCTGATCAGATCAACATCTTTTGTAACATGTGTTGCTATTAAGTTCATTTGAGTCCTGGGGAGAAGGTCATTGGCTGGTTTAATTCTTATAGCTCCATTAACTTCAGTGGAACATTGACAATTTTCACCAGCTGGTGATCTGCCTCTGTTCTTTTTTTAGCTGTCAATTTTAATTTATTTATTGACAAAGGGCCCAACCCTGCAAACCTTACTTCTGAGAATAGTACCATTCATTTCAGTAGGACTAATCATCTGAGTAAAGATTATTCACAATAAGTAGGGTTTCAGGAACAGACCTAAAATCAAAGCAACATCTTTTATCCAGGCTTCAAATGGTTTACTACGTTTTAACTTTTAACTTGTGCTACTCTCTTATAGTATCAGTTATAACTATAGCCTAATTATTGTTTTAAATAAAATACTGTGATAGTACCAAACAAATACAGCTGTGAGCACTGCACACATAAACAAAACTGAGTGTTATATGTAAACTATATAATTCTTAGATTTTTCAATGGCAAGGGCTCTTTAAATTTGGAAGTAAGAAGTTTGCACTATTCAGACTAATTTTATCAATTATTAAACTTATCAAAAGTTTTGAGAAGTAAAATAAGCACATTATAATAATTTATTTTTAGGTGCATCGGTGTTTAGCATTAGATTATATATTTCCAGTGAAATGAAAGTTTGTATTTTACATACAAACTAAGGACCAAATTCTGCCAAATTGAATTCAATAGGAAGAGCACACTCATGTCCGAGGGCAGAATTTATTGCTAATTTTGTAGATTTTTTTCAATGGAAAATTAAATTTCATAGATAAATGCAGGCGAGGATTATACATAATTTTGTTTTTGCCTGAAGTAGAATGGCGTTGAACAGTGAAAAGTGGCATGAAGATACATCTAACACTGGGGTCGGCAACCTTTCAGAAGTGGTGTGCCGAGTCTTCATTTAATCACTCTAATTAATCACTGTGCCAGTAATACATTTTAACATTTTTAGAAGGTCTCTTTCTAGAAGTCTATAATATATAACTAAACGATTGTTGTATGTAAAGTAAATAAGGTTTTTAAAATGTTTAAGAAGCTTCATTTAAAATTAAAATAAAATGTGGAGCTCCCCGGACCGGTGGCCAGGACCCATCAGTGTGAGTGCCACTGAAAATCAGCTTGCGTGCCACCTTCAGCACGCTTGCCACAGGTTGCCTACCCCTGATCTAACATATGGAAGGAAGTACAGTTGTTCTTTGTGTTGAATTTCAGATATCCTTTGTACATGAATTTTTACTAATTAAAAGAAAGACTAAATATAAATGTTAGAGGAGGAATATTGTGATAGGCTACAAATAAGTGCTTAATCTATTGGACTAGGAATGCATAGCCATAATTTTAATTAATTTGAAGGAATCCAGACGCTGTGCATATCTGAATGAGTTTCAAAATAGTAAAGATTTAAAAACAGATTTGTAAATAAACAGTGCACACTCATGTTCTGTTGATTTTTCATAGCTATTTTATCCAGAGGTTAATGTTTCCAGTTAAAAAATGCCCACTATGGGAAATAGTTTTGGTGTGTGCACAGATATGTGCAGAAACAGAAGAAATGTAAGTATATCTATATAAAATTTATAGATATACACATAGCAGGTGCTGAGGAACTTCCCTTGTTACCTAAGAACTGATCAAAATAGATATATGCATGTAGCTACTTTTAATATGGTCTAATGATCCTTATTTTAAGATCTCTATTGTAGCAAGGTTGATATAGTGGAGAGCTTCTCATCATATATATTTCATTTATGTCTTGTACTGAATTCTCTTTCTAAAATACATGCATATAACCATTGGATAGTTCTTTTGATGTTTTGCTACTTGTTCCTTTGAGAAGTATTCTGAGTATTTTAAAATGTCACATGGATTGCCAGTATATGTTTCAATGTCCTACCTCTATAATTAAAAAAAAAAAGTGATGTGTGTATGTATATGTAGTATATTATATTTGAGATATGACATCATTTATTTAAAGTTGAATTAAAACCACAGAGCAAGATTGTGCCTGGCCACTGG
Source organism: Malaclemys terrapin pileata (assembly GCF_027887155.1). Taxonomy (NCBI): domain Eukaryota; kingdom Metazoa; phylum Chordata; order Testudines; family Emydidae; genus Malaclemys; species Malaclemys terrapin. The sequence continues at coordinate 27,163,115 of NC_071506.1, forward strand.
AGGAGTGTGCAGTACTGTAGAGGAAACAAAGAGCCTTTTCTTTGCGTTGGTTTCCAAAGGGGGCGGTGTGATGGGGACCATGGTCACACAAGTCCACTGCAGGGGATGCTAGAGTTAGCAGTGTGGCCTGGTGACTGAGCTTCCCTGTAGCTCTTGCTGAGGTTGTGCATCTCAGCATTGCCCCAGTGCAAACAAGCCTATGCAGTATGGCATATATTTTAAAATTAATGATACTGCTTTGGTGCAGAGCAATACTGCCCAAAGGGAAGTAGCAGGAGGCATTCTGTCTAGGGCAGGGGCAGACAAACTTTTTGGCCTGAGGGCCGCATTGGGTTTCAGAAATTGTATGGAGGGCCGGTTAGCAGAGGCTGTGCCTCCCCAACCAGTCAGGCATGGCCTACCCCCCCTCATCCGACCCCCCCCCCGACACACATTTCTCGCCCCCTGACGGCCCCCGCCCGGGACCCCTGCCCCATCCACCCCTCCTGCTCTCCCTGACCACCCCCGGACCCCCTGCCCCTAACTGCCCCCCCACCCCATCCAACCCCCCTCTTCCTTCCTGACTGTCCCCCCGGGACCCCTGCCCCATCCAACCACCTCTTCTCCCTGACCACCCCCAGACGCTCTGGCCCAAACTGCCGCCCACCACCCCATCCAACCAACCCCTCTCCTTCCTGACTGCCCCCCCCGGACCTCTGCTCCATCCACCCTCCCTTCTCCCTGTTCCCTGACCGCCCCCAGAGCCCCCACCCCTGATTGCCCCCTGTTGCCCCATCCAATTGCCCCCCCCCGGAGCCCTTCCCCATCTAACCACCCCTCTCCCTGACCATCCCTGGAACCCCCACCACATTCGACCCCCCCGTTCCCCGCCCTCTGACCGCCCCCACTCCTATCTACACCTCTGGCCCCTGACCACCCCCCAAACTCCCCTGCCTTCTATCCAACCCTCCACCCCTGCTCCCTGCCCCTTTACCGCGCTGCCTGGACCACCGGTGGCTGGCAACGCTATAGCCGTGCTGCCCGGTTGGAGCCAGCCACGCACCACGCAGCACAGGGCACCGGATCAGGCCAGGCTCTGCAGCTGCGCTACCCCAGGAGCTCACAGCCCCACTGCCCAGAGCATTGCGCCCGCAGCACAGTGAGCTGAGGCTGTGGGGGAGGGAGGGCAGCGGGGGAGGGGTCGGGGGCTAGCCTCCAGGGCCAGGAGCTCAGGGACCGAGCAGGATGGTCCCACGGGCTGGATGTGGCCTGTGGGCCGTAGTTTGCCCACTTTTGGTCTAGGGGAAGGGATAGCTCAGTGGTTTGAGCATTGGCCTGCTAAACTCAGGGTTGTGAGTTCAATCCTTGAGGGGGCCACCTAGGGATCTAGGTCAAAATCAGTAATTGGTCCTGCTAGTGAGGGCAGGGGGCTGGACTTGATGACCTTTCAAGGTCCTTTCCAGTTCTAGGAGATGGGATGGGATAGCGCTCTCAGTCATGCAGAGGATGCAGGCCCACAGTGGATTGTAGCAGTTGCACCCTGTGTGATTGGCCAGTTCATGCTAGTGCCCTTTTCTCATGGAGAGGAAGGATAGGCCAGTAATCCGAGTATTAGCTTGGGACTTGGGAGACCTGGGGTTCGGTTTCTTGTTTTGATGCAGACTCCCTGTGAGATCTTGGCCAAGTCCTTTAGTCTCTCTAATTCAGTTTCCTATCTATGAAATGAGGATAATAGCACTTCCCTACCTCACATGGGTGTTGTGAATGTAAATACACTAATGATTGTGAGGTACACAGATACTACTGTAAAATGGGCCATATAAGTACGTTAACTAGATAAGACCACGCTCCTTTCACAGAGCCCCCCCGGCCCCAAAAGAAATTACATGGAATTTGAAAGCTAATATTTTGATTAGACATGTTGGGCTTCTTTTTTCCCTGCAGAAAATTTCAGTGAAAAATTGAAAACTGAAATATATCTTCCCCAAACTGAAATATTGTGATTAAGGAATGCCACTGCTGTGCCTCATGGGAAATTGTAGTTCAAATGCCTCATGATCCCATTCTTCTATAGGCTGGGCCCCTTGGTTTGACTACATCTCCCATGATGCATACAGTTTCCCCCTCCCCCAGATGTTAATGTGAGGCAGTGCATCATGGGAGATGAAGCCCAACTGGGGAGCCCAGCACTGGAGTATAATGGAGAGATGAGGCAACTGAATTACAGCTCCCATGAGGAACTGTGGCAACATATCCCAAAAATCAATCTCTGTTTTTGAGCAAAACCCAACCGTTTTTCAGATTTTGAGCATTCATTTTTTCATTGAAAATTTGAATTTTTTTCTTGAGATGCTTTTTGAGAGAATTTCTTTAAAAAATAATTCCATCCAAATAGTTTTTATGGAAAAAATTTGACCAGCCCTAATTTTTTATGGTGCAAATTCTGTTTATTAGCTTTAATTCCACAGCACACATTGTAAATAGAATAACATGAATTCTGGCCTGTTTTACTTACCACAAATATATAGGCTGTTATATACATGCTAAAAGAATTACATATTTGAAAAAAAAATGAGAATGTTTCATGCAAGATTGGAAACACCATGGGGTAAGATTCTGAAACCTTCGCTTATATGGAATAGCACCTTACTCTATGAGTGGTCTCACTGAGGTCAGCGAGGGGCTATTCAATGTGAGTAAGCATGTCAATCTGCTTCTGTTTTCAGAATTAACAAATGCTGTGATGTCACATTGTGCTTGAAGGACCCGATCTATCTCCCACTGAAGTGAATGAAAACGTTGCTGTTGACTTCAATGGAAGTTGGATCATACCTTAATTTCTGGAGTACAAGTTAAGGGGACAAAAAGTTTAGGTTGCAGGTCTAAATTTTATACTCGCTTTGTAAATGTCTCTCCTCTTCCTCATCCTGAACAGAGAGATCATGCACATGGAGCAGGAGGTTCATATTTCTCATTTGACTTTTGACCTCATTTCGGCTTGTGCACTCCTGAGGTACAAACTACCTATTTTCACATATGGGAAGAAGTCTTTAACAATTGGTTATTCTGTAGTCTTTAATCATGTCAGTTGCCTTCAGCACTTGCTAGGAGTAAAATTCCACCCAGTACATTTTAACATGGATTGTATCACATGCTGTTTCTTCTTTGAAGAAGTTTATTATCTGAAATTTGTGCTTAAATAATAATAAATACTAATAAAAGAAATAATCAGAGCAGTTGTCAAGGATTTTGTTATGAATGGGGACAAGGAGAGATGCAAACAAGCTGGAAATGGGTTTAATTCACATGTTATTTTGGGAGCCTGCAATTTCTGGTGAGAAAAAGGCATATTTTAGGTCTAATTCCTCCTTTTTTTGGCATGGAACGATGCCTGCCTGTTTTGTTCAATCAGATGTTCAAATGAGAACTTTGGATGCTTACAACTAATTTTAGTAGATGGGGTGCAAATTTCTTCTGATGCCACAAATAGAGTCTGATCACAGCTGTTTCACTACGATTATAAAAATTAAATCTGTGAATCATTTGAACTGTATTTACTGGTTGCAGAGGAATAAAACTCATCCCACAAAAATATCTTGCATCTTTTCCCCCAAATTAGGCACATCATTGTTCATGTGCAGTGTATTTTAAGTATAATGTAGTCACAATGCCAAAGTATTTTAAAAAATCCCCCCAAAACAGAGACCTTGTTCAATTGAATATCGCATGCTTTTATGAAGAAATTGCATCTCTTTGTGGTGGGATAAATCTTTGAGCTTGTTCTGAAATTACTGTAAATCACACACAAACCTCTTCAGACTTAATAGAAAAGCTTAAAAACTTCACTGGAACTTGGGCACTTCAAAGCTCTCACCACTCTAGTCTGTACATGACTAAAAGGCTGTAAGGCAGATAGTACAAGGTAAGAACATTCAAATCAAAGAGAGATTTAATATACCACTATTATATCCTTTATAAGACATTTGGAGAATAAAATCTCTAAATATTAATGGGTTTCTTTTCCTGATGCATGCATGTACATTAACTGCCTTTAATGTTCCTGGTGTTAGGCCCTTAAATTGTAAGGGGAGAAATATACCCTCTGGTATACACTATATGTTTCTTTGATACTTGAAGATGGATACTCTCATAACCCCAAATTGACTTTGAATTAGAAGTATTGAAAAGCTTGTATTGTGAAACTAGGTTCAGTCAATCTTTTTTTTTTTTTTTTTTTTTTTTTTTTTTTAAGGAAAGCACTAGGGTTACCTAGGGAGATGGTGGAATCTCCATCCTTAGAGGCTTTTAAGGCCCGTTTGACAAAGCCCTGGCTAGGATGATTTAGTTGGTGTTGGTCCTGTTTTGAGCAGGGGGTTGGACTAGATGACCTCCTGAGGTCTCTTCCAAACCTAATCTTTTATGATTCTATGATTCTTCTGAATTCAATTAACACAGTAAACTGTGAGGGTCATTTTGGCATTTCACTCTGTGGCTAATAATGAAGAGAGACAATCTGTATGTGTGTGTGCATTGTTTGTAGTATGTCACCTGGTAGTGAATTACTAACATTATTTTATATATTACTGCACTGGACAAATAAGCATAAAGATTTTCCTTTTGTTTAAATTCTTATAAACCCTGGGATACTGGGTCGATGGGGGGAAGGAGTTAATGGAAATCTTGATTAAAGTCTTTCAGGCTTCAAGGCTTCTGGTTCTTGTAAACAACTTGGCACTTACACATGTATTTTTTGTGTTTTTTACTAGTCTGTTTACTGGTTTTAAAATAAGAACCAAAATAAGAAAAGTCAGTAGAATTTTTTTAATTAAAAAAAATGAAAAAGCTTTTCCACTGATCACAGGAACTTCTGCAGTTATTTAGCAAGATGTTTTATAGGACCAATGTTAATCATTTTAAAAGCAAAGAGTATGTTCTGAGTGTACTGATTTTTCCATTACTGAAAATTACTTTCTGTTTAGCAGAAGTCTTAAATCTGGGTTGGTTTTAAATAGTTCCTTTTATGCCTAAACTTAATCTTCACTTAATCAATTTGCCCTTGCCTTCTAATAGCTAACTAAACTGTTGAAGGGTACAGGTCCTTGCAATGGATATCCATAACAACTGTCAGCTCAGATTTGATTTAGAAACTCCGTTTCCAAGATAGAAGAGATAATTGGTGTTTGTTAATCTTGATCCTTCAGCCTGGCCTGTTCTGGTTTGACGGTCCAGTAAATGACTAAATTACACTATCTGACATGAGACCCAGATTCAGTCAGTACAGATCTTGGACTTTTTGCTTCTGGATGTCTCAAGTTCCTGCAGTAGGTATTGCATTAGACTTCCTGGCCCTTGTGGCCAGCATTGGTATAGACCAGATTGTTTTCTCAAATACAGAATTTAAATTTGTGAATAGGAATCTCAGTATGAAGGCTTAGTCATTGTTACAGGTACTTGAAAGCTCTCTTCCTGCTATTCTAGTTAGGATGGATGAACCACAAGAGTATTCAGGCTCTGCTTCCTAAGACATCTCACAGCTGTACAGAGAGAGCACTTTTAAACGCACAAGGTTGAAAAATGTTTTGTCTATTACTATTTCATAGCTCCTTAATAGGGAGTTTGGATTTTGAAAGCATTAGAAAATTAACTCTCTCACAAGCATATCCATCCACCCATCTGGAGTGAGTTCAGGAGAGATGCCCAGCACTTTGAGAGTTACAGAAAGAGCTCAGCAAATATGTTCAGTTCCATTCTTTGCCTGTGAATGTGTGCTGTCTCCAAATTCCCGCGGTGTACTACTTACATCAGTAATGTAGAAATCTGCTGCCCTCTCTGTCTTTGTGTAAAAGTTGCAAAGAAAGAGGACATTTCTTTTGGTTTACTGGGATTCTTGGGATTCGTCTTGGGATTCTCTTAATTATTCATTGTGGTTGGGTTTTCTCCCTCTTCTTCCTTATTTACACCTCTCTTCTTTTTATATATTTTTGTCATCATTCATCTGTGGAACTCATGTCTCAGTAGCAGAGCTGGTTGAAATTTTCTTGATTTTGAGTTTTTGACAAGACATTTTTTGACAACTCCCTGAAGTTGTTCAGGTTTTTCAACCCACTTCACTTAGCAACCATTTGCTCAATGGATATATAACTAAGACAGAAATGGGAGTCTCCTGAGAGGGAGAGATTGTTCAAAACTTGGTAAACCCTCATTAAAGTCTGTCTTCATTAATGCCTATTATCATGCATGTAGTCTGTACGTGACATGGGAATTTTCTTACCCAAAGTGTAGGTACTGATTTCTTCAGTCAGTACCATTTAACAAACTTTTGCCAGGAGTAAGGAGAAGTGTTAGAACGGATCAGAAACACAAGTGAATAGAATGTTTAATAAAGCTCCAAATTGATAGGTTGGCAGGGAATGCCCTTGGGTTGGATCTGTCCCAAAAGTTCCTTTTGTGATTGAATGACTCTGAATAGGTAGCCCTGACTATAGACTGGTGGAAGTATTCATTATGGAAAGACCAACTTTTGGTTAGTGGACAAAGTTATCATACTTTCCTCTACAGTCTGGCCAATATCAAAATACTTTAATCTAATTTCAGACTTTGTAATACACTGTCTATCGGATATAGCCATATGGATTCAAATAGCACTTTGCTTGCCATCTGCTGATAGAGGAAAGTGAGATTCTAATTTAAAATGAAAAAAATACTTTTCTGTCTGAAATGTGGTAAGATGCCTTTACTAGTTGTTTGTACTGCCATTATTATTGATTGTACTGCATTAAGGGGTTGTGTTAATTTGATCAAAGTCTGTTTTCAATCTGATAATTATGAGCTTTTGGTTTACAAAAATACCAGTAGTAATTCAGTGATGACTATTAATAGCCATAAAGTATTTGGAAAATAATGCTCTTTAACTCTTAAAATATTTGATAATTACAGCTTCTTTTACAAAATGGCAGTAATTGCAAAAACTTTCTGTTGTTCAAATGTATGAGTGCCAGAAATCAGAAAGGCCTTAATAATTGTTAACAGAAACTATTTTTTTAAAGGGCTGCAAGAACATGTTTCCTTTTTAACAGATAAGATAGAGGCAGGGGACAGGAATTCATTCTCAATACAAAGACAGCTCTTGTTTTTTAGAGCTGACTGGGGAATTCTGATTTCTGGGTTCTAGTCCCAGAAGTGCCACTAATTCCCTTTCTGGTCTTGGGAAAGTCACTTCCAGTCAGTTTACAGTTTTGCAAGTTGCTGCTATTTGTGAGAGCCTTCATTTTTGAACCTTACCTGTCTGTTTTATAATACTGCACAGCTGGAAACACATAGGGCCTGATCTTCAAAGCTGCTAAGCAACTATAAATGCTTTTGCCTTCACTTGGGGATTGTTCCTCAGCTGGTGTAAATTATCATAGCTCCATTGACTCTAGTGGAGCTAAGATAGTTTACATAGAGGAGGAACTGCTTCCTGAAGTTGTGGGTGCTCCTTACTTCTGCAAATCAGGCCCTAATTGTCTCTGGTTTTGTGCCCAAAATTAACAGACATGCTTGAAATTTCATGTCTTAACCTCTCTCCTCATCAGTTTCCCCATCTGTGAAATGGGGTAATAATACTTATCTATCTAACCAGTGTGTTAAATTGATGGTGTTTGTCAATAGTATTTAGATTGTGTCATAATTAATTGTTATTTATAAACATTTGGATTGCTGCAGATGAAATATGAGATATAAGTGCAACGAATAATAAATACTCAAATATATATTCTAATAAACTTTAGGTAATATAATATATTCTGCATCAGTTCTCAAAATATTTAACTACTAACTAATACTCACCTGGGCTCTTACTCATGGTGAATAACACCTTATTTGCCACTGATTTCACTAGTACTTTTGGAACAGATAAAACAAAATTTATACAATAAATATATCATGAGCTATTTTCCTATAAAAATAACGATTAAATTGTGGGATTTTAATGTATTAAGACAATCACAATGTTTTTTTTTTTTCTGGTTCTATAGCAGTTGGGCTATTGATTTGCCAAAGGTTAGGATGTGAGGAATATAGGGAATAAAATGCTGTTTGTGTTTGAGGATAAGCAATATAAAAAAGCACAATTTGTCCCATGTACTGCATACAGAAGGAATGTCTCAAATTCCTGTGTTCTGTGTTATAAAATAAAGAGTTATGAGATGTGTGAGTGATGCCTTTATCTGTTAATATAACTAATCCCCTACTGTTGTGTATTGTGATATTTCTGACACTAGTTATTCCTTAGTGCACTTAGTGGTGTTTGCAGTAATTTTTGCCATGTCACTGAAGACTGAAGACAGTGGGACCGTGCATTTTTAGATCGTTGGATCTGAATATTTGCTGAGCATAATGTGAAATATGTGAAATATGTATGTGTATATTGATTGTTTCACATTATGCATTGGCATTTTTTTTTAAGATCGGGCTGCAGAAGCCACTTACAAAGCCCATCACACTACAAAACGTTCTTCAGTCATCTAACAATCCCACATTTACAATGCTTTGAAATTTGTACTATGGCTTATACAATGTAGGAATTTGTGATTGATCTGTCTGTTTGCCCAGGTATGTTTCTGTGTGTATACATTAACAGTTATGTGGACTTTTCAGCCTGTTGTTTTCCTTACAGTGTAGTTTGTTTATCCATTTGATTGCAGCATGAGAGTGAATAGGAAATGGATATAGGTTATCCAAACTGATTACCTGTTTATTATAAAAATAATTAAGTTGCATAGGAATGGGAATGTGGTCTAGTGGTTAGAGCAGGAGGGAGCCAGGACTACTGGATTCTGTTCCAGTGTCTGGCTTTGACTAAGCTGAATGATTTGGGGCACCTGACATAACCCCTCTTTGCCTTAATTTGCTCATTTTATTACCAGGGGCATGGAGATAATTAATGTTAATAAAGTGCTTTGAGAGCCTTGGATATGAGGTACAGTAGAAGTGGAAATTATTATTACTAATTACTGAAATTGTATATGTTTAATACACATGTATTTTCTTATATTAGAGCCACTATTTTACAATGACAGCTTTGGCTTACTCAGGCATGATTGCACTTCTGACATGAACAAACGGTTTTGAAACCAGTCATGTTAGGTCAAGATAGCGAGAACAGCATATGGTAATGAGGTTGGAACTGTATAAACAACATGCTTGTAACACTGGACTAGGGAAATGACAGTGTCATTCTCACTCCTTAAACATCATCAGCATGCTATTCCCCTTGTCCCTCAGGATGACAGAATTTATTGAAACAGTTTATTTTCAACACATGGTTGATCTCTTTGTCTATATCTGTGCTTTGTTATGGGCTTTATGCATGAGCCTTGAGAAACTTGCTCAGCCTTTTATCTCCCTACCATGTAAATTCTGTGATTTGTTAGACATACCTGGGGGAAAAAAAAAAACGTAGATGATTAAGTTGTATACAAAAAGAAGAACAGGAGTACTTGTGGCACCTTAGAGACTAACAAATGCTCTAATAAATTTGTTAGTCTCTAAGGTGCCACAAGTACTCCTGTTCTTCTTTTTGCGGATACAGACTAACACGGCTGTTACTCTGTAAGTTGTATACAGTTAGTGTCAAATGAAAAAAGGACGGAGTGAATGTAGGGTGCGTATAAAAGACTAGTCCATGCCTTCTCAGATATGTTTATGACATTTTCCCAGCTGAAGAAAGGAGAACATAGGGATTTTAGGTGCCCTTTGAGAAACCTCACAGAACATTTAATTAGAAAAGCCTCACCAATGGGTATTTTTATTATGTTTGGGTACTTATGCATGTAAGTATATGTGTAAATGTGCATATCCAGAGCATGTACATAAGTTTATATGGATATAGTCTCTGTGTGTACAATATGTACCATATATACGAGACATAGCACTTAAGTGAACTACAAGACTATACAGACATTAAGGAAGTGAATGAAAGCATGGTAACAAGGAGAATGAAATGTAAGAGGTTTGTGATGTCATCTGTGTGTCAAAATGCTATTAGAGCCTTAGCATTGTTTTCCTGCTCTATGTACTGTATGTTTAACAGCAGAGTAAAATAATTATACTTTGTGTTGATGTATATCGTTTACATTACATTTCTTTCTCTAAGAGGGATTACCTAGATGACTTCTCAAGAGAGAATGTTATTTGTTTTTGCAGCTTTGAAAGTTTTTGTGGCTATACTGGTTGTTCCCTAGTTCTCAAAAGGAGGAAATCCCCATGATCTTTTTGTAGTTTTAAAAGCCATTTTTACTGAGAAAATGGATTTTGATTGGCTTGTAGGGCCAAGGCTGAGTGACTTCAACCCCCCTAGACTTCAAGTGGAGTAAAGAATAGTCAGGGTAAGATTTTCAAGGTATGTAGGTATCTTAACTGCAGATAAGTATATGTAGTAGGATTTTCAAAATCCCGGTAGGTGCCTATCTGATCTTTTGGTTCTTTAACATCTTTGAAAATGCCCTGTCAGTGGCCAGCTAGATCATACCTTGAATGCCTTAAAAAATTCATGAGCACTTCCCTCTTCCTCAGCTACAACTAAGGTGAATGTGGCTGAAGAAGCACCAAATATGAAAAGTACCAACACTCTAAATGTCATCTGCAAGTGAAAAAATTCTTGGGGTTATTTTTTGTGTAGCTTGACATCTGAAGGGAGCTATATTTCACAGCTCTGATGTCATTACAGGTGTTCTAGTCACTGAAGCTCTCTAGTGATGTCATAGTTGTGAACTAGGGCTATTTTTCTGTAGCTAGCAGTATGTTCTTAACTATTTCTGCACATACATTTTATGCTGCACAGTTTAAATGTAATTCATGCACCAGAGTGACTAATATATCTCCTGTCTGTACTAATTTATCATTGTGATAACTTGGTGACTTAAAAAACTGCATCTACAGGACCATATGCCCCACCAGGACTAGGATAGATACAGAGTACGAGATCAACTATTGTATAAACATGTTATTATTGTAATATATATGGGGTTGTGAGATACAAAGTGTCCAGACCACACCCTACCATTTGCAAGAAAAAATTCAGTTGAAAGAGTCAATTAAACTCTGTTAATAATGTTACCAGTAGAAATGACTGAATATTTGGGTGAAATTTTTCCAAAAAATGTTAGTTTGTAATTCCATTTTTGTAAAAAAATTAAAATTTTAAAATAATATAATAATGGGAAATAATTTTTGATCAGCTCTATATTTGGCTAGAAAGCAGGATGACATTTTTGTGATTTTTTGTTTGTTTGTTTGGTGTTGACATTTGAATTTTCCAGCCAACATTGAGCAACAAAAATTGAATTGGAAGGAGGATCTAAAGCAAGTAGCTCATGATTATAACTGCACCAGACATGACACAACTGGTTAGTGTGTATTTTTCCTGATATTTGTGTGGTCTCCAAGGTTACCCATAGATACCTTGGGTACATTTGTAGTGAACAAAAAGGGTAATAAATATGCCAGCTACACAGGGATGGAGAGAACAGTTGAAGAGAGCCTCTGAAATTGCTGTGGAAAACAGTATAATGACAGCAGCAAGAAGGAAAGTTGGAAAGCAGAGTCTCCTAAGGAAGTTGTCTGAATATAGCCAGGGAAACAGATTGTATTTGGAAGATACAATTTATATTGTAGAAGAGAGGGTCTTGGGTACAAGGTGAAACTCAAAACAGGAATTGGGTACAAGTAAACAACTTCAGTGGAATCTTGTAACGTCTTTTGATTGCCATATTTAAGCTGGAATATCAAGTAAAAGGGCTAAAGGATGAGCTCAGAGGCAAAAACAAAAACAAACAAGACACTAGGCTGCAGGCAGAGCTTTGGGACCCTCCCACCTTGCAGGGTCCTAGAGCCTTGGCTCCAGTCTGAGCCCGAATGTCTGCACTGCAATTAAACAGGCCCGCAAGGCCAAGCTCTGCGAGCTTGAGTCAGCTGGCACGGGCCAGCTGTGGGTTTTTAATTGTGGTGTAGACATACCCTTTGGGACAACTATGCTAACAGCCATGATGCCTCCAAATAGAGAGAGTAGCTAGCGCCCATGCATTCAATGACCTTTCCATCAGCTGCTGCTTGAGAGAATTTGTCTGTTGATCAGAAAAAGCAGTTTGGCTTCCAACAAAAATGCTAGTGAGATTCCACTATGGCTGAAACTGTGTAGTTATTCTATAAAATAATTATTTTTAAATGAATAGTCCATTCATTGAATGCAATTTTAAATGACTAGGGTGACATTTCTTTGAAGAAAGAAGCAATGTACAGCCTTGGGAGAATTTAGCCATATTTTCATTATTGTTCATGTACAGTGTAATTTTAGTCATATTCTAGAAGTCTGTCTAAAGCAGTATTAAATTGAGTGTTTTGTTAAGAGGACAGACAAAATGAGAGACATAATTCCAAACTGACAGCAGGCTTTTCTCTGGGGACCACTTTGAGAAGTTTGAGGGTGAAAGAGGTCCAGAAAGGTAACCTGGGAGGAAAACAGAGGGAGTGAGATGTGTACGTTAGTGAAGGTGTGGGGAGATAACTGGGTCCTTCAATGTGAATAAAGAGACTTTTCCTTTTAATGGGTTAACTCAGTGGTGGGCAACCTGTGGCCCACCAGCCACAGGTTGCCCACCACTGAGTTAACAGGTAGACAGTCAGAGAAACTTGATCCATAGGAGATTTGAGGCAAATCAAGGTTTAGAAGAGCTGTGTACACAAAGGAGAGAACTGCACCGGGAAGTTAAGGCAGCACCTGGAGAAGTTACCTAAATGACTGTTTCAGTCTTAATGCAATAATATTTTGTTCACTTCTACATTCCTATCCTAAACTGTGAAGGGAACATCAAATTATAGTAAATCTGTTAGTATCTATGATGTGTAAAGATAACTCACATGTTTAAATCAGATAAACAGTGACCAAAAGTTCTCTTTGGTGGCTTATGTGAAATCTTTGGTGGTATCGGTCTAAATCTTACTGGCATTAGCAGTACAGAAAAAACACCTTGAAAAGTGACATCCTTCTGAGTACATTCAGTGGAGGGTTCTGGGATTGAAAAACAACTGAGCCTCCATTATGTTATTGTTACTTTTAGATGACGCCTTCACAGGTCAAATGTTGACACATTTAGTTGTAATGTCGGTAAATCAAACAACAACAGAAGCCCACTGCACATCATATTTTTAGTGAGTGAAGTTAAAATCATTAAACTACTTTTATCTTGTGTGCATGTTAAAGCCTCTTTATTATACCTGAGGGTTGTGCAAATCAGATATAGTTAGAATAAACAAGCATGGGAGCACCTTGATTTGACATAAAACATTGTATATGACTTTTAAAGAAAGCCCTCTAGAGCTGCCTAACTAATACATATGTTAGATCTGCCTCAGGCTTTCTTAGCATACACTATATGGTAATAACATGCAGGACATGGATTTTTTACAAAGAACTTCATTTAGATGACACAGACATAACAATCTCTGAGGTATGTGTGATGAAAACTGTTTTTCAGCATACATGGTGGATGCTATAATTTGGAACCGTAAAACTGAAAGGTTAGTGAGGTCTTACTGCTAATTACTTATGATTAAGTGATGGGTGCGGATAGCAGTTAAAAAAGAATAGAATGCTTCAAATGATGAGCAAAAAGGGCTACGTGACCAGTTTCTCATGATTCAGTAATCTTCGCTATACACGCATCCATCATCCAGTTTGGATACAAGAATGGGAGGTAATCTTGGGGCGCAGACATTGAGATTCTGTCATATTTAGGAACATTCTAAGGAGATGGGTAAAGTAAAACACATAGGGCCTGATTTTCACTAGTGTCACTTTGCACTGATCTGAGAGCGTAAAGATGCTTTAAAGCAAGGGTCCTTTACAAAGTGCCAGAGCAGTATAAGGAACTCCTAGTGAGCTGAGAATCTGGCCCATAGTACACCATGAACTGGTTTCAAAAGCACTGCAATTATTTTGTTATTAATAAATAACACTTTGCAGTACTACAGTACTTTCCATCCAAGGATTTCCTAATCTTATCCTGCCCCAAGCACCAATCATTCACAGACAAATTAAAACAAGCAAAACACCTGTTTTTTTGAGGCACTCACAACAAGAATATTCTCCACTTGTTTCAACGTCAGTGGTTAGTAAACTTGCATGGTTTTCAGAACTAAGAGCGATCAGTGATGCTGGTGTACAAACAAAGCTGGGGACAGCCGGCAAAGGAGTTTACTGTTACACAAGTATCAGCCATGTTAATTTCAGCTCCATTGAAAACAAGAAGAAAAGAGCTTGCAAGTTGAAAGGCAACGGGGGGAGTATTTTTCATGTTTCTAGAAGACGATTGCATACAGCAGATAGCTGAAATATACTACGGTATTATCAAGGGCAAACGTGGACATGCAGTTTTCTACGAAAGTGCCTCCAAATGGCCAGGTTTGGGTGGCAATTTTTGAGTGTGTCAAAGTTGTTCCATTGTTTCCTTATATGAATGGCTTTCTCTAATCTTTCTTTTATGCTGTTGCGCAACCCCTCTTTAACTGATCCCTTTCCATGGCAGTAGTGTTTCCCTGGGCTTCTCCACACTACTGACATACATAGTATTCCAGGACCGAGTTTTTAAAAAGGGGGATCTGTTCCTTTAAAGCTCTCCAAGATAGAGCTTGTGCTGGTGCTGCTAAATATCTTCAGGCAGCAAAGTGGGTTTAAACCCTTGATAGAGTCTAATGATAAAAGTCTGGTCTTACCCTTTTTAGGGGAAGCAATCATGTGTCTCCTATTTATAGTTATAAGAACATTTTTATAGCAGCAGATAACTTCTCCACCCCCAAAATTACATGGTAACAGTTATTGCTTAGAAGCTGGGGTTCTTGCAGCAATATGGGGAAAACCTTTCTTAACATCTCTATGTTTATTACTGCAGTTACAGGATGGTTATTCTGTTAGTTCTTAAATGATATGTGAATTCTTTGTGGTGTCCTGTTTACTGACTAATATGTTTCTTATCTCATTTGTATGTTACCTTTCTCCCCTAAATCTCACATCTCACAGCAACTGGGAAACCAGTACTGCAATACCGTGTTCTTATTCCTCCATAGGAAGGTGTAAGAGTGAGATTATAGGTAATAAAGTTACTTGAGCAGTTGGATCCATTAAGCATATATGGCATCTCTGCACATTGAATAAACACTCTGTGTAATTTATGAAATAATGGTAATGTTAACAATGTGATAAAAGATTCGCCACACACCAAGTAATGTAGGTCAAATTTAGCACAAAAGCGATTCACAGTGGAGAAATTATAATTCATCATTTTCCTCCCCTCTTACCCTCCAAAGGGAACAACGGGACTCTGCAGGGGCACAAAGGTCTGGCTGCTATGATCCCTTTGGAAGAACAGGGCCTATGCATTTTCTACAAAGAACATGATGTATGATTCCCAGTGCTGCTTTACTATGACACCTTGCAACTCTTGAGGTGAAAAGATCATTAGGTGTCAACATTTGTTCTTCATCTCATCTTTGTCATTCAGACTCGTATATTTCTTCAGCTGTTTAAAGTGTTAACTTGAAGAAATGGGATCTGTGAGAATATTCCCGAAACTAATTTACATGCTGGCATAATTTGAGCTTGCTTTTGATCCTTGTTCTCTAGGAGTAAAGAACCATGTTGGGGGAATGTTTGGAGACTACTTGGGAATCCACTCAGAACCCACCAAGAATAATCTACACTGTTGTCAAACATGTAGAGCATTGTCTAGATTACGATTTAAAGGTGTGGTGATAGAACATGTTGTTCTAACTAACATGTTCTAAATACCTAGAGTAGACAAACAAGGTGGAAGAGGTAATATCTTTTATTGGACCAACTTCTGTTGATGAGAGAGACAAGCTTTCCAGCAGTGTGCATTGTGTACCATAGATGTAATTAATACGTTCTAACAACATGCTTTATATTCTAGTCTGGACAAGGTCCATCAGACTTTGTCAGTCATTTTATTCATTGGTTAGCTTGTCTAACAAGGTGTCACCTTTGACAATCACATTCCAATCCAATACTGGATATCCCCCCTAGATAATGGTTTGTGACAACAACTGTGATCAATGTCTGAGTTACAGCGTCACCTGACCAATCCATTAGTATATCACCATCAGCAAAAGACGCAAAGAAGCCAAGATTGGTAGCAGCATAACAATCCCATTTTTTATACCCAAAATAAAGTATTTTAAGAGTTAGACTAAAAACATATCAACACTTTTGGGGACTTGGCCTTTTAATTATTATTGTGTAAGGATAATTTTTGTTAAGCGTATAGCTGTATTAAGGGAAATGAAGCAGTGAAAAGATTTTTTTTTTAATTCGCCCTCCAACTAAACCATTGGTTTAGTGATTAGCACAGGAGCCTTTTACATTGTGTTTTGAGCTCAGTTCCCTGGCTGCAGTTCACTCAACCTTGACGTAAATCTGAAATAAGTACTTTGTGAGAGGTTAGCCTTTTGTGCAGGGTGTGTGAGAAATCCTGCCTGACCAGGTTTGTTACAGAAACCAGTGTCAAATTGCCTTGCCCCAAGTGTTTGAATATGAAAGCGGGAGGGACGGGGGAAGAAAGGGAAAAAAAACTTTTAAAGAATATCCTCACTCTCAACTACTGAAAGGCTAATTATTCTGAAAAACTAGTGTTTAAACTTATACTATTTTAGCAATCATATGACTATGTCTGGCACCATCAAGAAATCCTTTTGATGATTTACAGTACGCAGGTACAGTAGATGAGTATGTCATTCATAGAATCCTCATTCTACGTATTTCTTGTCGAGGCTGGTAGCTTTTAATTTAATCTATTTGATCATGCTATTTGCCTTAGGTGATCAGCAACCTTTCATGTAAATCTTAGCCAATCTCATAAAACTAATGGAGAGGGGGAAAAAAACACAGGAGCTGTAGTCATGCCTTCACTGTTGATGTCAGCAGTGTCATAAGAAGGCAGATAAGGTATGTGATCCTCCCTTTTTATATGGTACATCTCCTCCCTTATGCTTTTTTTTTTTTTTTTTTTTTAAAGAAACTATAAGTTATATCCTTTGGAAATGGAAACAATATATTATCTTATTACCTCAGGGTCCTTTACTTGAAAAGCCTATTGAAAACATTTAGTCAGACTTCCATGCAGTCTAGAAGCAGATTTTTCCCAATTAGCTTTAAAACCGAGTTTCTGTATTCTCCTGTTTCTTTTAGCAACCTTTATGTTAATTGGAGTTATGCATTAGTTGAGGCCTTTTGTATAAACTCTGTCATGCATGGCAGTTAGATCAGTACATGTGCTTGGAGGTTTGTGTGTGTGTTGCTTTTTTTTTTTATTGGAATTTTTTGACAGAGCGATCATACTAATTGTAGTATTATGTTAAAGACTGACAGTGTTTCTTGCAAGTAATATGGACTCTGAATTAACAGAACAACAAGTGACTGGAATCTGAGGAGAGGGACAAGAAGCAAGAGGCTCTGTTCAAGCAAACTGTGAGAGTAAATGGAATGCTTCAGAAGTGAAACACGCTGCAAAGGGGCTAGCAGTCTCTCACAAGCTGTGATTTATTTAATGGAAGGATTGACTTCAGGGGTTTTGGCTCATGCGCCATGTTGTTTTTTTTCCTTTTGATCCTTTAGTTTCTCAAGTGCTGGAATTATTTCTAGTAGGAACAAACTAGTGAGAAACTCACACCTTTAAGGCCATTTTCTCCTGACTACTAGTTTTCTTGTGCTTCCCCTCTTGAAGTCTTGGTGAAGGTGCAGTCTGCATTTGAATTAGTCAGTCTATATACAAATAACAGAACACTTTCTTTCCTTTGTAATTAACTCTTTGAGGCCCTAATTCGGATTTTTTGATTTACAAGAATTGGTGGCATCCATGTTCCCCCCAGTGCATGAATAATACATTTTCAGCTGGCATTGTACATTAAAAAAGCAAAACTGCTCATCTTGGTACATTCCAATGCAGTTGCAGTCATCATGCTTTTATAGCCACCTTGCATAAACGTATAACATCTGAGTATTCAGTACTCTTTCAATCTAGTATGTTGTTCCAGACTTCCGGGATATAATTTTTAATATTTTTTATCATTCCCATAAAAAGAAAGAAAGAAAGAAAGAAAAATGTTATTAAGGAAAAGTTAGACTTGCATGGTTCAGCAGTCAGAAATCAGGAAAAGACAATGTTAAAGTTGCTCACATCCTCTTAACTCTGCCTGCTTGGTTATATAACAGTTTTTAATTACATGATTGCAGACTATTTCTCAAATATAGAGTACAATACAGTTTTTTCAAAAGCCTTCCTTACTAGGTGTAGATGAACTCTGACCTTATTCTTTATTAAATGTCTCTATGCGCCTAGGCTAGCCAAACATGTACACAGTGAAGCCTTCCTTAGGTGCACTGTTTACATGTTTGAGGCCTGATTCTGATACCGTTGCTCATTTGAAACATCCAACCATGCAGATTCAATGCAGGATCAATGCCCCCGATTGCCGGGGGGTGGAGAGGGGAGGCTGTTATGTTAAACCTTTGCCTATGTTTCCCTTTCCCCTTTTAAAAATATTGAGTATTTGAGTATTTTCATTCGTTTGAGCTCATCCCTTCCTGTCTTTCCTTCTGTCTTGATATAGTCCAGGTACCCTCCTGCCACTGTGCATCTTACCCACTCCTAGTCCTCTCCTGATTCATCCCGCTCCATGCCTTACCCTATGTGATGCAATTTGTTCTGCATTGTTTTTTTAATATTGCAGTAGTGCCCAAAGATCCTAATGGGCCCCATTGTGCTAGGTGCTGCACAGACATATAAGACCTGGTCCTTGGCCTAAACAATTTCCAATCTAATTGAATCTAATACCCATGTGAGGAAAAAAGAAATAAACAGCCATCAGGTATAGGTCAAAAGACTGAAGCCTTCTCTGAGACCCCAGAAACAAGTTGCAGAGGTAATTTTTTTTTCTCATTCTCTGGTTGATTGATTAGATAATAATGCTTTTAATAAATTAGATCAGTGTTTCGTAAACTTGGGACGCTGCTTGTGTAGGGAAAACCCCTGGCGGGCCAGGCCGGTTTGTTTACCTGCCCCGTCCGCAGGTTCCGCCGATCGCGGCTCCCACTGGCCGTGGTTCGCTGCTGCAGGCCAATGGGAGCTGCTGGAAGCGGCGTGTGAAGTGGCGTGGGCCGAAGGACATACTGGCCGCCGCTTCCAGCAGCTCCCAACCGGCCCGGCCCGCCAGGGGCTTTCCCTACACAAGTGGCGTCCCAAGTTTGGGAAACACTGAATTAGATGATCAATACTGGTGCCCCTCAAATGCTGAGAGAAATTATTCCTGTAAAAGATATGTCACTATCTTACTATCAGTCTCCCTCTCTCTCAGGAATTGGGTATGAATTCTCTTTGGAGAGTGTTGCCATTAGTGAGGATGGCACTTATTACCTGCGTCACTTAGGAGAGAGCATTGCTCAGCATTCGAATGGGTGACAGGACTCCTGGGTTTGATTCCTCCTTCTATGAAAGCGAATCACAATCTCTCTATGTCTCAGTTTACTCCTCTAAGAAATGTGCCTCATGCCTAGATTCCACAGTAATAGATGGCTTATAAACACCTCCACTAGATAAATGGTTATATTAATACCTACTTCATAAATAAAGCTTGCTGTTAAATTTCAAATTCTGATTTATTTTTTTTGTTTTTGGTGACAGAAAAAGAAGGCACACATTTCTTTGTGAAAATTTTCACAGAAAATGTTCCCATTTTTTGATGACCTAGCTTTACTCATAAGCATGTTGTGGGGATTAATTAATCTTCCCTTTGTGTTGACTGCACTTTGAGATCCTTGGATTGAAGATTCTTTATGAGTACAAGTATTGTTACTATATACTTGTGATAAATATTCATTTTAAAAATAAAATCTGTAAAAAGTATGGCTTTGCCTTTTGATTTTACAGTAGCTCTCGCTTTATCAAAACGTGTGAGAGGATATGGGATGCCGGGGCCTAGAACCTTATTCTTCACTTTATAATCAATTCCAATGCAGCCAGGTTGAGGTTTTACTGTGGTGCTAATCAGCCAAAATGACTTTGTTATATTTAACTGATGCTGTTTAATATATCAACAATCAAAATGGGGGCAAAAAGAGCCATTGTATTCATTAACCCTGTTGACTGTCAGGGTAAGTATCATCAGAGCGCTATCTGTTGGCTATATTTGTTGGCTATCACTTCAGGACATCGCTAGTGATCTGTTTCATTTGGGCCTGGAATGTTTGTCTGGGATGCACCTGAGATTGTCACAGTTTGAAGGATACAACCATTACTTATGATAAAGTGCACATTGAGTTTATATGGAACCACATATGGAGGAATGTACAATTCAACTTGTGTGAAGTTGGCAGAACCTGACTAAATGAGGGGATTGAATAAATCCTCCACCATCTGACATTAATGCAGAATTTTGTGAGGTAATCTTCAACAGTGCTATTCATGATAGATCCCAAGCAGAGCTTTGGGTCTCCTTAAATTGGATGGCACAGTAAAAACCTTGAATGCTGAGTTCTGTATGCCATAGTGGGCTTTAAACACAGACACTCCTCCATTTATGGGTGCAATATTTGTAGCATTTTCCTTTCTTAGTATAGGGAATAATACAAATACTGTGACTGAAAGGAAATACTGCAGCATGTAAACATCCTTTAGTTTTAATAGCACAGACGGTACAAAGTCACTTGGGATGTCACATATCTTGCTAATAACTTAGCATCATGCTTGTCTGGACTAGTGAATTCATTAAAAAAGGTCCTTTTTTTTATGTTGTTCCTTTGTTGTTTGTAGGCTCTATTAACAAATGCTCCTGTGCATTGTTATGATTACATCTACCTTTGCAGTGGGCCTGTGGTGTTGTCTTTCACCACACCTTTTGCACAGGAGTAGTGTAGATTATCTATGTCTTCAATTTTCATTATTCTTCCCACATTAACACTGAAGGAAACCTAAGGGTGATTGGGCAATTTACTTTCTAATCTTGCTTGAACACTCCTCTGGGTGTTAGACTTCAAAATAGATGTGGATATTAAAACTTTCAGATAGAAATCCAAGATATTTTAGACTACAAGCCAGTGCAAATGTACAGGGCAATTAGGCTAAGGTTGGGTGGATGTAATACGGTCAACTTTAGAAGAAACAAATGCAAGCAATATTAATGTGCATGAGAGAGAATGCTGTTCAGAATGACTGCCCTGTGCATGCCCACCAATATTAAAACTGTGAAGAATCTATGTAGAGAAGAGATTTTCTTTCCCATATAGGTTCATGCTTCATCACAGATTGTGAAAATATATAACACCAGCTGGCCTTGACTGTGAAAAACAATTAAATACACATTGCATTTATTGATATTAATAGATTAAATAGAGTAAAACAATCATAAGAACAAAATTGGAGGGATCCCATATTTACTTCCATCACAGTTCAGAATTATCAAGAGACTTGGCCAAACTCACTTAACTTGGAGCGGGTGGGGCTGGGGCGGGAAAGCAAACTGTAGCTTTGATGAGATTTTTAAGTCAATGTTTTTTCACACTTGACATAACTAGATTTCTCCTCATGCTGCTCCCCCTTCACCTCAACCCAATGTAGTTATACTGTTGCTCAGGCTTCAAGGGCTGTTTGATGGAACTGAAGGCTCAGAAATGCTCTCTAAGTAATGGGATCCATACAAATGAGGGTTGAATTGAGGTAGAGTGTCTCTGCAAAATTAGTCGGGTAAAGAATTTCAAATCCCTTTTTTATCGCTACATTAGCATTCTAAAGAATTCATTTCCATTGTTAGTAATAGTGAGACCCTTACAATTGCTTTGTCATAAGCAGAAACAGAGCTATATATCTGACAATTTAAGCTTCAGCTGCTTTAAAAAAAACCCATATATATGTAATTTCATAAATCTATACAGAAGAGTTATGATCATATTATGGATTTGGAAATTTTAATTGGCCAGAAACATAGTGGATAGATGAGGAAAATGTAGTGATTAAAAATTGCTTAATAGTATGAAAAATAGTATCTCTGAGGTTAGCCCAGTGATTCCAAGAATGAGTGCTTGTTGATGCTAATTGCTAATCATTTGTTTTGGATTAGTGAGTGATATTGAGAGGAAATGAAATATTAGCACCAATGGGTTAACATATTTATCATTTAACAGTTCAAATGGTCATTAATGTTTTAAAGCATATGATACTCATATCACCACAAAATGTATATTAATTGGTTAGCAGCCTATGTTTTTATAGTTATTTTTTGGATTTATTCCATTTACTAAACAAGGTCTGTAATTTAAATACCCTTAAAAATTTAATACTATTATTTCAAACCAGAGCTCAGAGGTTTATGAGCACCAACCCTCTCAAAGGGTCACTGTCAAGACTGACAGGCCCCCACATGTATTTTCCCTCCCTTAAAACTTACATTTATTTTTGCATTTAATTGTTCTTCGGATGGCGAATAAAATGATCAGCTCTGTCAAAAGAAATGCTTGTTGACTGGGTGACCCAGAATCATCAAAGCTGCAGTGGTGAGTTTGTTGTTATTAAATGGCTTCTGTGTATATCACATTGTCTCTTTCCTTTCCTTTCAATTCTATTCTTGTTATCTAAAAGAAAATTGAATTTGACGAGATTCCTGTTTTCTGAAGTGCGCTGTCATTTCTCCCCATTTGCCAGTTATTATCCTTTTTGGTTTGTTGCTCAGAGGTCACTCATTGAAGCAGATGGGATTTTAATACTGTTACAGCTCTCTTTTTGGAAGGCTGTTTTCCCCTTCCTCTCTTCAATACAAATTTCAGGTCTGTTATCCTTGATAGTATTACTTTAACTTTTAATAAAACGTTGGGCCCTATCCTTTGACATATTAGATACTTCTTCATTAGCTCATTGGATTGGGCTTCTTGAGCATAAATCCAGCAGAGTTGTTACAGGTCACGTTAAAAAGGTGTATAGTGTATATAAAAATATGTAACTATAATATGTATGCACAAGTTATACAGTGGGCGCCCATTCTAGTTTTGGAGTTATTTCCCATATTATGTATATGGATATCTGCTGGAATTGTTAATGCCTCTAAAAATTAAATGACCTTTGTAAGTGTCCCCATTGTATGTATGCTGATTACCCTCTACCCCAGCATTTACATGTTGCTCGGGGTGGAAATGGAACTAGCAAGTCATTTGCCCATCATCATCCTGACCACTTTCTTTGTGTTCCACCCCCCACCCCACCTTTTGTGAGTTTAGATTGTAAACTTTTCAGAGCAGGAACTGTCTTTTCCTGTGTGAAATGGTTTATATCTGCATACCCATACAGAAAACAGTCACCTGCTAAAGACATGCATGCAACATGGGGAGTAAAATCCCTGACCCTTTGTTCCATAAACACGGGCCTCTAATACCCAAGCTAAAGGTGACACTTTATTAACTCTCCATAGCAGTGGTGCCCAACCTTATTACACAGGAGGCCCACATAAACCTGAGCACAACCTTGTCTGGGCCAAACATTCTAAACATATTTTAATAAGATTTAAAGTCACCTTATATTTTAAGTTCAGCTTGTTTCATATGTATTTAGATAGGTTGTTTCTATGTAGGTATTGACTATTTACACACTTGTGTAAGCTAAAATGATGTAAACATGACAAAACTCTAATGAATCAGACATTAGTATATTGTGTTGAAGCATGCCGCAGGCCTTATGATATGCTTTCCGTCCACCCTGCGGGCACCCCTGCTCCATAGTAAGATTTATATTGTGTCATACAGGGATAGTCAATGGAAGGCCCAAGAATCATAAACCTAAACATTTAGCAATAGTTAAATAGTCCATCCACTATTACTAGCATAGTCCATCCACTAAAACTGGTCCATTGTGATAATTCATTCAGTAAGGAATAAGTTCATGTAGTTTGACTTAGTTGCCAGGAACTGGGCCTTCCTGGCGTAAAACATCCTTTTGTTAATAGATGTGCCACAAGAGAAGAGGGGATTAAATATGCTCACTCAAAAGCTAAAGATACACTCTCTATGCATCTTCTGAGGAGAGACTATTTTAACTCCCTAAAAAACCAAGTCTTTATTATTATATATCATGTTGAGTTTAAAAATTTCCCCTGTCACTAAAACAGACTTGCTATAATAATTTGATATTTGTTTAAGTTTAAACACATTATAGTTAAACTTAACTTTAGGAGGAGTAAGGAAGAAGGGTATTTTTTTAACATGATATTTTTTTCTCTAAATCATTTTTTGGTGCTGCTTTATGAATGTGGGAATGTAGAGTACAATTCTTGCTGTTGTGAGCAGAAAATAGACTTATTGTGCTCACTTTTCATTTCCATATGTAATCATTGTGTGTGTTTTCCTATACTCCACTTTTATGTACAATAGTTTCTCCCTGTCTTTCATTAAACGGGTGCTGCCTTAGTCACTTATGCTCAAATACAAAAAGAACTGTGGCAAGACAGGGAAGTAATCCCTATCAAATTTCATAACATTTACCCCCTAGGTTTTATGTATTTGGAAAATTCTTTAAATAGTTGATGGCCTATTATGTCTCTTTTTCTCTTATATTTCCTCCTTGAAAATCTTGGTATTAATGAAGTAGACATTAAAGCTGTTGACCTGCTATACCTCCGCAGACCATCAAATTAGCTATGGTTAACTAGATAACTAAAAAGTACAGAGCTTCAGTTCCTTAAGATTACTGTAATGACTGCCTGGTGTTGAATTAATTATTGTCTAACTAGCATCTGCTGCCTATACTATATCATGGGAGAGATTAAAACAATCCTAAACATGGGAAGAGGAGGAAGAAGTACCGCAAAAGGAAATATGGGTTTGTGTGTGTGTGAGTGTGTAGGGGGACTTTTAACCTACTTTTGGCTTCTTTAAACATTGTTTATTCTCTATATTATTCTGTCTCAAACTCTCTGAAGATGAGCAGTTGTCACGTGAAGTACTCTGCAGGTAAACCGTCAGTGGAACACAAACAGCTATTACTTATCTCGGCACAGTGTTTGAGCATGTATCTGCCAGACAGCTGTCTCATTGTTTTGGAGGCTGCTCTTCTGTACATGTTTCCATGGAAAGATTGTGAGAGATCACTAACACTGTCATAATCCTCCTTTATCAGAGCTTGAGTCAGAATCATTATTCTCACCTTTCTTTCCTTTCTCTGAGTCACACTTGCAGTATTCTGGGACTAAGTTTTGATACTATTGTGATCAGTTTGTAAGGAGATTGAAGGGGATGGAATGAGATGTTGCCACTGTTTTATGAGTGATTTAATTCTTGTTTGTGCTCCATTTTATGTTGATTTTGGTAATTTCCTAGCTAACTAGTAGATGTTCCAAATAGGGCATTTGATGATCAGCAAATGTTGTTTTGCTTGTAGATGTCATTCATGTGCTGATGTGCTAAGATAGGTTCCAGACTTGTCATGGCTTTCTTTATTATTGCACCATGAGCAAATGTTGATAGATACACCTCTACCCCAATATAACGCGACCCGATATAACATGAATTCGGATATAATGCGGTAAAGCAGCGCTCCCGGGGGGGCAGGCTGCGCACTCTGGCAGATCAAAGCAAGTTTGATATAACGCAGTTTCACCTATAACGCAGTAAGATTTTTTGGCTCCCGAGGACAGTGTTACAGCGGGGTAGAGGTGTATGTCTATCACAGCCAGTTGAAAATAGAGATTCTACCATCTCTTTTTGAAATTGTGGCACTTCAGTCTTAGTGTGGCTGCTGCTGTTATGTATAAAACGTGCTATGAGGTTTTTGTAGCACTACAGTAAAATATCCACTAGAGTTTGATTTTGTGGGGAGGATGCGGGGAGGCTGCAGATGGAAGAAAAGAGAGGTTCTGATGATGCCACAGTGTATGTTTTAACAACGAGGAGTCCTTGTGGCACCTTAGAGACTAACAAATTTATTGTCTCTAATGGCTAAAACCCATTTCATCAGATGCAACTTTTGAAAAATCTTTTGTATGTTATGTGACTGGTTTTCACATGCTGAGAAAACTGAATTGTTGTAGTGCTGGTCATCATAACAGGTTTGTTTGATACTTTGTTCACTGTTGGTTAATGAACCAGAAGAACTTGCAGCACCAGTAAGAGTGGTTTGATGCTGCCAATACTGTTTTCTTGTGGCTTTATTTTCTTTTCTCTCTCTCTGACGTTGAGTTTTTCAAAATCTAGTATCCTGGTAGTGGGATCAAGGGATAAGATTTCATCAGGAAGTGCAACATAAATACATATTAAAAGGGGGAGTGAAACATTTAAATGGGAAACTGTTATTTCAACTTCTGAGCTGGCTTATTATGTTTTGATGTGTTTGGTATAATCTGAGCATAATGTATTTGCAGTTGGTAGAACTTTCAAAGAGAAGAATTGTAGTCCTTCTTCAATTGCACTTATGGTTTGTCTCTTATTAAATAGTAGTGAAACAAGATTGATATCTGTTGAACCTCGAATGTTCAGGCAACAGAAAAGACACATATGCAGTCATTTTTCTTATACATTATCTCAAGAGTATGCGATTTTACTCATATTTGGTGGAATGAGACACATCAGTAATAACACCCAATTATCACAACTACTGCAGAATCTTCAGTAAAGAACAGTTCAACACGTTTTGTTTTGTCCTATTTACTTTGTGTTAAATTAAAGTACATAGTATGGGCTTCTTCTGCCGCACACATACACCAGTTTGGAACTGCAGGGTCAGCCACTGTTATGTGAAAGATGGGCAGAAGTACAAGTCAGATCCAGCCAAATGGTTTGGCATGGATGTCTCTAGATCACACCCCAATGTCTCTCCCAAATTCCCTACCCAGCTCTGCCTTGCAGAAGCAAGTTCCTTCTCCCGCATAACAGAAAGGAATGATAAAACAATTACTCAACATGAGTCATACAGGAGATAAATCCTGAAGCATGGGCAAGAAATGTTTATCCTGTGCAGAACTATGTTAGACCAAGGATGTGGGGTTTATTTCCCTCTCCTGCACCACTCCTAAACTGTTCATTGAGACACGCTTACGTACACCTGTTGGAAGGGAAAGATCCAGGCACAACGCTTTTGAAGAACCTGCTTCAGCCACGTGAAAGTCTATAAAAGAAGTAGGATTCCCCCCTTAATCTGTATAATTTGTTTGGATCTTTCCATTGTAACGTAGCCTCCCAAATATCAAAAACATTTGTAATGTCTAGAGTAGAAGCAGATTCTGCAGCATGCTCTCCTCCATTTTGGGAGAGCAGACTGGTTATTTTATCAAAGGCTGCTTCTGTTGTTACTCCACCTCCCTACCCCCACCCCCACCCCTGAAGTATCTAGCCATGTTCCTCAGCACAGATGGTTTCTGACCATGGTCTAGCTTCAGCTCTAAGAGGAAATAGGAAAAGTTGCTAACAGTTGGAACATGTTAGCCTGTCCTCTGAGGTGCAAATAGAATTTCTCAATCCATTTGGTGTCAGGGATGTTGATTTGATTCAGCTGTACAACATTCTCGAGGCTCCTCCCAATGTTTTCTGGTGGAGGCCCTATCTTGTATGTGAACATATTATCAAATTTCTTAGGATTAGGCTTGCCACTCTCATTGTTACCTTGGGAGAAGTTCCCATTATTGGTGAAGAAGAAAGTCCAGATGATGGAATACCCACTGTAGTGTTCTGATTAATAGCCCCCAAACAGCCCCCACACTCTTTGCCTTTTCTGCTCACCCAGCTATGCTCTACAACTTCCCTACTGATTGAAAAGATCGACTCTCTTTTACTCTGAAGCCCAAGGATCAAACAGAGCCTTTAAGAGACTGTACAAACCTACAGTTGCCGTGCTTGCTATTTCTATTTACTCTGCTTATACAGTTTATTTGACCAGTTGGGAGAATTATTACTCCCATAAAAGACTCTTGATTTTCCCATAGAGAATTTGACCTTCTGTGATCTACTGTCCTGGCGCTCTTTCTCGAGAGTGTATCTTGTCCAGCTATTCTGTGGTAGCAAGAAGATCCTTGTATCTAGAGCCTAGGCAAAGGGAGAGGCTTTAGGCTAAATTCAGTTTAATGGCCATATAGTGAGTGTGTTTGAGGACTTCTTAGACTAAGCTTATCAGAGATCATGCCAGAAATTTACCATTAGTTGTCTACAAGAAACCTAAGTCCTGTGAAGCATCTCATCTCTTTTGGTGGTCCATACTACTACAAGCTAAGTAGGAGTTACTGTCGGTGAAACTTTCTTTCCAGGTCTATCCAGTCTTACATCATTCTAAGCATTTTCTAAATACCTTCCCCATTAACAACTTCTCCATTTTGAGCAGGAGTTGGGTCCCATTTTGTAGTCCTGGATAGTAGTCACATCAAATCTGCTCGGTATTCAAATGAGAAAATGTTTTTTTCCCCCCGACTGCTAACTCTGCAAACTCACCTTGGCATCTGGTTCTTTCTAATCATCTCCAAAAGCAAAAATTCTGCAATTAGAGTTTCTGTGGATGGTGCACAAGCCAGAATGGTGCAATCCTGTTGATGGCGCACAATACAGAATAAAATCCAGCTCCATCTTTTATAGCTGTATCAGTGCTGCATTTTTAAAAAGAATAAAAATTAGTAAAAACTTATTTTCATCATGAATTGAGCAGAGATGACATTGAAGGCATTAGGAAGCAGGGACATTGAGTAAGAAGTTGTCATTTTTGCATGTTTTTCATAGTCAAGACTAAATTTACTATGGTGTCACATACAAGAACAAGAAAGCAAAAATGTAAACTAATGAAGGGCTTGGAATGGGCTGAATCTCTTTCCTAAGGTTACGGCTTCACTACCTGCCGGATCGGCGGGTAGCGATCGATCTATCGGGGATCAATTTATCATGTCTTGTCTAGATGCGATAAATTGATCCCTGAACGTGCTCCCCGTCGACTCCGGAACTCCACCAGAGAGAGAGGCGGTAGCGGAGTCGACGGAAGAGCCGCAGCCATCGATCCTGCGCCGTGAGGACCCGAGGTAAATCCATCTAAAATACATCGACTTCAGGTACGCTATTCACGTAGCTGAAGTTGCATATCTTAGATCGATTCCCTCCACCACCCCCCAGTGTAGACCAGCCCTAAGAGAAGTTATCAGCAGTATAAGCCTTGATGCTTCTCCCAGTGCAGTCAACTGGAGTTTTGCTCCAGGCCTCATGCAGGTCTCACACTTCGCTCTTGTTCTCACACATTTGTATCAAACTGTAAAATTCATTTCTTTAAACTGGCTTTCCCATAACCACAACAAAAACTGCAATGAAGGGAAGATAAGAGCAAGAGAAAAAATATTGTGTGTGCGTGTGAAAGTATACTTATGTGTGTGTGTGTGTGTGTGTGTGTGGTACATATTTTCTTGGTTCTCTCAGGGAAAGTAAAGAGGACACTAGACTTTCCTATTTTGGGTCTGTTCATATTTGTTAGGTTCTCAGACACGGGCATCTTGAGAACATTAAGGGCTCTGATTTAGGAAAGCATTTAGGCATGTTTTGAACTTTAAATTTATATATATTCATAAACATTGAACTTATATATATATATATATATATATATATATATATATATATATATATATGAGCATGTAGAGTCCCAATTCAGCATAGCAGTTGAATGCTTGTTTAAATTTAAAGTTCAAAACATACTTAAACACTTTCCTAAATCAGAGCCTTATAATGTTCTCAAGATGACAGCGTCTGAGAACCTAGCAAATATTAAACAAATATATATATCAAAATACATTTCCAGTCTAAAGCTCATGAATATTAAATAATGAATTATGGTATCTGGGTGGCACACTGGCTCAGGGGAAAATTTGCCTCTTACTTCTGGATTTTAAAATGGATTTTAAATTCTGATTGGGCTGAAACATTGCTGAGGAAACTGGTGTTTTTTTCAGTTTTTTTGCACCTCAGTTTTTAATTTTCTGTGAAATCTGATGAAATGAAACCATATGAAAATTTTAATTTCTGACTGTGAAATTGTTTTCTTCAGAATGGTCTCCTGCTTGCTTGGAATAAGCCAAAAGGATGCTTTTTTGAGTCAAAAATTCTCAAAAAATGGGGGACTATTTTAAGTGAAATATACTCCTCTTTCATTAAAGTTTAACAAAATGTGAAATAATGTGAATTTTGAGTAGCTTTGTCCACCTTTGTGAATATTTTGCACAAGTGTACTGAAAAGTTAAAACATTTTCTCTATAAAGTTTCACAATTGTAATAATAAAAACCCATATAGATTTTCACCATTCGGAGTTTGGGATCAGGAGAGGTTCGGAACTGAAATATGGTGAAATAGGGTCAACGTCTGTTTGTAAAAGAGGCTGTTTTAAAACTACTGAGGTCAATGAAAAGGCAGTAGTTCATGCAGAAATTATTGGGTGAGGTTCTTGGGCCTGTGTTATAAAGGAGGTCAGACTAGATGATCAAAATGGTCCCATTTGGACTTAAAATGTATGAGAATGCCATTTACTTCCACGAACTCTGAAGTAATTTCTAAGCAGAGTGAAACAGGTTGGCATAGCACCTGTATGTAGTAGGTACGGCTCTAACTAATAATATGAGTCTACTATCTTCAAGTTTATTCCAAATAACCTCCATCATCCCCTGAAAAACAAACCAACTAAACCCTGATAGTACACAGACATGACAAGAGTTCAGCTCTTAGTCATTTGATTAGGTCACTTACAAAGCTACAGAAAGTTTCTATGTGGCTAACATATGACTTGTGTCTTACAGTTGTCTACCCTCAGAAGATATTCTTTTGTGTCTCTGCTTCAATATTCATCACTTTTGCCATCTCACTTTTTTTTAGTGATACAATTTTTTTGTAAAAGTACTATATTTCTTATACCTATTTCTGGATACAGGAAACAACTGGACCTCTGTTTTACAAAGTTATCCTGTGGTCAAATTACAGCAAATAACAAGTAATAAATACCTCAACTCATTCTATACAACTGAGAAATTAAGTAGTTTTGAAAAATGTAGAAATATAGAAGCAGATATGTGTTATCATGGTGTCAATATCTTTCCAGTTTCTTACATTATAAAATGTGACTTTTGACTTCAGACACTTTTTTGGTATTAGTTAATTTTATTTTAAAAATAAACTCAAGTCTTTAAGCGTTTAATCTGCTGATCCATTGTACTAGGATGTGTCTTGTTAGATTTGGTGACTCAGGGGTCAAAAGATAAACTGTAACTGATACCACTGTTTATTTTTTTGACAATGTTAAATTAGCAGCCCCTCAGACCTCTTGCAGAGAAGTACAACCTGGGTAATTGAACACGTCACTGGGGAGTATAGTTTGTTAAGCTGATTCCTATTATGTTGACTTGTCAGGGACCAAT
The DNA here is from genome assembly GCF_027887155.1 of Malaclemys terrapin pileata. NCBI lineage: Eukaryota > Metazoa > Chordata > Testudines > Emydidae > Malaclemys > Malaclemys terrapin. The sequence continues at coordinate 27,194,535 of NC_071506.1, forward strand.
AATTAAAACTGAAGAGGGATGCTCATTAGTGTGTACAGAATGATTCAAAGAATAAGAACGAAAAGTCCTTGAGGCACACCTGTTAAAGACTGGTACTACATGGGGAGGTGAAAGCTAACTGACTAGCTTGTTTTTCTGCTGTGTTAGCAATACAGCCATAAGAGAGAAAGTATATTAAGTGTTGCCAATACAGTCTTTCTAAATCATGTTACAGAAGTATATGTGACTTCTTTCTTTGAAGATGATTTTTTCTCCATACAATTGTTTCTGCACAATTGTATTTTTAATATTACCTCAGATGCTTTAGCAGATACAATACAGCACTTCTATTAAAACATTTCCTCCTTCAGAACCTGAATAATCATTTCAATCATCTTGCTGCAAGCATCATAATATTAGTAATCTGTTCTGTTTCTTTGAACTCTCAAGTGTACGCTTGAATAAATCTAGGAGTTACGGTGCTTTTGATGATAAATGTCTTTTATTAGCATACATTTTTCATACTAGCTTTACAAAAAATGGGATAGTCCCACTACCACTCCCTATGCCACCCACAGTAATAGATTAATTTCTGTGAAAAACAAGACAAGAAGATTTAGTGAAGGAAATTGGCTTAGAAAGAATAGAGCTTATCAGACCAGGAAACCAGAATTCAGCAATTCTTCCTACTGAAGAGACCTCAAGTTTATTCAGTGATGGGACTTTTTTGGACTTGAGCTGGGATGGCATTGCAGACTTTGTTCTTCTGTAACATATTTGACATGAAGGATATTTTTTACTTCAAAGCAAGTAAGTAACCCCCAGCTATCTGGAAGTGGAGACCGAAGCAATTTAACAAAGATAATCTCTGTGAAACTGGTTATGAAAGCTCTTCCTGCAAAGGGAAGCTGAGGTAGGACAGATTTCTTGATGAATAATTTGCTTTTGCTCTTGCTTGTTATCTGTAAATGAATTTATCAAACAATTTAAAAGATCTTATTCTCTTAAACTCAGTAGTCTAAATGTAAACCCCTTGTTTACACTCTTCCACTGAGGGTCTCAAAATCTGCTAGAACTCTCTCTGTGTGGAAGGAGGCAATACCATCACATGCCCATCACCTCTTGTTTCCATTGGATTGCAGGTGGAATCACTCAATAGAGTTTCATTTTGGGAGGGACAGAGCAGTATAGTCCTGGCAGATGCACCTAAGTTTCACGTGATAAATTGGTTAGGAATTAATGTTGTCAGAGGTTATATTAATTTCCTTGCATCTCCTCTGCAGCTGTTACAATGGTGCCACAGGGAGACCAACTAGTTGCACCATGTCTCCTAATGGAATGATACTGCATGAGGTGGGAGGAGAGAACAGTGGAGCAATGGAGAAGAGCAGCTATCTTTGCAGATGGCTCATGTCTCTGTGGATCAGAGAGGCTTATAGGGTTAGGCAGCTCTGCCTTCTGCAAACTCTGTGGCGTTCCAATCCCCTTCCCTTAACATGAGGCACTGCGGAAAGCATCATGTAGTTCACCTCACTGTTTCCCTGTCTGTGGGCAGTGTTTCCCAGGCATGGCTCCTTTCACACATGTGCTGCAAAAAGGGATGATCTAATTCTATCTGGGTAACCCATGTCTGTGACAACAGCAGATCAAGTCCCAAGAAGGCAATTAATTGGCTGAGAGAAAACAAATATGACAACTTCTCAGGAGCTGCCTTTGGTATACAGGCTTTTCCCTTTGAAAATATTGAATTGTACATTATTTAAAAATCTTAAAAAGTTTTTCCAAAATCTCTCATTAATTAAAAATAAAATACCTGTTAATTTTCTGCTTTGGCACAAGAGGAACAAAACATATGTTCTGCCTCTTTGTGTATTTCTTTTCGTCTGTCTCTGAGATATAAATGAGAGCACCATTGAATCAATTTTTAATAGTATTATTAATCAGTGTAATCTAGTATTAATATAGCACTTTAATAGTTCACTACCACTTGTCAGTAATTTGACAGGGTGAATTTTGCTTTAGCTACAAAAAAGGCTGCCATCTCTGACAAACATTGAGATGAAGAATTAAGTAATCAGATTCAAAGGTAATTTAAAAGGACCAGACTCCCAAATGTAAATATCCTGATAATTTCTACAAGGGGTTACATCCTCTCACGTTTAAATTTTCTAAATACATGGATGCTCATTAATAATGTCTTATTGATTTTGACCCAGCATTCGCTTTCAGATTAACAACAAAACCATATTATTGCCACAAAGACAAGATGATCTTGGGAAATGAGTCAGTACCTCAAAGGAACTGATTCGGCAGTTCTGTTCAATGAGTTGCTTGGAGTAGCAGCACAGGAAGATTTTTTCTTTAGATTTATTTCTATAGGTATTGTAGTAGCCATTCTACCTGTATGCCAGACTGTACTTTATCTAAAACGTGCAGGGCAGAGTGCACATGTGAGAATAACAGGATTCCTTAAGTGGCATTCTTCAGTTTGATTTATCGACTTATATGCTAATGTGAAGCTTGTAAATAATCTTTGGAACTGAATATTGTTTAATTAAAAATCTTGTGATATATATTTACTCTAGGCAAATCTTGCCTAGAAGTACTCTTTTGTAAAGCGATGGAAGCATCCATTTAATGAAAACTAGGAGCTGTGGATAAGGAGGAGGTCCAATAAGGTCACATAAAATACCAGGGTATGAAAAAAGGCCATTAGCACTTAGATTCATAGGTTCCAAGGCCAGAAGAGGCCATTGTGATCATCTAGCATGACACAGGATAGAATTTCCTCAAAATAATTCCTTTGGAACTAGCACATATCCAGTTCTGATTTTAAAATCTCCAGTGATGAAGAGTCCTTGGTAAATCATCCCATCCAGGGCTTTGTCAAGCCGGGCCCTAAAAACCTTGAAGGAGGGAGATTCCACCACCTGCCGAATAGAGGGGAATAGTGATCTGCTGGCAATGCTCCTGTGAATGCAGCCCAATATGCCGTTAGCTGTCTTGGCAACAAGGGCACACTATTGATTCATATCCAGCTTCTCGTCCACTGTAATCCCCAGGTCCTTTTCTGCAGAACTGCCACTTAGCCAGTCAGTCCCCATCCTGTAGCTGTTCATGGGATTCTTCCATCCTAAGTGCAGGCACTTGTCCTTGTTGAACCTCATCAAATTTCTTTTGGCCCAATCCTCCAATTTGTCTAGGTCACTCTGGACCAGTGGTGGGCAACTTGTGGCCCATGGGACCGCACGCAGCCCGTCATGTTAATCCACTGGTGGGCCACAAGACAGTTGATTTACATTGAACATCTGCAGTCACGGTCACCCGCAGCTCCCAGTGCCATGGTTCACCGTTCCTGGCCAATGGGAGCTGCGAGAAGCGGCGGCCAGCACATCCCTGTGGCCTGCGCTGCTTCCCGCAGTTCCCATTTGCTGGGAACGGCGAATGGCGGCCACTGGGAGCTGTGGGCAGCCATGCCTGCAGACGGTCAATGTAAACAAACTGTCTCGCGGCCCGCCAATGGATTAACCTGATGGGCCGCGTGTGGGCCGCAGGTTGCCCACCACTGCTCTGGACTCTATCCCTACCCTCTAGCATATCTACCTCTCCCCCCAGCTTCATGTCATCTGCGAACTTGCTGAGTGTGCAATCCATCCCATCATCTAGATCATTAATGAAGATGTTGAACAAAACCAGCCCCAGGACAGACCTCTGGGGCACTCTGCTTGATATTGGTTGCACCCCTTAACCTTCTCCGGGTTAAACTAAATATATTGAGCTCCTTGAATCTATTGCTGAAAGGCTTGTAGAATAATTCTATAGCATAGATTTCTATTAACAATTTAACGGAAGAGTATTAACAAAAACTATATAAATGGAAGAGGGGGGGGGGGAAAGTAAATTGCTACATTATGTTTCTGATCCATGCCTGGATCAAACATAAACACTCAGGATTTGATTCATGCCTGATTTCTGCTGTTGAACCCAGGCTGCTGGCCTCCAGCGTTAGAAAATCTACCCGGAGGTATTACAGAGGCACAATTTATTGACTCCACATTTCTTCCAGGAATCTTCAGCCCACAAGACTCCTGTGGAGCCAGGCTTGTACTGTGGTACAGAAGATCAAAACACACCCCTTCTACACCAGCAGGGGTGAATTCCTCAGTAATCCCAACAAATGTATGATTCTGGACGTTACTGTTATCTGACCGAATGGAGTAATTCACATGTTGTGAGTTCTCTAGTGTGGTAACATGCAGCGCCTCCCGTTGGGATCAGGACCCCATTGTGCTACAAGACATGATAAAGAAATGTCCCTGCTCTGAAGAGTAAGGGGCAACTCAGTAAGGCACAAGTATGGATACGTTGGGAGGAGTTTAATTCTGAAGGTCTTTGAAAGTGAGGACAAAAGATGAGAACTTGATATGGTAGAAAAGGAGCAGATGGGGAAAGGATTCAAGGAAGGGAGGGTGGTATGGTCAGAATGATGAGTACAGAAGGTGTTTTGAATAGACTGGGCTGGGGGGAGGTGATGCAGAGAGTCCAGAGAGGAGGAGGTTGTAGTAGTCAAGTTTGGAGATGTTGAGTGCCTACTCGAGAGCTTTGATTAGGTGAACAGATCTTACAGATATTTAGAGAAAGATGTGGGAGGATTTAGACACTACCTGGATGTATGTGGCAGGAGAGAGGGAGTCAGCAAAGATGGCGCCTAGATTACTGGTCTGTGTAGGGGAAGGATAGCTGTGTTGCCATCAGAGATAGAGCAAGTGGGAAGTGGGAAGAGTTTGGTAAAAAAGTTAAGGGGCCTGAACCTCAGCTGATGAAAATGAACATAATTCCATTGGAATTAATGGAGCTTAGCTGATTTACAACATCTGGCCCAAGGAGATTGTATTTGGCCAAGTAAAGTTTTGGTTGATGGAAAGACGTGTAGGAGATGTCAGAGAGACAAAATGTGATATGTCAAGGGTAGACAAGTAGATTTGTGATGAGATGATGATACTTTAACCATATACTTGCATTGGGTCTGATTTTCCCACTGCTTTGTCCCTTTATTTAGTCATTTCCATTTGTATGAAGTGAATCTGAAATGCTATGAAACCACAATTCTTCATTCACTAATGTTTTCCATCCCCTTCACGTTCCCTTGGCATAGCTATACAATGAATGCACAAAGAGTGGTAGTGGAGGATCAGTCTTACTGACCTTAATTTAGAATAGGTTTGTAAAAACTTTGAACATGAGTTCTTCGGACAGTTTTTAATTGCCTGAACAATGTCCCTCTTAATGGATTTTTTTGGGGGGGGGGTTTCAGTTTTCAAAGGTTTGTGTCTTCTTTTCCTGGGAGGGAAGGAGGAGCCATGCTGGCTTTTACAACTGCTCTGTTTACTGGTTGCATTGCATGGTCTTTGCGCTGGAAAATATAACAAGTTTGGATGGAGATAATATCCTATTCTTCTCTCTACAATAACTGCTCAGTCCATTTAAGGATAATGGGTCATGCCCAGCATGACCCAATAAAAAAAGAAACTTCATTTATCTTGCTGGCTTCCTCTGATATCAATTTAGGGCCATATTCTCTGCTTGATCCATGAGCTCAACTCCATGTATGGCTCTTGGAGAATCAATATTCAGCAACACCTTCCTGACACAGAGATCCATTGTCTTTCATGCTCTATGGTCTGAACAGTCTCTAAAACTCTTTCCAGAAAACAAACTTTCCCTGCATCAGTTTTAGAAGACAAAAATAGTTCTGCAAAGGAAATGAATTCAACTACAGATTGACTACTGCACAATATGGTCCCATACAACCGATTACAAATAGACTGAAGGCAAAATTCAGCTGAGGGGTAATCCCCCGGGATGAAATGCTGCTCTAAGTAACTAGATACTAGACTTCTGCGTTGAATGTTGAAAAATCAGAGAGGATGCAGAAAAGCGTCACAAAAATGATTTGAGGGCTGGAGAAAATTTATTACCATGAAAAATTTAAGGAGTTCAATCTTTGTAGCTTATCAAAAAGAAGTTTGAAGTGACTTGATTATATCGTATAAGCATCTTCACAGGGAGAAAATACCAGATATTAACAAGCTCTTTAATCTAGAAAAAAACAATGGCTAAAAAGTTAAAGCTAGACAAATTCAAATGAGTGTAAAGGCAGAAATTCTTAACAGAGAGGGTAATTAACCATTGGAACAAATTACCAAGTGAAGGGGAGGATTCTGCGTCTTTTAGAGTCTTGAAATCAAGACTGGATGCCTTTCTGGAAGATATGCTTTAGTCAAATTATTGGCTCAAAAAATGGGTAACTCAGTGAAATTCTATGGCCTATAATATACAGAAGGCCAGACAACACATGGTCTCTTCTGGCCTTAAAATCTGACGCTATGAAGTTATACCCCTTCAACCCCCTATATTTCAGTGGGGTTGCACAGGTGTCACTAACGGCCCAATCATGTCAATTTGTAATTGTTCCCACTTGCAGCAGGGCTGAATCTCCTGAGAGTTCAGCTTACTGTGTATACTGTATGTGTTTTTTCAACATAAAGGCTGTTTGTAGGAAAAAAATGCAGTGAAATCCATATGCATACAAACAAAGGAGCCTAATTGAAACCATCACTAAACATTCAGAATTCTTTAGAAAAATTGCATGTGCTTTTTCCATAAGATCTGCCATCATAATGCTGGGTTTATATAAGATGAATTATAAGATAAGAACAGAAGTTATTGTATTGTACTATTAAATAATGTATGTGATTTGTAAACATAAAGACTGAACATAAGATAGACACCCAAACACAATCTTAATGAGGAAAGAATCTGGCCCCAAATCCAGTTTGTAGATTACACTTTTGGAAAATGTTTGTTTCACTGTGCTAGATGCTGTACAAACACAAAAGAAAGCATGGTCCTTGCCCATTAATCAACTGATGTGCTTCAGCTTTACTGCCCATTGTTGGCAATATATCAGACATTTCCTAACTAGGCCCAGCACTTAAATGAAGTGGTGCCAAGTTTACTCTTTATGTAATCCAAAAAGCCTTTTTTTGCTTCAGGGAAATCACTGGTTTAAGGGAATGATCATTCCATTGTGTTCTATTGTTGGGGTTTTTTTTTAATGGATCTTGAACTATCCTATCTTAGCTTTATTAGTATTGTTGTCAGTTCTACTTTATAATCAGAGCAACACTGGAAACAATTCAGCTTTTAGGAACAGATTTTTTTCTGCTGTGCCTCTTAACCCAGTTTACAAATGTTCCTGCTTAATTGGATGCTGGAGAGGGTATGAATAGTTCAGTGACCTGGACACTACAGAGATCAGAAAGGCTGAGAGCGAGCAGAAAAGCATGAAGATTAAAAACAAAATCATGATTTGAGACTCCCAAAATCATGAGATTGGTTTAAAAATCACTAGATTTAAAAAATAATATTTTCAGGGGTTCTTTCATTTGCTTTCTGGCTTTGGGGCATTTTAGGTTTTGTGTTTGTTTTTTGTTTGTTTGTTTGTTTCCCATCTTGAGTAGTAGGTTTAGTCTTTGAATTAATAGGTTTTGGGTAAAATTTTCAAGACCTGGTGCAAATCAATGTACTATAAAATTCTGGCCTGACCCTGCAGGCAGGAACCCTAGAATCCTGCAAGGCTGTTTTTTAAATATTCTAGGACTTTGGAGAACTGCTGATAGAAACACACTGTCCAATTAGTCCTACATTGTGAGGTTTTAGCTGAGTGACTTTGATGGAAATCACATAGCCAAACCCCATGTGACACTTAGAAAATTTTGTGGTTAGTATAGATTGCTTTCTTGTTTTGAGCTCTGTTCCCAACTATCCATGTGCTATTAATATAGTTTTAAAGATACACTAGGATCTTTTCTGGAGGGAAGGAAGTATATTGATTAAAATGTTGCCGTGGTTTTATTATATTTTATACATATGTTGGTTACCATGGCATAAAATAGAAAGGGGAAATTGCTGGTAAAAGTGGGCACAACAGTATTGGATGAAATCCTGGCAAAACTCCCACTGATTTCAATAGAGCCAAGATTTCATCCATTGACTGCAGTGGAGTTGCACAAACTTATGCTAGTGGCAAATTGGGCCTGGGGCTTTGGAGTCAGTGTTCAATATAGCTTCTGCTCTGAGCCAATGGCATAATATTCTAAATTAGAATTTCAAGCTGTGATAATAAAATTATGATAAATAGTATTCCATTCTTTGGTATAAAATACAACTCACAGTCTCTCCATCTCATTAACGTGACTTCTGAGGTAATTAACTATGAAAAATCATGTGCAGAAATCAAGAATGTTTAATGGCTAGTCTTGATAGTAGGAAGTCATAAAAAATACGAAGGGTCTCATCATGTGCCCAGTAAAGCTAATGGAACTACTCATATTCCTATTCATAAAGGCTACAGGATTGCACCTCAACTCTGTAAAGTTTAGACTGGAGAGTTTTATTTTGTCTCACAGTTATATTATTAGATTCAATTGCTTGTAAAATCAGAAATTCATCCAGTACAAAGGAAGCAGGCAACACAAACGTGACCCTACTTATACTTTTCTGAAAGAAGTAATACTCGAATCAATTAGCAAACATGATGCCATTTACCAGTCTAAACGTCAAGCTCTGTCTGCTTCAGTGTTTGGCTGACTGTCACAGTTACTAAAATCACAGAAGCCCTGTAGGAAGACAGAATTTGGACCAGTAAATAAATGGACTTGCTTACTGGACAACTCTGAATTCTATTCTCTTTAAAGGATAGCATCACTATTCTTCTGCCACATGAAAGTTTTGTTTTTGTTTTTAATTTCCAGGTGTTTTGTACTGAAATTCTTACTAGCCTAATTTTGGGATTAAGAGCTCCACCCTTTTGCAGTCTCCAGGTGAATGCCACCTCAGGGAGTTGGATTTTTTCCTTTCCAGAAATTGCTCTGCCTTAATATTTGCTCATAGTTTTAAAGAAGGTTTTATTCCATATAAAACTACTTCTACACCGGATAGAATGAAAACATTATAACTAGTGATCCGCAAATGCTAGAGACTTCAGTTCTGTTCGGAGAAGTACCCCAAAATTGGGATACATAGCTGAACTACCCAAACCTCTCCTGAATCTGCAAAAGGAGCCAAAAATGCCACTAGAGCAAGCTTTCCCACAGGATATCAGAATTTATTCTTATGACCACTAGCTAAAACCAGAAATGAAAGAGAGATGAATAGTAATCTTTTTTTTTTTTAACACAAAATTATTTTTGAACCTCAAAGAAAGTTCAGTCTCGGTTCAGTTCTAGTTTGGGTTGAAGCTTCCAGTTGATTTTTTTACTTTATCTAAAGCAGTTTGCTTATCCTAGAATATAACGAACTACAATTCCAGTTCAGGTTACTTTGTTATTGATGTTGCACGTGATTTTGAAGGATCTCATTTAGAAAATTAACATATCGTCATTTACAGGCGTTAACTAATCCTCACAACATCTCCGTGAGGCTGATAAGGAATATCCTCATTTCAGAAGTTGGAGAAACTGAGACCATATAGGTTATATGATTTTCCAAAGAACATAGAAGATTACCAGTGTCAGTATTGGGATTAGTACTCAGGAGTTCTAGGTTACTAAGGCTAATGTTTGGGAAAATATATGGGATGTTCATTGTATGAGTAATCTACACTTTTCTGAGTCAATAGAACAATTTTTCCTGTGTGTAAAATTCCTTTCTATTTTCCATTCAATCGTTGCAGAAGACGGACTCAGAGAAGGATTTTTCTTCCTCATTCTGTACATATATACAAATCAGTGATCACATATATTGATTAGAGAAAAAAAAAGATTTTTGCTCTTTTCAAAAGAAGCATGCAGGTTGTGGTAGGCCTTCATTGGAGTAAAGTCTGTTTGCCAGTCTCTGGTTCTTTACGTGAATTTATAAAGTAGCTGACGTATTAGATCTTTTAATGACATGGTCAAATGATATTTTTGCAGCTCTGCTTACCAAGATTCACACATGTTATTTCTTTTTTAAGGTCCTGCAAAAGTAGACCCCAATCCAGAAAAGCACTTAGGAACATGCTTAACTTTAAGCATGTGAGTAGACCCACTGATTTCAATGGATTACACGTGATTAAAGTTAAATATACACCTAAGTGCTTTACTTGTTCTGGGGCTCTAATGCCTTGTTTAACTGTCTCAGAAATGAAGTGATAGATTTTGTTTTATAAAGAGATATTTAAAATAGTAAGATTTTATGCCAAATTATACTAGTGTTTATGGCAAGTCTAATTTTAGGCCCCACAACCGCTTATCTACTGTAATAACAGCTTTCATTTTAATAGAACATCAGAAACAGCACGGGCTTGCTTTATTGCATCATCAAGTCAGTGCACCTTCCTACAGACACAGCAATTTACAATAGGCCAGATTCATTCCTGTGATAACTCCACTGAAGCTGATGGAGTTACAGCAAGGAGGAATTTCACAGTGTTGCTAATATAATTTTTAAGGAACATAAGCTTTTCATAAGGATTGGCTCAAAAGCCCCCATTGTCTTCCATAGGCTTTGCATCAAGGCCTAACCAAGCACATTCCCTCCATTGGTAATGCCTTGATCTTCAGAGCTGATATAAATTAAATTATGTCCAACTAACAGTTTAAAAAGCAAAATATCATAAATCAGGAAGTAAATATTGCTGGCAATCAAGAAATGAATTACAGCTGGATGCCAGCGAGGGATCAAAAGTTACATTTTTCTTAATACACGCTGCATCCTTTAAACAGCAAAAGTAATGATAGTGATTAGTTAACAGTAGCTATGAAAACGTGCATTTAGAATTAACCTGACAGGGCATTTTTGTGTCATACTGACTGATGCGTACAGTCAATTCTTTTAAAATTCAGGGAAGCTTATTTGAATTGTAAATTGGCAACACATTCAGGCTGGAGTCTTATTGTGTGATAGTGTGACAAATTACAAATGGAATATTGGCTGAGCCTCCATTTCTTGCATTTCTTTTCACGTTTCTGCTGCTATTATCATTAATCTGTTTTGCAGAAGCTCTATAGTGGACGGTTCTGGACATGGAAAGTACATTAAGTTTCATTGTTGGCTGTAGCATGACTCCGTGTGGCTTCCTTGACCTCTGACTTCTCCTATTGGTTGTATTTCAGTACAGTTGCTACTAGTTTTGTGTCCTGCTGTGTGTGGACTTAAGAGATTCTGGCATAGTTTACGCCTGACAGCTCATTTCATAAGTATTGGATTACAGTCCTTGTGCTAAATTGTGTCAAGAATATCTTAAGAAAGGGTGATGGAATGTAGTCAATTTAAAAATAAAATAAAATATAAGTATACAAGTAACTCTTGAAGATTCTCCCATCAGAAATAAAATGAATTCTCCTTTTTAAGTACTGGACAATCTTGCAAGAATGTTGGAGATGATTAAGTGTAGTGATGTAATGTGCTAGAAGGCATTGTTTAACTCCTTTGCAATTTAAGATTTAGAGTTTTCTCCAAAAGAAAAGAAAAGGAGAGCAACTCACTCTGGAGTATCTTTGTTTCCCCCAGACATAGGCATAACGCCAGGGAGTGATATATGCTTGTATTGATTATACTGGTGCAAAAGTCAGGAATACATAGGATGGTGTTCAGGAAACAACATAGGAGGGGACTTTCAAAATAAAGTCCCTATGTACGAGATGGCACTCTGTGTGTATGTGTGAGAGGGGTAGTTTTCAAAGTATATTGAAATGGACAAAATCAATTAGAGCTTGCAGTTATTTTTGCTGTCTCTCAGGTCCTGTTTTTCATATCAGTTCATTTTAGTTGTATCCTACTAAGGACAGTCTGCTAGCACCAGTTACTTCCTACTAGAGCTTAAATTGACAAATTTATGCCAACTCACTGTGGTTTTGCAGTGTGCTTTGTGAATCACAAAGGAAATAAGCTTCTGGCTGTTTTAAGTTTCTTTTGTTGTATGTGCTATCTATGGGCTTTTTAGACTTCTCTTGCACTTGGCAAGCTGTTCAAGTACCCCAATACTCTAGTATGCCTTTGTTAGTTTATATATATTCTTGCTATAAATTTTCTGGTTTTGGATCTATAAACTACCAACTTAACACCTCAGTTTAATGTGAGTTGAACAGAGATAATTTCTTTCTTTTCCTTTCTGTCTTAAGTTATATTCATTTGTAGCAGTGTGAAGCCCAGATGGTAGACAGAACAAATGGACGCAGTGTTCTCTTTTCCTTTCAGTTACGGTTAGAGTCAGACACAAATGGACTGATCGGTATGAGAGGTTTTATGGTCTATTGGTTAGAGAGAACAATGGAAGGACTCTTGTATTTTACTCTTTGCTCTGCCTCTGACTTGTTGAATGACTCTGGTTGAGTCATTTAAACTTTGGTGCTTCGGTTTAGCTAACTGCAAAATGAGTATAGGGCGTAAATACTTTACAGGGGTTTTGGCAAAGTGCTTTGGATTCTGAAGTGAAAAGCATCAAGGAAATATAAAATCTTATTCTAGTAAAATTGAGTTAAGATCTTTAGCTGGTGAAAATCAGCATTGCTTCATGGAAGTCATGCTGATTTACACCAGATGAGGTCCTGGCGAAATATATGTAGCCCAATGTACTGTGACTTGCAGACAACCAGTGTTTAGAAATTATTTTGCAATGAGTGTGCTTTTCACATGCTCGTCTGTTGAAATTCCTGAATGTTTGCTTGTCATTGTTCCAATATATTCCAAATTTTCTTTTTTCTTTTTTTTTTTTTCTGCTGTGATTTGAACAAAGGCCAGGAAGTATCTAATAGATTAAAGTACAAGTCTGGTGACATGGTTCACTGGACTAATAATTTAATCTGTGAGACCCTAGATCAAATTGGCTCAGTTTCAAGGTCTGCCAGCCTTACTTTAGTCAGTAGTAACATTCTAGGTATTCAGAGATTCATTTCAGAGTCTGGACCCTGCAGGTGCTTGCTGTTGAGAAAACACGAAAAACACCATATGCTCTCCATTGTAAAAACACACCTGCATGTATTAAGAAAGGCTTATATGAATAATCTTCCTGCAGTAGATCTTCAGACTGATCTCTTCTAGGATCACCAGTAGACGTGTGTCTGTAGCATGTGAGAATGACTGACTAAATGCTCACCATAAATCAATCTCTTTTGGTTACTTTTGAAATAAATCCACTTCAGAGTGCTTCCAGTCTCAACTGACTGATCTGTTTCACAGTGTGTTATATATTCAAAGAACAACCTTATAAAAACATTATAGTAGGTTAAAACTAGCAATATAAACCCAAGAAAGGATAAGGTTTGGATGCAATCTACTTTTTTTCCATAAATTCATCTCAATCTGAGCTGTCTATATCACAGATTACTTGCTTCCTGGCTTCTTAAGTAATTGTATAATTTATTTCATGGCAGTTATATTTGTATATTTTATGTATTAATTATGAGTATATTTGTATATACACACATATATTTTATGTGGGGATAGGATGGATGGATGGGTAGACAGAATGGGATAAAATATATAAAAATGGAAAAAGTTGGCATTTAAATGGAATTTTTTTCTCAACAGTTTACAGATATCTCTGAAAGAATTTGGCCATTCACATTTCTTGTTAATGAAGTAAATGAAATAATACTTATCTATGTAATAATATACAGTATTAATCCCTCTGGGGAGAGAGTAGATTTAAAATACGTTGAAAAGAAATAAACAAGTCTTGTAATTAAGTGTTGCTATTTTAAGTGGAATTGGTTTCACCCATCACCAGTGTGTCTGTCCTTGTCTTCAGTCTTTGAGAAATTGCTGCACATGATGAAAAGTTTAACTTGTCAAGTATAAATGTAAATGTAGAGTCCGGAATATCAAACACCAGGAGTGATAATTATCAGCATCTGGAAATAATTTGTACCAGTGAGTTAAGTGTTTCTACAGAGAGGGCGTTTTTAACCTCCCAATCACTGTAGCACTCCCTGGAGCGTACAGTGACATGGCATGTGGTTCATTCCCACTAGTAAACACAGCACCAAATAATTAGAATGTCATTAGAACATGAACATTAGCTTTTGTAAAATAGGATTAAGATTAATTCATGAACAAATGATCACATAATTTACCTGGTACATAAGTAATATCAAGGACCTGATCCAAAGCCCATTGAAGTCAATAGGATGCTTTCAGTTAATCAATGATCTTGGATCAGGCCCTAATTCAGTTTTTCCTTTTATTATATAGTTTTCATTTTCTCAAGAACCAGGGAAGTGCTGTTACCTTAAATATAAATGTGCATGTGCATTTTGGATGAAAGTCATCCCTCCCCACCCAAGGTCTGAGTAATAGGGCTTTATGCATGGTACTAAACAGAACTGAGTGAGATTGAACTTGCCTCTCCATCCTGCATGCAGGTTGCCTTCCATCACAGTATTTCTATAACTGCTATTCTGGCCTATGTCCTGGAATAGCAGCTGATGTCCTTGTGCACCTCTTCTGAGAGTTTTTGAAGCACCAGATCATTGTTAAGGATGTGTTCTCTTTATTCAGAACCCCACCATGGGTCTTAAGAGGCCAAAGAAGCCTAGCACAGTCCTTGTCTTGTTCTTCTTCAGTAAATACAATGTAGTTAAAAAGATTTTGCTGTATTTGCAAATCCACCTGAATTTTGCCTAGTTAAGTATGAACTTTCCCCTTTAGTTCTATAGAAGCAGTTAGCCTATATGAACTGTTGTCAGAACAGTGTGTGCATAGACACTTCTTCGATGTTGCTGGCAATGCTACAACACAAACAGAGATGTAAACAAAAGATGTTAGATGTTAACAAAAAAGTTAGCTTTTGTAGCCTGGAAATAGAGTAAAAGACAGGTAACACTGTATATTAAGGGCTCCATTTATAAATTGTTTATACAGGGTTAATAAATGATTAATAGCTATCGTAATAAATGATTAAACCATTTTTGTGGGTTGTTATAGAATCCAAAGGGTTAGTCGCTTGCTTATAACCATCTGTAACACTTTCTACTGGTGTACTTTTAACCATCTGTAACACATATTGCTCATATCTGTTACATGCTGATAATGTCTGTTAACGTATTAACATTTTATAAATGGAACCTTAATATAAAGTGTGACCAAAATACACATAGTTTCACTGTGATAGGAAGCAGGAACTATGGTCCTGATCCTACAGACACTTAAACAGGTGTATACTCAGAAATGCCCTTTCCAGAATCAGGACGATTCACTTCAGTAGGACTACTCACTTGAGTAAAGTTACTCATGTGCTAAAGTGCTTGCAGGATTGGGATTTATAATCCTAGGGTAACTATATTTCCCTATGCTGAATATGGGACACCATATTATGGTAAAATTACACATATTCAAGCGAATTCAACGGCAGTCAATCAGAACTCTACAGTACAAACATTCAAATTAACATCAAGTTGACTGAGCCCCTGTTAAAAAGAAATACTA
Organism: Malaclemys terrapin pileata; assembly: GCF_027887155.1. Classification (NCBI taxonomy): domain Eukaryota; kingdom Metazoa; phylum Chordata; order Testudines; family Emydidae; genus Malaclemys; species Malaclemys terrapin. The sequence goes on from NC_071506.1 coordinate 27,209,982, forward strand.
CGTAGTTGGATTGTTTTTATTTACCTTCTTATCTTTAAGGCTGTAGAGTTCACACAGGGAGAGGTGACACACACACACTCTCCCGTACACCTCTCACACGGGGGAGTGACCAAGTGACCCAGCCCTCCCTGCCCGGTGCTCTCCGTCCTCCATGCCTGGCTAGGTCTCTGGGATGGACCCGCCTCTCCTGGTACGTGTCGTCATGTCTTCTTGAGGCAACACATGGGTTGGGGGCACACAGGTTCACAGGCCCCCCCCCCCCCCCCCCCCCCCCCCCCGCAGATTTCTGCCAGGGTTCACACCAGAATGTGGCCAGCAGCAGCCTTTCGGGATTTTGCGGGAGGGAAGGGACGGGAGCTGCTTCCGGCCACAGGAGAGTGGAGGGGAAGGGATGACTTGGCCTGTGCTTCGAAGAGTTCATCTCTTCCCCCCAGTCCCCTATGGCTGGAAGCAGCTTGTCCTGCCTGCACAGTGTCGAAAGGCAGGCAACACCTCCAGGCTGCTGCTGGCTACCAACATAACCCAGCCACCTCCTGCTACAGTGCGGGCTACAGCACGGGCAGGAAGTGGTTAAGTCCTGAGGATGCATTTTGCACCAGGGCCCTGGAAACCTGACTGCAGGGGCTTCAGCGAATCCTGCCAGAGAGGTGGCTCAGCAGGTGAAGGTGCCTAGGAAATGGAGCAGTCCAGTGCTCCCTGGGGGCAGGACCTAAAGCAGGGGCTTGGGGGGTGAAGAGGGTGCTAAGCCCCTTCCTGGGAGGCTGCTGTGGAGCCTGCAAGGTCGGGGTGCAAACAGGCTGGAAATCGCTTTGCCCCCCTCCCACTCCAGTGCTTAGCTGAGGGGCGGAGAGGCTTCCCCATGCCAGCGGTGTGCAGGGCTTTGGCACATGCAGAGCTTGGCTCCTCCTGGCCAGCGCCCCAGGCCGGAGGGTCTTGGGCTTTCCCGGGTTGCTGGCCCAGCCGGAGGCAGTGGGGGAAGGAAGGAGCCAGCCAGCCAGGCTGTTGGTGAGCTGAGCACTCCAACCAGTGGCTGGTTCTCTGCACAGCGCTGGGAGTGGGACGTGCCCCGATGGGGAGAGGGGATATGGAGGAACAGCGGGGCTGGAAGGGGGGCGAAGGGGCAAAACAGGGAGAGGGCAGCAAGTGGGGGAGCACATAATGGGCTGATGGGTGGGCCCCAGAGGCGACATGTAACCGGCCACTGCCTGGTGTCTGCCTGCACTCACCAGCCACCTCAGCTCGTAGCCAGTGCCAGTCAGAAATGGAACGGGGGGCAAGGCCCTGCTGGCTGAGAGCCAGCACACAATGGGGCTGTGCTGATGGAGCAGCAGGGGGAGTGGCCAGCCCTGTGCGCTGCAGCTTTCCCCCGCCACCAGCCTTGCACAACCACCTCCAGCGCCGGCCACTGGACCCCCCATTCATCGCTGATGGAACCCACCAATACTGATGGGAGGTGGAGACGGAAAATAGGGGACAGTTTGCCTGTTTTTAAGAAAAAGTTGGGACACCTGCGGGAGGGCTTAAATACGGGACTGTCCCTTTAAAAATGGGACATCTGGTCACCCTATATAAGCCTATTACCTGATTTTTAGAGCTGTTGAGTACTATCAACATGTGATGGTAGCACAAATAGACAGTACTGTATAGATCTCAGTAAATAGTTAGTAGGATGAGTAATTGGAAAAAGGTGGTGTATAGGAATAACTTTGCTCCCCAACATGTTTTTTTTTCTTCTTTTCATGTGATTCAGCCTGAATCAGTTTGGCATTGGATGGCTTGGACAGTTTCTGAAGTATCTCTGTTGTTGATTTGCCAAACACATCTCACTCTTAAAAAAAAAAAAAAGAGAGAGAGAAAGAGAGCGCAAGCGAGCCATGAGTGAGATTGAATTTGGGAGTGATCTTTCTCTTGTTACATGATGTGAAGCATGTGTGGGAAACGTTTTCATCTTCAAAAGTCAATTTGCCCCATGCAGAGAATACTTGAAATGAAAATAACTTTCCAAATTAAAATAGAATGTAAGTTTCTTATTTACACACACACACACACACACACACACACACACACACACACACACACACACACGAATAATAATTAGGGAAACAGCTTGCTGTGTTGACCCTGTATATTTTATTTAATTTTTTTATGCTGGACAAATGTCATATTTATAAGACAGTATTTGGTTAACTTGAATGCTACATTATCCCCTGTCAGCAAAATAATAGGTTTCTCTGTATGTCTTTACAGATTTGTACACATTCACTACGTATGGTATGTGTGATAAAATTAAAAACAAACAAATAATAACATGGTGCAAAATGAGTGACTCATTGCTTCCCACCTATTCCAACCACTACCTTTGTGAATCACTTGGTATTTCCATCTTTAAATTGTCCCTTTTCTCTCTCTTCTTATAATTATTACTTCTTAAAGCTGGTTAGAAAATGTTTTTGTGGTGGGTTTATTTTTTATCCACAGATTTTTTTTTTGACTTCTCAGTAAAAAATTGAAAACAATTTTATTTGGTCCAAAATCTTTCAGTTTGGAAACAGCACCATGGTACCTCATGGGAGTTTTCATTTGGGTGTATAAAGCTCCCATTTTCCTTTCTCAGCTAAGCTCTCTACCTGGAGTACATCTCCCTTGCTGAGGCACTGTTTTGCATCACGGGAGAACTGGCTGGGGAACCATCCAAAAACAGATTGATACATGATGTACTCCATAAAATACTTTCTATGGAAAATTTCAGCCAGCCTGAGTTTTTATTATTAATATTGTCCATGCTTCATAATTTAACAACTCCATTCCTACATCCTCCTCTTCTGATATTTCTGTTTCCCATTTTGGGGAAAACACTAATTCATTTGAAATGCTGCTGCTAAAATTCATTATTTTCCTCTTTTTCCACTACTTGGACCTACATTTCAAATCCATTGGCGTCCTCTCTCCATCTCTCCAAGTTTCTCATTGTCTTTATAAAAAGGGATAGTTGCTTTGATATTTACTTTTGGTACAAAGTAACGCTCAGTGAAATAAAACATTCCTAGATCTGCTTATATACTTAAGTATTTAATAATATGTATATAATTTGTGTGTCTATTTCTGCGTTATAACCTTAAAGTCTCCTCAGAGATCTAAATGTTTGGGTTTTTTTTCAAACAAAGTCTAAATGTATTTAAAAATACAGTGCTATATGGTTATTATCTTGTAATCCTATCAAATTTGGCCGAAGGTTTTGCTATACAAAACAAGGAGATAACTTCAAAAGCAGGAATAGTTTGTAGTTTGGAGAAGCAGTCAACTGAGAGAATTTAAAGATCAAAGCCACAATATCTGATTTTAATGATGCAGAACATATGGTTCACCAAAAAACCTTTTGGATTAAAAAAAAAGTTTATGTAATCAAAGAGAACTGAACTCTTTCTTTGGCCCCAAAAGCAGTGTGTTGAAGCACAAAATACAAAATCTTTCGTTTGTGATGGATGCACTATTTTAGTAGACACGTAAAAAGAGACTTAAATCAAATGTAAGAGGGTGGTGAACGTGGCACTATAGAATTTTGTCTTGAAGACCTAAAATATTCTTTGTTGAAGTGTCTTTAAGAATCATTAATAGGATTGTTTGATGAAGAGATTGGAGATAGGGATAGACATAAAAAACAGGATTGTTTTCTGAGAACTTGATTAGCCTTATTCAATAATAAGAATCTAGAAAGTTTCTCTAGAGAGTTTTTGATTTACACTGAATGGGGAGAGAAAAAGAAAGGACCAGATAATGGATCACAAAATTGACAACAAGGGTGAAAAAATGCTCAAGGGTGGAAAAAGGTTTCTTTTCGCTGAGATCTGATAAAGTGAGATAATGTAATATGTCATTAAATTTCCTAAGCCTGTACAAAGTATTGCTGATAGAATCAAACCCATAGATGAGAAAGAAAGATATTATCTGACTTACGTTTTTAACAAAAGTAGAGATTGAGCGATGAAGATAGCTGATAATTCTCTTGCAGGGCCTTCTGAGAGCCTGATCCAAAGCTACTGAAGTCAATGGGTATCTTTCCATTGACTGCAATGGGTTGGATCAGATCCTATCAGAGGAGAGAGAGAAGGCGCCTTAGAAACGAAACAAGGAGTATATCTGCAATCTCAGATACATTGATTAATGGTCATTAAAAGCATGTTGAAGGCACACAGTTCCTCCCATTTGTCATGTCACAGAATTATCTGTGTGTTTATCATGGTAAGTTTTCATCTCATTTAAATCCAAGAAGTCACTGTTTGTCCCTTAGAATATGTCTGCCATCTTCAGCACTTTTTTTTTTCTAGCATAGCTTACTTTTCTTCTTTTTTTGAACTGCCATTTTTTCCTTGGTCTGCTCTTGTGTCTCCTCTTTTTGATACATTTTCTCAAGTGATTTTAGACAAAATGGAACCCTCAAGAAGCTAACAAGGCCACTTTTCAGGGTTCTTTCATTCTACTACTAAAGCTTGAGTCAGGAAGGATCCTCAGCTGGTATAAGTCCATTAATATAAGTCCACTCATCTCAATGGAGGTATGCAGATTTACACCAGCTGGCAGTCTTGCTGAGTATCACGTAGTTAGAAACTGGACTGGCTGTGCTAATCCTGGGATTTATTCATTTATTTTTAAATCCAGTTTATTGCCATTGAAGCTTACAATCACTGAGGATGTAAAACCAGGCAAAATCATTAAAAATCCTCCACAACAGTTTATTGAAGCCTTTTGCTGATGCAAGTTGTTAGAAGATAAACTTGTGTAAGCATTTCCACGTGCTATATTTTGCTTTGTGACTTTTCCTGCGGAGGGAGTGGGAAACCCATTATGAACCTAACCCCTGATCACACTAGCTGGGTTACTCTGCTTCAAATCTTTTGAGCTACCTCTGCTTTAAACTAAACTTGTATGCAAGTAAGCACGAGCTAGACATAAAGATCAAAGAGCTCTTTTTAGTACCTCAATATCACTTTGTGTGTGGCAGTGCTTATGATGTTTGAATGAAGGTGAACTCCTGTTTTCAGACATCACACACATGTTAGAGGGACACTTACATGTAACAGAATATCCTAGTTATTACTTCTCTCCCTCTGCTCTTCAATGTTGACATTATTGCTACTGAGAGAGACTATCAGACACTTAGATTTGAGAACTGTCTAGTGAGAGTGACACCTAAATTTACCTGTCATTGTCTGAGGCTACAGCATCATGAGTAGATTGTGTTACATTGTCATTTGGTAACACTTTAGATAACTGTCAGCAAATCAATTTCTTATCTTCTAGGGAATGTGAGTCACTTTGGGTAATATTTATGTAGGTCCCATTCCTGCAACTAGTTCCCACTTTGAAGTCATCAGGGCTCCATGAAGGCCTAGGAGTTTGCCTGCATGAAGCAAGTTGCAGTATCAGGGCGTTACAGGGCACCGATGTTAGAGATATAACTCCCTTACTTATTAGCACTTTCCAGATTGTCCTTTGGAGCTATAACCCATCTCTTCTAGAACAAAGTAGCCCAATCTGTGACCAATTAGTTCTGCAGTCAATACATCAATATATTTACTAACATTAATCAGTTTGGAAGCTGTTCAAACATAGAGCACTCCCCAGCAGGGCCGGCTCTAGGCACCAGCAAAGCAAGCAGGTGCTTGGGGCGGCACATTTGCAGGGGCGGCAGGGATCCAGCATGGGAACTGAGAACCAACAGGGGGCCCTGGGAGCTGTAGTTCCTTGGTTAGCTCCTTGCCTATAGAGCCAACCCTGGAGCAGGGAAACAACTACATTTCCCAGCATTCCCTTGGCGGCTATCAACAGGAAAGGGAGGGGGAGGGAGTGAGGTAGCTGAGACCTCATGCTACAGCTTGCTGTGAATGGAGAGCTCACTGCCAGAAAGGGATGGCACTGGGAATGGTAGGGATACCATATTTTAACGTTCAAAAAAGAGGACACTCGGGGGGGATGCCCCTCCCCCTATCCACTTCCTCCCTGCACCTCTCTATCTGAAGCCTAGCAAGGGAGGTACGTGGATCCCACTAGAATTTAAAATGAAAAGTAAGGGAGGGGAGGCTGTACTATAGGACCTGGGCAGCTTTAGATACAGTACCAGGCACGTAGGAGGATTTCCACTTCCGAGCCATGGAAGCAGAAATTGACTTTTCCTTTCCAGATTTATCTAATATTCAGAAAGGGAATCTAGCACCTGCCTTCCAGATTTGAACATCCTCAAAATTCAGGAGTGCTCAAGCTCAATTTGGGCAGCTGTTACTTCATTTCTCCCAAATCAAATATACTGATCCACTGTAACTTGCTGTAGAAAAGGTAGGATAAAATTGAGCAAGAAATGCTTCCCAGTGGTTATTAGGACTGGAATTGCTATTTTCAACAGCCATTGTCTTTTTTTTTTATTTTATTTTATTTGTTTAAAAGGAAGACAGTGATATTGCATTGGCAAATTCCCCATAGAAACAAAGAGTGGAACAAAAGAATAATAAAGGCGTCTCAACTTTTCCTCATTTATGTAGGACAGTCTTATGATATGCATCCAGATATCCTTCAATCACACAAGCTGAAAATTGTTCCACTTTACTGCAGTTCTGTAACCATATAGGAACCAGTCCTGTCTGTGTTCTGTGCACATACAAAATTCCTGCTGAATGACCCACCGTGGGAGCGAGTTAGAAGTGACCCAGGGCTGGGGCGGCAGGAGGGTGCAGTTGCGGGGGGAGGGGGAGGCCAGGGCTGGGGTGGGGGGCAGCCAAAATTTTTTTTGCTTGAAGGGGCAAAAAACCTAGAGCCGGCCCTGCTCCCCATCGCCATGTTATTTTCTCTTGTCACAAATGAGCTCATCTTGTGATCACATTGAACCTCACCAGACCTCTTATCAGTATTTGGTGGAATATAACATCATCTACAGTTTCAGGTGACTGGATACGCTGACTGCTACCTGTCTTTTGGCTTCCAGTCAGATTCCTTCTTTCTGAAGTGCCCAACAGCTGTTTCTCCAGTTACTTATCAGTTGCTTAGCAATCACCACATCTAATACTCATTTTCTTAAATAAAAGTAAAAACTAAGATTTTTACAGATAGTTGGCTAAGGACGGACTTTAGGGGGTAAATTTTTAGAGGCCCAATAGGGGAGTTAGATGCTTAACTGCCATTTGTGTCTTTGAAAATCTGCCCTCTAAACTCCATACTTAGACACTAGAAAAGGTAGTCTGATTTTCAGATGTACTGAGTACCTATCTGCTCTCTTTGATATCAGTTGGAACTTCTCGGTACACAGCACTTTAGAAAATCTAGCTTCTTATTTAGGTATACTTTAGTTTGGGCATGCACCTTTGAAAATCTTAGCCAAAATTTACTAGAGAACAAACAAGTCATACAAGAAATAGTATTTTAAAATTCCTGAGACTACCATTGCTAAAAATATTGGAATGTAGTCCATAAGCCGGGGTACCCAATACAGAGGTGTTAGTGAATGGCAGGAAATAATAAATAGTCCTTTGTTTGAGTAACTGCCCAAAAACTGTCACTTGAGTCAGTATCTATGTACTTGAAAGTTTCTCTCCCTCTCCTCATACCAGAGTGGGTCTTTCTGCTTTATAGGGAAACCGGGATGCTTTGTTCTCCTGAAATAATTTGCAGATTTAGGACCACAAGCTCAAGTAGGTATGGTCTATAAATATCCTCTCTGATTGTCCCTCTTTAGATGTGTATATGTGGTCATTAGTCCTAATAACCCTTCCTAAACAGTTTCCTGTTTGGCTTTTGTTCCTCTTAATGATGCCCGTCAGTAGAAATATAAGCCTGAACATATTATGGATTTCTCTATGCACAAAAGTTGTATCACATTAATTATACTACATTTAGTTAGAGCAATATAATCCACCTCTTGTGGACAGTTTTACTGGTATAAAGGTGCTTATACAGATACATAGCTTTCCTGTTCAGGAACAGCTATAAGCTATACCAGTATATACCATATTTGTGGTTGTACCAATATAACTCTTTGGGTAAAAAAAATCACATCCCAAACCAACATGTTTATATTGATACAAAATCTGTGTGCGGACAAGGCCTTAGTCAGGTAACCTGGGTGATTAGTTTTACCCAAACCTATTCGTGCAAATTATTTGTATGAAAACGACCCAAAATTTCAGATGCATAATGGAAATATATAAATCACATGCTCAGATCCAGAAACCCATCATAAGTGTCCCCTGGGTTTTTATTGGAGAGAGAGGGAGAGAGACATGCGCACACACACAGTGTCCCAAGGCATTTGAGAGGACTTATCATCATCATCTAACTAAATTAGCCCCGTTAATCAGTTTACTCATCTTCTAATGGTTTTGAAGTGAAGGCTGCAATTGGATGGTTAGGGAAACTTTTAGTTTCACTTTAGTTTTACTTTTTAGCATCAGAATCAGTTGCCCATTAGCAGGAGAGAGGCTAAGTAATGGGATATATTTAAGGTTTCTTTTTCTTTCCTTTTTCTCTGTGGTGAATTTTCCTTTTTCTCTGTGTAGCAGTTTGAGTATGCAAGGTGCTGGAGATATGAATTTCATTATTGTTGAGACAGTCAGGACTACTGTGCCATTAACTATCCTATGTTGTTAACTCTGGAGCAGTCAAAATTTCAAATAAAAAAAATCACCAATTTTTTTGTTTTGTTATCGTTTTTTTAATTATCATTTTAAATATTATTTCTAAGTTAATGGAAATATTTTAAATTATATAACAATTAGTCTAGATTAATTCCTGTGATAAGCCCATTGAAGTCAGAGATGTGCTCACAAATGAATTTTCATTTAATTCTTAAAACAATGAAGCTTGCAAAAGCCTGATTCTTTGTGGTCCTTTGCAGAGGCAGGAACAAAATTTAGCACTCCACCAAACTGCCCTTGAAAGAGGTTCATATTGATACTCAGAACAAGTTTTAATGTGTCCCTGGCCCTTTCACCTGATTATTCCTGCCAGACTTAGTGTTGGCAATGTTGCAGCCCCAAATTCCCTACCATGGCTCTAGTTTCTGAGAGCAAACAGACCAGGGCTTCTCCTTAGATTTGGAGGCAGATTACAGTAAGGCCGAAGAAATGCACTTTGTGCTCTCCTTAGTCCACAGCTTTTCTTGTGTTCTGATTGGCACATATTTATGCTTTTTGTTGATGATTCAAAATCCTTTTTGACCATCTATCTGGTCTATCTTTGGCACCCAGCAACAGTAGCTACTTTGATGGCCACATTAAAATGACTATGTTGATTGAAATATGCAGCTGAATGATGGCAATGTAGAGGCCCTGTCATAGGAAGTGGTTGCAAAGTCTTAGCCAAAGCAGGAAAATAACATTATGCATGAATTGGTGCAGTAGGTGTAAATCAAGGCTGAGTAATCTTTTCTTGCTAGCTTTGGTTTACTTTTTCAGAACTCTCAGGGTTTCAGCAAACAGGACTAGTTCTCTGCTTCATGCCACTTAATGCAAAGTTGATAGCTAATAAAGCGAGCACCATCTATCATCTGATAAAGAATGAGATTCTTGACTTTGCAGGGATGAAGAAGACCTGTTTAAATGCGTTTAAATGCAAGGAGTCTCTTTGGTGTTGTTGTCTTCAGCCAGGTGTATGGTTCAGTATGAGACAAAGGAAAATAGGGGTTGATAGTGTCTCTGCTTTTTGCAAACGTAGAAGATTCTCTACCCCAAAGCTAAACCTGCCAGTTTCCATCTTGTGTGAATATTCTGAAGTGTGTTTAAGAAGATCTATAGGTCACCCTGCTGCCTCTCAGAAGCTCTAGCTGATTTTATTGTAAATATAATGGTTAGAAGCCAAGGTTTGGAGTAAATATGCCACTTCTGAATGTTCAGCTTAGAGGTTTCTGCAGCAGTGTAGTTTTAATGAATCACTTTGCAATTAATCCTTATATGCACATTGAGTTTATTATTAGTTTAAGCAAATATTCTCCATCTTTGCTAAACACTGTTATTTAATGCATAGTAATTGAGGAAATTCCTTATTTAAGTGTACTAGAACTAATTTTATCTTTAGTAGATAGTTTATAATGTGTTCCCCAAAGTGAGCATTAATTTTCAGTTATGAATTATTATTTCATTATTGCACATTTCTGGAACTTCAGCACAGAACACTAGTAGTATATAGGACTTTGTTTCTTTATCAACATACATGTTTTCCTTGTTCTACTCTTATGTCATTGTGTAGGATTACCGAGCCGCCGTCCAGGCACTTCCCCTCCTGGGCTCCAGATGCTCTGCTCCGGCGGCGCAGGGTCCGGAGGCAAGTGGGCTGCCTGAAGCCGGTAGTACTCGGGCAGCTCGGCTCTTAAACAGAGCCGAAGAGTCAGGGGAGGAGCACAGCAGCTGGAGCCCGGGAGGGGAAGTGCCCGGCTGGGGGCGCTGGGTCCGGAGGCATGGGGGCTGCCCGAAGCCCGAGCGCTACCGGCTTCATGGTTTGCCGGGCAGCCTCCAGACCCTGCGCCCCCGGCTGGGCACTTCCCCTCCCGGGCTCCAGCTGCGCTGGGGAAACGCCAGCTGGGGGCGCAGGGTCTGGGGGCTGCCCGGCAAACCGTGAAGCCGGTAGCGCTCGGGCAGCCCTTTCCGCGTGGCTGGGAGGGAGGAGGGGGAGTTAGGGCGGGGACTTTGGGGAAGGGGCGGGGAATGGGCGGAGTTGGGGCGGGGAAGGGGGTGGGAAAGGGGCGGGGCCAGGGCCCGTGGAGTGTCCTCTTTTTTTATTTTTTTAAATATGGTAACCCTATCGTTGTGACAATAATAAACTCCTCCAGTATAAGGTGAGAAATGCTCCTGTAGGGAAAAGACTACAACCAGCCACAATAGTAATAGTCTCTGAAAATGTATTTGTCATTGTAAAATAGATTTACAGAGTCACTGCAAGTGATAAGGACTATAAATTGGCCTTAGAATCATAGAATATCAGGGTTGGAAGGGACCTTAGGAGGTTACCTAGTCCACCCCCCTGCTCAAAGCAGGACTAATCCCTAGACAGTTTTTTGCCCTAGATCCCTAAATGGCCCCTGCAAGGATTGAGTTTATAACCTTGGGTTTAGCGGGCCAATGCTCAAACCACTGAGCTATCCTTCCCCCCCATTATTCAATGGTTATCTGCTAAATGTGTTTAAATATTTGTGTGGGGTAACACTGTGTGTGTGTGTGTTTGAGAGAGAGAGATAATCATGTGATAAATTGGTGAGCGTATGTTCAAGAGCACAGGTCTGTGATAAATACGTTTATCACACCCCTGTGCAATTAAACTTGTATCTTGTGAGCACATCTCCTGCCCACTAATCCTTCTCCTTAAGACTTAGTCTAAATCCATCTTTCAGACAGTTGTGTTTGTTTTAAAATCTATCTCATCCCAAAAGATTACACCTGCCTGAGGCCCAGGTGAGCCGTTGCCTTGCCAGTGAGAACATTTCTATGCATAAAAATGTCACACCATTAAGTCTATTGCTCACTGGCCCTGTTCAGAACAATTCCTGGTAACCAAGGCACTTGGCTTTACAGGCAAATGGATACAAGAAATAATTCCAATAACAATTTATAAAACTGTCTAAAACCTTCTTAAAATAGATTTCTTTTTCTTTTACTATTTTTGTGGTATATTGAGAATGAAATAGTATCAATATGGTATCACGTACATGGTAAGCCACAAATCTGTAGTAAGCTATAATGTCTTGGAACATTTTCATAGAATGCTACGCTATGCTTTTTATAAAGGAATGCTCCAAATAAATACTCTAAGGAACATTTCTGCACATCAGTAACAAAACTGATTTGGTCTTTCTGAATACAGTCATTTATCATAGGAAATAACTAAATGTGTTTGATAGTGGACATGAAAGTAAACACTCTAAGAATTTATTGTAAAGGAGAAGCCTGCACTCTTACAAGAGGATGGACTAGATGACCAGGACCTGCCATCTGTGATTCACTAGGACACAGAAATATAGAGGAAAAAGAAATTGTTCAACATATTTTGATATGATCACATGATAATGCAGAATACTGAGTTCCCTCTGATGCTTTGCAGCTGCTGGTAACTTGGTTCTGGAAGCTGAGCACTTTCCTGTTTACATCATCAATAACACTGATGCACTGAAAAAGAAATAAACAAAAGGGCAGCCCATTTTGGTGTTTCAGTTCTAATATCCTAATAATACAGGTAAACTGTGTACTTGTATTGCATGTTTCAATCAAGGATCTCAAAATACCTTAATGAAGTGAATAGATGTTATCCCCATTTTTACATATCGGAAAAACTGAGGAACAGAGAAGTCAAGACTGAGACTTTCTTTGCTTTTAGGTGCACACTTTGAGACTCTGAAGGCCCAATCTTTCCGAAGTGATGAGAACCCACAGCCCTGAGTGGCTTCAGTTGAATGTGGAACGCTTAGCTCCTCTTAAAATCAGGCCTAGATGTCTTCAGTTTGCCATTCAAAATGAAGACATCCAAAGCAACTTGACTTTTAAAATGTGGGCCTTAGTGACCTCGGTCAGACAGTGAGTTAGTGGCCTGGATGGAAACTACCCAGAAGTTTTTTGACTTCTACCTTCCTATTCTAACCATTACACTATGTTGTCTTCCTTCTGAAGCACAGCAAAATAATTTTTTTGTCTACTTAGCAACTCCCCTCTTTAAAGGGAAATAAATGCACAAGCAAATAAAATTCCTGGGATTTGAAGCATGTTCAGAGCTAGCTTGTTTACTACATTATTAATTGAAACAATGAGATATCATCCAGGTAAAGAGGCATCATGGTCATTTGGCTCTTCCCATATTAATTTAATATTAGGAAGTACAAAGACAGACAAAAGGATGAGTGACTCTAAAAGTAGGTCATGAATATCATCACAGCTTCAGTAGCAACTATGATGAAAATGAGACGGACAACAAGGATGGTTTTGTTGTCATGCTGCCCGGCTGGGTAAAGACTTCTTTATTGGTTATCTAGGTGGAGTGAGAGAAAGAGACTTTCTGTGGGACCAACACACATTCCAGAACTGGAGGATCATCTTTCAGGACATGATGCCAAGAGAAACTTCCCACACTGGCTATCTTAGCAGAACAACATCACCTGTCTGAGAAAATACCGTACCCACGGTCAGGGTGTGTCGAACTAAAGAAACTGAGCACGCCCATTGGGGGATATTGCATAAATTTTATTTATAAGGCAGCCTGATACTTCTCGGAAGCCCTTACTGTCCCTGAGATTGAGTCTCTATCTGGAACAAAGGACTTGATAGATCAGAAGCCTCCTGGAGATAACACCAGACACGTGATAATAGTGAAGGAAAAGTATTGCTATTGCTAAATTTGTCAATTGCTAAAATTTATAGCTTAGAAGAGAGATGCATAGGTCGTTCAAAAATTGGGTTTAAAAAAGATGATGAAAGACATTTTGGGGAGTTGCTTCTGGAAGTGTGTAGTTATTGGAGTGATAGCATAAATGCTTTATTGGCAGCTAGAAGCAATATATTTCTTAAAAAAATTGCAATTTAGGCATTTCATTATTAATTATGAATAATATTTATTAAGGTTAATTATAGCTATGAGCAATTGAGATCTGTGGATGACTGTCTAAGATTTAATTGATTGATTATGGTAATAGATCTAGTAAGTACAGTTTAATTGGATTTATTCATATGCTAGTGCTTTTTGCTTTTGAGTTTATGATCTGTTTCATTTTATATTAGCAAAAATTTGAATTCATTCTAGTCACTCTGCTAATATTTCCTGCTTAGGTTGTTTTATAATTGTCTGTTTCATCAGTAGCTGTTCTACAATTTGCAATTAAGTAGAATTATTATTTTTTTAAATCGATGTGGAACAAGGTCCAATTGTTGTGTACATTATGACCGAGATTTAAAAAAAAATTAAGGACTATGGCAGTTGTCAGATCAGTACTTCCGAAAATCAGCCCCCCTCTTAATGTACCTAGAACACCTTCAGTCAGGGAGCAACCAGAAACACCCAACAAATGGCCACTATCAGCCAGATTTTGGGCCTAGCAGCCCAGCCAGAGCATCTGCTAAATGATGGCAGGGAGCAGCCAGATCCCTCTTCAAGCCTAGGGCAACCAGCGGCCTGGATTAGGAGCTACCAATGCAACCACATTCTGCCATCCACTCCAGGGAGCAACCAGAGGCAGAGCCTGGAAAAGCCACCACAGCCTTGGGAGATGTAGAGCCAGGCAAGAGCACAGTGTTTCTTGTGTTCCTACAGCTCATTCCATACTTCGGCCTTGTCAGTCTTAAATTCTGGTAATTGGGCCATTTGCTGTCATTTATATAAATGAGGTAAAGCATATTCATTCAGTACACAAATTAGGTTACGAAGTCATTTGTGTCAAATCTCCAGATTTATGAACCTTCAGCCTTAATAGGTGCGAGTCAAAATCATGGCCTATGGGAATATTTTGTGCCAAAAATGAAGGAAAAGCCCTGTAAGGCTCTACAGTGCAGACCTTGGATTAGTTCATCCTTGCTCACGTGAATAGTTCTGATTACGTCAATGAGACCAGTTGTGCAAATAAGCACTCGTCAGCATGATTGCTGGTTCCACAGTGGGGCAAAGGAAATCAAATGACAAGGAAAAATAGAGGGAGGAAATAAAATGGAATGAAAGAAGCCAGATTTCACTCTCCACCCACCGTGCACTGAAACAGCGGCCATGTCCATCATGCCAGTCTAAGTGTCTCTATTGTTTTCAGCTTGTTAGTTGAAAGTGAGTTCTTGAAGGGAACAAATGTATCTATCTTTGTGGTCCAGGCTGTTATGTGGGGGGGAGAGGAGGGGAGGGAAGAATACGAGGTGCAAGGAGCTTCCCACCTCAAGCATGTGGGGCCTATGTAAGGAGCAGGCAAATTGTGGTTCCTGCACTCAGCAAAGCAGAGTCTGCTCTATCCCTATTGTCCAGGGCCACACAGAACCTCAAAAGGGGGAAAGAAAAGACAGAGAGGATGTAGGGTTGTGGCCTTGCAATCCCTTCTGTGCACAGTGGGGAAGGCTGCACTTAATAAAGAGGTGTAGTAGGGAACATGCTGCCCTGCGAGCAAGAGGGTATACAGAGGCATCCTTCTGAATGTGTGTTGGGGTTTCCCTTAGCATAAAGTAGCTCTGGCTTGTCCCTTAATCCTGAGCCTGTCAAACATGATCTAGCTCCCATGTTCGTTTATGGTACTGTATGTAGAGATTAGGGCTGTCGATTAATCATAGTTAACTCACGTGATTAACTAAAAAAAAATCGCAATTAAAAAAATTGTGATTAATCACAGTTTTAATCGCACCGTTTAAACAACAGAATACCAATGAAATTTATTAAATATTTTGGATGTTTTTCTACATTTTCAAATATATTGATTTCAGTTACACAGAATACAAAGTGTACAGTGCTCACTTTATATTATTATTTTTATTACAAATATTTGCACTGTAAAAATAATAAACAAAAAATAGTATTTTTCAATTCACCTCAAACAAGTACTGTAGTGCAATCTTGTTATCGTGAAAGTGCAACCTGTAGATTTTTTTTACATAACTGCACTCAAAAATAAAACAATGTAAAACTTTAGAACCTACAAGTCCACTCATTCCTACGTCTTGACTTGTTCAGCCAGTCGCTCAGAGAAACAAGAAGTGAGCAGCGTTATCTCCTGCAAATGTAAACAAACTTATTTATCTGAGCAATTGGCTGAACAAGAAGTAGGACTGAGTGAACTTATAGGCTCTAAAGCGGGGGTAGGCAACCTATGGCACTCACACTGTCTGGGTCCTGGCCACCAGTCCGGGGGGGCTCTGCATTTTAATTTAATTTTAAATGAAGCTTCTTAAACATTTAAAAAACCTTATTTACTTTACATACAACAATAGTTTAGTTCTATATTATAGACTTATAGAAAGAGACCTTCTAAAAACGTTAAAATGTATCACTGGCACGCAAAACCTTAAATTAGAGTGAATAAATGAAGACTCGGCACCCCACTTCTGAAAGGTTGCCGACCCCTGCTCTAAAATTTCACATTGTTTTATTTTTGAATGCAGTTATTTTTTTGTACATAATTCTACGTTTGTAAGTTCAACTTTCATGATAAGGAGATTGCACTACAGTACTTGTATGAGTTGAATTGAAAAATTCTATTTCTTTTGCTTTTCACAGTGCAAATATTTGTAATAAAAATAAATATAAAGTGAGCATCGTACACTGTATTCTGTGTTGTAATTGAAATCAATATATTTTTTAAATGTAGAAAACAAAAAATATGTAAATAAATGGTATTCTATTATTGTTTAACAGTGTGATTAATCACAATTAATCATGATTAATTTTTAATAGCTCAATTAATCACAATTATTTTTTTTATTTCCCTAGGAGATATATATATGTATATTATTTATTATCACTGGTATTAGTAATAATACTCTTATTCTTCAACACAGCTGGCCAGAAGAATGCTTTGATAGTAATTAGATGGGTAGCAATGCACTGTAATACATCACAAGCTCCACACATGGAGAAGCCTGCTATAAAGTCTTCCCATGACATTATCTCTAAAACAGAGCCTTTTTTTTGAAGGGGCACAGCCAGACACTCCACTTGTCTCCACGGTTTGTTTTATTCTGCTTTGGTTTTACTAAGCCCATTTTAGAAATTTGCAGCTATACCTTGTTCCTCTTCTGATTTTTTTTTCTTTTTCACTTGGCAAAAATAAATAAAAATCCTTCTGTATTTTCATTTGAGCTGAAAATGAGATGTATCTTCCTGTTTTGCTTACCCACCCGCATCATCGATGTCTGCAGAGGCCTGGTGGAAATAAAAACATTTCTAGACATTTCATGCTGGCATAATTCAGAGCAGAATTTGGCCCTCAGACTGTATGTAATTCTAGGCCTATTCACTACTGCATTTATCCCAGTTTGATGCCAGTCACCATATGGATTTTGGTGACTTTCAACTGCCAATCAAATTAGAGTAAAATAGGGGAGAATCAGACCCCTATTTCCAGGATTTGCCAACATTATTGGTTATTCTAATTTTACACCAGTGCAACTCGTAGCCACTATCAAATTTCTGCATGAATACTCAGGGGCTGGGCTAAGTGATTTAGCAGATAAGCATTAGGCCTTTTGCCTCATTTTCAAGTCTTTTTTTCACTGCCAATTACTACTACATGTACATAATAGGTTCTTTCCAGACTGGTCTGTTTGATTTAATATATAGGATTTACAGAGTCTCTACAACATAATTTTGCAAAAGTTCACTGGCTTTTATTCATCTTCTATTTTTTGGTGGGTTTTTTTGTTAGGCTGGTTTGGCTTTTGGCTTTTTGTTTTGTTTTGTTTTTTATTTACCTTTGCTTTATACACAATTTATTTTAAATTTCGATATTACAGAGGACACACAAGTCAAAATAAGTACTTTAAACAACATATAAATGTACTCCAAGTATATGCATAATATTCCTTAATATATGTTACCCCCTTGTATAATATAAGTTTTCCACACATATGTTCCTACACCGTTTTTAAATACTATACAGCCTCATGTTTTGCGTTACTTGAATAAATAACATCTAAGCTTTCCAGAGTTGCTCTTTGTTTTGAGGCTTTTGTTGACATTGCTGCTCTAAGTCTTGATGGATTTCCCTTTCAACTACAGTATCAACTTACTTTTTCACCTGCTTGTATGTCAGCTATTATAGACAGCTATTGGTTGGCATAAACAATCCTGCTGAGCCTGAAAACGCTAACAGATACAGCATGTAAAGCTGGTTGATCAAAGTATGAGACTGAAGAAGGAGAAGAGCCCTCTGGATTTTTAGCAACACAAGAGGAGTGTCATCGGAAAACAATAATATCTTTGACATAGTTTCTTAACTAAAAATGACAAGGGTCCTCATGCTGTTCGTATCTACCGTTGTAAGTGAAGCATATCGCTAGTTTTAATTTCAGCCTCTAAACTGTTATCCATGTTAAACTTACCATGGTAGAATGTGTTTTGGCCTTTGAAGCTAAGCTCTGTTACCACAGTTGATAGCAGGGTGAAAATATCCTCCCACAGAAACTTATTTTCAACTCTACTTAGAGACAAAAAGGTTGTTCTGTTTTCAGTCACCCTGTGTGAATGAGGTTAAATCTTCCATTTGTGATCATTCTAAGAACTCTGTGCATAAACACACACACACACAGTGCTGTACTCATGGTCACCTGAACACATTACTGCTCCACATGTGGATTATTGGCCTGCAGAAGGAATTACCTCAAATTGAGCTGAGTCCCTACTATCAAGGCATTCCTCACCACTACCACATGCACACTTCATTATTTTTCACAGTTTTACAGAGCCTGGTCCAACGTCCATTGAAGTCAATGAAAGGTTTCAATTAGTTAATGCACTACAGCAAAAGAGCCCTTCTTTTATCAAACCAAAAGCCCCTCAAACATCCCCTGGAAAAACAGATAAGCGTTTAGTGTGCTATGAAGACAGTAACACAGAAGTTATATTACCTCTGTATTTGGCGCTGGTGCACTGCTACTGGAATACTGTGTCCACAATTCAAGAAGGATGTTGATAAATCGGAGAAGTTCAGAGGAGGAAAAGGTATGAGAATAATTAAAGGGAAAGACTCAAGGAGCTCATTCTATTTAGCGTATCAGAGAGAAAGTCAAAGGATGATTTGATCACACGCTACAAGCATCTACATGGGGAATAGAAATTTGATTAAAAAGGACCGTTCAATACAGCAGACAAAGTGTAACAAGATCCAATGGCTGAAGGCTGAAACTAGGTAAATTCAGAGTGGAAATAAGGTGCAAATTTTTAACTATGAGGGTATTTAACCATTGGAACAACTTGTCAAGGGTTATGGTGGATCAATGGAATTTTTTTTAATCAACATTGAATATTTTTCTACAAGACGTGACTTCAGTTCAACCACAGCTATTGAACTTGAGCCAGGAATTAATTTGAGGGAGTCATATGGCCTGTGTTATGCTGAAGGTCAGACTATCGCAGTGGTCCCTTCTGGCCTTAGAATCTAAGAATTCAGTTAACTGTAGCTATATGTTTTGGGATTTTATGGCAAACAAATATATTGGAGAGTGCTAAGCAAGTTGTGGGTGAATAAAAAGGGAAAGCCTTTTCTCAAAAAGAAACTTGGTGTTGGATCAATGAAGTACAAAAAGTGATGAAAGATAAGAGGAAAATGTTTAAACATTGGCAAAAGGAGTAGGAGCAAAGAAGACCTGGAGGAATATAAGGATGTAAAGGAATTGGCCAGGAATGTAGTTGCAAAAGCAAAAGCAAACATATTTGAGGAACTTTATGTAAGACTTGGAACAAAGAAAGGGGGAAGAAGTGTATAGACCACATAGGCGAAAGCACAGGAAAGAAAGATATACAGAAAGTGAGGTTCATCAAAGAAGAAACTGGTGTAGTGTTGACTGGTGATAGTCACATAAAGGAGTGATGATAAAAGTATTTTTAATAGCTTTTCAATTAGGAAAACCCAAGGGAGTAATACAGCTTCAAAACGGTGAACTTTGGTGTAGTGGAGCCTATCACACCAGATAAAGTGTCAAATGTTATAAAATAAATGATATTAATAGGGCATTAGCCCCAGAGAGAATTCCTATTGAGGCATGGTAAAAACTGAGAATAGATTCATAGATTCATAGATTCTAGGACTGGAAGGGACCTCGAGAGGTCATCGAGTCCAGTCCCCTGCCCGCATGGCAGGACCAAATACTGTCTAGACCATCCCTGATAGACATTTATCTAACCTATTCTTAAATATCTCCAGAGATGGAGATTCCACAACCTCCCTAGGCAATTTATTCCAGTGTTTAACCACCCTGACAGTTAGGAACTTTTTCCTAATGTCCAACCTAGACCTTCCTTGCTGCAGTTTAAACCCATTGCTTCTGGTTCTATCCTTAGAGGCTAAGGTGAACAAGTTTTCTCCCTCCTCCTTAGGACACCCTTTTAAATACCTATCATGTCCCCTCTCAGTCTTCTCTTTTCCAAACTAAACAAACCGAATTCTTTCAGCCTTCCTTCATAGGTCATGTTCTCAAGACCTTTAATCATTCTTGTTGCTCTTCTCAGGACCCTTTCCAATTTCTCCACATCTTTTTTAAAATGCAGTACCCAGAACTGGACACAGTACCCCAGCTGAGGCCTAACCAGAGCAGAGTAGAGCGGAAGAATGACTTCTCGTGTCTTGCTCACAACACACCTGTTAATACATCCCAGAATCATGTTTGCTTTTTTTGCAACAGCATAACACTGTTGACTCATATTTAGCTTGTGGTCCACTATAGATCCTAGATCCCTTTCTGCCGTACTCCTTCCTAGACAGTCTCTTCCCATTCTGTATGTGTGAAACTGATTTTTCCTTCCTAAGTGGAGCACTTTGCATTTGTCTTTGTTAAACTTCATCCTGTTTAACTCAGACCATTTCTCCAATTTGTCCAGATCATTTTGAATTATGACCCTGTCCTCCAAAGCAGTTGCAATCCCTCCCAGTTTGGTATCATCCACAAACTTAATAAGCTTACTTTCTATGCCAATATCTAAGTCGTTGATGAAGATATTGAACAGCGCCGGTCCCAAAACAGACCCCTGCGGTACCCCACTCGTTATGCCTTTCCAGCAGGATTGGGAACCATTAATAACAACTCTCTGAGTACGGTTATCCAGCCAGTTATGCACCCACCTTACAGTAGCCCCATCTAAATTGTATTTGCCTAGTTTATCGATAAGAATATCATGCGAGACTGTATCAAATGCCTTACTAAAGTCTAGGTATACCACATCCACAGCTTTACCCTTATCCACAAGGCTCGTTATCCTATCAAAGAAAGCTATCAGATTGGTTTGACATGATTTGTTCTTCACAAATCCATGCTGGCTGTTCCCTATCACCTTACCACCTTCCAAGTGTTTGCAGAGGATTTCCTTAATTACTTGCTCCATTATCTTCCCTGGCACAGAAGTTAAACTAACTGGTCTGTAGTTTCCTGGGTTGTTTTTATTTCCCTTTTTATAGATGGGCACTATATTTGCCCTTTTCCAGTCTTCTGGAATCTCTCCTGTCTCCCATGATTTTCCAAAGATAATAGCTAGAGGCTCAGATACCTCCTCTACTAGGTCCTTGAGTATTCTAGGATGCATTTCATCAGGCCCTGGTGACTTGCAGGCATCTAACTTTTCTAAGTGATTTTTAACTTGTTCTTTTTTTATTTTATCTGCTAAACCTACCCCCTTCCCATTAGCATTCACTATGTTAGGCATTCCTTCAGACTTCTCGGTGAAGACCGAAACAAAGACGTCATTAAGCATCTCTGCCATTTCCAAGTTTCCTGTTACTGTTTCTCCCTCTTCACTAAGCAGTGGGCCTACCCTGTCTTTGGTCTTCCTCTTGCTTCTACATAACTGCCACCACTACAGTTTGGATGGAAGGTGCTTGGAAAGCCATGACTACTGCCAAGCATTTCACAAAGAGACACAGTAGATGCCAAATCAAAAAACAACACATGAAATTGGAGGTGCTATTTCCCCATGACAAACACAAGATATTTCTTATATGCACTGGAAATATCCCTATGTGCATGTTAATGTCCAAAAGGATCAGAGCACAGAGTCTGTTGCCTTCTTCTAGGAACATGTCTCCCACAGTAAATCTTTCCTTTATCTAACATACAAGAAGTCAGATTAGATGGTCACAGTGGGCCCTTCTGGCCTTATATACGAATCTATGAGTAATACTGATATAGGTCACTGATATCTAGGATGGGTCAGATCTCTCTTGTCTTTCTGAATACCAAGTAGTTCTCTTCATAGTGTTAGAGGCTTGAAAGGTCTCTTTGCCAGGAGGAGCTAGTATCTTTTCCTGATAAGGAATCCAACACCATTCTTTGCTGGGATGGGGGTTTGTATGTGTACAGTCTGAGGATTTTCTGAAACCTGTGCTTGTAGTCCCTCTAAACAAGGCTCAGGACTCATGTCAGAGATGACCAAGGGCTACTTGGGTAAGAGTAGGAACACTTGGGCCAAGAGAAGGTTCTGGCAGCCTGAATACAAAGTAAATGCTGGTTTATGAAGTGGTGATTTTTCCTTTTGGCTCTTGTGGAAGGGGTATTATGGGCAGGCACCTGGCAGAGAATTCAGGGATACCTTGATTTTCTGAATGCAATGAGGCCTCTGCCAGCTCCCCAAAGAAATTCTCCCTGGTGTAAAGGCAAATCCTCAAGCTTTTCCTGCCCCACGACAGAAATCACAACATCGCCATTACAGAAGACCGGATAAGTATGACCCTCAAGGAGTACATATTTCTTTTATACAGATTAAGGCACAGGCAGCTGTGTAAAGCATCTATTGTAACCTCCACCAGCTGGTTGAAAATAGGTTGCAAAGGAATGGCAACCTTATTGGATGAGGTTACTTGGCTAAGGTATCCATCATGCCACCTCTAGATTCCTGGACATGTTTCAACACAAGACCTGCTGCTTGGACCATTTCTGGAGAAATGTTAGATCCTCCCACGAGAAGTCAAAATCTCATTCCGCTGCAGTGAATGTATCTTGGAGTAGACAAACAAAAATAGATCTGTGACTAGGGTGTTTGATTTCAAAAGGGCTAACTTTAAAAAATTAAGGAAATTAGTTAGGGAAGTGGATTTGGACTGAAGAACTTGGGGGATCTAAAGGTGGAGGAGGCCTGGAATTACTTCAAGTCAAAGTTGCAGAAGCTATCAGAAGCCTGCATCCCAAGAAAGGGGAAAAAATTCGTAGGCGGGAGTTGTAGACCAAGCTGGATGAGGAAGCATCTCAGAGAGTTGATTAAGAAAAAGCAGAAAGGAGTGGAAGATGGGAGTGATCAGCAAGGAAAGCTACCTTATTGAGGTCAGAACATGCAGGGATACAGTGAGAAAGGCCAAAAGCTATGTAGAGTTGGACCTTGCAAAGGGAATTAAAACCAATAGTAAAAGGTTCTATAGCCATATAAATAAGAAGAAAACAAAGAAAGAAGAAGTGGGACCGCTAAACACTGAGGATATAGTGGAGGTTAAGAATAATCTAAGCATGGCCCAATATCTAAACAAATACTTTGCCTCAGTCTTTAATGAAGCTAATGAGGAGCTTAGGGATAATGGTAGGATGACAAATGGGAATGAGGATATGGAGGTAGATATTACCGCATCCGAGGTAGAAGCCAAACTCGAATAGCTTAATGGGACTAAATTGGGGGGGCCCAGATAATCTTCATCCAAGAATATTAAAGGAACTGGCACATGAAATTGCAAGCCCATTAGCAAGAATTTTTTAATGAATCTGTAAACTCAGGGGTTGTACTGTATGATTGGAGAATTGCCAACATAGTTCCTATCTTTAAGAAAGGGGAAAAAAGTGATCCGGGCAACTACAGGCCTGTTAGTTTGACATCTGTATGTAGTATGCAAGGTTTTGGAAAAAATTTTGAAGGAGAAAGTAGTTAAGGACATTGAGGTCAACTGTAATTGGGACAAATTACAACATGGTTTTACAAAAGGTAGATCATGCCAAACCAACCTGATCTCCTCCTTTGAGAAGGTAACAGATTTCTTTGACAAAGGAAATGCAGTGGATCTAATTTACCTCAATTTCAGTAAGGCATTCAATATGGTTCCACACGGGGAATTATTAGCTAAATTGGAAAAGATGGGGATCAATATGAAAATTGAAAAGTGGATAAGGAACTGGTTAAAGGGGAGACTACAATGAGTCATACTGAAAGGTGAACTGTCAGACTGGAGAGAGGTTACTAGTGGAGTTCCTTAGGGGTCGGTTTTGGGACCAATCTTATTTAATCTTTTTATTACTGACCTTGGCACAAAAAGTGGGAATGTGCTAATAAAGTTTGCGGATGACGGTATTGGGAGGTATTGCCAATACAGAGAAGGAACGGGATATCATAGAGGAAGATCTGGATGACCTCTTAAACTGGAGTAATAGTAATAGGATGAAATTTAATAGTGAAAAGTGCAAGGTCATGCATTTAGGGATTAATAACAAGAACTGTTATAAGCTGAGGACGCATCAGTTGGAAGTAACAGAGGAGGAGAAGGACCTTGGAGTATTGGTTGATCACAGGATGACTATGAGCCGCCAATGTGATATGGCCGTGAAAAAAGCTAATGCAGTCTTGGGATGCAGAAGGGAGACGTGTGCTGATGTTCCTCTTTTGTTCAATTATGAGATTAATCTGCAGCCAGTGAGATTTAAATTAGATATTAGGAAAAATTTTCTAACTATAAGGGTAGTTAAGCTCTGTAATAAGCTTCCCAGGAAGGTTGTGGAATCGCCATAATTGGAGGTTTTTAAGAACAGGTTGGACAAACACCTGTCAGGCATTGTCTAGGATTACTTGATCCTGCCTCAGTGCAGGTGTTTGGACTTGATCACTTCTCAAGGTCCCTTCCAGCCCTACATTTCTGATTCTATGAGATGGAAAAGATACCAAAACCATGGAGGAAAAGTATCTTGGTGCTGATATACTAGGGAAAAGGTGATGCTGGCAACTGCACAAATTATAGCGGTATAAAGCTGTTACACAATGAAACTGTGGGAGCAAGTCGTCAATAAGAAATTAAGAACTGAACTAGTTGTATACGCAGCTTAATATGGATTCATGCCAGGAGGGTCAACAGTAGATGCTGTTTTTGCATTGAGGGAGCTGGTGGAAAAAAATAGAGAGAAAATGAAAAATATACACATGGTGTTCACTGATCTGAAAAAGGCCTTTGACCAGTTCCAAGAGAAGTCATCTGGTGGTGCATGAGGGAGAAAGTGGTACCAAAACTTGATGTGCTGTTTGTTCAAGTCATATATGTAAGTGCAATAAAAATATTCAGAACATCTACTGCTGAAACAGGTTAAGCATTGGTAAAGGTAGGAGAGCATCAGTAATCAGCACTGAGCCCTTTCTTGTTTATCCTTTTCCTGGGTACCCTCAGAAGGAACATACAGAAGGAGACATATTCATGCTGCTTGCAGATAATATTCTATGCAGTCTGGAAGAGAGTCTTGATAAATGGAGAGATGTGCTGAAGAAAGATTAGCTTAAAATAAGCAGAGGAAAAACAGAGTATGTGGTATGTAATTTCAGTAACGTGAACACTGAAGGATTAGCCTTGAAACTAAATGGGCAGAAGCAAGATATCTGAGTTCTGATAAAAATGGGTTCTGGGAAAACTGGGAAATGGATGATGAAAGTAGAGCTAGGACAATAAATGCCTACCTCAAGTCGAGAGAGATAAGTGGTGTAGTATGTGACAAGAAGAGAGCGGTAAGATTAAGAGAGAAAGACTATCAAATGGTGGTCCATCTAGTTTCAACGTATGGTGCTGAGTAGTGGGCAGCAAAGAAGAAATATGAGCAAATGAGCTGTTCCACAGGAATGCAAATTTTCATATGGGTGAGTGATGTAAGCAAGAAAAACCAGGTGAAGAATGTGGATACTAGAGACTTGATCAAAGTAACACCAATAAAAAAAAATGAGGGAGTGCAAATTCAGCTAATTTGGTCATGTAAAGCAGTATATGGGTAACAGAGTCCAACAAATCAAAATTGAAGGAAGAAGACAGAGAAGGCGACCCAAGAAGTGATGAGGTGCTATGAAGGAATACGTTGCATATGATGTGATAAAGGATAGGGCATTGAAGAGAGCACTTTGAGGGAGTAGACTCAGAGTGGATCCCATGTGATTGGATAAATGAAAGGAAGAAGAAAATAGCTGCATGTCTGCACATTAAGGACTCAGGTCCTGCGTATGGATCAGCTAGAGTATCCAGTGGGATTTTGCAAGCACGCAAGGGTCCAAGCATGCAGTGGTCCAGGTTAGTTCATTCTCATGCAAAATCAGGGTTTAAGACTTCATGCAACGGTATGATGGATGATGCAGGGATGAATTAATCAACTGAGAGAATTATGACCCAGTTGTACAGTTACATGCTGCTTCTGTGTCTAAGGTAAATCCCAGACCAAAATTTTCCATGCTTGTCTCCTAGCTCACTATGAAACTTAAATTCACCATCATGTGGAAGGTTTATGCAGAATCTCACATGTTAAATCTGTGGAGTATGTGGAGCTGTATCTTGCTGTTGGAACACACTAAAACTTTGTAGTTTAGTGTGAAATTATGGGAAGGTTATTTTTTAAATTACAGCAATGGTTTCTATGGTGGTGAAGTATTTTGATGTAAATTGATTAAAGTCACCAAAGGTGAGCTCAAACTAGATCAATGAGGATTTGAGGGAACTGCGGTTTCCAAAACTGGGACTGTTTCAGCTCTGGTACACCTGAGAATTTCATGTATTTAACATTACAGTTTGTGCCATTCTGCATTTCTGTAAGCTTATGCAAACACACAGCATATTCATTATAAACCTGATTTCTTTTGTTTAAATCCAGAAATAGTTCACCCACTAGCAGAACACATTGAACTTCTGCAACTTTGGAATATTGTATATTTTTCTTGTCTGCCAAACACTTCAACTTCACCACATACAACTTGAAACAAGTTGTTATTTAGCAGAAAGTGTATATAAGGTCTAAAATAATAATAATAAACTTCTGAGTTATCTGGAGATCCAACTGCACTCTGCAGAATGGTGATCTGATTGCCTGCTGTCTCACAGCCAAGGTGAGAGCCAGAATGTTTTCAGATCTTGGCATATCAAGAGTGGTGCAATATCTTCCCCTTAAGGAAAAAGAATAAGATAAATGGAGTGAATTAGAAAGAGAGCGGAACACTGGGCCTGACATGCTTGTGGGTGAATGGGAGCCATTGTAAAGATGCTTTGATAGAAATGCTTGTCATCTGATTGCAGTATTAGTGCTACCAGTGGATGGCACCAACTAGGATGTTTGACTTGCTATTCTTTTAAATCAGGAAAAGTTTCTTAAGACGCACCGCTGTTGTTTACACAAGGGTACTTGGAACCTAGAAAGAACAAAAGAAAAAAATAGGAATGAAATTAATTCAAAAAGGGAAGAAAATTAAGCAATATCAAACCCTTTAAATTTAAGGTGGTACTCAACAGCTTTTAAGGATGCAGTGGATGTTGTATTCCCTGGAAAAGATTACATGCCCTTATGCTGCATCTCTCTAGAGCTTATGTAATGTAAAGCTTTTGCAATGATTTGAATACTTGCTGACCTAAGACAGCAGCTAGGAATATCTATCTAAATGGTAATAAGAACTTTGAAGGTTAATCCATGTTAGCGTGCAAGATAGCTAAAATCTTCGGCAGTTTCATTTTAGCTCCTTATGGTTATCAAAACGAAATAAAGCCTGGGGTTCCCAAAAGAATTGCTCCACAGGTGAGTGACAGGAATCGCCCATTGTTTCAGCCAAACAGATTTGAAGCATTACTATTAAACTTTGTTCAGGTTAATAGTAATATATATGTATTTAAACAGGGCGGCTGAACTTTCAGACCCAGGTTGCAAAGTGGACGCTTAGGCCCCAGTTCTGAAACGAGTTCTCTGTAGACATAGGGTCTTTCCTTCACTGTTCTCATTGCAGGATCAGGGCACTGGGGACAGAAACATCCCCTTTGAAATACCTAGCAACTCCTTCATATACCTGCATAGTTCTGTGAAAGTAAATTTTCCTTTAAGTAGCAAAAGGAAAAAGGGTACATTTTTTCTACCGAAGCTGAAAATATTTTTAACATTTTCTGAAACACTGATTTGTTTAGAAATTCTTGGCAAGCGATGTAAATCTGAGTATGAATTAGCATCTGAAGCAAGGGGTGAGGCTCATTTGAGCTTTCTGCTATGGAATTCTTTCCTATATTATATATTTTGACTCCCCAGTGCTGGGAGTTGTAGAAATAGAGCAAGACCCACATACATTTGTTGTAGTGTATTCTTATCCTTTATCCTTAAAGAAAAGGGCAGGAAATGGAGCACAGTTGTATGAGTATTGAACGTGGAGAACCAGTTTCCAATGCTTATGAAGTTTTTTTGAAAACCTATTACAAATATCACTTTCAGAGTGATTTAAAAGTAAAGAGGAAGAACAAATACATACAAGCCAGTTTGCTTGTACTGAATTCCCACTTACATATCTTCAGTGTATTTGCAGAACAAAACAAGTCAAACGAAGTTCTAGGGGCCTAGGACACAATTAAAATTACATATGGGCCCCAGCTCCGATATTAGGATTTGGATCTAAGTGTCCCAAAGTTCTGGTCAGTTGACAGCTGAGTGATCACATAATGCTGGCTTCTTCTCTTTATTTCCAGCTGCTGAATTGCCTTAAAACAGAGTAAAATATATGAAATACATCGCTAGAATTATTTTTCCACATAAGTAATTAAACCAATTACTTCAAGAGTATTATGCAATCACAGGTCTCCCTTTCTATTAAGGGGGCATTTATAAATAACTTATAAAGGATTAAGAAATGATTAATAGATGTTATAAGATGGTTATAAGCAACCTATTGACCTATTTGACCCTATGGTCTATAAGGAATTCTCTGTGTTAATTAAAATTTAATTCACACTGTGAAAAAGTTTGTGAACTTTGGATCTATCCGTATTGATTGTTTATTTTATCATTTAGCTTAGTTTTTGTGTATCTTTTTATCTTTCTTCATCTCTTTATATCCGTTCTGTCACTCCTCACTATCTTATCTATGTTATTTATAAGGCATCTATAACCTTGGTAGCTCAGCTCCGATCATGACATAGACAAATGAAGTTTACTGACAGAACGGCAACCTTACTTAATATTCTAATGCAGTAAACAAGCATCCTGTCATCGCAGCTTTTCAATTATTTTAATTTTATTTTTTAACTTTGTACATTTCTTTCGAAGGTCCTTTGATATGGATAATGCAGTAAAGTCAACAAAGCAATAGCGTGCGGTGGGCAATATAGTGCTTACTAGGCAACGTAGATGACAACTGAAAATCATCCAGCTGCACAGAGATTTCGCAAGCCTGTTTGATTTGATTTTAAAATATCCATAACAAAGATAAGCACAGAGATCCAATATATTTATTATTATTGCTTATTTATGTTACACTTTTATGTTACAAAAGTAACCGGAGGGCCCAGTCAGAATTGGGGCTTATCTTACTAGGAGCAGTAGAAATGCACACAAAGTGTACATCTGCGTTGCAGCTAGAAGGTGTAATTTCCTCCCTGGGTAGATATACACACACTAGTTCTGCTGGACGGACCTCGTCCAACTACGTACCTCAGACCCCATCCTGCCACTTATGTCATCGCAGCCACACTGTTCTTTTTAGTGTGCTAGCTTGAGCAGAGCTTGTGTGTGTACATCTACCTGAGCTGGGAATTATGCATCTCAGCTGCTGTGTAGATGTACCTAAAGACACAGACCCAGTCCCAAAGATCTTGTAGTCTAGGCAAATTACCTTTGAATGAAGGAAGGAGAAGGATATAATCCAATGTGTACAATTTTTATACACATATATGCACTTGCATTTTGTGGGCTTATGATAAATGAATAAAGTAAGAGTCAGCTATCCCTACCTGAATCTTGAACTAGCTACCTTAACGGGCTGATTTCTTGGACATTGCAGCAGTGACTGTTCTTAAGGATTAGAGGATTAAGATACTGGCCTCATGGGTCAGTTCAGGAGGGCATGAGAAAGAGGCAGCATGGAAGAAGTTATGTAGATCTTATGGGAGAAGATAACAACTGGATGAGACTGGCATTGCTGGCACAATGTGTGTGAGGGGTAGCATGGTACGAGGCAAGACTGGAAGACTGAGTAAGCACTCTAGTGGGACTAGAAAGTCTGTGGGCCAGATTTTGATCCCAGTTACATGGATGCAAATCCAGAGTAACTCAGTTGATATCAGCTGAACTATTTCAGAATTGCCCCGGTGCTACTGAGATCACCATCTGGCCAAAGATATTTGCATGTGCACATGTAATTATACAAAACAAAAACAGTTATATGCACCATGGTGGTAGTATAGGATGAGAGGAATCAATGGTATGGTGAGACAATTCATCTTCCTGCTCTAAAATAATTCATAATCTTCAATTTACATTGTGTCACTATACTTTCCAAATTAAATGGTGAAAAGAAAAAGTCCCTTTGCTGGGTTGAAAGATCCTCCCCCACACCTTTCCCAGCGGTCATCTATTGTGGTGTACACGTTAAACAAATCATTATTTCTTTGTGCAGAAAAAAATTAATACCAAAATGTAAGAGAAAATCACATGAAATACTTTCTATTATTACTATATACCCATTAGTCCAGAGATAGGCTATCATCCACTGCATCCATCAGGCCACTGAATTATGGTAGTTGTGGCCCAATGAATTTTGGCTTCCAAATCAGGAATTTGGGAACAGCTTTAGAAATTATGTACAAACTTTTTTCTCCATTAACGTAGAATATGGGACATTTAATAAGGTTACTGCTGTTAAAAGAAATAATAATAAGTTCACAAGAGCAGGAAATGCTTTACAGTGTACATAAGGAGTTAAGGGACTTCCATATAAAGTAAATGAGATAAAAAGTGAAAGTTAATTAAACTGACTCTTCATAATACACTTTTTTTTATCTACTAGCATAGGTGTCAGCTACAGACGCACAGTAAGGGCTTCTATATAATATCTAATTAAAAAGTAAAAAAAAAAAAAAAAGTTAGTTGTGGTACTGAATAAATTTACCAAAGCCAAAATAATGCAAAGTTAATGATAAGATATATGGAGATAATGGACTTAACTCATTATTATGAGAGAGATTGGGCCCACTGGGGGCAGCTGTTCTTGCAAACAGATCAGACCTGCAATAAATCCATGAAAAGCCAGTTTAGACCTCAAGACAGGTGTATCTGGTTGAATATCATGTACTTACAGAATTAGAATCCTTGTGTTTAGTTTTGACATATAACAAGACTTCATAACATCAGGGCCTGGAATGTAATTCTGATAACCTTGACATTCAGAAGAGAGACAAAAGACAAAAAGTTTTCCTCACAGATCTTTGGCTCAGAACAAGGAATGATCTAATATTGATAAGTAGAACAAAATGACAGTCACACTCCAAGTCAATTGACTGGGTGAAGAACAGAAGAAGCTTTAAGCAGAAAATATTTGAGACATGAAATTAACTGAACAAAGCCAAGGTCAGAGCTAAAACATATGACTTGATGGAAGATGATTTCAGTCCTAGTGAAAACCTTTCTTGGTTGGAAATTGACAACTGGGGAATATTTGTCATCTGAGGAAGTTTGAAATTCTTTGGTGGGCCTAAGAGACCAACTCCCAGAAAACTCAAGTGTATTACAATTTATGAGTTGGGGGGAGCAGATTAATAGCTGTTGAAGAAAAATTGTATTATAGAAGGATGACCTGAGGTAAAGTAGGTAATCAATCCACTGCGAGTCTGCAATTGCCTTTTTTTTTAAGCTAGAAGGAGGGCAGGATAACTTCATTTAGTGACCACAGGAAAGTAGTAAGGTTCAAAGACTGTTTTGAGCCCTGTTTATTTTATAACCTGAGAAGAGTTCTAAAAATTAGATAGAAAGTTTATTCAGGGCTAGCTTCATTGCAAACAATGGACCTGACATTGCAAGCTGCTGAGCACCTGCTACTCCACAGATTGGGTGCTCTGCAGATGATTGGATCAACCCCACAGTGAGAGTAATTTGGCTAAGGTGATTAGGGCACCACTTCACTTAGCACACAGGCTCACAAAGCTGGGAGCAAAATATGAGGTAACTCAGGTCAGGGCCCTGATTTGCCTCTCAGTTACAGTACTTTGACTGTTCACTTCATTGAAGTTACTCCTGATATACAGCCATGCAAATGAGAAGACAATCAGGCCCTAAAAATTTCAGGGAAGGAGGATCTTCTGCTGGTGAAATCAGCCTAGTTCATTGAAGTCAGTGGAGCTGGGCTATTTACACTAGGTGACGATATGGTCTACTAACTTTCGAGATTTTGAAAAGGAATAGGAAAGTCTTGTATAGCCAGTGTGACTCTTTGTCCCCCTCTAGTAGCTGGACAACATATAGAGGTTTATGAGGCTGTTACTGTTTTCAAACTAATAGCTCAAATAGTAGAGGCTCAAATTTTTAGATGCAGACTCCCTGAGGCAGTATCCTTGTAGCTGACCTAGCCAGGGCATCATTACAATTGGAAACTCATACAGTATTACATTTGCTTATGGTATTTTGATCTCAGGCATCAAGATAAAACCTGCAGAGTTGCATTTTCTGACAGAAAGAGAATGGGATAAGATATAAATAGATTAATGAACGGACAGAAAATGACACCTTTTAATCAGGCAGTTTAATTGTTGATAAGTAAGTTTTTGCATACTTGAACAAGCCTAATGGTTTTATATTTAAAATGCAACATAATATTAATGTATAGTGCTAAGGAATGATAATAAAAATGAGCCTCACTAATTGTATTTGCTAATACAATGATCTAGACATACTATAGAGCACCAGAAACAGGGTTTATTATTTTTTCTGTTGTAAGCAGAGGTAGTTGAAATTGCAAGGGGGAAAATAGATAAATTTGAAGACTATATTAGTGACATTTGTCAGAAAATACACAGAATGTTCCTCCTTTTTATAGGCTTTTTAGCCTGTGATTGTCCTGTGCATCGTTGGTCATAATTACTTCACTAATTTAAGTTGATCTGATAGTACTGTTGCTTTAAAATGACACCTGCTGGTAGAGTAAGGCAAAAATCAGCTTTAAAAAAGAAACACATCAAACATCCAGTCACAAAGGGGAAGATCTAAGATCGGATCTGGACTCTGTCTTCACCTCTCAAGTGTGTGAGAAATTGGGCATTGCAAAGATGTTTGTTGTGTCTCAAGGGAGAAGCTTTGCTCCTCACCCCTTTGCTAGAAGATAGCTATGAATGCCCCCTCGTAGCAGTAGTTAAGGAAGAAGAAACCTTAACTTTTCCTAATTTCATTGGAAACTCTATAAAAGAGGAGAGGTTGGAAGGGAAGCAAATCTTTGCTCCATAGAAGGCTATGACAAACTCCCATTGTCTTAAGTGAAACCAAGACTTGGCCCTGGGAAAATAATGACAAAATCCCAATAGTGAAATGAGAGAGAACTCAGTCATTTCTTTTTGGCCTATTAAGAACAAATAAAGAGCTCATCTTGGGAGAAACTCTGAATGGAGAGAGCATAAGGACAATGGGTCAAAGTGACAAAGTAGTGTTACTTGCACTACTGTGACATTCAGTAGTTGTGCCAAATGAGTGAAAGTTTTGGAAAGTGAGATTGAGTTTTCAGAGGTAGGTTCTGGTATTATATTTCCTATGTTAACTATTACCACCTCACATACTACATTATTGCTATTTCAAATAAAAATGGAAAGATAGAGAACGTTTGGGTTTCTGAAACAATGTCTGGTTTAATTTTATTTCCATGACTTCTGTCCATTTTCACTATGACTTTCCCTACAAATTGCCATAACAAAACTGTAGCCTTAACTACACGGCTGGAAACCTATAAATGTTATCTCTGTTATAGAATCTTTTGAGAGAGGATTTGTAAGGCCCAAAGGAGGACCTATGGCAATACCATAGTCTATACTCCCATATGTCTGAGGGCATTTCTGCTAATAAGTGAAAAGGACATTCAACAGTATACGCAGTTACAAATGAACTGGGGTCTCGTGGATGAAATGAAAGTATAAGTAACAAGAGAAGTAATAATTCCTCAGTGCTCATACGCATGCTAGAACATGGTGTGGAGATTGTTTCTTTCTCACTGGAATAGCCTTCATCTGTCAAGACTAACATTCTAGAGCCTCAGTCAGAGATTAAAAAAAAATGTGGGCTCCAAAGTACTAGTACAAGAAAAGGCTCAGAGCTTCTGTTTCTTGTGCCATTCAACAAGATATAGAAGGCAGTGCAGCCAAAATTAATGGTCATTACCTGATGAAAACCAGACATCCTTGGGAATAGACTCATGCAGTCCAGGATAAGACTAAATGCAATTAAAAGGACTCCTCTGAGACCAAAATGGCAGGGGAGCCAGAGGAAACAGATGGACCATGAAGTATGGAATCATCATCATGAATAAAGTCTTATTTTCTTTTAAAAAGAAAGAAAAAGCAACTTTAAATACATTTGGAAAGATCAGAAGGACACATTTCTTTTGTAACATGTGAAGTACTTTATAGATGTGGCCCTGATTGATTTTTTTCTTTCTTTTTTCAGTGTAGTGCTTTTCATTAAATCTGACACATTGAATAGTGAAAGAATAGATGAGTCAAGTTTTTAAATGATGATTCACCATTTAAACTGTAGTACTTGAGTAAATACTTTTATCTGCGGTTGATTTGTAGGAGAAAAAACAAAGCAAGAAAACCCACAACGCCTTAAATTTCACTACAGAGAGAATATTAAATATGTTGATTATATTATACACTGATCCCATGTCCACCTTAAACACCAGTGGCTGGATTTTCATTTGCATATTATATTTATAGTACGATCTAGCAGTGCAAAGGGGCATGGGTATGAGACCAGGCCCTAGGAGCTTCTGTCTGTCTCAAGTTCTTACATGGCACTCCTCACTGTAATATCTAAGCTTGCAAACCCTCTCTATGCACAACTCGCATAGGAGAGGGAGTTCTGTACACTAAACTTTTTCAGGATTCGGTTCAGTTAGGTATAGTTTGATGGAAAGAAATCCAATTAGCTTAGTGTCTGCGCTGAATCAAAGGGACATTTTCATTTAAATTTACCATAGGAGCAAATGCTATGAAAACTTTACGGTTACAAATTATATTGATTGAAATAAAAATGCAAAGAAAGTATTCAGAGTAGCAGCCGTGTTAGTCTATATCCGCAAAAAGAACTGGAGTACTTGTGGCACCTTAGAGACTAACAAATTTATTAGAGCATAAGCTTTCGTGGGCTGTAGTCCACGAAAGCTTATGCTCTAATAAATTTGTTAGTCTCTAAGGTGCCACAAGTACTCCTGTTCTTTTTGCAAAGAAAGTAGTTATTTTTCTTGTTGTTAAAAAAAGAAAAGGTTGTTAGTACAGCTTTTACAGCCATATGTGGTAAAAAAATAAAAAGTTTGTTAGATAATGACTCTTGAAAAGCTTTATGAACATTTGATAAGCCAGTGGCAAAATGACCATACAATTTAGTAACTTAGCCAGTATGTTAGGATTCATAGGCTACTTAGAAGTTTCGTCCTTAGGCAATACCCAGAGTGGTTACAGGGAAATGATTTATGCATTCTAATAAACGTTACTGCTCAATCTGTTTGCTTGTTCAATGGTTAAAGTCCCAAAAGAAAGGTCTATCTCAAATTAGTACTGGCATGTATTATCTGTCAACTTTATATAGTACTGTAAAAGTCATTCAGCTGACAGAAATATTAGCAGAATGTTTTATAGATTTTTGTACTGTATGAATCTCTGTGTTGGTGAGGAGAGGAGATGGGGCTGTTGTGCTGTGGTCCAGGATAAAGTTGCGTGTAGATGAGTAGTTTCACTCAGTGGTTCATTGCAAATGAACATCTGGCCTTCATATTGATTCCATGTGTGAAAATGAGATCAGCACAAATAATGACCAGAATCAATCAGACTTCAACCTAGAAGTAATGTACACTGGTACTAATTTGTTAGACAACCAGAATTGGCAGCACCTTGCATAATTTGGCACCAATTGACAAAGATTAGACTGTTTTGGGGCCCTGATCGGTTATTAATTTGACCCCCCCCAAAATATTTTGCAAAGTAAAATCAGCTGTAACTTATTTGTCTCTTCCCTCTTGCTTTTCATACCAGCCCTAATTGTTTTAGACAAACAAGTGAGCTTGCGGCCTGTTCACTTTACACAGGAAGACATGAATTCTTTGATCCATACAATATTCTCTAGTTCAACCTTGGAGCTATTTACCAAGAAGATTTATTTGCAGACACAGTAAAGCAGTTATTTGAAAATGGAAATGAGTTCAGCTTCTTTGATTTTTTGGCTCAAGTTTCTGCCTGTTATAGGAGAGATTCAGCTAAACAATTAATTCATACCTGCATTGTTATCATGGCTATTGGACAATAGTATGAAATGTTGAGCAGAAATCAGGAGGGTTTAGTGATTATTAGAGCTGTGTGATACGTTTGGAACAGAACGGAAAATTAAATGAAACTTGCCTGGTCTTAGGTTTCACAGCAGATTCACAATTCAGGCCAGGTTTGCTATGATTTATGAACATTTTGTCCAAACCTCAACCCATTTTTAAATGAACTTGGATAGAAAACTAGGTTTGCATAGACACCACATGACTTTGGTGGTGTTAAATGAGTTTCACATTGTGTTCATTTGAACCCCAAACTCAGGGAAGGAGAATCCAGTTTGATCAGAACTCAAAAAAATATTTGCATAAAACCCTGCAAAGTGAAACAGGTTATTACAACGCAGTTCTAGTGGTAATTTTCAGTACACAGTCTTTTTTCCAGAAAATG
Organism: Malaclemys terrapin pileata; assembly: GCF_027887155.1. Taxonomy (NCBI): domain Eukaryota; kingdom Metazoa; phylum Chordata; order Testudines; family Emydidae; genus Malaclemys; species Malaclemys terrapin. The sequence goes on from NC_071506.1 coordinate 27,246,520, forward strand.
TGTTCTCTATACTTTCGAGTAAGAATGAGGAGACAGGTCGGGCCAGTGACTGAGAGTCAGGAGATCTGCACACTTGGTTTTCCTTTTGCACCTGTGTTAATCAGAAGTAAAACAATTAAAGTCAGTGGAATTTCTGTGGTGTAAAACTACTGGATGTGAGAGAAGAATTGGTGCATCCCAACCCTATTAATCTCCTGGCATGTTACATGAATATAGCTTTATAGTATAATGTCTGGAGTGGTTTTAGGGTCCCTTATGGAAGTCAGCGAATGGGATTTCTAAAATATGTTCACTTCTGATAATAATTGTATATTGTCATGTATTAATTATTGACTGCTAATGATCTTACATTTACCATAGTCCATCCCAGAGGATACACCAGCTATATTAAGGGAACATTTCACCAATTTCTAACATGCAGGGTCCCCTAGTCTGAAATGCAGCACCTCATGGAAACACTGCACTGTAGTTTAGGATAGAAAGTAAGCAGTGCTTTCTCCACCTGAAGCTCCAGGTGGAAATTAAATCAGCAAAAAGTAATTACCTGGTCAGGTCACCAAGGTTAACCCTGCCCTTACAAAAAGTGTGAGGGGATCATTAATGATCACAGGTAGTCCATAGCTTTCCCAGCTCATGCAAAAGGTGACGGCCTCAGCAGCACAGTGGTCACTAACGCCGTGCTGGAGTGCTGGTTCCGTACTGAACCTATTTCCATTGAAGTCAGAGGGAGTAGAATTCCCAGTGATTCAGTGGGAGCAAGATCAGAGAAAAACTTACTGAATCACCAATCTCACTTCCTGCAGTATCTCAACATTCTTAGTAGCTCTCCCATCCAAGTACTAGGTTGGATACTTGTATCGTTTTGAAGTTCTTATGAGATCAAACAAGATGGTGTACAGCTGCAGAGGTGTTATGTAATTGTTGGTTTATTTCTGAGAGTGAGCATCACCTGTGACTCATTTGGTTCACAGGCCCATAATGCCAGAAAAAAATATTCTGTATGGAGTAGGATAGTGGATTAGATGATCTAATATGTGTCATCTATCTGTAATAGCTATGCAGTGGAAATTATAAGGGTCTAATAAATAATCAAGGTCTCTGAATACAAAACATAGTTCATTGTACCTACACGCTAGATTGTGCCAGTCTGACTTCTTTTATTCCTAAAGAACTGTTTGCAAAGTAAGGTCCTACTCTGTGTGGAGAATGATATTGGAATCTGACTGAAAATATTTTCTGAGCTCCTGCTAGACTTACATTAAATGACTGAAACCTTGGCCTTACTGAAATTAATGGCAAAACTCCCACTGACTTCACCCCATACCCTTTTCCTTCCAAGAAAAGTGCTGCTTCTCCTTTCCAAACTCCCCCACCCCCTCAAATCTTAATCTAGGTTACTTTACTTTTTATCAGCTCTTTATCACAAACATAGAACTGGCTCATATTGCAGGAACGGGTGGAAATGAGACATTTCTGAGGACACCTTGCCATTTGGCTACTACAGATCTATCCAGAAAATGATAAACCAAATTATAGCCATTTTAGAAGACTACAAATGACTGTTGATTCTAGGAGTCCTGAGAGCTTTAAAAAAGAAACCCCAAACCTCCAAATGCTCTGCTACACTAAATCAGTGTTGGAAGCCAATTTACCATAGTATGATCATATTTCACAATGAATTACTAAACCCTGTTCTCCTCTGTCATCTCAGCAGTCAGTTCACTATGCTTTATGACAAAGAGTACAATAAAGGCTTTATTTGTCATAATGTTTATGTCTCAATTGTATAGTTTGTAATCAGTAATTTGTTTCTTTGAAGGAGTGTATTTCAGTATCTGGACACGACATGTTGTGGTTGATATTTTGTTTGGCTTGTTTATTTTACGTAATGGAATGTCTTTCAGAAGGGATGTCCTTACTTTTGTCTTTTTCTTATTTACTGAACCACTCGCTATGACAGTTGTGAATAGGGCTACATAACTAAATAAAAACGACTAATGTGAGTGAAAATATTTCTCCTCTTTTGGAACATTTTTAACAGTATATTTTAAAAGATTTTTAAAGAGGCAAGATGGTTTTCCTTTGTAAATGTTAAGGCCAAAAGAGACCATTGTGATCACCCAGTGTGGCTTCCTGCATAATACAAATCATAGAACTTCACCCAGTAAATCCTGAATCAAGCCCATAACATCTGGTTGAGCTGGAGCAGCAACCTCAACGATCAACTCTTTTCAAAGACATCCAATCCTGATTTAGGGACTTCAAGGGTTGGAGGATCCACCACATCCTTAGGTGCTGATTTGAAGCACATCCTGCGGATCATCTAAGGTTGGACTCCTATAAAATTTTAAATAGCTTAACACTGCTTCCGCTGGTGACATCCCCAGGTGACAGGGTAGTGGAGGTACTCTCCCCTCCCCTCACCACAGAATGAATTCCTTCTTCAGAGCAGCTTCTCCTTTGGGTTTAGTTTAATGCAATTTGCGGTCTGAATCTGGCTGAATGGGTATAATGGAATGCGTAAGAATCACTCCCCAAATGCATCCTCCTTTAGAACTTCTGTATGCTTTTCCTTTGGCTTATTCTTCTGTCTTATAATAGCGTGCATACACTACAGCTATCTGTGAGACTCATTTAATGTACTTATCTCCTTCACAAAGATTCATCAGAATTTTTTTTTATTTGGTTTGTTTTTGTTTTCCAAAACAAAACAATCCGCTGTTGAAATGGGTCTGGGCGTCATTTATACATTAATGGACATGACAGATATACTTGGATAGTTGGATTGCCAGGTATAGTGAAAAGTGTGATCTAAATGGTTCCCGCTGGGACTCCGAAAAATGTGAACTGTGGTCTTGCCTTTGAAACTGCTTGGATCAGAGTGTTCTGGGAAAGGTCACTTAGCCATTCTGCCTCAGTTTCCCATCTGTAAAATGGGTGTAACAATACATATCCACCTACCTCAGAGAGGATTGTTGTGAAGATGAATTAGACAATGCTTGTAACATGCTTTGGAAAGAAACTAAGTGTTGTTATTCAAGTGGATGTAGACAAATGAATTGAGAATGAATGCCAACTTTTGATTGATTGTTGTAAAAGTAATCAGGTGCATCATGTAGCTGAATTTTCAGCAAAATTAAAATGTGTGTGGGCGTTTTGCACATTTAAACAGATTCTACTACAGATGGCTCCTTACAATCTTTTCTGACAATGACTGGAGATGAGTATTTTAGAATATTAGGAATAGCTCAACATTAATTCAAGGCTGAGATGAATTAGTATCCAATATCTTGAAAGAGTAATAATATACATTTTGTTAGGTACCCCTTCGTTTGCCATATACTTTTTGATTCTTTAACTATATCTTCCAGGTTCAGTCCTGCCTTCCTTGTGCATCCAGAACTAGGGATGATGTTTGAATGCACAAGGAATTCCGGGGTCAGGTTCTGTAACACCCAGGATAAGATAAAAATGTTAAAAAACTGTAGTGTGTTTACTGATTTTAATTCATGCAGTATGGTTGGAAGGATGGTCCAATGGTAAGGGTGCTTATTTGGGACTTGAGAGACAAGGGTCAATTTCCTGCTCTGCTGAAGACTCCTTGTGTCCATGGGCAATCACTTTAGGGCTTGTCTAGATGGTGCATTCATCCACCCCAAAGGGTGTACATTCTAGTGGCCTGTATGGACCTGGCTGTCATAAACTAAAAATATCCTTGTGCATGTCAATGTAGTCTTGTTTCAAACAGGATTACATTAATGTGTACTAAAGAGCTATTAGTGTGTGCCAGCAGGGTCTTCATGGGCCAGTTAGTGCACACTAGAATTTGCATCCCTCTGATGTATTCTAAAGCACATTGTAGACAAGCTATCAGTCTTTCTGTGCCTATATAAAATTAAGTTAATAGCTCTGCTCTGCCTCACAGGGGTGTTGGAGGATAAATATATTATTGATGATCCTCAGATGCTACAATAATGAAACCCATATTGGTACCTGTGATAAATATCTGTTGTGAAATCCACCCACGATGGGAGCAATTTTTTTCCCCTAATGAACTAGCTAACCTTTCTGCCTGAACATTTATTTTGGTGTCTAAATGGGAGATGATTTCTTCCAAAAACTTGACTCTGATTCTTGGTGCTGAGCGCTAGAAAAATGAGAACCTCTGTCAAAAACCACACAGAAAGTCTGTTTAGAGAGAATGGAATCGGAGCCTGATTGCTTGAGCCCCCATCCGTTGCCTGATCCACAAGAATATCCTTCTTCCCTGGATGCCTCATCTGTAGACGCTGAAGCGTAAGTGAAGTTGTCAAAGTGGCAGCAACATCAACAGCCTTGCTTTATATCCTGTTCGAACTTAGGTGGCATGTGGGCTTTTGTAGACAGATCTATTATGCTAGCTGTTCAGTGTTGGTATTGTGAAGTATGTCCCTTTTCCTTTCCAGATGCTGTGTGCTACCAAATAAGGGGAAAACATGTGTTTCCCAATGCTGTGATAAGTCAGAGGTATAAGTTGCAGCCTTACCATATTGAGAAAGGAATGCAAAGTGAACCCTTCTCTATCGGCACAGAAAATGTTTACAGAATTCAGCTATAAGACGCGGCGATGTGCACAGCAATATAGCAAAAAGGAAGAGGGTTTTTTAAAAAATTATTTTTGCCTAAGAAAGCCATTCTTCATGATGATGTTTTCTACGATAGATGCAATTTTGCATTTTGTTCCAATTCTTTTCCTCCCTGGTAGAGAGACCCTTATCTTTGAAGTCAGTGCAATACAGAACATCACAAGTTCTCCCATGTTAGCTTTTTCTGTTTTTCATATCATTTACAGTTTATGTTGAGCTGTACTTACATCTTTTTTTAATAATAAAAAACTCCAAAGCAGGGGGAAAACAGAGGAATCATATTTTCTATTCACCAGTTTCATATTACATTCTAATCCCTCCTCCACCCCCCACCACTCTTGTGGTGTGTTCTTTATTCTTTCTTGTTTAGTGTAATTTGGTGACTGTCCTTGTGAAATGAAGGTAAGATATTGATGTCCTAATCTTTTTAACTATCCTTTCCAAAAACAGGAAATGAGTTTAAAAAAAAGCCATGACAGCAAAACCAACTTACACAATATGTTGCTAAGTTTCTGACTTTTAAATAGCATATAAGAAATAAAAACAAACAGAGCCTGGCACTCAGACACGCAAATAACCATGAAATCTGAAGATTTTTCCTTTGACAGAATATAGAGTAGGGTGATTCAGTTAGTCTGTTTTCTTAGCTATTAAAGTCCCCCATCCCCAAGATAACATGGTTTTTGAAGTTTTAAAATAAGACTCTTCAGTGACTATGTATTCTCCGCCATGTATCTTTTTCACACATTAGAAGATGTGGCTAGTATAGGAAGTGCTCTCCTGGACCAGACCAATCACCCATCTAATCCAGTATGTTTCTCTGATGGTAGCTAATGCTAGATGCTTGAGATGAATTTTACCACAATGCATCTAATTCACCTAATTGTGTAATGCCCTAAGGGCAATTTCTTCCAGACTTCAGCGGGTGATCAGTTTATATGCTGAAGCATGTGACTTGATCCTGAAAGTGCTTACTGACATGAGCAGTTCTTACATCAGAAACCTTGTGTAAATAAGGACTAATCATGTAATTAAAGATTTGTAGGACAAGAGCTATAATTGTTTTCCTAGTTAGTTTCTACTATTCTCCTTGACACAAATGACTGAGCTTATAAATATTCTTCTAAGCTATTTGCTGTAATAATATCTTGAAGCAGTGAGTTCCATAGGTTAATTATTCACTGCACAAACATGTATTTCTTTTTATCTCCTAAATTTGTTGCCTCTACCATTGAGAGCATTCTTGTTCTTATTATTCCGTAAAGAAATGGTAGAGAAGAACCACCTTACCTTTACCCCCCTCTTCGACTAGTAAATATATTATACATTATTCCTGGGTTTGTTTCCAGATTCACCAAAATTAGTATGGGAAGGTGTAAATTATACTTCCGTGCAAAGACCTGCCCCTCTCTGTGCCCTGATACGGATGAAGCCCAAAGGAAGACTCCTTCCTTGAGGGTTGTGCTATCTTACTTGGCTTTTGCCTGGCTTGGGAGTGATAAGGTATTAGATTATGGTTGGGGCTGTATAAGAGTACTGCTGGTGGAGACTGTAATGAATCACCACCGTCACATTCCCTGGCAACCCTGGACACTTCCCTGGGCTGTGCTATTGCTTTTTTACCTCCACCATGGACTTCAACAATGGAGTTCACTGTAGAACTTGGGCTGATTCTGGCTCAGTGGATTTTGGAATAACACATTTGCTGAAAGATTTGGTTCAAGGGGAAAAAAATCTTTGCACAATATGGAGGTTTAAAAATTCAGTGTAAAGTCACAGCTGTATTGACTAATGCTGCAAAGAAAGCATTTTCTTTTTGAGCTGTCAGTACCATCTGTGGCTTTAAACAGTATTTTAGCTTTATTTTAAACTTCTTACTCATTATTAAAATATTTAAACTAGACAGTTTGAAATCCTGCAGGAATACTGGAAGTTTATTTCAGGGCAGTAGTGCCTGAAAGAACATAATAAGCACAACCACATAGGAGGGCAACTAGGTATTAGTCCAGTGAAAAACTGAATGTCATTTCAAATGTAATCCATGTGTTAAAACCATATAAAACATTGGTTAGTTTGGTGGTTTGGCTAGTATCAAGGTATATTACCTTGTAGGGAACCTGGCTTTAGGATCATGTAATGATCAGTGACGTACTAAATTATTCTTCTAGGAGTGACATTTGGATCAGCAATCTGGATGTTTTGTAATGGCTAAAGCCACTTAAACAGCATCAACCATTCTAAAAAAACAAAACAAAAAAGAACTGTTAACCTACTAACCGTGAACAATTTTGACGTACCCCTCTAGAGAGCAGTGACACACGCACACAGCCACTATTCAATGTGTGCATGAGCCTACCTCAGGAAAGCAGAGATTGACACAATGGAAAATGCGATACTGTATTTCACAGGAAAGCAGGCTGAAAGGCAACTTGCTCATTCAGTTGCCGGCATGCAAGGATGACCATAAGTCCCGTTTTGGCCAGGGCAATCTCTTTTTTTAAGCCCTGTCCTAGCTGTCCCGATTTTTTTGGCAAAAGTGGGCATTTGTCCAGTTAGCTCCTGCCAACTGATCAAGTTGGCAAAAGCAAATGGGACAAATGCTCACTTTTGTGAAGAAAGTTGGGTGGAGTGTGGAGGAAAATGCGGGGGTGAGCAGAGATGCCAGACCGCGCAGCGGGGAGGAAGGGTTCCAGTGAGCGGGTGGAAGAGGGGAGGCAGGGAGAGTTCCAGTGACAGCCCCGAGTGGGGGGCCAGCAGGGTTCAAGTGACCATTGACAGTCTGGGAGTGGTGCCTCGGACGAGTAGCTGGGGCCAGCCCTGCGGGAAGGGGGGCTTCAGGGCAAACAGCTGGGGCCAGTCCCATGGAGGGGGTGGGCTTGGGTCAGCCCCGCGTGGTGTCCTATTTTCCCTTCGGGTAATATAGTCACCCTAGTAGTCATGGAGTACTAGGATTGCAGGAGAAGGAAAATGAGTGACTGAAAATGAATGGTTGAAAATCTGAAGAACTAAAATACTCATTAGTTCCTACTTATTATATTGAATTCTGCTCCAGATCTATGGTTGCTTGTATTTATGTCTTTTGTTGATTCCAGATTTGCCTCAGTTCTGCTGATGGATTTAGGGAACAGTTGGCCTGTGTGTGTATTTACAAAAGGGCAGCATATGGCTGCTGGTGAGATGGAAGCAGTATTGCAAGGTAGGTAGCTGTGTAAGTGGGAAACTGTGGTTAGGTGCAAAATGATACTTAACTGCCTACACTAAGGCTACATCTACACTACCCGCCTGAATCGGCGGGTAGAAATCGATCTCTCGGGGATCGAATTATCGTGTCTCGTCGGGACGTGACATTCGATCCCCGAATCGACGCTTGTACTCCACCAGGGGAGGTAGGAGTAAGTGCCGTCAACGGGGGGAGCTATGGAGGTTGATTTGCCACCGTCCTCACAGCGGGGTAAGTCGGCTCCGATACGTCGAATTCAGCTACGCTATTCACGTAGCTGAATTTGTGTATCTTAAGTCGACCCCCCCTCCCCCTGAGGTAGTGAGGACGTAGCCTAAGGAAGCTCGTTACTCCAATAATTTTGAGGTAAGGTAGCCCAGGAGTGAGATCAGGGACAGATTTTCTAAACAGCTCAGCACCCAACATCATTCAGGCACCTAAATAAGTGAACAGATTTTCTAAAGCGTTCTGCTCCCATTTAGGTACTGAAGTGAAATGGTCGGATTTTCAGGTTCCGAAATGGGACCTGAATTGTTTTGAAAATCTGGACCCAGGTGAGAACTTATGCAAGATGGCATGACTACAGATTAGCATTGTGCAGTTAGAGGCTGTGTTCCTGGAATGGAAAGCCCAGACACACAGAGATAAATCTTATTATGGTAGAATCATAAAAGTGGCCTACAGTGGTGTAACTTATTTAGTCCATCCCTTACTAAAGTTGGATTACTCTGTTCAATATATTATCTAGTGCTTTGTCTGTCCAAGCTAGTTGCAAATGTCTGCAAGGATGGAAGACTTTATCTAACAAATTGACTTTATCTAACGAACTGGTATCTGAGGACCAGATCCCGTGATGTGCAAAGTCCTTTGATGCGAGATGCTGACTGGCCTCAAATCCCACTGAAGACAGTGCTTGGCCAACATAGAAATAAGCTATCCAAACACCTTCAGCCAAACTATTTTTTGCACTGTACATCATAGTCATGTAATTCATGGATTGCTGCAGCACCATTAATTCTAGCTGTAGAAAAATATACGAGAATTTACCTGTCAGCTTTATTACTTCAGAAATAGTGAACGTATTCAGTAATTTCTTTTAATGATTTGTAGCAAAACAAAAACAACCCCCTAAATAAAATTTAAAAATGTAAGTGTATCTTAATTCCCCCCAGAACACTACAGAAAACTCATGGCAGGTTGATTATTAGCATTATTATTATGCGTATGATTATAGCACTTGTGAGCACCAGTAATGGACCAGGACCCCATTGTGCTAGGCACTGTACAATCACAGAACAAAAAAGACAGCCCTATCCCCAAAGAGCTTACAATCTAAATCAGTTGAAACCATTATTAAAGAAAACTGCCATTTTCAACAGACACTGCTGGCTGTAGTTTTCATTATGAGTTTGGACTACTTTTAACTTTGTTGTCTTTAATACAAAGAATGTGTAGCAGGGCACACTTTGTTCCCGCTGCTTCATGCCACGGAAATTGGATCAGATAGTACTGGGAGGGTATCCACCGTGCCATTTATTTGAGTTCCTTTCACCAGTACCCTCATAGTCCAGATAACAGCACTATTCTCAGCACCACTTGTGCTTTCAGCCCTCTCCTCAGGACTGAGCGGAGCAGAGGTCTCTCTTCCCTGAAGCCGCTGTGAGACTGGGCTCAGCTAGACTTGTTCCTTTCCCCTGTCACTCCCTTCATCACTCTTGAGCTGTTGGGCTAATTGGCTTGTTAGCTCACCCAGACCAGCTGCCTGATTATCGAATTACTTTTTCAATGACCCTGATCAGCTTTCTTTGGGGAAGTAATGCATGTCAGAGTGATCAGAGTGCAGGCTCACCCTTCTGACTCCCTACTCTCTGTGTCACAGAAGGTAAATTCAACATATGAAAATACCCTAGATTTAATATTTCATTATTAGTAATATTTTACCTTTATTACCGCTTTTCTATTCCAAACTACATACATGAGCACAACTGAAATGCAGTCCCCAACTGATGCAGCTGTGGGAGTGGGGATATTTTCACCAAGCACATGAGTCCAGAACTTACAAAAAATCCATGGTATCTTTAATTCAGTGCAGAGTGGACACTGGGATGAGATTTTATAAATAGGAGCCTAAAGTGTATTAGGATACACAAAGATCCTATAATTTCAGACTTATAAATTTTTCAAATTAGATTATTCAACACATGTTGTTACTGGTATTTACCTATATTTTATACAAATAAGGCTACCTATAAGAAAGTTGCAAAATCTAATTTGCACACATAGCCAAACCTAGCTCTAACCATTTAAGTGGGAGGGGAAATAATTGCAATTATTCTAAAAATAAGTGTAGCATATTATTAATAAGAATTATTTAATTAGATCAAGTCATTCATTGTATCCTAAAAATAAAAAAAGGAATTTAACATTCAAAGGTGCATGCCATGTCAGAGATGTGAATTTGGCATATGCCATAGTTATAATAATGTCATGAAAAGGCATTTTAGTTGTACTAATATTATTTCTGTGTGAAATGAAGGGGCCAATTCATAAATATCAGGAACAGTATTAATGCCAGACAAATTATTTCTATGCATTTACATCTTTTATTGGAGAAAAGGTGCAGAGAAACTGACATTTGTCCCATTGATATTGTCATTCTCACTGCCCCCATCCAGTCTCTGAGAATGAGTCATCTTCCATAACATCCCAAAGGTCCAAGACAGACACCTAAGTAAGTTGTGGAAGGGCTGTGAATCCATTGCCAAAAAACAAAAAAAACTCTGATAGAAAAGAAGTTGAATACATGACTTTCCCAGGAATGCAAGTTCACTGGCCTAGCATAGTTTGTGGTGATATTGCAGCATTATTATTTTCTGCAATACTATATGCAGTAGCACGCAAAATATGCTAGGTCATGGGTGGGCAAACTATGACCCGTGGGCCGCATCCAGCCCATCAGACCTTTTAATCCGGCCCTCGAGCTCCCACTGGGGAGCAAGGTTGGGGGCTTGCCCCACTCCGTGCAGCTCCCAGAAGCAGCAGCATGTCCCCCCTCCAGCTCCTACACGTAGGGGCAGCCAGGGGGCTCCGCACACTGCACCCACCCCAAGTGCCGGCTCAGCAGCTTCCATTGGCCAGGAGCCGTGGCCAATGGGAACTGCAGGGACAGCACCTGTGGATGGGACAGCATGCAGAGTCACCTGGCCAGCGGCGCACCTCCACATCGGAGCCAATGAGGAGACATGCCGCTGCTTCTAGGAGCTGCTTGAGGTAAGCGCCGCCCAGAGCCTGCACCCCGACCTCCTCCTACACCCCAATCCCTGCCCCAGCCCTGATCACCCTCCCGCCCTCCAAATCCTTTGGTCCCAGCCTGGAGCCCTGTCCTGCACCCCAACCCCCTTATCCCCAGCACCACCCCAGAGCCCTGCACCGCAATCCCCTGCCCCAGCCAGGAGCCCCCTTTCCCTCACCCCAACCCCCAGCCTTGAGCCCCTACCGCACCCTGAACCCCTCATTTCTGGCCCCATCCTGGAACCGCACCCCCAGCCCAGAGCCCATATCACCTCCCACACCGCAAACCTCTGCTTCAGCCCAGAGCCCCCATCCATACTCCGAACCCCTCTGCTCTACCCCCAGCCCCCTCCTGCACCCTAAACCCCTCATCCCTGGCCCCACCCCAGAGCCTGCATTCCCAGCCAGAGCCTTCAGCCCTACCGCACCCCAACCCCCCAATTTCATGAGCATTCATGGCCCGGCATACAATTTCCATAACCTGATGTGGCCCTTAAGCCAAAAAGTTTGCCCACCCCTGTGCTAGATGCTTTCCAGAAATCTCAAAAGATACAGTCCCTGGCCCATAGAGTTTACATTTGCACTGCTGAACTGTTACCTATACTTTCCATTAAAATTTACAAGGGAATGAACAGAACCCCTCGTTTACGTGGGACATAAAACAAAGCTAAAGCAAAGATAATTTGATTCACGTAAACGAAGAGTCTTTTAGAATATTTTTCTAAGATCCAGTTTTACTTGATTTTTTTTTTTTTAAAGAGTCAAGCAACAAGTCAGCTGGGGATAAGGAGTGTGGATAAATTCCCGTCCATCCAAAATAGTCCTAAAAGGAGGGGGGAAAGGGGAACCTATTATGTAACATCCAGTAATACTCCTTTCCCACCTGTCACTGAACCACTTGCTTAGACACTCAAGGAGCCATCCTTCTTCAGCCACTCCAGGTTTTCCTCATGAACTATCTATATGGCACTCTTATTTCTTTTCATCATCATCCTTTGGAACATTGCACAACACCCTTGACACTATCAACAGGAAGCATATCAGTTGCACAATTGAGGTCAAAATCACACACGGGTATCCTAAGTCATTATTCATCATCACTCACATTTCTTCTTTTAGGTGAGACCTGTGCTGAGAATTGCCTCCTCTTCCTCTAAGTTGTTAAAAACATCAGATGAAAAAGAGAAGTCAGTATTTATTATTAAAGCTGTTTACTGCCAACTACACTAGTCTTTAAACTACACATTAGTGTTCAAGGCATATGGAAACATATCTAGGGGTATACCTATTTATCTGCTATTAATAAAGCATCATGAGACAGATTGCCCTGTCACAACTTGTCATGACTACATGGGCCACGTTAAAACTAATTTATCACTCACCTCATCTGCTGTCAATGGGATTTTCTAGGAAAGAGCATCACGTCAGTTGTTAAGAGCCACCAACAGCTGCTGAGAAGCTGGTGGAGCACTATATCCTCTAACCCAATGGAAGATAACAATGAAATAATGGGCATGCTCCCTTGGTGTCACACATATTATGAGCACAGTAATGTGGTATCCCACAATGTTTGTATGCATAGGTTGTCATTTATGAGGCCTTTGGTTGCATCAGGATTTTATGTGTGTATATGGGGAATGGGGTTTGGGGCCATGATTTTGATTGGGACATTTAAGGACATAAAAGCAGAATAATACTGATAAAATACAAGTCATAAAACATACACTAATCTTGCACGACAAAAGGTAAGTGAAATCCAATTTACAGGCAACTTTTGGGAAACAAAATCTAAACATTTTCTGACCCTTGGCAACCTTGATTTAATAATGGGAAATGGAATGAGGCAAAATAGCCATCTATGTCTATACAAAAGGAACAGGAAATAATTAAAAGAAAAGAGCATCTGGAATGAGAACACATATTAAAAATGAAATGCTTATTTATAATGCATCGCACTTAGTGTTTTATTGAAGTCAATGGGAATTCCACACCATGTTTCTCTCAATATCTTCAATTCACTTATTACCTTCCAAGCTGGCTGAAAACCAAATACTGCAGTTTAAGAGAAAAGAGGATAAACCACTGAAATCCATGACAACAGAGTTTAATTTACCTATTATTTGTGCACTGTAGTAGTATATGATGGCCACTACATTTCTGTATGCAGTGTTGTAGCTGTGTCAACCCCAGGATACTAGAGAGGCAAGATGCGTGAGGTAATATCTCTTATTGGACCAACTTCTGTTGGTAGAGAGACAAGCTTTCGAGCTTGCAAAGACCTGAAGAAGAGCTTTGTGTAGGCTCAAAAGCTTGTCTCTCTCACCAACAGAAGTTGGTCCAATAAAAGATATTACCTCCCCCATCTTTCCTTATTAAATTTCTTAATAGAATAGCAAAAGTGCTAGAATACTTTTTAAATAGAAAGGCCTAGTAGAATATTAATCACACAGAATGGCTTTACTTTCTTTGTCTACAGGGTGATTCATTTGCTGTCATTTTATAATGATGCTGCAAAATAGATGCATATTTGTAACTGAAAATATTGATTCAAAATATATGTTTAAAATATGTATTTAACAATTGTAATATTGGGTTTACTATTCAGTACTTTTTATGGTATGACATATGGGACATTTTCTTCTTTTATCATAGCGGTGTAATGTGCAGGTGGCTGGCTTTCATCTGTAAAGCCCTAAATAATTTCTGTCCCTAGCTACATCAGACTGTTTTTCTCCCAGTGCAATACCACCACAATTGTGATCAGCTAAGGTGGCCAAGGTGAACAGATCCTTGTTTTAAAATGGATAGCTGATATTAAGGTATTTTCTGTGAGGAGTCCTCAACTCTGGAACTAAGTCTCCCCCTTGGTTGAAGACAGCCTGCATTTGTTGGGCCTCAGAAGAACAGGAATTGCTATATCGGATGATACCAATGGTCCATCCTGTCCAGTATCCTGTTTCTGACCATGGCCATTACCAGATGCTTCAGAGGAAAGCGTAGGAAGCTTGCACTAGGCAGATGTGCTTCACAGTACACAGAGTCCACTGCAAGTCTCATCTCTTCCTCCCAGTAATTTGTAATTTGAGAGACGGTCTTGACTTTGGGGAAGATGAACCACTCTTGATATAGATTTTATTCTTAGGGCTAATCCTACAGTGAAAGCTGGATGGGTGGACTTTTATATCTGCATGGGGCCACTTCGACTTCATAGCTTATTGCAGGAAAGGGGCATTTTAGTATATTGTTATGCTTGTACACGTGCCTCGAGCTTTGGATTTACTTTTTTATGTAAATCAGAAAGAAAGAAAGAAACTGAGTACAAGGCAAATGTGACACTATTGTCCCCTTGCTATTTAGGCAGAACTCTCATTTAAGTTAAGGAGGTTTACAAATATTTTTCAAGTGGAGAACGTATCCTATTGAATCATCAGTCTGTTGATTGTAGTATCTTTTAAGATAGATAGATTTCCGCAAGTCACTGAGGAGACTGCAGATTAGATAAATGAAAAGTTAATTGGTGGTCACATATAAACCTTGTTTCTTGTTACAGTTTGTTGCAATTGGTCATACATTTTCATGTCTTCCGGTACCAGATGCTTCAGAGGGAATGAACAGAACAGGAAAATTATCAAGTGTTCCATCCCCTGTTGTCCACTAGCAGTTTCTGACAGAGGTTTAGGGACACTCAGAGCATGGAGTTATGTCCCTGACCACCTTGGCTAATAGCCATTGATAGACATATCCTCCATGAACATATCTAATTTTTTTTTTAACCTAGTGACACTTTTGGCTTTAGCACCTTGATCATCCAGTGGCTCATTGATTTATTGGCAGGCTTCCTGCTTCTGAGGTACTTAAAAAAAATGCTGTTAGCTTTTGAGTTTTTTGCTAGTTGCTCTTCATATTCTTTTTTGACCTGCTAATTATACTTTCACACTTGACTAGCCAGATCTTATGTTCCTTTCTATTTTCCTCAGTAGAATTTGACTTGCACGTTTTTTGTCTCTAAGGATGTCTTTTTGTCTCTATCTGCCTCTTTTATTCTTTTGTTAAGCCATGATGGCAATGTTCTGGTCCTCTTACTGTTTTTTTTTTTTTTAATTTTGGTGATAAATTTAGTTTGAGTCTCTGTTATAGTGTTTTTTAAAAGTTTACATGCAGCTTGCAGGCATCTCACTCTTGTGATTGTTCTTTTTAATTTGTTTAACTAACTTCCTCGTTTTTGTGTAGTTCCTCTTTTTGAAGTTAAATTCCGCTGTAGTGGGTTTCTTTGGTATCCCGCCCTCCCAACAAGGTAGTTAAATTTAATTACATTATGTTGCATACCGTGCAAGTGCCATAATGAAAATGAGCATTAAAATATATCGTATAATTGCTGTTATGAAAATAGGCCATTTTATGTCAATGCCCTCTTGTGATCCAGCAAAGATCAGCACTCTTTAAGTTGAGGAAAAGAACATTTAATTCACAGGTGGAAATGAGCAGGGTGCTGGTGGAAAAATATGGTTTATCAGGAGCAATTGTAACCCACACACCTTTGGGGTGTGGTGTTCTGTCCCATCAAGTGGCACTGAGACCACTTAAAGAGAGAGATAAAATGAGTCTGCTACAGCCTTAGCTAACAGTTGGCTTTTAGCTCATGCAATAGAGGCTCATACACTAAGCTCCCGAGATCCCCGGTTCGATCCCGCCTGCCGATGACCAGGGTTTGTCGGTGTTACATAAATCACATTCACATACCTTTTGCATTCCATTTTCCACCATTATATGGGCTAATTTTTCTAACATTGCATCCATTATGGTATAGTATGGCTTTCGTCACCAAAGTAAATAACAGCTTGTTTCCGTGGGAGCAATCGAAAAACAGAGTAAAAACACCACTTACTGTTTTTGCAAGTTGTGTCAGATTGTCATGGTAATAAAGCATTGCATCATGTTGTCAGGACAACTCAAATTATAAAACTGATTTAAAGAGAATCAAAAGACAACCTTAGGTGATGAGAATTCTTTAACTTTAGTGATTTCAGCTCCTATTTTACATCTGTTTGATTCCCCCCCGCCTTTTTTTTTTTTTTTTGTTAAGAGAAATATATATTTGGTCAGTGCTCCTACTGTGTAAAGACTCGGAGCACTCAGTACTCAAGAAGTCTGTTTTTTCATTGAGACAGGTATAATGCAGGGACTGAAATGTGGAGTCAGACACACTACTGTGCCAAACCATCTCTTCCCTGAGCTGGGGAAAGCTTGGAGTGAGATGAAAAGGTATTTCTTCTTCTTTCATGTTTATTCATGGCTTTTCTTTTAAGCAAAAGCATCCCAAGTGTTCCAAAAACACACGTAGTAGTATGAGAGAAGAGGCAAACTCAACTCTGGTTTGTCAGAAACAAACTTCAGCCAAACTATAGTTCTTCATAGAATCATTGAATATCAGGGTTGGAAGGGACCTCAGGAGGTCATCTAGTCCAACCCCCTGCTCAAAGCAGTGTTAGACCTGTGTAAAGGTTTTGGGTGGGAGTTTCAAAAATACACAGCATTGGCCTAACTCTAGTCTGCTCCTATTGGACTTGATGGGTGTTTTTACCGTTGATGCCAAGGGAGCCAAAGTAGGCCAGTGCTGAGCACTATTGAAAATCCCATCCTCCAGATGGTATATAATTAAAATGATAAAGGCCATTTTAGATGAGGACGAGATTAAGCCACAATACCACAGTTGAAAAAAATTTGTAAAGCATGCGATTTCTGTAAGGTAATTATCACCAATATACACCCTCCACCCCAAAAAAGAAATAAAAAATCGGTAAACATGCTCATGTAGAATCTTATTTAATAATGTGCATTGTGTCTTGCTTACTTTATTTACTTGGATATGATATGTACACATAAAAAATATGCATGGCCTGAAACCTACTTTCAAAATGTGCAGTGAATGATGGTAAAATATCTTTCACTGAATGGTGGTAAAACGTGCTAAAATCATACCACTTGCAGTTTTTGCTTTTGGGAAATGCCATTTTCAAAGGGTCATGACTTGGCCAACTCAATACAGTTTTCACTGGAACACTCAAAAGGTGTTTTCACTGGAACACTCAAAACCTTCTTCAGTGAAGAAGGTTTCCCTGCTACATTTCAGCTACCTACCCCTAGCCATTTTAGTGCCAAAGCTGTTTTAAAAAACAAAAAAGTTGTAAGAATTGTTTCATAATGGAGAAGTGTATTTTTTCACTGTCTTGATTTGAAAAGAAACCCTCTTTGTAATTAAAATGTAGATAAGACTTTTTAGATTAAACTTTGAAAATTATACTAACTAGGGCTGTCAATTAAGATTAACTCAAAAAAATTAATTGTAATTAATCGCACTGTTAAACAATAGAATACCAATTGAAATTTATTATAATATTTTTGAATGTTTTTCTACATTTTCAAATATATTGATTTCAATTACAACATAGAATATAAAGTGTACAGGTTTCACTTTATATTATTTTTATTACAAATATTTGCACAGTAAAATGATAAAAGATGTAGTATTTTTCAAATTCACCTCATACAAGTACTGTAGTGTAATCTCTTTATCATGAAAGTGTAACTTACAAATGTAGATTTTTTAGTTACATAACTTCACCAAAAAACAAAACTATGTAAAACTTTAGAGCCTACAGGTCCACTCAGTCCTACTTCTTGTTCAGCCAAGCGCTAAGACAAACAAGTTTGTTTACATTTATGGGAGATACTGCTGCCTGCTTCTTATTTACATTACCTGAAAGTAAGAACAGGCGTTTGCATGGCACTTTTGTAGCCAGCGTTGCAAGGTAATTACGTTTCAGATATGCTAAACATCGTATGCCCCTTCGTGCTTTGGCCACCATTCCAGATGACATGATTCCAAGCTGATGATGCTCGTTAAAAAAAGAATGCATTAATTAAATTTGTGACTGAACTCCTTGGGGGGGGAGAAATGTATGTCTCCTGCTCTGTTTTACCTGCGTTCTGCCATATATTTCGTGTTATAGCAGTCTCGGATGATAACCCAGCACATGTTCGTTTTAAGAACACTTTCACAGCAGATTTGACAAAACGCAAAGAAGATACCAATGTGAGATTTCGAAAGATAGCTACAGCACTCAACTCAAAGTTTAAGAATCTGAAGTGCCATCCAGAATCTGAGAGGAACAAGGTGTGGAGCATGCTTTCAGAAGTCTTAAAAGAGCGACACTCCAATGCGGAAACTACAGAACCCGAACCACCAAAAAAGAAAATCAATCTTCTGCTGGTGGCATATGACTCAGATGATGAAAATGAACATGCATCAGTCTGCTCTGCTTTGGATAGTTATGGAGCAGAACCTGTCATCAGCATGGCCGTATGTCCTCTGGAATGTTGGTTGAAGCATGAAGGGACATATGAATTTTTAGTGCATCTGGCACGTAAATATCTTGCGACGCCGGCTATAACAATGCTATGCCTGTTCTCACTTTCAGTTGGCATTGTAAACAAGAAGTGGGCAGCATTATTTCCTGCAAATTGTAACCAAACTTGTTTGTCTGAGGGATTGGCTGAAGTAGGACTGAGTGGACGTGTAGGCTCTAAAGTTTTACATTGTTTTATTTTTGAATGCAGCTATTTTTTGTACATAATTCTACATTGATAAGTTCAACTTTCATGATAAAGTGATTGCACTACAGAACATGTATTAGGTGAATTAAAATATACTATTTCTTTTGTTTTTTACAGTGCCAATATTTGTAATAAAAATAAATATAAAGTGAGCACTGTACACTTTGTATTTTGTTGAAATTGAAATCAATATATTATAAAATGTAGAAAACATCCAAAAATATTTAAATAAATGGTATTCTATTATTGTTTAACAGCGCAACTAATTGCGATTAATCACAATTTTTTAATCACTTGACCTAATTATAAGTATTCATCCTTGGACACAGATTAAACCCATATAATTTCAGCCTAATTGGTGAAAGTTCCAGAAATTTACTGAAAAGAAAGGGCTGGAATTGAAATATGTACATAAACCCTAACTATAGTTGCCACTAGAACGCCAGCTAATTATTATATATACTTAAGATATATATATATTGCAGGATATATACTTAGAATAAATGTTATTATATGTTATGTAGATTGTAAGCTCTTTCGGGCAGAGACCTTCTTTTCATTCTCAGTTTGTATAGCACCTAGCACAATGAGATCATGGTCCATGACTGAGGTTCCTGGGCACTACCACATACAAACAAATAATAATAATTGAATGTGTTTTACACATTCACGCACACACACCATTGGCAAGATTCTTAGGCCTGGTCTACACTGCAGCGTTAGGTTGACATAAGGCAGCTTACATCAACCTAATTATGTCAGTGTAAATACTGCAGCCTTGCTACACCAACATAATAACTCCACCTCAACGAGAGGCATAGGGCTTATGTTGGTGTAGTTAGGGCAACACATTGTCCCTGTAGACGAGTGGTTCTTAACCTTTACTCCAGCCTGCACCCCTATGGTTCTCAAAATACGTTCTCGCACCCCTTATCAAAAATCGTTGAAGTAGGTCAGTTGTTTAAACCTAGATAGTGTAGCAAAGAATCCAGGGAGTCACCGGGCTCCCAGCAGGGAAATCCATGCCCGGTATCTAGTTGGCTGCCCTGTTCCTGGCAGGGAGTGGGGAGCCGAGTCGGGGGTTGGGGAAGCTGGCCTTTTGGCATGGATGGGGGAGCCAGGCTAATGGAGAGGAGCTTCATGTGGAGCTGAGAGCTCTAGCTCTCTGCCCACCACACTGCTCCTCTAAAGTCAGTGGAAGCGCTCCTGATGCGGACGTGCATCTCTGACAGAAGAAGGGCAGTGTGGACATGAACCACCGTAGTAATTACAGCAGTGGCTATAAGTCGTCCTAACCTAGGTGAACTTAAGTTTATAGTGTAGACATGCCCTCACTTACACTCTGGCTGCTTTGTGCCACGAAAATATGGCAGGATTCTGGCTATATGTGCCTGGCAAAGAATTCACGGGCCAGAGGGGAACTACTTGCTACTGTAAAGCTAATGTTGCCCCTCTTGCATCAGTCACCCAGCATAGACAGTGAGTGTGTCAGAGATGGGACAGTGCTCTGCTCCACTGACCCACCACTGGCATTAGGTCTTTTAGTGAATTTACTCTAGTGGTGTAAGTTAAAGCAGCCAATGATGAATCTGACCAGTGCAAAATCAGGGAGCTGTAACTAGCTTCCCAATGCCTCCATTTATTATTAGCCAATGCACAACTGGCATAAAATGAATACTGGTCCAGGACCACTGGGATCCAGATTTGGGCTGCTGCTTGCTGTTTTAGTTTCCTCAGAAGACAAGAACATAGCAGCATTGCTCTGCCATGCTCCTCTGCAGCAAATGGAGTTCACACACGGGAGATTTGATCTCTATATTGATTTCAGTGTGCATGTATCTATTAAGATTCTATTTTGTATACATTGTGTCTGTCTAAACAGTATATTACAGGTATACACACTTGTTACTGTGGCAATTTGATTAACAGATTACTTAATGAAAGCCCAATGAGGAGAAAGAAATGTGGAAACTATTTCAAGCCTGATTTTTCACGTGATCTTTTGGTTAACTAATAAATACTGTATGTTTCTTTGTTGATCTAATTGTGTTGCATTCAGTCCATCTAGTGCTGCCTCTCCACTCGCTTTTAACAAACCATTTAAGAGCTGTGCAAGTTGCAGCAAGTTTTAGGCATTAAAAGTGGCCAGGTAGTATTATACTATTTTTAATGAATGTCTGTTTTCTATTCTTTACTATGCTTTCTTTGGAAAGAGGCCCATGAAACAAAGTATTAAGAAAACACACTGCTGCCCTGGAATGTGTATATTAGCTGCAGATTATTTCCTATTAGCAGATTAGCTGCAAGGCTATTGGCTCAGAAAGGTCTTTGAGAGTATTTTGTTTTGTAACTGATTCAAGCCATGGGAGAGAATTGCCACCATGATTGGAAAGAAGAATTAGCTACTGTTGCCATGGACACTGGAGTCCACAGTTCCATTGTTAACTCTAGTGCTCCAGAATGAGATGCCCCAGCATGAGTTCTCTAGCTTTGTTAATGAAATGATAGAATATGTTTTTTTGGGGAGGGAAAGGAGGAGGCTGTGAAAGTCCCATGTGAGAGAGAGATGTAAAATGGTATTTTATTATAGAATTTAGCATTTAATTTAGGAATCAGCATGTGTTCTTGCTTTATGCTATCTCTATAATATTTGTCTGTTAGATCATTAATGCAGAATTCCTTTTCAGCAAAATACTTTTGTTTATCTTTTGGGTAGGGATTGGAGCTAATCTTGCTTCCTCTTCCACAGCAGAGCATGCTAACCAAGTGGAACCTGAATAGTCCTACAGTGGGAAGAGGGAAAGTATTTA
The DNA here is from genome assembly GCF_027887155.1 of Malaclemys terrapin pileata. NCBI lineage: Eukaryota > Metazoa > Chordata > Testudines > Emydidae > Malaclemys > Malaclemys terrapin. The sequence continues at coordinate 27,268,080 of NC_071506.1, forward strand.
GGGAGCCTGCGCAGGGATCCATATCTTTTCTGTGTTCCAGATTGTGTTCCCTTGCGGTCTCCCTGCATATTAGAGTATGGGAGGGGTGAGCTTAGGTTATGATACACAACAGGACCTGGATCAGCACTAGTCAGTACTCCAGTACATTGCTCCACGAGCCATTATTCCCAGCAGAGAGGGATTGCGCTGGCCTCAGAGGATATACTCTGCAACCTGCAGAGTGGCTGTATTGGTACATGTACATCTGATGGCAGGGAGAATGCAAGATTGGGTCTTATGCCAATATGCAAAGCAAAGTCAGAAACTAATATTAATTGTTTTGATATCTAGCTATATATGAAATAATGACCGAAGTGCCGATATGAAACATAATTCATGGAACATGAATGTTGGGTGTCAATGCAAAGTGCTTGCTGAGTTATAGTATATTTTAAAATCAGGGTTTTTTTTGCCCCTCTAATCTTGTTGATTCAGTTTCCTGTAATGTTAATAGTTCTGGTTGTATTTCTTAAATTATCTATCATTTTAAACAAAGATTTTCAAGTTGCAGAGTTTGTGGAAGCAAATAGCTCCGGAAATTGTCCAAAGAAAAGTAGTTCTGTGGCTGTAGTAAGATGTGAGCAATAGGCATTTTCATTTAAGTATCATGAGATAAGTAACAGGCCTATCATGTGATGCATGTATAACCTCTCTCTCACATGGTACAACGGTGTAGGTTAGCACCTGCACAATGAGAGGGAATGTGGTAACTTCAGGGTGGTCACCTCACTGATTTATAAGGCACTGGTTTTTGTCAGGGCAGATTACAGAAAGTTGCAGGCTTACCATGAGGAAAGGGGTGAGCATCACAGAAACACAGGTGACATTTTGGAACAAGTTTCAACAAGTTCTTTACTTACAAAAGTAACTTATTCACAGTAAAGAGCACTGAGTCTACTAGTGTAATAAAGAATCATTCAGAGAAGCTCAGGCAATAGTAGATGGGGATATCCTGCTTTCCATGGATGCTGTTACTGTCTCAGATGTATGCTCTCTCTATTCCTTCTCCCTGTCATGCTTCTCCACTTCCCTTCCAGCCGCTGCTGTGCTGCCTGCACTTACTGCAGAATGAAAGGGACATCACTTCTTGTCTCTCAACATTTTCACAGAGATCAGGATATGAATCACTTTTATTCTATTGCAAACAGATACCCACTGTCACAGGGTTTGGTGCATTCAAGGTGGTAGAAGGGCACAGTTGATGCATCCCAACACACAGTTGTCGAGACTCTCAGCTGGGCCAGATAAACACAATCAGGGACACCTCCTAGCTGGGGTAAACAATAGCAAACAGATGCTTCAGCCCCCTGGGTGGGGCAGAGCAAGCAAACCGTCTAGAGTTAAGGTCTCCGGCAGCATGCCCACCTGCCAACGTGGAGTGGAAAGCCAGGGAACCCCGACACACCCTACTCCACCGGGTGCCGACCCAGTGCCCTGTGGAGCCTGCAATCCTCCAGTTCAGGGTTCAAGTCTCGGCTCCCAGTACATTCCCTGGGTCATTTCCTACCCAAAGTTCACTTTGGGCCTGTCTTCTCTGGGCAGCGGCTTGGCATCCCCATCAGTCTCCACAGCTGGTGGGTTCGCTGTAGCGTAGTCAGGGATACCTGCCTCAGCAGTTTGGAGGGCTGACCATTCTTCAGCAGGAGCTGCAGCACAAGTCCATCCTCCTCCTCAGTCAGCCCAGAGTGAGCTGACCAGCTTCCTTTTATCTGCTCCCTCCACCTGGAGCATGCACAGCAGAGGCGGTGGGGGCGTGGCCTCTGGGGCCCAATGTGACTGGTTAACCCCCGCTTGCCCAGTGTGGGGTTGATACATCCTGTCACACCCACCCATACCTGAAGGAAGAAGGAGCTGGTGCTTTTGTTTGACCTAGAATCAGTATCTGCTGATGAGTGGGACTGGAGAAAGAGGGTCAAGTTTCAGGAGGAACCTAGTTTGTTGTGACACCTGGAGCTCAGGAATGCTAGCTGGTGGCCATGCTGCTAGCAGAGGAACACTGGTCTCTGTGCATGCTCAATAATGATCTCTTCCCTACAACTCTGCCTGTCTGTTGCATCACATATTGCTAACAAAATATCTGCCCTGTCTAAATCCCTATCTCTATGGCTAATATCAGTTATAGCAATAAGCCACACTAGAGTTTGTTGGGGACAATTATGAACAGTTTTTGTAATATAAGCTTCCACTATGAAAAGAAATTCCTACTAGATAGGTCACAGAAAATAGTAGAGAAGAGTTCTGAATTTATTTCTAGTTTCTTCTTTTCTCTGTAACGTTGTTTCTCTTTGTAAAAGTTTCCAGGTCTGTTTGACCCCGCTCTTTCTCCTCCCAGTCCTCAGAAAACCTATAGCCTTTTCAGTAGTTTATTGTCCGATGGTCACTTTCAACTCACGTTCTACTATATTTGAAATTTTGATTAACCCAGTGCAGGTTTTATAGTAGTGGGCAGAGGGGATGAAACTGCTGCTGAAAAGGCAGCTGACACTTAAGGACCAAGGAGCAGGTACAGGCTGTTATGAACCCCAAGCTAATCATGCCTCATTGATTAACTACAATTACTTTAATTGGATAAACATAAGACCAATAAAATAAAATAATAATAATGGCAGGTCCCCATTTTCATAAATTACACCCAGCATCAGTTAATGGAATTGTTTGAGCATTGGCCTGCTAAAGCCAGGGTTATGAGTTCAATCCTTGAGGGGGCCATTTAGGGATCTGGGGAAAAAATCTGTCTGTGGATTGGTCCTGCTTTGAGCAGGGGGTTGGACTAGATGATCTCCTGAGATCCCTTCCAACCCTGATATTCGATGATTCTATGAATTGTCCCATATTTCTAGAGCATATATGTATGTATATTAAAGAAAGGCTCTTAGCCGCTACCATCCAGCAAAAGTGTGTAGAAACCAAGAGTCATCCTTTGAAATATCAAAAGAGCAGTTTCACTGATGACCAAGGAGAGTTGCAAATCTGTTGATAAGGAAAATGTATGAATTCAGATAGTTTAAGGTCTTTTCAATGAATGCTTCATAATCTTTGCTTTTATTTACTTATTTATAAAAATTTCTAGCCCTTTTAATTTAGAAAAGTTTACACAACACAACCTAACAGGCAAGTTTTCTTGCTAAGTTTGTGGATAGACTGACTGAAACAGCAGCACAACTTCATATTTAACTCTCCATATTAATGGAATATTTAACATAAAGACCAATTATGACTGTTTAGATGCTAATGTTTTAACTCTTTCACTGCCGACCATCGTACCAGAAATCTACGTATCTTAATTATCTTTATCATCTTGTTATCACAGCACAGAACAAAGCTGGGCAGAAAGTCAAGAAAGTGTTACATTTTCATCACCCCCTCATGCATCAAAGGAGTAGTTTGGGTATTTGTTAAAATGAATTTATTTATTTTAAGGAAGTCATTTCTTGGGGAAGGCTCAATCAAACACAGGGTCTTACATTTGTAAATGTGATCACAGTCAGCCTGGAGTCCAGTCTGATCTCTTTCAGCCAGGAGCTACATTTTCAAAAACACCCAAATCACTGAGGAGCCAAATTCCCATTCACTTTCACTTTTGGAAGTGGGACTTAGGATTTCAAGTCACTTTAGCATTTACTTACTTAGGCTAGGTCTACACTACCCGCCTGAATCGGCGGGTAGAAATCGACCTCTTGGGGATTGATTTATCGCGTCCCGTCGGGACGCGACAATCGATCCCCGAATTGACGCTCTTACTCCACCAGCGGAGGTGGGAGTAAGCGCCGTCGACAGGAAGCCGCAGAGGTCGATTTTGCCGCCGTCCTCACAGTGGGGTAAGTCGGCTGCGATACGTTGAATTCAGCTACGCTATTCACGTAGCTGAATTTGCGTATCTTAAATCAACTCCCCCCTGTAGTGTAGATGTAGCCTTACTTACTTAACCCACCCACTGTGCATCTTTTTGGTGAATAATATCAATCTGCTGGAGGAATTCTTGTATTTGAGGGGATAGTTTTGCATGAATTTGCTTAAAGAAATAAATGGTGTAAATAGGTTATGATAACAGTTGTCAACCATTAACCCTATGTAAGATAAATACATTTCCTATCCTTATGAGGACATATTAGGTACAGTTATAAGTACGATGAAATTAAAAAAAAAATTGTTTTCACCCTCCTTTCCTCTAAAAAAAACCAAATGGTCCTGTATGATCTTGTAAGCTGACACAGAATTACTCCTTTCATATTGATACTATGATATAAAATGAAACAAAAATTCTAATTATTCCACTAAACTAAGGACTCCTCGATGTGATTACTTGATCTAACTGAGTTTCCACCTTCAGCTTTTGATACAACCAGATGTCGGCATAAAACAATTATAGGGAGCAATAATTCTCTTTTGGTAAAGCAAACAAAGAAAACCATACCACCAAAACTTCGTATGTTCTACATTAGGAGGAAAGTCTCTTGTATTTGAACATCCAGCCCCTTTCATAGTTTCTCTTTTGTCTCCAGTGCAGAGAAAATTATTATAAAATTATACACACCAAAGAGGAAGAGGGGAAAAAAATTAAATAAAATAAACCCTCCATCAGTCTATAATGAAAAGGGGCTAACTTGTCTGTTAACATTTTCCATGGAACTCTTTTGTTTGTGCATACATATTGATTTTCCATCTTCAGTAGGAGATTGTTTATAATAAATACTGTGGTGAGCTGTTTATGCTCTTGGAGCTTAGTACATTTTAGAACTCTGTCTTTTCTTAGGAAGGGTTTTCAGAGATCTTTAGAGATAGACAAAGCATATATTACGCTCCTGGATTAGAATTTGTGGAGCTGTGAAACTGATTACTGGTTAGAATAATTTTATATTCTTTGGGGATGGAAATTAGCAATAATGAATCACTGTGTCGTGTGCAAAAATATATGTTCTTATAAATTTAATATGAAGTTTGAGAATTGCATGTGAAGAAAATAAAGTAATTACACAGAAGTGCAGTATTACATGGCTTTCTGTATAACTATCTCTATCTCGTTGATTAGAACAAATAATGGGACACTGGGTTGCAAAACAGAATTGTTTGCTGTTTTTTAAATCAATTTAATTTAGAAAGTGAGACACACACAACGAGTAACTTCATCTTACATTAGCTATAATAAAAACTTCTGCAACTTGACATTCAGGGTTCAGTTGAGCCTTTAAGGCATAGCCTGGCATGCCCTTCTGGAGTTCCCTAGGTAGCATAAAAGAGTGTGCACACTGCTGCACCCCTTTAGTGGATGTTTCTTACTGTCCATTTGCGTGGTTGGTCAGGCCTGCTGGCAAGTGTGAAGGAGAGGCAGAGTCATGGGCTTGCTGCCTCTTCTCCCTCTTTGGGGTATCTTGGGGTACAGTCCTTTCGCTATGGGAAGTGCATTGTGAACAAATGCTGCACAAGGTCACAAGAGGGAAGGCAGCTTCTTATGCTCTCTAACTAGGGACATCCTTGTAACAGCAGGGCAGAATCTGATTCTTAGAATGCTGAACACACACATGCACATATACATAGAGACAATCCACAAAGTTGAATGGATCCTTAAAGGCAGATATGAGCCATAAAAAAGCTAAGCTGAGTTACAGAAACTGTTTATAAAATTACACACAGGCCTCAAGTAGGTAGATTTTAGCGAGGATTTCAAAAGATGAACTGTGTTTGTAGGTCTGTTTTATCCCTTCTGTTTAATAGTGTGATGGGTTTATTATTCACATTAGCCTTACTTTGGGGTAGCATAGAGATGTTTGTTTGTGATGAATAAGGGGTTAAAAATATTGGTTCAGCAGTTGACAATACCCAAAATGCAATAGGATCTATATTTTATACTCCTCTAGTGGAAAAATGTGCACAGATGTGAGAAGGTGAACACAATAAATAATTGAGGAGGACATTAGACGAAGAAATCAAAGCCACTTATATGCTTCTGATCTTTTAATTAAAGTTGCTTGAGTGCAGATCATTGGAATTAATTCTAGTTTCCTTAATGGGCAGTGGAAGTAATTTTGTTCTCTTTGTAGTGTACCCTTGTTATTTGAGTACAAATACAGATGGTAGTAAATGTAAGGCTGTGGATTAAGCTGATGGTTATTCTGTACTGAAATACAAAAATAATGTGAAAAAAGATTATTATTTGTTTGAAAATTAGTGTTCAAATGTAGACACCAAAGTGTCTTGTAGACACCAAGTGTCTTGATCTTGAAAAATGCTGAATGCATGGTAGCGCTCGGCAAAGTGAAAGGGAATAGGTGCCTACGTCTGAATTAGGAACTTAACTTTAGGAACCCAATTTTGCAAATCTTGGTATTGCACAGACCCAATATTACATGGATATATAGAATTATAATGAACTAGAATACTGCGAAAAGTTAGAAACACATATGTGATGTCTTAAGGTAGACAACTCTATCTTTTGGCCCTAATCCTGCTCCCATTAAAGTTGCTAATGATTTTAACATTGCCTTGATTGGGAATAGGACTGGACATATTACTTTGCAAAACAGTAATATCTTAAAATAAACTGGTTTTTAATTATGAACAATTTATTGGCAAGCCATTGCTATTTTTTGTCAGTGACAAAAAATTGTCACAATTGCACAGGCTTAATAGTAATGGCTTAATACAGAGGGGGCAGATGCTATATGAACTAATCCACATAGCTCAGCAATAGACTTCAGTTCTGACTAGCAACAATCTTGCAATTGCTTAAGTAGGAACTGCCAATCATGCAAAGTTATTGACTGGTTTTGTGATGTAGACAAATGTTTACAGGTAAGGTATCCAGGATGAGACCATAAAGTAGGTCTTACATTAATTAATTAAGCCTCGCAACAGGGATCAGCATTACTAGACAGATGGGTAAACGGAGTCTGAAGTGACATGGTAAAAGTCGTGGAGCAAATCGGTGGCAGAGCTAGGACTAAACCCCATACCACCTGACTCCCAGTCCGGTGCTCTAATCACTCCTAATACTTGTCCATGAACCGTAATACCTTATAAAGAACTTATTTTTAACCTGCTGAACATAAAGTCCTCTGGGATGTTCTCAGAAGCCACCAAAATAAATGGAATGTGAAGATATGGGTATCACAGGAACATATCTATGCTGTTTTTGATTGCTGTAGATTGAGCTCTTGGAGGTGTCATCCTTCAAATGAGACAATAAACTGAGTGAGGTTCCTTGTATCAGTTTCTGGTGACTATGCATGTGGAATTTAAACGTTCCATAGAACTTCTAAAAAAGGCTGGGGGGAAAACCACAGCACCTTGATCGGCACTCCCTTTTTCAGTAACCCTGTGAACTGCATGATGCTAAGCATCTCTTTCAAGGAACTAAGCATCATTATCTCCCCTTGAATTTGCTGGAGGTGTTCAGCACGTCACAAGAGCAAATTCTGAAACTGGTTGCAGTGTCCTACACAAGCACCAGGGATTTATACTGGCTTCTCCATTTTCCTGCACAGTAACTATGCAGCAAGTATCTAATTTGTTACTTTGCAAAATGCTTTATTTTACCTTGAGGAAGAAAGACACAAACAATTGCTTTTTGACTTGTCACAGTCCCTGTGATGCTGTGCTGAACAGCCCTCCTGTTAAGCCACAAATTGAAGTTATTTCCCCCCACCCCCCAATAAAAGTGAGTTAGTTAATTAGTAAAATACTGGTCATCAACTTCTGAGACAATGATTGAAAGTCATCTGCCATCTCCACAGGCCTGAGTTTGTTCCTTTGAGTGTATCCTCAAAAGATCTATAGTCCAGATACCGAAAATTACATCGAAATTGAAAACTGTTCAGTTTGAATATCTGTCTGTAATCACACCCAGGATTTCACAAGAAGGCAGATTAAATATTGTTATATTCTTAGTGTTTCATAATGCTTTCTCTCATACAAGGAGATATTTTTCTGGGAAAAAATGCATTTTTTATTTTACTTTGGATTCAAGTCTTTATCTTAAAAATCCTCATCTTCCTTTGAAATCTGCATGCTGAATAAATAATGGATACTGTATATGACATTAAATTAAAGCCATTTCAATTTCAATAACATGATGTTCTGTACCAGTTGAAATAGGGATGTAACAATGTAATTAATGGATAAAAAGACAGGAGGAGTGCTTGGATTTCCTAATGAAAATCTGAAGGTAGTTTTTCAAAACTGAGAAGCACTGGTTTTGCCTTGTTGTGATGAAAAAGGATTTTCCACTGCCCCAAGGATGTTTACATTAATTTAATTTACCCTTATTACAATAGAAAAATGACATTTTTGTATTTGGATTATGGAATTACTAAATGATAAAGGGACTGAGTTTTTCATTAAAAAAGTATAAGGTGATTATGAACCAAGGAGAATTGATTTAAATCACCAATTTTAATCAGCAAGCAAATAATAGATTTTTAATTTGTTTTGCATTTATGTTTTTTTAGTTATTTTCCTAAATAAAGGTTAATTCTCATTGGTTGGCAAAACCATTAAAACATGTTGATTTGCAACCAAATATAGTCTTCACACTAAATGTGGTACTTCTTTTTGCTAACCAAGCTGATGCACTATATCAATACACGCTTCTTTAAGCATTTACATCGCTTACATTTACTCCGATTCTTGTTTTCAATTTTGTTGTTGTTAAAAAATGATGAATTACACATTTCTTATTTGCTAGATGATCATTTTCTACTCTAGATTTGTGCCAAGTTGCATTTTGGATGGATATAAGAATTCAATTAAAATGTACAAAACGTGCATTTTAATTTTTTAAAATTAATTACATAAAACTATCATATAAAGGAGGAAATGTCACTTTATCAAAATATGTTTTTAATTTAAAGCTGATTTATTAAACAATGAAAGTGTCAATTGTAGTTAGCGATTTACTGAATTGTTTTTAGGAGCTGTGTTTTCAAAGGTGTTCAGGTGCCTATAGATGCAGATAGAGGCCTACTGGGATTTTCAAAATTGCCTAAATAGATTATCTAACTCCCATTGAAACCAACAGGTCCTAACTGGCTTTGAAAAATCTAGCCCCATGTCATTCAAGCTTTAATAGAATTAATAGATCTCATCCTGGTTATTATTAATTGATTAGAAGAGGTAGACAAGTTTTCCTGTTTTTCAACTTATAGTCGGTTTTTCAACTTTGAATGAGCTAGTCTAAATGAAGAAAATATTGACTCTGTAGTTAAACTGAAACCAAAAGCAATTAAGGCAAAAGCTTTTCTGCACAATAGAAACTGAAAGTACTGGCATTTGGGGAAAGGTAAATACCAGTGTTTCTCTCCACTGTGAAGACAGAATATAATATAGATACTTAATGCTGTACATGACATTATAAGATATTAATAAAGCTTGAGTTGACCTCAAAAGTTAAAGACGTTTTCCCCATTTCTGTATGTAATTACTGTTTAACTCATTACAATTTGAGGTGCGCTCATTGCTGCATACTATTTTATGTATTTACTTAAATGATCTTAATAGATTATAATAAGTTTAGGTCTTAGCCATGTTGTCATAATATCAAATTTGATTTTAAATAGGTTTATTTTTTAAAGAAAAATGAATTTACTTTAAATAAAAATCTGATTTTGTTTGAAAAATTGATTTTTATCTTGCCTATTATAAAAAGTCCCAATGTAAAAGAAGGTCCGAAGGCAGGAATATGTAATCTCCTGATCTCTATTGTAAATTGGGCAGATATAACTGATAGCTTTTCACAACTGGGGATAGAAAAAAACGCATTTTTCCCCTCCCATGGATGGTATGTGTCTTTTATGTTAATCTAGGAATGAAGAAATTATTTCACGAATCAATTCCTGTTTTTCCTCAAACAAATATAGAATTCTTTGTGGATTACATAGTAAAACCATCTAATAGGGTCAAATTTTGCTGTCCTTCCTGCAACAAAACTCCTTTTAACATCAGTGAGAAATTTGTCCAAGTAAAGAGGGTAATATTTGTGCCACAGTGAATTCCTATTGGCCACAAATATAATTGCTCATTTTAGAGGCAAGGTGGGTGAGGCAATATATTTTATTGGACCAACTTCTGTTGGTGACATAAACAAATTTTTGAGCCACACAGAGTGGCTCGAAAGCTTGTCTCTCTCACCTACAGAAGTTGGTCCAATAAAAGATATTACCTTACCCACTTTGTCTCTCTAATATCCTGGGACCAACATAGCTACATAGATATACAACAATAAGGAGTCGGTGGCACCTTAAAGACTAACAGATTTATTTGGGCATAAGCTTTTGTGGGTGAAAAACCCACTTCTTCAGATAAGCTTATGCCCAAATAAATCTGTTAGTCTTCAAGGTGCCACCGACTCCTTATTGTTTTTGTGGATACAGACTAACACAGCTACCCCCTGATACTAGCTACATACATACTTATTAAGTCATGCAGTTTTATCCCACTCTGTCTGATACGGAAGAAAGAAACATATTGAAATGCAAACTGTATTTATGAATTCAGTAACTTTCATTCACTCTCACTCAGATGGCTTCAGTCCTGGAATGTCCTTTCTGAATTTCTAATTAGAGAGCCAGGAAGATGAGAAGACTTACTTTAATATGCTGAACATTAAAATCATCTTAGACTGTGACTGCACAGATTAGTAGGGTTTGAGCTTTTACAATAGGTGTTGGAAAGAAACAAATCCAGAAAATAGAACACACAGGGAATGAGTCTCTGTATGGGGCTCATCTTAACAGGGTTCCACTGTGTTTCTGAAAGCAGTTCTAAAAGCAGCAAGTCTCCTTTCATCTGAAAAAAATCCAACCTTCCATACTACAAAGGCTTGTAGAAGATCTCTGATCTTGGCTCTGCACCTAGGACACCTATCATGTTAATCAAGAAACCGCAGCAAGGCCAAAGCCAAACAGAGTTTGCTTCATATAGAGTAGTCTTTGTTCCTGAGTGGCTCCCCTTTTGATTTGTGGGGACCAGAAAGTGAGCCACTGTAACAGTGGATGCAATTGTCAAAATTTCAGAATGAATCCAGTCCCCATTTAAGTGCCAACTGCTTTTTGCTGCCCTATGGGCAGTATGGTTTCCTGGTAAGGGATGGAAACATACAGTCTAGAACACTATGCATTTTTGATTTTGTGAAATTTGCTGTTCAGGAGAGAGGGACGAACTAGGGGTAAGAGGAATGAATGAAAAACCAAATGAAGTTTTATGAAATGAGTGCCACAAAACATTGAAGACATGGATGTCATTTAACATAATGAGTGAGTTATGGAGTTTTTAGCCCCAGCCCTAAAAGAGTCAGGAAGTTTTACTGTTTAGAAATCAGTTTCCTCAGCTAAACTACAAGGCAGATCTTAAACTGAAGTATTAACTGAAGTCAGTAGACCTACACTAATTTACACCAACTGAGAATCTGACCTAGCAGCTATTTTTCACTCTCAGAAATGGCAGCCAATCTTTTGAAGAGGCTTTCATAAAATCAGTACATTCTAAAATCACAAGCTGCATCCATGTCTAAGCTGGGAACAGATTAATTTTTGAATAGGCCACTGTTACTTATTGTATGTAGTGCATTCTGTAAAAGCCAGTTCTAAAGCAAGTTAAGAAGGCCACAACTCCAAAAAGTATTTACAAAAGCAAGAAAAAGGGATCCTTTGTCAATGTGCTTTATTTTAGTGCAGATGGGGCGGATCATGGTATTTGGTATTTTTATCTGTTTGTGTAAACTATGTTTTATAATTTACATAGTTACATAGTTATAACCAAAACTATGTATTCTTTCAACTAATATGGCTTCTTGATGGAAGTGAAAATGTATTTAGCTGCCTTGTTGGATGTGATTGTTAGCGTGGGATGAAGTTGTACATTTATCTAGTGTGGCAGCTACAGTTATATTATTTAGACTAGATTGGGACTTCAAAAGCTTTTGATCATATTCAAGTGGGAGACTTTACCGAAAGTAATCTTGAAAAAGGCCTCCATTATGGAGACTTGCTGATAAATGATAAAAAAAAAAAAGGAGTGATGTATGAAAGAGTAAAGTAACTGCTATTGTCAGGTCCCCGTGATATATATACAAACTACCTGCTTCTCAGTTTGATCCAGTGTTCATGAACTGCAGTAGAAGATAGAAAAATGGGCTGATGAAATGAGATTAAAAAAAAGGGGGAGGAGTACAGATAGTCTATTGAAAAGATTAGATCCTTTCTCTGCCCTCCCAAATAAGTCCCTGGTGAATGTGATGTGCAGAAGTTAGTTCACAACTTGCAGAATCGATAGGTAGGTGTCATTGCTAGTGTACATCACCTAACGCAAAACATACAATTCCCAACGTTTTCAGTATAAACCATATGTCTGATGTATCAGAATTTGTAATCAATTTATCTTGTCTTGTGATTTATTCCCCTCCTGAAACCATAATCTGTTTGTAACATCAGGCATCTCAACAGCAACCAATTGTAGGGTGAAATTGACTTAAAGTGGGAACTACAGAGGACTCTTCAGAGTTTTCCTCACTACCATGTAGAGTTATCAACAGAGGAGTTCTTTGCCCCCAACAGTCACTGTCAAAAGCCCACTTTAATGGGATTCAGGAAAATAGAACAACCAATAGATAATTCATGACTGAAATCATTAATTCAGATTACAAATTACATTGGACGCTTGCTTGTAGCAATTTTCATTCATACACACTGGGAAGGACTGATCTCTAGATCTGGGGTTGTGAAGGAATTTTCCTCCAGGGAATGTTGACAAAGATCATAGAAGTGGGAAAGGCTCCCCTTCCTCTGGAGCACTGACCAGCAATCATCTTTAAGATGACCTGCATGCGAGTGTATCCTGCTGTGAATACAATGTGTAGGCATTGGTTTTCTCTTTCATTGTTTCCTCAGCAAGAGAAAAAAACAAGGGAAGATAAAAAACAAGAATTTGACATATAGGTTTGCAAGTCTCCTAAGTGAAATGTTTTCTATAAATTGCCAGCAATTGTCTTTTTAGGTCCATTACTTATTTCAGCCTTTGGCATCTTCCAGTCCAGTTCTTCCGACATTCTCAGAACAGAGGCTTTTCAGAGATGTAATCAAAATTGTTCTACAATTCACTCTCAGGAAACAGAGGTGTTCAATATATTCCACACTAAGCAGAATTTTGTGCGTGTGTGTGTGTGTGGGGGGGGTATTTCTGCCATCTGTAGTATATAGACAATAAATGCGTAAATGTTTAATGGTGTGCAAGTTGTGTACAAAATAACACGTTTTACAAAAGCCAGCCATCTGCCTTCTTATTTTCCAATTAAATGTTTCCTTACTACTGCTGGGTATTTTTGTTTGTTTTTAAGTATTCTTTCTTTATCAGAGAAAGTTTAGATTCCGATGGTAGTGTTGCTACAGGAGCTGTATGTGGGAAGAGCCACAAATTACCTGTATATTTTAACACTCTTCCCATCATAAGAACATAAGAATGTCTCTAGTGGGTCAAACCAATGGTCCATCTACCCCAGTATCCTGACTTCCGTCAGTGGCCAATGCCAAATGCTTCAGAGAGAATGAACAGAACAGGGCAGTTATTGAGTGATCCATCCCCTGTCTCCCAGTCCTAGGATCTGGCAGTCCAAGGCTTAGGGAGACCCAGAGCATGGGGTTGCATCCCTAACCATCTTGGCTAATAGCCATTGATGGGCCTATCCTCCAGGAACTTATCTAATTCTTTTTTTAACCCAGTTATACTTTTGTCCTTCACAACATTCCTTGACAATGAGTTCCACAGGTTGACTGTGCCTTGTGTGAAAAAGTATTTCCTTTGGTTTGTTTTAGACTTGCTGCCTATTAATTTCATCTGGTGACCTCTGGTTCTTGTGTTATGTAAAGGGGAATATAACACTTCCTTTCTCAATTTCTCCACATCATTCATGATTTTATAGACCTCTATCATACCCCCCCCCCCATTGTCCTAATCTTTTATCTCTCTCCTCATATGGAAGCTGTTCCATACCCCTGATCATTTTTGTTGCCCTTCTTTGTACCTTTTCCAATTGTAATATTTCTTTTTTGAGATGGGACAATTGGAACTGCACATAGTGTTCAAGGTGTGGGAGTACCAGGACTATATATAGTGGCATTATGATATTTACTGTCTTATTATCTATCCCTTTCCTAATGGTTCCTAACACTGTTAGCTTTTTTACTGCTGCTGCACATTGAGCAGATGTTTTCAGAGAACTATCCACAATGACTCCAAAATCTTTCTCGAGTGGTAACAGCTAATTTAGATCCCATCAGTTTGTATGTATAGTTGCCACTATGTTTTCCAATGTGCATGACTTTGTATTTATCCACATTTTGTTGCCCAGCCACCCAGTTTTGTGAGATCCCTTTGTAACTCTTTGCACTCTGCTTTGAACTTAACTGTCTTGAGTAATTTTGTATCATTTGCGAATTTTGCCATCTTACTGTTTACCCCCTTTTTCCAGATCATGAATGAATGAATGAATATGTTGAACAGCACTAGTGCCAGTAAAGATTCCTGGGGGATCCCGCTATTTACCTCTCTCCACTGTGAAAACTGACCATTTATTCCTACCCTTTGTTTCCTATCTTTTAACCAGTTACTGATCTATGAAAGAACCTTCCCTTTTATCCAATGACTGCTTATCTCCTACCTCTGCTGTTTTCATAAGAGAAGGACTGATATTTAAACTGCTCCAACAAAAAACTTCAAAAACAAACTTCAACAAGAAACTGCAGAATTGGAATTAATTTGCAAACTGGACACCATTAAATTAGGCTTGAATAAAGACTGGGAGTGGATGGGTCATTACACAAAGTAAAAACTATTTCCCCATGCTAATTTTTTTCCTCTACTGTTACTCACACCTTCTTGTCAACTGTTGAAAATGGGCCGTCCTGATTATCACTACAAAAGTTTTTTTCTCCTGCTGATAATAGCCCAGCCCTTAATTGATTACTCTTGTTATAGTTGGTATGGCAACACCCATTTTTTCATGTTCTCTGTGTATATATAGCTTCCTACTGTATTTTCCACTGCATGCATCTGATGAAGTGAGTTTTAGCCCACGAAAGCTTATGCTCAAATAAATTGGTTAGTCTCTAAGGTGCCAAAAGTACTCCTCGTTCTTTTTGCTGATACAGAAACATGGCTACCACACTGAAGATTTACAGTGTTTTTAGTTACCGATTCAATCCAGTGGAATTTGTCAGGAACCTGCCAACAGACTGTCATAGGACCTGCTCCTGTTCTCATTGAAGTCAAAGGCAGCAGGAGCAGACCTCTGAAGTGATTCCCCTCTCCGCCCCACCAAGTCTATTTTTGGAGCCCAGAGATGGAGGTAAACACATAAGTCCTCAAACCATCTTGCAAATGGGCACATTAGGTTCCTCCCCAATTTGTGGCCAGCCAACCTTCTCTTGAATGATTCATTTTCATGGAAGCCAGCTCAATAGGTGTGTTAAAGTATAGTTGACTTCACCCCACTGCTGATGCTGTAGAACCTGGCATTAATTATGGATGGAGATTGGTAGACATTTTCCTTTTATCTCTCTGTCTCCTTGACACGTTCTGAACTGCCTATTGACAAACCTGATTTCTCCTCAGAAGATATCACTGTGTCCTTTCCATGTCCTGCATAGTGTTTTAGCCATTACAACATCCCTCAATGTCATATGTGTAAAAGCTTATGCAAGACCTCTTACCTCCAATGATTTTTCCATATCTCCTCACCCTACTGTTGCTCCTCTGATATCCAAGGGCTTGTGTGAATTATTGTGGTATGAAAAAGGAAGACGAACCATACTCTTAGGGTCCAATGTTTTCAATGCTACCAAGCAAAGAGTTTACTGCCATGAGTAGTCCCACTGAAATCAGTGGGACTGCTCCCAGTAGGAAACTTTTCTCTCCATGATAAATGTTTACAGGATCAGGCTTGAAGTTTATGTGAACCAGTAACCACCGTAAATTGGGCACAAGCTGAATTACAGTGTGGTATTTGAACATAGCCTCAATTAGGAATACTTGTTTGTTAGAATTTTTTTATTATTATTATTATTTTTCTGTAAAATAAATGCTCTATGGCAAAGCAGCAGCTACAGGCTGTACAGTGAATAGTCAGTTGATTAATTGGAAAGATTTCAGGAGTGGTGAATTGCTCTGCTTCCTGCAGGGGTAGGAGGGGGGAATTCTTTCTGTAATTTTATAGTGTTAATTACTTGTTCTAGTTTAATCAGAAGATTGCCAGCAAACATTTTGAAGCCTTTCCTACATGTGAGTCAGTGTTTCAAGTAGACTTTAACACTATTATTTTAAAGATGCACCATCATCATTCAGCTAAATGCAACCAATAGTGTTCATGTTGCAGTTGTAATTTTATTTCAATCTTTGTTTTTCAGTCTGTGGTTGTAACTGATGGAGACAATGGGCCGGTTTTGATCAGCAGAGTTATCCAGATCATACTCACACTCACATGAGTGTCAGTGAGATCAGAAACTAACCTAGTGTCTATAAAAGGGATCGGCAACCTTTGGCATGCGGCCTGTCAGGGAAATCTGCTGGCAAGCCAAGACGGTTTGTTTACTTGCAGCATCCGCAGGTTCAGCCGATCGGAGCTCCTGCTGGCCGTGCTTCGCCGTTCCAAGCCAATGGGGGCTGCGGGAAGTGGAGGCCAGCACATCCCTCGGCCTGCGCCGCTTCCCGCAGCCTCTATTGGCCTGGAATGGCGAACCGCAGCCAGTGGGAGCTGCGATCGGCCAAACCTGCAGACGCTGCAGGTAAACAAACTGTCCCGGCCCGACAGCGGATTTCCCTGTCGGGCCGTGTGCCAAAGGTTGCCGATCCCTGGTCTATAACATTAATCAACAGTTTAGGATGGTAAGCAAAGAAGAGCAATGTTTTGCACAAAAAGTGCATAGAAGGCTTTTATTAATGCACAAAAACACCTCTTGTTGTTTGTTTGTTTTATTTTTGATAATTGAAACTTTCTTATTTAAAGTGAAAAGTATAACAGGTATGCACACATATGGTGGAGCAGACAATCTATCTGTACCCAGATTGTACTGTATGTCAATCATTCAATAAAAAAGATTGCTGGTAATTTGATTGTCACTCCACCCATTTACCATACAGCTGATTTAAGGTTTGTTTCCTGATAAAATTGCCTAACCCTGGGACTATTTGTTTGTATGTATCATATAAAAAGTGTGCTGCGGGGGTCAGTTGGCATCTAAATTTGAAAGGGTTTTCAGGGAGCATATCAAATCAGCACAAACTCATTTCAGAAGTCAAGTTTCTCAAAAAAATCTGGAAGAACTTCTGTATGTGGAGAGAAAGGCATTACATAAGTTATATTTTCTCTTCTAACTAGCAGAACAAGTACAAATACAGTAAATTTGCCTGACATGAAATGAAAAAAGGTATTTCCCTGAATCTCTGTGATTGTAATACCAACTTTCAGCTTCATGACTCATCAGTAGTAGACTAACTGGGAAAAGGTTTTTAGAATACCCTCTTTTGTTGTACTGTGCATATAAA
Source organism: Malaclemys terrapin pileata (assembly GCF_027887155.1). NCBI lineage: Eukaryota > Metazoa > Chordata > Testudines > Emydidae > Malaclemys > Malaclemys terrapin. The sequence continues at coordinate 27,285,645 of NC_071506.1, forward strand.
TGCAATAACGTTTGTACATATGTCATGGGCCCGAATAGTTTTTCACTTAACTCTGAGCATTATTTACTTGACATTTAAGGAGAACTGTAAGCTAAAGCTAATATACTGAGCCCTGTATGGCTCAGTTCACAGAAGGTTGGGCCATGTTTGACTTTACTTTGATAGCGACACATAAAATAAAAGGTGAAAGTATTTATTATTAGAGGTCTGTCTACCCATTGTATCTGCACATCTTTTAGAATTATAAAATTGCACATGAACAAGATATAGTATACTAGACTTTCATAAGGCATTTCTAGTGAGTTTCTACAGATCCTAGGTCCAACACTGTTCAACATTTACATCAGTGATCTGAAAGTAAATATAAAATCTCTGCTGATAAAATTTGTAGGTGACACAAAAATTGGCAGAATTGTAAATAATGATGAGGACAGGGCAATCATCCAGAGCCAGAAAAATTCAAATTAGGAACTAGACACACACCTTAAAGACTGAAAGTGATTAACCATTGGAACAAACTTCCAAGAGAAGTGATGGAGTCTCTATTTCTTGACATCTTCAAGACATGTTTTAGCCTAGGGGTTCTCAAACTGGGGGTGGTGACCCTTCAGGGGGTCATGAGGTTGTTACATCGGGGGTTGTGAGTTGTCAGACTCCATCCTAAATCCCGTCTCACCTCCATCATTTATAATAGTGATAAATATAAATAAAAATGTTTTTAATTTATACAGAGGGGGGTCACACTCAGAGGCTTGCTGTGTGAAAGGGGTCACCAATACATAAGTTTGAGAACCATTGCTTTAGCCAAATCAAGATATGCTTTAGCCAAAAACAAGTTATGAGACATAATACAGGGATAACTGGAGAAATTGAATGATCTGTGATATATAAGGGATAGATGATATAATGGTCCCTTCTGACCTATGAATCTATGACAAACTGCATACAGGCGATGAAATTCTGATCCCATTAAAATCAGAGTATTGCTATTGACTTATTGGGACCAGGATTTCATCCAGGTTCTTTATATTCTCTTCCCAAATTGTAGGAAAGCTGGAGGTGATTTTTCTTTGCTTTGTGGTTTATCCATCCTTTAGTGCATTATGTCCTGATCGTGATCAGACTTGTGGTCATCTTCCACCCTTATGGAAGAGAGTTTTAAAGCGATGGTCCTTCCACTACACCAGCTCTGTCTCCAGCTCCCACTAATTGTATACTCACTATTGAGAGTTCCACAATTCCTGAGAATTGCAACAAAAGGTCTTGGTCACGGAGGGAGAATTAATCCAGATTGGTATTATCCCCATTTAGGAGGAAAACAGAGATACAGGGGCTTTAAGTGACTTTTTCAAGGCTGAGCTGAAAGTGTTTGGCAAAGTTGTGGAATTCCTGGCTCCTAGCTCTTTACACAATCTGCTAGACTACAATGCTACTCTGAATTTTTTCTCTGTAGTAAGCCTATTGTGCTCTATCTCATAACATATTAAAGATTTGACCCCTCCATTGATGCAATAAGGCATTGCATAGATGGCCCACACCTCTATGACTATCCATATATCTTTGCATTCAGAGTGACTGTTCCTTTGTCTTGTATTCTGAAACTGTATGCTCTCTTCAGGAAGCCTACTGCTTAACTTACTGGGCAATTCTGCTTTTGGAATTCCTCTGTGGGGCCTTTGATTGTTATTTGAAAGTTGTATATAACGTACAACCTTACAAAGATTTGCACATGTGCTTAACTTTATCCCACTGAAGTCAATGAAACTATTCATATTGTATAAACTCTAGCATAAAGTCTTTGCAGGATCAGGGCCTGCATATTTAGTGATATCTGCTGTTTCTATTCAGACATATAAAAGTAAAGAAGAGTCCTTGGGGAGAAAAGAATATGTGAATTAGACAAACAGCAAAGCTTCTTGCTCTATTCTCTGTGGAACACAAACTTACAGCAATATTCTCCTCTGATCTCTGCCCTGTGGATCTGTCTTGCATATTCTGCACTCAGCCATAGCTCAAAATGCCTATTGATGTCATCAGGAGTTCCTCTGGGGATCGAAGATAGAGGTTACAGTAGAGATCCACATTGTGAATAAGAGATCTACAGTGCAGACCTGAAAGCAGAATTTTTCCTTATTCAGTTCTAAAATCCACTCAAATGAAACACAAAAATCAGTAAATTAATTTGTGCACCAGCAATGAACACAAGAGAAATACAGTATAAGTAGGCTTGGAAGAATTAGATTTTTATCAAGTCTCAGTTGATTTAACCGTACACACAAAAGTTATGAAAAAATATTTCCATCAATAATAATTGAAATTTAGATAGAAGTAAAGTAAGACAAATGCTGCCTGAGAACTTATTAGAATTTGATTTAAAGATATTTACATAGTTTATTTTGACATGTGAGGATGATTTTTGTTTTAACAGTTGTAAAGTTCAACTTTTTCTATCTCAGCGACTACTGTAATTAAATAATTATTGTCTAACTCCCCCTGTATAGGCTGAATTCCTGCAACTGTGAAAATTTAAATGGATAAATATTGAAAAATGCATAAAACCCATATTTTTGCATAGCTGTGAAAATTTAAATAAACACAAATAGAAAAAATGCTTTAAAATAAACAGAGATATTACTTGTTGAAATTATTAAAAAAAATCGAATTCTGCCCAGTCTAACTATAGCTATATTCTTCAGAAGCCACTTCCAGCATCTTCTTATGGCTCTATAGGTGTAATATTTCATTATGTTTTCTTGGTAGAAGAAAGTCTCCTTTTACCCATTCTGCCGTTGAGTGGTAGTCACGCACTTTGCCCTGAAGAGGTTTCTAAAATAAAAACTGAAATGATTCATTGTTGTTTAGTTTCAGCTAGCAACAGTGCCTTTAACTCAGGTAGGTAACATTTCCAAGCTCTTTCTGCTAAAATAATATGCAAACTCTTTTAGTGAGAGACAGAGAGACAGACTGAGTGGACAGTTTATACCAAATATTATGGCAAATACTCTTTTATGGTCTCTGCATTCTTTGAACTGCAGCATCATTAAAATAATGGAGCGTCATTAATTTAAATGCTAACAGCACAAAGCCTTATCATAGTCAGCGCTCTAAAACACTGGCAGTGTGCATTAGGTTTACAGAGCAGTATGTATAATTCTGACTAGAGATGCCTGAATTCAAATGTTTTCCTTAAGATTTACTCCTCTTTATATGAAAGATGGGATATATACAAGGCAGATTTTCTGCCCTATCGCACAGTATGACTTGTACTGTACTGAAAATTGAACCAAATCCTCTGGGCATGATGTAAGAACAAACAGTTTATTCCTTTCTGCTCTTTTAAACCACATGAACTTAAATATTAATGAAACTTTCATGAATCACGCATAACATATACTACCCTTTTGTGCTGGAACATGCCATGTTTTTAATGGATGCTGCTGTACAGTCAGGATAATAGGAACCAAAGTAATAAAATAGTAATTAATACACTTCTGAACTGAGCTATTTTATTGTGTAGATGCTAATTAAGGGTGATAGATATCAGTGACTGAGTGGAGTGTAATTCATTTGGTTAGCATAAGTGAAAGGTCAATTATCATTCTGACTGTTTTAAGTGAAGACGGTTTTCCTTCTGTGGTGTGTTCAGAAACCTCTAATATCAGAGAGGAAGGATTTCTGTGCTCACTTTCTAGACTCAGATTAAAGAAAAAGGGAAATAAAATCAGTTGCTTTTCCAGGATGTGACACCAATACAATCTTAAAGCCTAAGGACAAGATTTTCAAAAGTGGTTAGTGATTCTGATTTTTGGGTGCCCAACCTGCGACACTTAAAACAGGATAGATTTTTGTGAAGTGCAGGACACCCTCCCGATGAAAATGAGGTCCATGTAAGGTGTGACACATGTTGGACACCCAAAATCATCAGTCATAGTCAGGGATTCTATTTATCAACATGTTTCTTGATATTTCAAAAATATTTTTGGTACAATCTTTTGAGCTTTCTGCTTCCGTCAGCTGAAAGAAATTCAGTCTGTGAATTAAGATTGAGAAAACTAGCGTAATCAGTACAACCGTATCCAGAGAGGGGACAATTCAAAAAGAGATAATGCACTCTAGGCAACGAAAATATTAGACATCTCACAGACGCTTGTGCAAAGTTACATGTTTACTATCATTTGTCATCTGTCCAGTCTCCAGCAGCTTGAATACCTTCTATTTCTCTTTAATACTGCACAGCTATTATCATTACTGCCAATAGAAAATGTCCTACCTTTAGCCTGTTTAGCCCCTTGGACATTTAAACCTCATGGCCCTTGGCAAAGACCATGTTAACAAAGGACTTTTTAATAAAGCCAGAGTGATGTTTGAGTTTCATACTAATAAAAAAGCTCACAATATTTTGCTCTCATATGGTATGAATCATCCTTAGGGATGAGCTACTGCAGCATTTAGAAAAAGATTTACAGAGATTGTTATTCACTATTTTAGCTTCAGTGTGTGAATGCACAGTGCCCAGAACAGTGGAGTTCTAGTCCTAATTGGGCTCTCTGGGCACCACTGCAAATAATGCAAATAAACATTGATTATATTAAAGACAGTAAATAACTGACCATTAGGAATAGTTAACATGTATGCTACTATATGAAGAAAAAGGACGTTGACATGTTTAAAAAACTGACTTCAGAGTATAACAGTACAGAAATGGGATTAAAAAGCAGAGCACAATTGTACGTACTCCGCGTTACCACGGTATTTGAGAGAACAGCAATTTCAGTGCTTCCTAAATCACTGCTAGGCATGGTTCTAATAAAGTCTGAGTCGGTGTTTGAATAAATGGCACTAGCATGTTTTAAGGTCTCTGTGGCTGCCTAGACCTACAGGATCGTACTTTGAGAGTTAGTGAATACAGCAGAGAAGAAAGTACAGAGAATGGGAGGGAAAGAAAAAAGTACACAGAGAGAGGAAGTCAAAAGGCTGATCCTAAAGACCCTGTGAAGGTCTAAAGGAAACTCCCCCTCACAGGGCAAAAAAACCCCAAGACTCACGATCAGTAGAGAGGAGCAGTGGACTTCAGCGACATTACCCCAGATTGCGCAGGCATAGCTGAGATTGGAAAGCACCCACGTTTGTATCTGGTACCAGTGCTGTTGGATTAGGAGACAGAAGCTTGATTTTGCTCTATTTAAAAATAAAATTAACCTACAAATGTTTAGGGCCTTTAACTCCCAGAACCTATTGAGAGTTCTGCAGGGAAGGTAATCACATGCCGTGGTGGAGGGTGCTTGGATGAGTAGGGCAGCCAGTGCTCGCACAGTCTGTTGGTATTTTTTAGATGGGAAACAGTGATATGATTGTGGCTGTGTGTACAACAGGGGAGGTTGTAACTAGCAGCTGATGTTTTAGTGTAACTATATGCTAATTTACAGAGGGAGCTCTGAGCACACCCCTCTCAGCAGCCTCTAATGATGTTTTACTTGTGTAACTTGAACAGCCTCTGTTCTTGCTCAGACTGCCAAGCATCCTGCAGCCCAAGCAGTCTGTTACACAACTACAAGTGAGAAACTTGGGCCACTTCAACTCACTGGTTGTGTTTACCCTTCCCTAGTAATTAGGCCTTTGGCAATTAACCAGGAGGGCTAAGGCCCGCAAAAAATTGGAATCAATTTAGCAGCCACAGTGGGAATTTATACATCAATTGCAGAAGATTAGAAAAAAATGACATCATTGGATGATTTGTTGTTATGTTTCAGCAAGCTTGGAATGGTTTTTGTGGGTCTCCCTGGGGAAACTGAAGTTGCTGGAGTTCCTCCCTGGAAAGGACTAACAATTTCTGCAGGCGCAGGGCTCCCTTAAAGTTTGGAGCAGTGAGTTGTTATTTACTGGCTGTGCCTTCCTAGGTAGGAGTACTTCTGTAACATGGGTATAATTTGTATTTTAATATCAAAATGTAGTCTTCCAAGACCTAGATTAATATAATTACATACACAATAGCATCACTCAGAGGTACAAAGAAAGCATGTTGACATCATAATCTGATACAGTAATGACATCAAACTGTAATCTTCCAAGACCTATGTTGTATCCAAGAAGAGAGTGATTTACTTTTGTGGAGAGAGAGGGGCCTGCTAGTGGTCAATTTTAATGTAGGTCTTGGAAGATTAGAGTTTGATGTTAAAATGCCAATTGTCCCCATATTAAAAAATTCAGACATAAAGCACCAAAAAAGTGTTCAAAGATATTAAGGTTGAGACCTAACTCCACAGAATCCAAGGACATTCTGAGGTAAGTCTCAAGATTTAAATCCCAATGTCTATTTTAGCAAATATGGCCATCCATGTGTCCACTACTGGAATAACATGTATTAACCCCACATGGACTACTTATTATAATGTAAATTGATATGAACAGTTCAAAGTGATGGGGTTAGGGGGCCTTCCTGACCCACCTGAGTGATTTGGTAATCTTCCAGGCATGCTGCAAAGCTTACCTTTTTCTCCATAATTTTGATATGGGTGTGGGGCTGAGGACTGTAGGTGATTAAATGTGTGTGTTGTGCTGTTTTATTTTACTTATTGGGGCATGTATCATTCTGACCTAGATCAATTTGGTTGGGCAGTTCCTTTGTATTTTATTCTGGGTATATTTAAGCACTCTAAAAACACCTAATGTCTTTGAATGGGTGCTTTCAGAAAATTGAAATAGATAATAACAGATCATCAATTACATTACAAAAATGTATGTTTATAATACCAAAAAGCAACCCAAGGTGTGTAGGTTCCATCAAACAACCATGCCTGTGCAAAAGAATAGCTAATGGCCATTCCTTTAGAAGTTACTCCATTGGCTGAATGTATCCATCCAACCGTTTTAAAACAGCAATCACGCCGATGAGGTTGTTCTCTTCTAATGCTATCCTGATTCTTCCTCCAACCTTCACTTTCGCTGCCAATAGAGGTAGCAATGTTTCTGAAAAGCAGAAATACATTTTTCTCAATTCCTCTAATGGTCCATTGTACCCAGATCATTTTGGGTCGGCATTTTGTAGTAGCGATCTCTACATACTTCCTTTTTTTATGTGCAGCGTAAAATCGTAATTAAATTAACACCTTTCACTTTGTTACACATTTGAGGGCCCTATGTATATACGATGTGTACCTATAAAGTGGCATCCATCTGGCACTATGCTCCTATGTCCCATAAAATCAGAGGGCTGAAGATTCACCCTCTCTTCATAAGCACTGATGGTTGAGCAGCTAAGATGTTTCATGAATAACGAGTAAATAAACATTTTCATGTGTAGCCCATGACTTTCCAAATGCAGCTAAATTAAAGAGGTTAACATTTTTCCTCCCTGTATTTAATGTAATATTGTAACTTTTAAAACTCTGCTTTAATGAATGTCAACTGTGTAGGGTGTTCTTTTTTATTAGGCTTGCAAGAACTAAATATAACACTCTAGCTTCCAGGAACTCATAAAAGCCCCCTCTCTTTGGGCAGAAGAAGGTGTTTTTAATGAGGCCAAAAGCTTGCATGTTACACTTAGTTCTTGTGAGTGTGATGAAAAGTATTGCCCTACACACTGTTGCTAGAGCTGTCCATAGTTAACACAGCAATACACATTTCCATTTATAAGAACTTCTAAATATTTTTAATACACGGCTCATGGACCACATGGATGGCAATTTTTATTTGTGACTTAGAGCTAAAATCCATGTGCTGATTATGACATAAAATAGGAATTTTTCTTTGCATATATTCACAATTGATTTGATAAGAGCAAGAGATTGTTGTTATTTTCATAGAATTTTAAGGGGTTATACTAGTGCATGCCTGAGTTTATTTTACTTATCGGTGCATGTATTATTTTGGCTAGATCAGTTTGGTTGGGCAGTTCCTTTGTGTTTTATTCTGGGTGTATTTAAGCACTCTAAAAACACCTAAAATCTTGTAATGGGTGCTTTCAGAAAATTGACATAGATAATAACAGATAATCAATTACATTATAAAAAATTCTATTTATTATAGACGCCCCCCCTTTTTTTAAACTCAGGTATGCACTCTTTATTTGCTGAGTATAGGTACTGTGGTAACACTTTAAAAGTTTTTGTGCAGATGAGAGATACATTACTGGTTGCATAAGTACAGGGAAAGTCTTTTAAAATGATAGTATCTTTCAAAGTAGAGGAGACATTTAATTCCTACCATGTTATTGCCTTAGATAGGCTTATGCACATTAGTAGAATTTGATGAAGCAAATTCTAGCTACAAAAATGTAAAGTAAAGGAAATCATGTATATAATCATGAGTTTATGCAAGTCTGATATCGGGATTAGGTAAATGTAATAAATCCTGCTACCCTAATATAATAGCATCTATGAGAAATTATTATATAAATTTTTAATTTTACCTCTGTGTTCATATTTTTCTTGGTGGCTTGGGCTGTGAAATTCAGGCTCTGGGGTTAAATCCAGAGGTTCTCAAGCAAGAAATCTGTTGCTGAAATATGTGTGGTGGGAGGGAATAATATAATTACACATAGCTTTTTGATAAACAGTCTAAATTGTGCTTCAAAGGACAGATGTGGCTTTAATAATCTGAACCATTTGCATTTTCAGATTAAACTTTGCTTGATTGCATTGTACTTGATATGTATACTTAAATCTATATGTTAAATGTTATACTTTGATATAGCACATATTGTTTAACTTTGTTCTTATGATCTGACAAGCTTCATTATATAATAAACTAGTTTAAATAAATCTTAAAGACATAAAAGTGTTCCTGACAGTAAGAAAAAAATTTAAAGCGCACAAATGATATATCGGTTAGATGTTCCAGAGAGAGTCAAAGCTTTTTTCATTCAGATCTTTGAACATGTGTTTTGAATAAAGCTGTAAGGCATTTTCCAGTAACCAGTGTTGTATTACAAAAATGAGTAAAGTAAAACAAAAGGAAAACATGTTTCAACATTTTATTCAGTATTGTCACACATTGTTGCACATTTCCAGCTGGAAGTAAATGTGACATTTGTAATGCTAATTTTTCAAACCTAACCTTTTATAACATATAAAATATTGCTTGGGATGGTGTGCCCTTGTGAAAAGAGCAGGAGTAATGAAGTACTCGATCAGGGTTCAATTGGATTCCTAATGGCTTGAGTGCAATTATCCTGCCAGTTTGTTGCAATCAATCAAAACCATTTTTGAGTTGTTCTCTTAAACTCTATCTAGTGCTAACTGCTGATAAGCAGGTTACAAAACACTTGACCTAATATACTAGCAGTTTGTTGAGCCAAAAACAACAAATAATGTCACTAAAGTTATACCGGTTGCCTCATGTGAGCAAAAAATAATTTGATACTATAGTAGAATGTATAGTAGCCCAGCTCCCTATTATATGCCAAGTATATATATTATAATACATGTGAGCAAAAAGAACCCAGGAAATATGCAGGATCCCACTGCTAACATGCACTCTTGATGTTATACAGTAGGTACTATTAATTGTGAACTGTAAATACATTGATTCACACTGGAAAGAAATATAAAGCACAGCAAGCTGCTACCCCTGTTAGTCTATCAAAATGACAAATTGCCAGCCTATAGCAGCACAGGGAGAAGGAGGAGGCACAGAGCACATGCAAGCAATTTAGATGTTTAAAATGCCAAATGAAAAAAATACTTACAATTAAGCTATAATGGAATTTATAGAAAGATGGATATAATTTATTTCAGTTTTATTTGTCCAGGGCAGTAACATATTAGCCTTGAAATATAATCTAAAACATACAGCACATATACTATCACTAATAGGACATTTATGCTAAATGGATCTATCCCTCTCCTCAAGGAAAGGAAAAATGTAATATAACATTTCATCATGGGGTATTCCTCTTAAAGAGTAATCTCATGAAATGATTTTTTTAACTGTTTCAAATATTTTTTGATTGAAGACCATTAATCTTGGGAAAGAAACACTTTTTAAAAATGAGCTAATTTAGCACTTTTGAAAGGAGCTGGCTTTGACAACTCTGGAATCTGAATTTCTCTGTTTATCCATAATGCAGGTACTTCATTAATAGCTATGATTTGAGCTTTCCCGTACTGCTCCACCATTATGCCTCCACCACCTGTAGTGGTGAAAGGGTATTTTATTTTCTATGTCCATTTCCTCTTTGGTGTCTCTTTTGAGACTGGCCAAAAGGATGCTGGATATGATATTGTTGTGGTAGTTTTGTAAGGTGCATACTGGACTGATATTGTGTAGGGCAGCCTTTGTGTAGGGTGAAATTTCAGAAATTTAGTCTCATTTTATCTGCCACTGTGGTATATATAGTAGCTAATTTACATTGGGCTAATTCTGTCCTTCCATAGTACATAGTGAGTAGGTTTGATCCAATATATAGTACTTTTATGACCTGGATGTGGGATATTTTCAAAGTAATGTATAGGAGAGCTTGGCTGCTCTACGCTTTGCAAGTATACAGGTAGCCAGAGGACAGAGTAATATTCCTCCACTTTCTTACCTTCCCTGCCATCTTTGCAGAGGTTCGGACTGTTGTCATGAGCATCCTGTGGACAAAGGAGCACAAAGGTCAGGTTGTGCTAAACATCTGCCTATGTGATGGGAGACTCCGATACCCTCCCCATCTTGCACACATGATTAATTAATAACAGCCTTTGTGTTAGTGTTTAAGTACTGCTGTTAAAAATACCTTTCTTTTGTTTCCCCAAAAAAGTCATATAAGCTTTCATGGTAATGGGGAAAGATTTTGTAAAGAAGCATTGATATAATTGCAGTAGCATTTATTCTTTTCACATTGAAATGTCAGTTTTCAAAAGACTTGGAATTGCAAAGAGGGAGTTTGGCGGCAATCATTGTTAATTGACAGAGTTTTAAGAACTGAAAAACGGCTGGAAGAACACCTGAAAACAGCAGCCTGTCTGGTGTGTTTATCATTTGTCTTTGTGTTTCGGGCACTTTAGCAAAACGTCTCCCCCTCTTTTTATCCAACTTGAATAGAATCGCAAAGAACAAAATAATTAAGAGACATATCAAAGTACTCTAGTCTGTTGTAATTTTGGTAGATGTAACCAATCTAGTCTTTGCATTTGAGAGTCTTTTAAATATTGTCATGTTTCGGTGTTATAATGCAATATAATTGTCATGGTGTGCCTCATGAATTGCTATTATGCTATGCAACTTTTTTCTCTTACCACTCTTACTTTTCTACCAATACATATATATTTAATGGCTTACTTTCAAGTCAGCAGATGTTATAAAACTTGTGTGTTAGGCCTTATCCAATATGGGTGGTATGCAGTGTCTTTTCTCTTCGTATTCAAACACAGCTTTTTCTTTCCTCTTATTCTGGGGCTATCATTTGGATAACAATAAACTCTGGAGCTCTGTCTCCATATCTCAGGAGGTGTTTTGTAAAGCAGATGCAGTCAGTTGAACACAAGGGCGAGAAGCCAATGGACCAAAGAAGTGTGCAGGTGACAGAAGAGATTGTTTGTTGGTGCATTTCTTAATTTTGCTTTGTATTTAGTGCCAACTGGGGGAGGTAGATCACATGATTGGAATCAGGTGATATGTTTTCAAGATACCCAGTTGGTTAAGCTTTCCCCAGAGAGTCCGGAAGCTTAGCTGAAGCTATTTTCACACCAGTGCTCAGACAGAGGTGTCTGTTTTGTCTGAGTTGCTGATACAGAATCTGATCTGCACACACTACTGATAGTATTGTAACGCTTGGCTTCATGGCTGTAGTATTTGAGCACCTGCATAATAGCAAGCAAACTGAGGCAGGCCACTTCTGAGGCCCAGAGGCTATGCTATAGTTGATCCTCAGAAAGGAATATGCTGTTGATAGGGAATCTGAAGGAGATAATATTTGCTCAGTTGCTGCTACTACAGCTGCTGCTGACTGGTCTTACCAGGAAGTTGATGAGAATGTGAACATGTTTCTCCTTCACATCTCTCTACTACCTTGTTCCTTCACTTCCTAGTCTCCCCATACCTCCCACCAAAAAAACCTAAGAGGGCTGCTACACCACATCCACTTCCATCCAAAATGAGAATTTTATTTAATGACAAAATGACTGTTCAAAATTATTCACTTTAGATTGGTCATTTTAGATTTCGCCAACACAGGAATGATTGGACACTGAAAACAAAGGGTGAAATTTTTGCAATGATATCATCCCTTTTGCTTGCTTGTTCTATTTTGTATAGGTTCTTATACCACATTCATCACTGTAGTAGCTGAGTGCCTTCCAGTAGTTCATTAAGCAATGTAACTAACCTAGCATCTGTCTTTCATTCTGTTGTGGGACCTCTTGGGGTTGTCTATTAGAAAACAGGCTCAGTCTCTTCCAACTCTTCTGTATTAGACTACGATTTCACAGATTTGGATAGGACAAGCTATCTAATCTGGTCCACAAAATTATCTCCAAGTGCCTTCTTTCCAACTACATCTGGAATGATTTGGCAAAAGGCTATTAGTCCTTGAATGTCCCAAATTCCTCCATCATAAAACTCAAAACTTTGAGGCTCTCTTTAAAGTTAAGATGTCTCTTCAACATTAATATTACTTGCCTTTCCTTCCAAAGTCCTAATTTTGTTAGGGGAAGTCCTGGATTTTGCTTTCAAGGAAGTCCCCAAGAAAAAGCATCTTCCAGGAAATGTGAAAATCTACTCCCAGGAATAGACTTCATTTATCTTTTTTCCCCCTACAACTTATTCCACTACTAATGGTGCTTCTTTAATGCTTCTTACTGTAAATGTACTGCATTTGTTGTTAAAAACTCAACATTTGCCTCTCTGGAGTGATTGCAGGCTGTCAATACTCCTATTCTAAGTATAAGAATATGTCACATTTGCCGTGAGTACCTCGGAAGGGAGAATTTTGTATTTTAAAGGCACCTATTGTATTTATTGTTGTTATGACTTGATAGCTGATTATCAGTTTCTAGTTTACACTTATACTTGGAAATTTAGAAATATATCACTAACTTTAAATGTCTTGGTGTACAAATTCAGTTCTGTAGGCAACAAATTCTGATATGGAATTAAAGAAATATTTTTTACTGTGTTTTTTCCAAACAGTACATCCAGTTCTTCATTAAAGTAATATTTGAACTTTAATAAGATGATTTGAGTACAGCTTGAATGAAAAATACAAATTAAATAAACTTATACAGAGGTTACACAACAAAAGAAGAAATCATTAAAAACTGCTGTTCGGGCCAGATCTATTCCTGAGTGCCTAACAATTCAGGAGCTAGTCTTGAAATGAACCTAAGAAATAATGTTTACTACTGGCAGGGTTTACACAATAAGTTCAAAAAAATGAATTACTAAATGATTGCAGCTAGGAGAGTTCTGCTTACAGTTTGAATGAGAACTAATAGACAAATGTAATTGGTCTAACTAAATAATTGACAATTAAAACTCCTGGATGCCAACCAATTAAAAAAAAAGTGTGGCGATTGCAATAACTAAGAAATTAGTAATAGACATATTTTATAGAACTCTTAAATTAACTGAAAACTGAATTTTCAAATTGACGATAATCAGTAAAGGAACTAGAATTAATACCCAAACACATTAGTGCAATGCAACATTCTTAGTGTTAAAAAACTAGATGGTGCTACATATGAGAGCATTGAAAATATTTATACTATACTCTGTTTACATATACCAACACAGCAATAGTATAACTATTCTATTGCTGCATATGTGTAAAAATTCTGCATTAATAGTTAGAACTTTTACAAAAGTACAAGTAATCAAGAACAGTATCATAGCAGCATTGTAAATGCTGCTGAAAGAACCAGTGGTTAGAATTCTCTTGTGGAATTAAATACGTCAAAACAACTTATACACAACGGAGCAAATTTTGCATAAAAGCCAACAAAGTTGAAAAACTCAAAAGACAAACAATGTTACTGAAGAGGCCAGAAGCACAAATGAAAATTCAAAAGGTTAGACTATGAAATGATTTGACTTTTCTTAGGCCAGTAAGATAATGGAACGTAAAATGTCTCTTCAACTTTGTTTGCCGTTGGTACAGTGCATCTGTTTGGCCTCAAATTTTAACCGAGTCATAAGATAAAGTATCTTTTAAATAGAATTCCAGGGGCATGCCATGTGCCATGTTAGATTAATCCAGGCTCATAGGCTTCACTACAACGGAGAATTAAGAATGTGTAATTCACCAGTTTTGCAGCACCCCTAGTGGTAGAAAAAGTAGAAGTGTAGTATAGGCAGTCCCCAGGTGTTTTTCCCTGTTAGGGTCAGACAACACAGTGCTAAAAATGTCAGCATCCTGTCTACATCACAGACATTCCACTTGCTATCACCACGGGCACTACAGTGATAAAATATCCCCTGTCCTAATTTTCCTAGTTCAGACAATGCCATATAGTCTTAGAGAGTTATTATTTGTAATACTTTGAATAGTGATGCCGGTGTACATAGGGCTATGTAGAAGGTGGTCATCGCCAGTTCTTTACCAGATATGATTCACAAATGACAAAGCATAGGCAAGACTTCTGTATTGCGAGAGTAAGCTCTCTAGGAGAATAATCTGTCCTATAGACAGGGCAAAATGAGACGATATCTGCTCTCAACTTCAATCCCCAGGCCTCTTTCATTACTGTATCCCGAAAATCTCTGTGGGACGTGAGAAGGGAGATAACTCTTTGTTTGCTGGAAATCAAGTAAGGCTTCAGCATTCTTTCAGAGGAGCTCTTTTAGCAGTTTGAGGAGAGCTCTGAGTAAGTCTAAAAGGGAGGCTATTGGGGGAGGGATAGCTCAGTGGTTTGAGCATTGGCCTGCTAAACCCAGGGTTGTGAGCTCAATCCTTGAGGGGGCCATTTAGGGATCTGTGGCCAAATCTGTACTTGGTCCTGCTACTATAGGGAGGGGGCTGGACTCAATGGCCTTTCAGGGTCCCTTCCAGTTCTAGGAGATAGGATATTTTATTCAAGAGGGGTTTTTTGGGGGGGGGGAATGGAATTCCGATTGGATGAAGCAGAGAAAGTAGGTGAGCAGAGAAAGTAGGTTGTAAGGAAGGAAAATGATCAAACATAAGCACCAACTAATGGAAATAGGATTGACTTATTGCCCAGAGTGTGTTTTACTCTTTGAGATATATGTAGGTTTTTTTTAAGGCCATGCATCTTGAGCATTCTTGTAGGGCATACATGGGGGCACAGGTGCATTTGTACTTCTCAGCAAGTGCAGGCATGTCTCCTAATGAAATTAAATCAAAGTATGAAACTTATTGGGAGTTTTATATACTTTTGTATAAACAATTGCATTTACCATCTACCATTAAGCCCATCTGTTCAGATATATCTCTGTTCTACCCCTAGGGTTGTGGATGGAGGAAACCTAGACTTTAAAATATTCTTCCACTGCTTTCTTAACTGATTGTACTGATTATGTCCATGTGAATGATAAAAACACACATTCATACTGTTTTTTCAAAGACTATATTAATAGTGATAGGACATTTTATATGGCAGCCTGTTGAAATGATTTAGGTAAGAGAGACATTAGTTACCTTAGTTTCGACAAAGATGATAGATTCTCATGGTACATGTGTGCTCAAGAAAACACAGTTAATATCATCTAATTTATATAAATACTTGTCAGGTGACTGCCTAATTTTACAAGCAATTGAGTCTTATCCAAGCATCCTAAGATCTTGGTGCTTGGAACGCACGTTACATCTTGTTCTGTGGCATTATGCGAGCTTTTTTCCTTTGCAAAAGCCAGTTCCCGTTATCACATCAAAGGGGAAACATGCCATTGTCTAGGAGCTGTCTTAGATCTTGTAATGCTAAATCAATTACAGGACAGAATTAATTTACTGTACTATTTCTTCCAAACAAGAGACTCCTATTTCCCCTTTTGGATGTGTGTGTATATGTGTGTGTGTGTATTACTATTTTATATATATATATATATAAACGTTGGTGAAAAGATACCGGTAAAGTGATAACATCTGGCTGGAGCAAATCGCTGCCAGCTAAAGAATGGTTTCCTCTCTGTGGGCCTGACCGGAGTCTGATGTTGTGCAGATGTGCAGCCAGGCCTGACTGTAAAAGTTATAAACATTGTCATAACATTGTTCGACTTCTCTAGTATTTCCTGTCTTCTGCTTAGCACTTTATTACTAAGTCTGGCTAACTGCCAAGTGCAATGCAGGGAGTTAGGGCCTCTGGCTTGAAATTTAAAACAAGTCCAGAATTCATTGGGTTTAATTTGATATGCGAACTCTGATAACTCACACTTGTTAAAATAAAGCCGCTTACAATTCAAGTTAGATTTACACAGCTTTGAACGAACACAGAAAAGATGAGGAAAACACTCACATTTTTCATAACTTTAATATTTGGCATTCAGTTCTTAGATTTGGGGGGGAGGAGGGAAGAAAGAGGTTTTGAGCGAGGAACAGCTGATTCAGAAGCTGGACAGCTTACAGAAAACTTGTGTTCATTTCCTGTATTAGATGCAGTTCCCTAGGCAGAGAATAGGCCTTTCTTTCAACACTTCTGAGCACGTTCTTTCTTTTGGCTCATTTTCAGATTAGGAAGGCCACATGAGGCTCGTTGCCTATACATCATAACAAAATGGTGAGGTGAAAACAAACGAATGATACACCAACAGGGTGATTTTCTTCAAAGGCTATCTTGTGCCAGGGTTGAACAGAACATTATTGAAGCACCAGCATGCAGACATGTTAACCTGATTTTTCCTGTAATGTATACATGATTGATTGGCAATTTTTGGACCACAGGCTGTGGTTAAGATTACATCAATCAGGAAGCAGTAACTCTTGAGGGACTTCCCTTAAATGATCTAGTGTTTATTGGCGAAAGTGGTTGCATTTTTTGCTGTCTGTTTCTTTTATGTGTTCGTCAGTTCCATTTTGTTGAAAATTCATTAGATTTTTCATTTTGTCCTATCCATATGAAAGGAGAGATATTTCACTTCTATATTCATATTTTCTTCAATTGCAATTGTCTCCAAAACTGGGATTTCATTATGTTGCCTGGATGGTATTATCTCTTCTGTTAGACATTGAAGCAACAATACAATAGGCTTATAATTCTCGTTCCCAGTTCTGGAGTTCTCCCTCAGCAAAGTCACAGTGCATAGGATGTGTATGTTAACATAGTTAAAAGACCATGTGTGCCAATCTGGAGTGATAATTTTGCAATAATTTATCTCTGTCAAGGGGTTCAACAGCTAACATTTTCTCAGCCATCTGAGAAATACTCCATCTAGTATGGTTCAGTGACCATTGAATAAAATTACAGTTGTTCCTATTTACAATATAAAAGAAACAGTATACTCTTTGACATGCTAGTGGGATTGTGATTGTTTTCCTTTTCTTTCACAGATTTTTTATTATCTGAATCTTACATAAGGGTTTTTGTTTTTTAAGAACATTCAGTAGCTTGATCCAGTAATTATAAAGTGATAACTTATTAGCCTTGTTAGCTCTTCGATGTTAATTTCTTTCTGGAAGGGAAAAGTGGCAAGTGTATTTTCCATTTCCTCTTTTGTTTTGCGTTGTGTTTAATGTAAGCAGTAAGTCAGAACCCATGGATGACACAGAGTTTATTCTGTAGGTAAGAACTGTTGGAGCAAAAAAAAAAAAAAAGGAGACCAAAAATGGAGATAAACAAATATAAAGTAGAAAAGTAGGTATTGAAAATGCAAGCTAATTATGCAAAAAATGTTGGGAGGTTCATAACACTAGAAGGTGGAGTATTTGTATATTTTAGTAGCCCCATACTAATGAAATCACTGTAGTTTAATTGTAATTTCATCTGTATTAGAAGAGGGGAATGAGCAGCATTTAAAAATTAAATAGCATAGATGTTCAAAGCACCGAATATGTTTAAAAAGGCTAGTGCACATTTTAGAACAGTTCTGATGGATATAGAGGAATTATGAATACTGAACATCTAATCTCATTGGGTTTGGAATTCAATTTCTGGCTCCACTTCACAATCGGAGCAGATGTTATATGAGTTTCATAGGTGGGTGAAAGAAGTAGACTTCAGCAGTGATTCACTAAATCGTAATCTTATTTTTCAAGAAAACTGTTGAAAATGCCATTCTGAAGTATGCCCACTCTCACACACAAAACTATGTGCTATGTGTACATAATGTAATGGTTTACCCTACTTGCATTGCATTCCTACATGGCATTCCTTTCACACACTAAAGTTCCTGCATTTTATTTTAATTTTTTGCTCTTCCAGTAGATGGTGTTTTTCATCACTTACTATGCTGGCATCTCTGATTGGGATGGTGGGGGGAGGAATGCATTTTAAAGTGTTATGTGTGAAGCTGAAAGTATTTCCTGTTATTTGGAGCTCTCCTGTGCCCCTTTTCTTTCCCTTAGACTGCCTAACTGTAGCCCAGACATTAATTTCATATAGCTTTATTTGACTGATCCCGTTAAGTAGTTAGTCTTTGTTTACTGGTATTCTCTGAATACCAGATGTACACAAATCTATCAACCTTACCTTAATTTGATGCTGTTCATCCCTCTAATAGGTTATTTCAGGAATATACAGAAAAGACTAAGGAGAAGAAATGGAAATTGTGAAATCTTGGTGTGAGGCCAACAGACATCTAGCTAGCTGTTAGACTGGTAAAAAAGCAGTTTCTACTGTCAGGATCAGCATTACTCAGACAGTTGCAGCAGTTCTCAAGCCTATTGGATTTGTTTGCAATGAGAGATTTGTTGTGGATTATTAACAAGGCTCCTGTGTGTGTGCCATGCTTAGTAAATATTAGCCTTCAGGGTATTTTTCAGTCACACTGAATGGACTGTTAGTTTCCCCAAACTGCAAATTGCAGAAAATCCATTTCCCCAATTTTTGTTGCCATTGCGATTGCATCACAGCTTTCACCACGCAGAAGCAAAATAAAATCATGAAAAAGGTCATATTTAAAAAGTTGCAGAGCAGTCTGGAAAAGAAAGAAACCTGTAACTTTCTAAAATCCAGCCTTTTAAAATTGGCACAAAAAGCATTAAAAGTTGCATTGCTAAAGCCACAGAAATGTCATTTTTCCTTCCCTGGATTCTTCTGCAACATTATAAATGCCAAACTATAATATTAAATTATTCCAAAAAAATGGCTTTTTTATTCTGTTTGTTTCAAAGATCAGACCCAAATTTTCAGACATAATATATAATGCCATATTGTCTTAAGACACAGCATTGATAAGAAACTACACTTTATCTGAAGTTTATATGTATATACTGTAATATGCTGCTAAGAAAACAAAAAAATGACATGTTAAAGAGTCTCAATAGTTTCTCATTTTACTGTATGTTCCATAATGTTTTGATAGTCAGTGAAGTTTAATATTGAAATATTTCTCATGCCCCTGTGGACTATTGTAGGTTTCTATGGATAATTTTTATGACCTAATTTCAAAGAAATAAGAACATTGGATGACGCGTTAACATTTGTATATGGTTTGTAAAAACAAAAGGTTTCTTGGGATACCACGGGTGTGCTAAATGCAGCACTTTGTGAACAAATTCAAAGTTTACAGCACTCTAGTGATTTTTTCCCCCTGCAACAGAGAACTGGCCAGTGTTATAAAATACCACATATCAGCCATACTGAAAGTTGGGAATTGTAAGGTGTAGTGTCTTCTGATCTCTCAGATATAATTCCATTGAAAAAATAATATTGTAATAGTATGAGGGAAGAGGGTTTTTTATGGCTCTCAGACGTGTTTTAGTTTAACTGATATTGAATCAGTGAGTAGAACGGTATTCACACACTGTATGTGTATTTACAATATACAGTTTATATATGAGCTATTATGTGTTTTCTGCTGGAGGCTAGTCTTGTAAAAGAATAGTCTAGAATAGCTTTCATGGTCCATGTGTTGTCCATTTGCCTGTCAGTAATAGTTTTGACAGAAAAAAAAACAGGGGGTTTGAGTGACTGCTGGTCTGTCTTAAGGTATGGTAATGAGGCAAATTAGAAGAGATGAGAGCTGAACTGGGTATGTGAAGGCAATTATCCATGAAACTTTTGTGTCATGCTTTATCTTTATCAGATCTCTCTTTTTCTATTTTTGGCATTTGCTGATGACACAAAGAAAGAATGGTAATATTTCAAGAGATGTGTATTTTAGAAAAGTGAAGTGAAGCACTAAGGTAGAGGACAATTTAAACAAGAACATCTCATCATTAAACTGTACAACGTAACAAGGATTTTGTAGTTCTGCAGGAAACAGTCTTGCTCGTGTTATTCTCATCAGTAAAATTTACATAAATTAAAATGAAATGCATTTTATAATAATGATCCTAAACATACAACTAAATTTTCTTCTTTGTTAAGTGTACACTGTTTTGTTTACTCCTTTTATGTTAAGAGTGGTCGTGGCAAGTCAGTTATTCAGCATACTTGAAAGGAAAGTACATAAGAAGCATGAAAGGATAGTGAAAAGGGTCTTAGTTTTAAATGAACAAGGAAGCTGTGAATTTCTAGTTTCTGTTTTCAGCGGGTTAGTAAATCTAATTTTGACACCACATCTAACACCAAACCAATGAAAAGTGATTAGAAAAGAAGCATTAAATGCAGCAAATGAAAACCAGGTGTCACAAGTCTTGATGAATCTGTGTGTATAATCCACAAAGAAAGAAAGTGACAAATGAAACATGCACATTAAGGAGACCCTAACCAGGCTCAATTGCTATGCCATCTTGAAGACTGCTACTATCTTCACACATCTTTTATGTCATTGGAAATAAGTGGTATATTGTATCATCTATACGCTCTAGAGTCACTAAGATTTATACTAAAAGCGGGTGCATAGATCTAATTCATTTTTTAAGAAAGAATAACATTAAAGAATAATTATGCAAGAAGAGGAGATAGTTAATATTTTTTAAAGACACCCAGATCATTATTAAATTGTCTTAGTGCACTTGTAAATTTCACATGTCCCAAAATGAACTATCTTTATAATGTTATATACTCACCATGAGCCAAATTCTGTAGTCACTTAAAATACTCATGTAAAGGGACATGTAATAATGTACAATACTTATTGCCCAATTTATTTTCTGTTGAGTACCAAATCTTTTTTGCAGTAAGGACACATGACAACAGGTTACCCTTTTAATTAAAAATGTCTCCTCCTCCATTGTTTTTTGTGTTATAAAAGTAGTGAAACTATGTTATTTCCCACACACAATGCTAGCAAAGACTGCAGCATACATCTGAAATTCAACCATAAAATATTGAGCTACCTAGATTTACAATAAAATATCTTAAGTTTTGTTCCTGTTTAAATTATCTAGTCTCATATCAGAAACTGAAGTAAAACATAAAAGGCCAAACCTGCTCTGTTAAATCTGTGTAACCTTATTTATTTCTAGTGATGGTATAGAAATTGCATGGAGGATCTCAGGCATTTGAACTATGGTCAGTACTGTTTGTTCCATAGAAATCGGAGCTTCCCTAACTGTAGTGGCTCTAGGAATGCCCAACAAAAAATTCCAAACCACATAGCTGGAAACAATAGGTTCCTGCAGATTCTTAGTCTGACTAAATCTAACTAATTCTTAGTCTAACTAATTAAAGTCAGTGGAAAGATTACCCATTGGCTTCAGGAGGAGTCAGATGCCTTTCCCCCCCCATCTCTACAATCATTTTACACTAGCTTCCACCATGAGTTTGGAGAAGTGGAAGATCATTGGCCACAAACCTCCATAGCCTGAACACTACAGTGGTCCCTGCAGGATCAGTATATGGGGGAACATGTTACAAAGGTGGTACTTCCATCCTTCTACAACAGTAAGAGAAGATTTACATACATTCCAGTGTCTTTAACTGAACTATTCTAGGCAACCATTGCAATTTTCATAATTACAAACAGGTGGGAAGATTTAAACTATTTAAATGGAAAACAATCTTGTAGAGTTTACTGTCTTTCAAATCAGCTTGGTTAGGCAAAAACTGGTGCTATTTGTTCCCACTCCCATAGGTTCCTCCCACAATTATATCTCAGTGTTACATTCTGCGGTGTTAGGTACTACTGTATATTAATATATGATATACAATACAGACATATCACTATCATTACTCTATGTGTTATCGGAAAGAGAGCTCAAGATATCTTCAAATCCAAAAGCACAGACTTCTACCCACTGATTAAAAGGAATAGGTCACCTAGCTCAGCCCGTAGCGGCAACTATGCATCATATTTGGATATATTTTACCATATTTTCCCTCCAGTAGATAGTGGTGCTATATAAACACATTAGCCAGTTCATTACTATACCACAAATGCTGCAGTAGGTATCTAAAGTACTCACAGTGGAATGGGTTACTAATGAAATGTCATTTCCTAGCCTTAGTTGGTTTGTGTTGCAACCTTAATGATATTTAAACTTTAAAGTAAATTTCCAAAGTGGTGCACAGGGATTTAGCCACGCGACTTCCATTAACATTAATCGAACTCATGTGGCTAATTCCCACCACACTAAAAACATACATTTTGGTTGATTGTGCATCCCATGCATGTGTGTGAGCGTTTGTGTGTGTGTTAGAAAGAAAGTGCATGAACAATAAACTGAAAAGCATGGATTTTTTATTTTAAGTGAATTTACTCTTCTTCATATATTTAAAAAATTTAGAACACTGAATACTGAAATCCTTTATTCACAGTAGCACAATAATAAAATCAATGGCAGCACAAGCTTCCCTGCTCTGATGAACAAATGCACCTCTTTCTGATGTGGTGGGACGGCCTGAAGATGTGAGGGAGGGATAGGTTCTTATCCACTTAAGTGCTGTATAGTCTTTTTTTTTGCCAGCCCTTTATGCTGGAGTGAATTTTAAAAGTAAGAATGAAAGAGCTAAGTTGGCTAAAATAAGACTTCATCTCAACCTTCATCCAAAATGCAAACCATGCCTCTCCAGAGATTCACTAATGTTTGGATAACTTTAAAATATGAATATATTGTCTGATTTTTGCATATTCTGTATGCTCCATTTCCTGGTTGTTACTGGAAGAGAAGTGCCAAATTTCAGTGAGCGAAGCTGTTTTCACCATAATACCAGCCCCAAAGGAAGCCAAGAGTACCCAAAAACTTGTGATCGCTTGTTCAAGGGCTTTCCTGCCCCGTTTTACAGATTCATTATGTTTGACTTGTTCAGACATAGTTTGGCCGTGCATTCAAACCTTGGGGTGCTTTTCTCTTTGGAAATGTAGCCTTCTGAGGTGTGCCCTTACTGATTCTCAGAAATGATCATTGGGAGGATGGGGTTTAGTTTCAGAGTCCCTCACCTCTTACAGAATGAGAGTGAAGCTATATGCATAGGCCCCTGTGCTCCACCCCTCTATATGGAGTGAATTTTACTCCTGAAGATTTAAAAACAGTTGCATAGATTGTCCCAGTAGCAAAGTAGAGAAGAATTAGGCTTCTATGTAGAGAACCTGGGTTTAGAAATACTTTCACTCAGCTATTCAGATTAAGGCTATGGGTTGCAGTCCCACAACTACGCCTTCTGCTGGCTACTTCTGAGCTGCTGTGGAGAAAAGATTGAAGTGTGGGCTATGGCTTAAGAAATAGCATTACATTTATAAGCTATGCCATAACTCCCCCATGAGTCTACTTTGAAGCGAGTCTCAAAGGAAAAAATATTACGTTTTCTTGAAAGATCTAACTCGGAATGATAAACGTTGGCTGCCTGGAAAACAGGAATAACAAGACCATTTTTCATTATTTTCACTTAATAGATTTCAAAATAGTTACCTCATAAAATAAATAGTTTAAGTTTCCACATCACCTTGCCTTTAATCCATGTATGTAATGCAAATAAATGAATAAAGAATTTTCATATCTTCCAAAGTTTACACTGATTCCACCACATAAAGACTAATAATCTCAGTTAGCAATGATGACCCAATGGTGATTTGGTTTACCACACAAACAGCAGGCTTACAAAGGTGAAGTTTTGTCCCTTCAGCTGAGCACGATACATACACTTAATCAAACCAGACCCTAGCAGCAATTTTCTTCTTTTTTGTTTTAGGCCCAGTTCTGCAAAAGCTTATGTGCATACTTAACTTTATGCATGTGACTAGTCCTGTTAAAATCAATGAGATTACTCACACATTTAAAATTCAACATGTGCATAACTTTTGTTGCAGGAGTGCCTTACAGTACACGTTCATTTTTTAATCTCTGCTTGGTCACATTAAAGTAGTTTCTGTTACTTCATCTCCTATTTTAAACCAACAATTTTAGAAACGTACTGTGTCCATGATTGGCGAAACAAGGAGAAAAGGTGTAACTCCTTGAAAATTGCATTGCTGCAAGTGAAGCTGAAAATGAAGCTTGGATAGGACCAAACAAAAACAGTTTAAATTGCTAAATGCACAAGACAAGGTGGGTTGGTGGGTAGGTGTGAGGAACATACAATTAAAGTAACACTTGTTTCTTCACATTGATAAATAAACTTACATTTGTAGTTGTATAAAAATCTCCTCTCTTTGTGTAAATGTGATCACTCCCTATGATCTATCTGAATATGTTTGCGTCTGAAAACATCTGAGCGATCCCATCACTCCCTTTTCAAAGCCATATGAAGCTTGCAATGCAGGATAATTAAAACAAATCTTGAGTAAACTGTTTCAGGGAGATAGAAGTTTGATGGTTGGATATCTCAAAAATTGTAACCAGATGTTCTGCAGAAGCCAGAGTAGTTTAAAGATCATGAGTGCTTTTTTTTCTTTGTATGAAGCAAAAATATTCTAATTGAAGTTGTCAGCAGGAGTGAGACTAATATGCCTGAATCTGATTAAATAATAGTTTATTTTACATTCAGTGTGGCCTAAAATTGGCTGAGACCAAATTGGAAAAGTTTTTCTCTTGAAGACTTTTTATTTAAATAAAGTGAAAATAAACCTAGTTAATGTTAGCCATTTTCTTTAATATTGCCAACTATTGTCTATCAACTTCCTCATTTCATTTGAACACTGTAGCTGTCCATAGGACCCACATTTCCTTCCTCTTCTCTGATTGATTGATTGATTGATTGATTGACTGATGACATGGAAAAATGTGAGATGGGCAGTGAAGTATATCCTTTAATAGTTTATTAGAATTATTACTGAAATCTGGCAAAAATTTAAAATACAACACAAGTGTGTTCTCTCTCCTTACCCCCACCCGCTGCACCATGGAAAGCACAGAAATTCATGCAAAACATATTAATGGTTTTTGTGCATAATGAAAGCAGTTTGTATGTTTCAGAGGTACCAGAACATCCAGTGATCTACATCTAATGAGTAGCAGCTTTCCTGGCAATTAGTCATTCCATACAGAGTAGCAGAGTGACACGTAAATGCAGGAAAAACAGAGGGTAAGACTCCTGTGTAGACTGATGAATACTGAGCTTTCTTTTCTAATTCTCCATGATTGAGTAAATTAAAATAATGCGATCTGTTTAAGCCAAATTCTGACACTTTTACCCCAGTTCAGTGGTATCTTATTCCACTGTGGTCCCATTTACTTCAAATGGGACTGTGTCTGGTGCTATTCAGCATGAGTAAGGATATACCCCTCAGGCCCTGAGTGAATGGCCATCATTAAAAGCTAACAGGCAGAGCAGTTCTTCCCCCTTTCCTCATTTTTCAACTGATTTGATCTCTTGTTATTAATAAAACTCTGTCCCTAGCTTCTATTTGCCAGAAGCTGGGAATGGGCAACAGGGGATGGATCACATGATGATTACGTGTTCTGTACATTCCCTCTGAAGCACGTGGCATTGGCCACAGTTGGAAGACGGGATACTGGGCTAGATAGACCTTTAGTCTGACCCAGTATGGCCGTTCTTATCCTGGACTGAAAAGAGAGCAGTGTGTTCTGAAGGAGTATGAAATACTAAATTGCATAATGTGTGTGTCTGTGTGTGCACGCACGTTATAAAAGTTGTACTTTAATGCTTCAAAATTGGGCCACAGATTTTTTTTTAAATTGAACCTGACTTAAAGATGACATATTCAAATTTGTGAAATTGCCTGTTCTCTACAATCTGCCAGTAATTAACACGCATGACCAAGTTTTTAGGTAGAAAGCAATATTCTGTAAGAAAGCTACAAGACTGTTTCATAACAAGATCATTAATCATTTAACAGTTCTAGTAAAAATGAGACTCTCAATGGATTTAAGCTGTAATTTGTACGACAATATTGAAGAAACATTTAATATTACAAATACGGAATAAAGAGGGAATGTTTTTCCCTTAGTTTCAAAGCAGTAGGGCATAAATCATGGAATGAGATACACTATGTAGGGTTGGATTTTTTTTTCTTCAAACTTTGGGCCAAATTGTGCCTTCACTTCATGCAAATACACCAAAATCAATGGGATTACATTGGGTATAAAATAGGGCAGGATTTGCCTCTTTGTTAGGCAAAGGAAGTTAGAGTTGAATTAGACCCAAAACAAAACTCTGTTGAACATACAGCAAAGAAACTTTGTTTAACTTTGCTGCTACTGTCCAGTACTTTCTGAACATTGCCCATTAGTTCAGGAGTGCTTGTAATAGAAGGCAGGCACAAAATGTCCCTAGAGGCTAATGACAGGAATTAATCTGAAGTATAACCCCTCAGAGAATTAACATATCTCATCTGTACAAGTGACTTGATTTTAAAATGATCTTTTCCCATAAAAACCCATTTCTGCCACATGCATTCATATGTCAATAGATAGGGGGTTATTCACAAGAGCAACAGTGCTGTGTGTGCACCATGCCCTGGCTGACTGACCCGGGCACCAAGGATGCTTGCCACTGATAGGTGGTGTTGGCCTTCGCAAAACCCTGTTTGCTGGGTGGAGCATTTGTCACAACGTGAACCTTGTAGTGTCTCCCATGCCCTTCATACCCTTCTGCCAATTTTATTACAAGGGAATGGTATAGTTCTAAGTTTTGATAGCCAGGCCTATTTCTCCTTACTGGCCACAAGGTGTGAAAGCCTATTTCACAGCATAGACAGCAATACATGTTTCTTTTGTAACACTTCTAGAGAACAGAGCTTTTCCCTGTTCAATCCCTGAAAGAAGATATTTGGCAAAGATTTGTAGAGTTTGGAGGGCGTGGGGGTGTTTGGTTTGGTTTTCCCCCCAAGGAGAAAATTCTGAGCTTATTGATTAAATATCAGACTTGCAGTTTGTAAATATATTCCTGTCCTCAGTACCTCTTCTGTCAGCCAAGAGGATTTTACAAGGTAATAAATATACAAAGAGAGCGAGAAATTTGACATTCATTGCTAAGGAAAATTGAATCAAATTTAAAAGAAAATTCTTAGGAGGATGAGAGCCATGGTTTCACCAGTACAACAGAAATGATTTTGAATGTAGCCTCTTAATGAAAAGTTCCATCCATTTTGCCCACACATTAGTCACATGGGAAGTTGAAGAACTAACATTTTAATTTCAAACTGGTATTTCTGAACCTACTGATAATAGCAATTGTCAGGCTGCAGGGTGACATCATATCATTTGTGGCACCAGCAGTTTGGGAGCTCAGTGTACAGAACTGGAAGCCACAAAAATGTTGTACACAAACCAAAGCAGCATAGTCTAGTGAACGGATCAGGGGACAGGACCTAGGAGTTCATTTTGAGTTCTAATCTCTGCTCTGCCACTGGACTTAGGAGAATCATATAAATCTGTGCACATTTGCTTCTCCAGTTGTAAAATGGATGCAATAATATTTACCTATCATGAAGATTATGCTGATGAGTTGCTGTTCTACATTTGCTTTAGCAAGGGCACTGAATGCATTTACAATGCATTGCTGCCCAGGCAACTTCATTTAAGCAGCCTTAGTGGTACCTCAGAAAGAGTGTAGGGTAAATTAGCTCTGGCAATTGAGGAAGGCTTGCTTTGTACCTCACCGTCCCACCTTGGTGCTGGTTTTCATGAATATTACCTTCCCATCCCTTGTGTTTGTCCCAAATAAAGCCTGATTACTCTGAGGCCTTGGCTACACTGGCAATTCACAGCGCTGCACTTGCTGTGCTCAGGGGTGTGAAAAAACACCCCCCCGAGCGCAGCGAGTGCAGCGCTGTAAAGCGCCAGTGTAATCAGCACCTGCAGCGCTGCACGCTCGCTCGCAGCGCTGCAAGCTATTCCCCTCGGAGAGGTGGAGTACTTGCAGCGCTGTGAGAGAGCTCTCGCAGCACTGGCGGCGCGACTACACTCGCGCTTCACAGCGCTGCCGCGGCAGCGCTGTGAATCCGCGAGTGTAGCCAAGGCCTAACACTATGCAGGTAAATTTTACCCTATATGTAAAGAACTCACAATGGAAAAAGCACTCTTGGTTTCTTACATTTGGCTCCCATACTGCTGATGTCAAACTGATGCCATTTAACAGAATGGTGACTGCTGCCAGCAATAGGCTCACAATGTCAACTGGAATTAAAAACAATCATTTCAGTGCAGTTCAGGCTATATGCGGTAAGAAGGGACTCTAACTATGTGAACTTTGAAACTGCTGCCTTGAGCAAGTTAAGAGGGTGCCCCTTTCTTCTAATGTTAAAGGGAAAGTAGCAATTAGACCAGAGACATTGGAAACATATTAGTCTGAAAATAAAATAAAAATAATTGGGCTGTAGCTATATTCTCATGTGTTTGTGTGTATATGTTTGTGTATAAAAATACACTGAACACATTATACACAAATCCATATCATGGCAACAGGAAGAGGAACCTCAAATTATTACTTGGATATGTTATCAAAATAAATGTTCTCCTTTACTATGCTGTAGGTCTGTCCCAAATTTTTTGCTCTAAATTAAGTTCCTGAACAAATAATTCAACGTGAGTCAAGCCAATTTAGAAAATAATCACAAACGCTGCTACCTCCACAGGACCAAACTTGATGGGGAATCTAGGGATTTTCCCTCCTAATACTAACCACCAGAGTTTTGCTTTTTGTGGTTTTTGCACAGATCTATTAACGCTTAGATTTCATGATAAACTATCAATTTTTGTATAGTGTCCTATACTACGTCATAGATTTTTAAAAGTCTTTAGTTAATAGTCTGTGACTCATTATTGAACTAATACCTTTACTGAATACATCCTATCAGACTGAAGGTCTGTATACCTGTACTGGCTTTAAACTCCCAACACATCCTGTGTCATGAACAGAACTTACTCTCTTCACTGGTTCCAAAATCCTGGACTGTTAAAGGGAAGGGATGTTGGAAGTGCTCAAGAAGAAATGTCTCCATAATGGTAGGGAAATTGTTCTTTTTCCTTCTCTCTTTGTATTTATAAGTAAAACCACAGAATACCCTAAATTAATTCTACAACAAAACAATCTGCATTTAAATCTTAATATGAACTAGGGGACATACCCTATAATAGTTGTAGACCGTATAGCTGATGTTTTATTAATCTTTTCTTAACCATTCCCAATATATTTCCTTTTGACTGTAGATAATAGGAAAGGCCTTTTGTAAATAATTTATCACCTGTACATATTCTATAGTGGAAATAGTTTTGAACCCTGATAAGTTTCTATTTTAATAACATTATCCTATCAATAGAATTTTTATGGCTCTTATTTTTAAAGCCAAGTACATAAACAAATACAAAGAAGGAAAAACCTCTATATCTGATCCAAAACCATCACATATTAAAGAAAGTTTAAGTTAAAAAGGGAAGAGTTTATCCATTTAAAGGTGGAATAGGTATAAAAATATAAAATATAAAAATTATCCCTAAATCTATTATTTTGCTTAAAGAAAGGTCATGGGACATAGAAAAGATGCTTAGGCTAGATCTAACCACTTAGGTTTGGTGCCATATTGTCCTCCCTAAGCTTACAATAGGAAATAACTATGGTAATTGTTTCATATTGATTGGTACATGTTGTTTTTTTAATGGAAACCACTGTAGCAATAGCACATGACAAGGCTTGCAATAAAGGCCTGATCCAAAGCTAGATGGGCAGACTCCTATTGATTTCAATGGGATGTGGATCTGACCCTAATACCAATATGCCTCAAGGAGATTGGGAGTCATCAGACTGAAGGGGTATTTCCTTTAACTCCCCAAGAAGTGCATGTCGTGAAACTGCCCTATGTGAAGTGTTTTGTTGTTGTTTTTAAGAAATTAAATGTTTTAACATTAAAGATACCAGGAAAGATTTTTCAAATGTCAGTTTGGCAAATGATTCCCATTGATCTGCAATAGCAGTCGGGCATCTCCCTGCCCTTTGTGCCTTTTTAAAATTTCCCCCACTGTCCTAAAGAGTGTCTAAAAACTGGATCAAGGATAAGGATACACTTTAGAAAATCATTTCAAAAAGTAAAATTGTAAATATTTTAAGATTTAATTGACAGACTTTGGGTAACATTGTAAAAGCATCTAAGTGAGTCAGGAGGTTAAGTCCCATCTACAGGCAATGGGACTGAGGATTCTAAGTCACTTAGTAGCTTTTGAAAATGTTATCCCTTAAGAGCTTTTCCATCTCTGGTTTTGGAAGCTGGTGGCTGAAATCTGCAACTGAGAGTTCTTACTCTCAAAACCTGCCTATTAGGGGGAGCAGTGCTTTGTGATCCATTCTCTATTAACAGAGATCAAATAGGCTTTAATAAGGTCAGGGAATGCTTTTTAAATGGCTGTGTTTTAAAAAACAAAAAACATATCTTGCCCATCTGATGTCCGTTTCTGTGGAAGTGGGAACCTGACACCAATAGGTGAGATGCAGGAACTCCAGCAGCTGCAAGCTTGAAACTCTCATTGTAGCATGAATTGATTGCAGGATTGGGTCTCTCAATAACTACCACATTAGCTAAGCTCTGCAAATGTCTGCTGGCTGCTACTGCTGCTCTTCAAAAGTAAGGGATATTAAAAAAATATGGACAGATCTTTCCTACACTTTTATTGGTTCATTTGACCAATGCAGTTATTTCATGAGATAAATGAAGAGTCTTTCCCTATGTATTTATGCCCACATTTTCAAATATTGGTGCCTAATTTAGGCACCTAACTCCACATTTAGACATCTAAATAAATGGTTCAACTGACAAAGCTCTGCACCTCAGGAAATATGTCCATTTATATAAGTGCCTAATTATAGATTTACAGTCCCAACTTTAAACACCCAAGGTTGAACATTTTGATCCAGCGCTAAAGAAATTAAAGTGTAGGAACCATTTCCAGCTTTTGTGATGTCTCCTTTACTATGTCTAGGACTGGTACTGAAGATAATTTGTACAGTTGTTGCTTGAAAATAAATAATTGTTGTGTTTGTTGTATTACACTCTCTCTGATGTTATTTTTAAAATGTTGTTAACTAATATAAAGGATGTAAATCTCATCTGGAGATTTTTCTTAGTATGCTTATGCTGCAGCAGCCACAAAACACAAGGAATAACACAAGAAGCAGTAATCTGTGTGTACTAATGCCTGATTTTTAGGCAGTAGTTCAGAAATGTAATAGAGCATGATTCCTTTTCAGCAAATCATTAGTGGGGAGAAGTTTATAGTCAGTATTTGAGGTGAGAGACAGAGCACAAACGCACACACATGCTCTCTCTCTCTCTCTCGCTTTCACTCTCTGTCACACACACACACAAAATGATTATCTGTTCTATCCTAGTATATTATACTCAATATTTTGCACATGAAATATTATTAATCCTAAAATTAATTACTTTTAATTTCCATTGGTCCTTAAATATTAATTTAAAAACAGCTGCAGTGCTCTGTTCAATATGATTTTGAAATGTGTGAAAAAGACTAGTCAGTAGCACATAGTTATTTTTATAACAGTTACTGAGCTACTGATAAAATCTGTTCTGGTGCGAATGTATTAAAGGTGATGGAGAGACTGATGGAGGCTCCTAGGTAGTTCTGCTACGTTATACTCTGATGAAGAAAAAACAGATCACAAATTAAACGGGACCTTAGTACTTCTGAGTGCACCCTGGCAGAGACAATGCATTATCTAGAGTTGATATGTGCATGGTAGGGGAGAAAAATAGAACTAAGCTTTAGGAAAACAAAGACAATCAGTGCTTTCTTCTTGAGCAGCTGCAGCCAGTTCCACTAATGGAAGTGCAAGAGCAGAAACTGGCAGCACAAGGTATGTGTTCGTTTTTACAGATGGCAATGCAGACAAGTTGGTAATTGAAAAGGAAGTCGTGTACGTGAGCTAGTTGACGGGGGACAGCCTATTACAGTACTTTCCTATGTAATTGACTCGGTGAGTTATTGAAGAAGGATTTTTTTCCCCATGTGAATACATTTCAGTCATTACAAAATGATATCGTTATTGTTAAGAAAATTCAGGCTTCTGGCGTAAATTTTTTTAATAGTATTATTAAAACTTTTAAAAATAGAAATTAGATTTACCTGCATGGAGAACTGAATCCTCCTGCTGTTTAAGTCGATGGCAAAACTCTGCCCGAGCAGGCCCACACCATATTTTAGTAGCTGTAGCTTAGTGCCCTCACTAGGAGTTAAGGCTTCTCAGCAGCTTGCAGGATCAGGCCCTGAAAAGCTTTTCAAATCTAGTTACAATGGCAGTTTTAAGAAACCGCTCTTGTTTAAAACAATGCTTCATCAGTTAATCATTTAACTCATTGTAAACTATGCTAATAAATATCTCCAATTGAAAGTACTTCTAATAGCTTATCAGTGCACTGTACACACACATAATTAATAAGAAAATAGCCTCAGTGCCAAAGAATTTACAATCCGCACAAATGTCTCCATAGTTTTTATGTCAGTCCTCACAGTATTATCTTGGGGGAAGATATGAAATTACAGTTATTCCTCTGTAATTTGCATTGCTGGGAAGAGACACTGCACGCTCCAGAATGTCGCAGGTTAGTGCTTAAATGCAATAAGGAAAAGGTAATGCATCACAGAACATATTATTATGATTCTGTATGCAATCACATAGCTCTGTACAGCTCTTAACCAATAATTAAATAATGATCAGTTCCAGCCTGTGGGACTTAGAATGTAACTGCTGGACATCAGCATCTTCCTGGGTAAAGATGAAGATTAAATATCATTTGGCAGGGTAAGACAGTAAAGAAAGGGTGGGGAATTAGGAATGGATGAAGGATACAACAAATGTGCTTACTGTTACTTATATATCTGCTTTGTGTGTTCGTTTATTTTCTTCTTGATTTGACTGGCAAGTGTTCTCCAGTTGTAACAGTAATGCTTTTGTTATTGTTGTTGTTTTAACTGAGAGGTGGACTGCCAGGTTTAATTTATTTGTTTTTGCACTAGTGAAAGGTACTGTATCTTTAAAGACATCTTACAAAATATGTTACCAGCCCAGGTACTCGCTTTCTTTTATGACGCTATAAAAAACTGAAATGAATTTTACTTGCACATCAAAATATTTATTTCCCCAGGGGAATGGGAGAGTAGACTTTTCAAAGGCTGCTCTGATATTAATGTTTATTTTATTTTTTTTAAATATCTGATCTTTCTATACTTCTGCTGAATTTTGCTTTTCCCTAAGAATTGATTCCTGTACTTAATAGTTGTCAATGCAGAGTGTGTTGTCAGAAGTTGAAAGATATTATCGCATCAAGCCATCAAAAATTCTACTAAACTTTTAGT
This sequence comes from Malaclemys terrapin pileata, assembly GCF_027887155.1. Classification (NCBI taxonomy): domain Eukaryota; kingdom Metazoa; phylum Chordata; order Testudines; family Emydidae; genus Malaclemys; species Malaclemys terrapin. Next base: position 27,319,321 of record NC_071506.1, read on the forward strand.
TTGAATTATGCATGTAATATTAACCTCTCTCTTGGCATTCCTCTCCTTTTCCCCTCTCCACCACACATTTTCAAAATAAGTAATTCCTAATGTTGTTCCTGAGAGTAGGTATTTTATATTTGAGTACTTTTGGTTTGGCACTTTGACATGACTTCGGGAGACAATTGGTATCTCCTAATTAAAGTTGAAAACAATTTCCACTTTAACTCCCTTTTTAGATTTGTATCTTTTTGAAAAATCAAACTCTGGGGCTGAAATTTTCTCTGGTCTATTCTTGAAGGTGATTCTTTTGCGTTATGAAGACACAGAAAAAAACACTTTACTTTTTTAACTTGTAAACATGGCTACAGCAACTAAAATTTGAAAATTTGCATATGGACAGAACCCTTGATGATGTGTGGTGGCTTCCATAAGTTTGGAAGGGGAAACAGTTTTGACAAATTTAGGAAAGTTTGTAAATTGTGCAGTGAGCATGCAGTCGAACATTTTAGGGTTAAAAGTTTCCTTCTTTTATCCCTAATGGAGGAGAGTATCATGCAGCCCAACACCCAGATACACTCATCCTGTGGTACTATTTATGATTTCTGAGTATCTTGTCTTCTGGAACCAGATTGCAGTATGTTTCACTTCTGGCACAATAGAAAACCAGAAATGTCAAAGAATCCCATTCAGGCATCATCCTTCATTATTGCCTAATGGAGAAGTGAAAGTAATCAGCAAAGCAGGCCAAGACTGGTGATGGAAGAAAAATGTTTGGGTGATGCCTGTGGAGCCTTTTTGAGTTTCAAAAAAGCATCCTTTGACATGAATTTTGAAAGGAGGAATGTCTTTCATTGGTACCAGAATAGTATTAGAACCCTTACTTAGTCTAGCTAGCTAAAGCCCAAAAGTTCTTAAGCAGTAGTTTTGGCTATGTTGTTAGGGGGGCGAAAGAGGTGTGTGTTCTAAGCTAAGTCCCATAAGTTGCATAAATTCATTATATTTTAAGTGCTTGTGTAACAAGCATAAAGCATAGTGACACTGCTAGAATAATTGCAAAGCTCTAATCACAAATTGTACTAAGCTGCACTGTTTTTTTTTAATTGTAAAGTACTATTTAGTGCGCATTATTACTTTTCTAAAACAAGGACCTGATTCTGCAAATACTCCTAATGAATGGACTGGGGCTATTCATTTGATATTATATATTGTTTTTATAATTATTAAAAAGTACTGATACTAAGTTCTGTTTTAAATAAAGTATTGGAAACTGAAGAATAGCTTAAGGAGATAAACAAATATGTGGGGGAAATTCAGGCTTGACAACATGTATGCCAAGTTTCAGACTGATTTGATTTGAAACGGCCAAGATATGAAACCATAAAAAATGTGAGTAAATAATCTGCATATCAAGGGATGTTATGCAATTACGTGGTTTCAATATGGTTCCTATTCATAGAAAACAGTTAGAAAGAATGATCTACTGCACATGCTCAGTGACTAATTACAAACTTTCATAGTTTAATTGTATAAAAGTATTTCCCCTCAAAATAATAAACCATGTGGCTGTCTCACTGCTAGTCAGATTTGAAGATGTTTTTCTTTTTTCTAAAACTAAGCCTTTACAGCCCTAGATTTGTCAAAATGTTTCTAAAAACCTGAGTTTTTTTTTTTTTTTTTCATTTTTGGCCAGTCTCCATATTATAAACAGCTGAACTGATTTAAATAAAGTTTTCAGTACAAAAAAATAGCCACATCTGGGCTGACAAACCTGTGTGCCAAGTTTCAGCCCTATGTGATTTGAGACAACCGAGATATTAAACACCCAAATCTAGGAACTGGAATGGAAACAGTGACGGACTCCTAACTATAGTGGTCCCTTCAGGATTTGTGATTACTATATAGCGCTTATAAGGATACAGACGATTGAAGATTGATTGGGTAGACACATATTTTAGTTATTTAGACCCTTTGGATTTATTCTCCCGAGAATGTACAGGACATTTACATGGATAATTCCAATTACTATTGGTGGCATTGTTTGAAGAATTAGACCTGTTGTCTGTGGTTCAAACCCTATGACTGGTTATGTCACTATCATTTTCCCAGGCTGCTGTTGTGGCACTGTTGTGGCTATGATAGCATATGTGTTCATATGAAGGAAAGGCAAAAACAGAATACAACAAATTTCTATTAATTGCTGCCATAGGCCCATATTCACCAAAGCACTTGAGCACATGCATAAGTCTTATTTAAGTCAGATGGCCGTAAGGATTTACATAAGTGCTATGCTGCAGAGGGATGAACTTAAGTATGTGTTTTGCTGACCTGGGGCCATAATGACTGCTCCTTAACAAAGGACATAGAAAAAGGATCCATGCTATGAATTTGCCATCATCACTGGAAGTTACTAGCGAACACAAAGGTTGTATATTAAAAACTAGGCTGGTTCAAGCCATAAAAACACATATGGGTTAAAAACAAAAGTTACACAAAGTAAATATTTTTGATAATCTGTGCTGGACATCAGCCTTCGTAAAATTTTAAAAACAACAGAAACTATCTGGAGAGAGCAAAAGGGATACTTTTGTATTTTCTTTGTTAAAAGACTGGTTTCATTAGGAGAAGAAAACTACATAACGGTGATGTTTTTAAGGTAAACAAATGTATGCTTATAAAAATAGCTGCCTTGTTTTATTACAAGACGTGAGCATGATACCTTGGTTATACTTTGAGATGAAGGATGTCTATTGGTTAATAAACAGAACTGGAGTCAGGAGTTTTGACTCTGCCACAATCTTCGTAAGTGACCTCAAACAAGTCAATTTAAAATTTCTGTGTGTCTGCTTCACAATTGGTATTAAAAAAATATGGATAATATTTTTTTATCTGCCTTGTTGGGATGTTATGAGGGTTAATTCATTAATGCTCCTAAAGCATACTGAGATCCTCAGATGGAAGGAAGATTATCTCTGATTATCTTACTATGAACTGAAAGTGACATAGAAATAAGATGTAAAAAAAATAATCTAAATGAATTAAAGGTAGTAATTGCAATTTCCAGATCAGTGCAGGGAATGTATCCACATATCTTCAATTAATTATAGTGGAGGAGGCGTAGCTGAATCCCCTGCACTGCTTTGAAAATCTCAAAAAATATTTAAAAAAAAATGTATTTACCAAGTCAGCAGAGATATAACTTTTGTGATTCTGTTTTCTATAGATTTGGGGACTTATTCAAAACTAAGCACTATCTTATTTTGTTGGAATTCATGTACAGCCTTGACAGGATCTTCCTTCTTTATTAATAATAATTAAAATTACTCTTTTGAGCAATGCTGTGCTACAGTAATGTCATAGAGCCTAACAAAGGGTGGGGTGCAAATATTCCATGAGTTCTGTGCACCTTCGGTTCCACCATTAATATATGTGAGAAAGCTATTTGGACATGCTACAGCCTGGGTTACCTTGTCATAATTTTATATATATTATGTCTTCCATTACCTTGTTAGAGGGCATTTTGCTGCATGCAGCCATCAGGCGCAGGGCAGTGAAAAGGGTGGATAGACTCACTCAAATTAATACTCCACCTTCTTTAACACACCACAGCAAGAACTCATACTCTCAAGAAGGAAAAACTAGGAATAATACAGTGGTTCCGCAATAGAATCTGCATCCTGGCCATATAAAGTTGTTTTGCTTTAGAAACCTTCATATGGACCAAATTGGAGTTAGTTTAGTGAAACTTTTATTACACCCTAAGGAAAATAATTTGGCAGCCAGGTGAAGTTTGGCAAAGATAAGCTGGTTGGGTAGCCACAAAAGAAATGAGATGCAGTTATTTACTTATTAGGTAAACATGCATTCCCAACATGGATTACGTTTAACACATGCACTATGTTGAGCATTTGCTGAACTCTGTCGAATATAGTTTGGACTTGTAGCATCCAGATTTAGAAAAAGCTGATTCTGATTTAGGGGAAGGAGTAAGGGGATGATGTGAGGGGGTGAAACAGAGATTATCTCGATAACCATCTCGATTTGATTATATCACCTTAAAGTAGCACAATCTGCTATACTAACAAAATTGTGTTCTTGGTTTAAAAGGGCAATTGTTCGCCTGACTTTGTGCTCACTAAAAACATTTCCCCAATCTTGTTAAATTATTGCACTCATTTCAGATTTTTATGGCTGTGCAGCTTACCGGCCCTCGTTTCTTTACGTTTCATTCATTTTCCTTGTATTGATGATTAATGGAGGATGTCGAACGTTAGAGTGAGCAGGCATCAGCAAATGCAAGATCATAATTAGTTTAGCTGACGAGGGCCTCTGATAGCACTTGCATCTGGATGGAAAAATTACCCTATAGGGAACTGGCTGCTCACCAGGTCTTTTTAGTGATACATTGTGAAACACCCGATGAATCAAATGCCCTTTCAATGCCAAGAAAGTGTTCCAGTCTTGAAGCCAAAATTATGTCTGCAGAAAGCTTTCCATTTGAAATGTATCAGAGTACAATTATAACCATTGTATTTTTTTGGCATGAATACCACTCTTCCACAGTATGGATTAAAGTTAAATAAATTACTTAAATTTTATGAAACCCTGAAATTCTGAGTTATAGTATTAGTAATTTTTAATTTATAATGAAATTAGTTTTCACCCAGACTATTCTCCCCCATACCAACCCATTCTTATCTGAGATGAAGACTTCTTATTAAATTCTTTTCTTTGCAAGTGGGGAGCAGATTTGAAATTCAGATTTCTTTTTCAGCTAAAGAATTCCATTTCCTGCTTGTTAGTATTTGTGCCCACAAACACAGCCTTACTTTTGTTTAAATGAGAAGTTTAATGAAATCATTATTTCATAGAAAAAATGTAACAAGCAATACTCATAAACGTGTCTATTTCTAAATATTCTTGGATCATTATTAAAGTTGATGAATGCAGAGTTCAGCCTGGGTTAAAAATCAATTTGTATTTGGAGGAACTGTTCCGTGTCTTTCTTTGTCAGACTAAAATAAAATAAATAAATAAATCCATTGATGAGACCATGTTGTCTGGGTTTCAGATGAAGTTCAAAAGATGTCTCATTAGTATCACTGTACTCTTATTTGTTTGGCAGAGGTTACTCCTGCTTCTCAGTTGGCTGTGGGAAATATGTGGCAGTATATGCAGATTTTAGAATTAAGTGGGAAAGACTGTAATTGAAAGTCATGCATTCTGTTAATGAAGTATAAGCTCAGTTACAGGAACTGGTACGAGCAGATGCAAACTGGAATTAATTGGAAATGATGTATTTTTAGACTTGTTGCTGATCGCACTTTGAAATAAAGCAAACAAAAAAAATGTTTTGCAATGGAAGTACAGTGAACAAAACAGCAAAACTTTGCAGAGTGTTTACTGTCAGTTTCAAAAGAGTGTATTTCAGAATTCAGTATTTAGAAACCAACATTAAAGTCACAAAACCTAAAGTTCAAAAAGTTAAAGCTGTTATTCTGAAAAGGCTTTGGTGTTTCACACACCTCATCCATCACTGTAGGGTTAATTATAATGAAAATCAGTGGTGCCTATTAAGCACAATTGAACCTGACCTCATTATGGGAAGTGTGGTTTTATACTGTCATTGTTGCCAGTCAAGAGACAAAACTCCTGTGTTGATTTGTCCTAACTCTGCAGATCATGTGACTCACCTTTGACCTATCTCTTTTTTTTCTTCCTGTTTCAGAGACGTAGAGGCTCAGGAGTTTTTTGTGCCAATTGCCTGACCACAAAGACCTCTCTCTGGCGAAAGAATGCAAATGGTGGATATGTATGCAATGCGTGTGGCCTCTATCAGAAGCTTCATTCGGTAGGAAGAACTTACTAGTTTGTTCAGGAAAAAGGTTTATACAGCTAAGCTGAAGCTGGGCTGTTGTGGTCTTGTCTGGTTGTATGATTACTACCACTCCCTGGCCTGCAGTTAATTTCCTAACAGGGTTTTTTTCAGTATGGTCACTTTGGGATCAGATGTGATTCATTATGAAACAAGCTGGGATGCTGTGGAGAGACATGTTTGAGATCACCAGTGATGCATTTAATTATTTTGATACAGAATAAGGAAAACTGGTTTCCTTTCTGGGAATTTCATTTAAAGACATACAGTATGTTGTAACAAAAGCTCTCCAAATTGAACAAAGCTCATATTTATGTAGGAGTCCAGAAAAAAAGTTTCTAAAATTAGAAATCAGAAATAGAAACATTGCTTCTTGCCTATATAATTGTAATTTTCTCTTTTCCCCCCTTCCCTTCTTTTAATAAATATCTTAAAGTTGTATTGTTTTATTTTCCTTATATACAGAGCCCAAATCTGTGTGATGCTTATAATCTACTGCAAATACTGAGAGCCCTCAACTTTCTTTGAAGCTGCTCAATTGAAGGCATTCAGTACTTTGCAGGAGTAAAATTCAGCATTTTATTAGATTGGGCATGAAGTAAATAATAATAATATCATCACTCGTTATCTATGTTACTTCCAATCTTTCAGATATTGCGCTTGATCCTGAAAGGTGCTGAGCACTCTGGTAGTGATTCAGCAAAGCTATGCTTAAGTGCTTTTTTGGATTGGGGCCAAAGTACTCAGAATTTTCAAGGATGGAGCCCAAATGTCAAATATGAGTTTATATGAATTCTGCTACTAACTGTAATGGAATTACTTGGGAGAGGAAGGTGAGCAGAACTGGGCCCATTAATTAACTACCCACCTCACAGGGATGTTGCAATGATTAATTATCATTGTTCTACAGATGGGGAAATTCAGGTAAAGAGTTTGGGATTTTGCCAAGGCAACGTGTGAAGTTAGGCTCAGAGCCAAGATTAGAAATCTGAGTTTATGGTTGCCAGGGCAAAATTTTCAAAAACACCCTCTTCCCATTTTTGAAAGTGACATAGAATCTTAAGATCCATTAAATATCAGTTCCACTTTGGCTTGTAAGTGCCTACGTCACTTTGAAAATGGGACACAGGTGCTTTTGGAAATCTTATCCCCAGTCCCGTGTGCAAGCCATCAGACATTACTGCTTACTCAAGTCCCACTGCAGCTGTTTTGTGGAAAATATTTTTTTTTTACAATATTCTAATTGCAGCCTGACCAGCAATCTAAAATGTCAACTTTAATTGCTAAATGCTGTCATTTGGGGTTAAGTAGAACAGTTTTTAGATACAAAACAACCCAACCAGTCAAACAACATCATCCTGGGACAAGCTGGACTGACATGCAACTAATGATCTGTGGTTACCATGTTGGATGGAACTGTCTGAATACAACATCCTCATGGAGTTCTCCTCAAGTTCCAAATATGTTTTCTGTTTTAAAGAAAATTCATGCCTTGTGAATGTGCTAAAGAGATTTTGAAGGGAAAGACAATTCTGCATTTGAACACTGATCTGATATTTAGGTTTGACTGTTTTTTGTGTGTTCTATAAAAATATCTCATGTTCATTATTAAAAATAAATGATACCCTTTGGTATTTTACCATAACTATCAGTACAACCTAATGAATAGATCAGAGTTACAAGATTCAGTTTTTAGATAAAAAGACCTCATAAAACCCCCATGACCCATTGGAAATAATCCACATAAAATGTGTGCTGCCAACAGTAGTAATTGGTAGTAAGTTATAAACCCTTTATTTATTAGCATATTGCTTGTGCAAAGATAACACTATTTTTTAGCTCCATTGTTCAAGCATAGCAATAAGCTGCTGTTTAATGGGCACTGACATTAAAGCTTTTAATTGAACTTTGGCCAATCAAAGGCCAAAAAAATAATTAAACTTCCACTCTGCCAGGATATGATAACTGAGCAACTACAGTGTAAACTGACTTCATTTAAGAAACAACAGAGGGTCCTGTGGCACCTTTGAGCCTAACAGAAGTATTGGGAGCATAAGCTTTCGTGGGTAAGAACCTCACTTCTTCAGATGCAAGAAGTGAGGTTCTTACCCACGAAAGCTTATGCTCCCAATACTTCTGTTAGTCTCAAAGGTGCCACAGGACCCTCTGTTGCTTTTTACAGATTCAGACTAACATGGCTACCCCTCTGATACTTCATTTAAGAAATAATTTAAATAAGAAAATAATACTTTTGAGATAATTTCTTAAACATTATTAAACAAAATACAGTATCTTGTGACTTTCTTTTGACAAAGAATGCATGAACCTGGTGAAATACAGTTTTCTATATAAATCTCTTCATTAAAGATGAACATCTAATTGATTTTTCGGTTCAGAGGCTGAACCAAAAATCTGAAAAAAAATTGTTTTGGGTTGACTGAAAATGGGACTTTCTTGGTTTTCCTTGCTGAAATGAAAACACAAAAATTTTAAATTTGGGTCAAACGAAGCATTTTGTTCGACCAAATTTTTTTTTCTTTTTGTTTTGTTTCACTTTTGGGTGTTCTTTATGCTTTTTTTTTTCATTTGTTTGTTTGCTGGGTGGATTTATTTGTTTGTTTGGTTTGGTTTTTAAAAATAAACCTAGATACATTTCTTAAATGCCATTTCAGAATGAAAAGTCAAATGTTTCATTTTGAAAATGTCAAAAAATAAACATTTTGACAAAAATAATTTTTGGTTAAAAATATTCACTAGATTTGACTTGAATTCACAAATAGTTTTGGTCAAGCTGAAACTGCATTTTTTGGCAAATGAACTGGGAAAATGTCACATAGTTCTATTCTGCATACAAAATGGAGGTTGAATATACTTTTGTGATTATTATTGGAAAATCAAACATTACTTAGATTGTTTATAAAAGAAGACTAGGAATATGTGATTGTTAACTAAGGGCCCAATCCTGTAGGCACTTAATTATGTGAGTAAAGTGAGTTGTGTATGTAAGCAAACCCATTAAATTAAACAATATTACATTTGTGAGTAAAATTACTCACATTTGCAAGCTTTGGACCTTTAATCACCAAACTCTGATTAGATGCTTAATATCTACATGTACAGTGATTACCATTATAATGTCAATATTTGCCACTGATAATCATACAGTTTTACATAAGATACTATGATACTTTGTATTAAAAATAACAGATAAGTCTGATATCTCAGATAGAGTTGTCTGAAAAAATAATTATTTGATTTGGTGTCCAAACTGGAAAAAAAAAAGTTATTTTGGGGTGGAGCCAAAATGAATTTTTTTGTCCTTTTTGGCAAATTGAAACCTCCAAAACAATTCATTTCAGGTCAAAGGAAACATTCTGTTCATTAGATTTGGCGGAGGTGGTACCTTTTCAAAACAGAAAATTGAAATAAAATTCAAGACAAATAATTGTTTGCATTAAAAAATTGAAACATTTTGTTTAAAAATGTTGAAACAAAACATTTTGATTTTTTTTCTGATTTTTTATTTGGGTGGGGGAAGAGGGATTTTGATTGAAACAATTTGGCAAGTTCGAAAAGAGTTTTTGTCAACCTGAGTCTACATTTTTTGGCAAAAACAGTTCAGTGTTGGGTAAAATTTGTTGGAGAACTCTCAAATACCACTTGTTAGTAGTGACTGGCAAATGTTTGTGTTTTAGTGTCTTTTCCTGTGGTTCACATTAGCACTTCTATGATACTCTTGATTAATTTGTAATTATTTTTAAGAAATGGTAGAGTGCACATTGTTGCTCATTTTAATCAAAACCTCACAAATTCATCATGGTACCTACAAATACACACAATCATTTTACCATTTATAGTCATTTTCAACTGGTCAATTTTAAAAACATTTTTATTGATGAAAATTGTATCTAGCTCACTACAAATGTGGTATGTTCAAGAATATACAGTGTGCAGATTTGTAAACACGAAAAAGTGGATCTCTTTTCTATAGTGTCTCCATTCTCAAAACACCAGAATGTAACCATTTTGGCTTTTGACATGAATTATATTGTATTTTTATTCATTTTGCATCGCTCTAATCTTAATCAGCCTTGGATGACATGACCTACCTCAACAGTTCTTACTCAGGTCAGATCAGATCCCCAGACAAATTCAGTGGGAGTTGCACTGGGGTAAGAACTTCAGTATCAGACGTACTTTCTTTTAGCATAGTCAGGTCACTCCAATTTCACATCATGTTGAACAGCAAAGAGGTCTAATAATATTCATCGAATAATGTATTCAGTGAATTTTGTGATACTTTTAAAATAAATTAATCACACATTTTTAATAATTTGACCAACTGTAGAGAGCTGGGCAAATTATTCACAAATCACATTATCATAATAAAAATATAATATACAAGATGTGATAATATATCTGACAAATCTAAGATTTTTTTTTAAAATAAAGTATTTGCTATTTTTTTCTATTATTCACCAAATTGAGGGCTCCAGTATAGTTTAAGAAATGAGATCCCACTTTTCTGTATATCTTGAACTGTCCATAAATATCGACCATCTGTTTGCTGTCTATTCATGTGAATTATTAAGTTTGTGAGTGACTCTGCTCAAGCGAGTAGTCCATTTAATTTAGTTGGAGAACAATCACATGAGTAAAGTAATTCACATGCTTAAGTATTTGCAGGATCAGGCACATATGTTAAACACTTGGGTATGTCTACAGTGCAATTAAAAACCAGTGGCTGGCCCATGCCAGCTGACTCACGCTCGCGGGAATTGGACTAAGAGGCTGCTTAATTGCAATGTAAATATTTGGGCTAGGACCCTGCAAGGTGGGAGGGTCCCAGAGCTCAGGCTTCAGCCCAAGCCCAAATGTCTACACCATAATAAAACAGCCCCTAAGCCCTAGACCCACGAGCCCAACTCAGCTGGCAAGGCCCAGCCATCTGTGTCTGATTGCAGTATAGACATACCCTTAATGACATATAACTTTAAAGACCTGCTTCTGCAAGTAGGCTTGTGAACAACTCTTCTCACATGAGTAAAGTCATGTGTGTTAATCATTTACAGGCTCACACATCTGTAATATGAGGAGCTAAAATTAATATTTTGTTTAAGCAGTCAAACCAGATCAGGAATCCATACTGCTAGGAAAATGTAATACAGTGGGTGAATAAGAAAAGTGTCATGTAAGAGAGGAAGCAAAGTTCAACAGCAGTGAGCACCCTTTTTACTCCTATGACATATTCTTAGGATGGTCTTAATGATGAGAAAAGATCCTTGAGCTAGTATTAGAAAGTATATATTCCTATTAATGCATGTTTAAATGATTATTAATAATGTAAATTATCCTATAGCATGATATCTATATTACAATGTTCTAATTTTCTCTTAAACATAATTTTGTCCACTTTAGACTTGCTGCTATCCCATAGAGGTAACTCTGTTTCAGTTGCTGCTCTTTCGCTGAGTTAAAATTTTACTACTTATTAAACGTCTAAATCAAAGTTTATATTTCTTCTGATTTAGATTTTTAATAGAAAGTAACAGCTTAACAAGTAGCAGCTGTGGCTAGGATGCAATTAACCATTAGAATGAGGCGACTTTAGGGGGAGAAATAGGTGAAAGGGGAGACGAAGATGGCAAGTCGAGATAGAAAATAGCTCTATAAAAATAATGAAGTCCAATACTGGACTTTTTAATCTTAATTTAAAGTTATCCATTTATAGATATATAAATTATAATATCCCACATATAGCACCAGTTGTTCAAAATATTGAGTTTAGTCCAGAATTTAATCAACACTTTAACATGGCATTAAGGAGAGGGGAAAAAATCCAAATACACTTCTAAGTGGGCAGGGCATAGAGCAGTCTGTAGGCCCCCAGCGACCCTAGGATTCTGTGCACATTTGGTTGAGATCAACATCAGCTACCAGAATACCGAACTGAAATGACCTTTAGACTGTTCTTGCTCTCCTTTAATGTCTGCCCAATAGAGTGGCATGTATCATCTTTCAGCACCATCTTTCACCACATTCTTGTGGAGAGGGCTGACTATGGTCCCTCCCCCTGCTCCTTCTGCTTCTTATAAAAGTGCTTTCAGTGCTCACATAAGAGGTCTCTCATAATAGTTCTCTCTCCACATGCACTGCATCTTTGGGGCAGATGGCAAATGGATAACTAAGTACTCTCTGTCCTGATGAAGACTTCAGTATCTCCGTCCCTCTACCTTATTCGATGTGGTCCTACCTTCCTCCCTTCCTGAGGTTCCTTCATCTTTTTTCCACTCCTCGTGACTTCCCCAACATAATAGTAATAGCAGTAGTAGTAGTAGTAATAATAATAATAATAAGTAATTAATGATAAATACTACCTAGCTCTTATACAGAACTTGTCATCAGGGAGAGTTGAGAGCACTGAGCACATACTGGGTTGGGCACTTAATGACTGTTTAAGTAAACAAATACAGTATGTTAACTGATATGAGATGGAAGATTGAATGTGGTAACAATAAACATCAGTTGGTAGCTTTATTATTAAAATAAAGAGTTTGCCTCCAAAGTTTTAGCTGACCTTGTTTACTGGTAGAAGTAGACATTCCCTAAAGCTTTCCTGTAATGTGGGTCTTAACTCAAGTACAACTTAGATTTGCATGAACATTGTCACTAAGACTTACTTAATGTGTTTCTTTTATTTATTATGTATGTGTTCCATGCAGACTCCCAGGCCTTTAAACATCATTAAGCAGAACAATGGTGAGCAGATCATTAGGAGACGAACAAGAAAGCGCCTTAACCCAGAGGCACTTCAGACTGAGCAGCTAAACAAACATCAGAGGGGTAGCGGTGAGGAACAAGTCAATGGAAGCCCATTAGAGAGGAGGTCAGATGATCACTTAACTGAAGGTCACCAGAGAGAAATTCAGCTTCCCAGCCTGAGTAAATATGAGGCCCAGGGTTCATTGACTAAAAGCCATTCTTCTCAGCAGCCAATATTGGTCAGTCAAACTCTGGATATTCATAAAAGGATGCAACCTTTGCACATTCAGATAAAAAGTCCTCAGGAAAGTTCTGGAGACCCAGGAAATAGTTCATCGATATCAGAAGGGAAAGGAAGCTCAGAGAGAGGCAGCCCAATAGAAAAATACATGAGACCTGCGAAGCACCCAAATTATTCACCACCTGGAAGCCCTATTGAAAAATACCAGTACCCACTCTTTGGACTTCCATTTGTACACAATGACTTTCAGAGTGAAGCTGATTGGCTGAGATTCTGGAGTAAATATAAGCTGTCCGTTCCTGGGAATCCACACTACTTGAGTCATGTGCCTGGCCTACCAAATCCTTGCCAAAACTATGTGCCTTATCCCACCTTTAATCTGCCTCCTCATTTTTCAGCTGTCGGATCAGACAATGACATTCCTCTAGATTTGGCGATAAAGCATTCCAGACCTGGGCCAACTGCAAATGGTGCCTCCAAGGAGAAAAGTAAGGCACCACCAAATGTAAAAAATGAAGGTCCCTTGAATGTACTAAAAATAGAGAAAGTTGATAGAAGTACTCAAGACGAACTTTCAACCAAGTGTGCGCACTGTGGCATTGTCTTTCTGGATGAAGTGATGTATGCTTTGCATATGAGTTGCCATGGCGACAGTGGACCTTTCCAGTGCAGCATATGCCAGTATCTTTGCACGGACAAATATGACTTTACAACTCACATCCAGAGGGGCCTACACAGGAACAATGCACAAGCTGAAAAGAATGGAAAACCTAAAGAGTAAAACCTTAGCACTTAGCACAATTAAACAGAAATAGGTTTCCTTGATGGGAATTCAATAGCTTGTAATGTCTTGTGAAGACCTATAAAGCACTTCATATAGAGAGCATGCCTTATCCAATATAAAATACCTTGTTCTTTTCTCTTTTCTTTTGTTTTTTATTTTATTATTATTGTTATTATTATTAATGAGAGGGTTACCAAGAAAGAAAAACAAATTGAATGGTGGCCGGAGAGGAAAAAGTATAATCATTTGGTACATGGCTCACCAAAACTATCTAGAATTCAATGAATCAGGACAAATATTCACGGCCATTTTTTTTCCAGACAACTAAAACTTTTGCTATTATGTAACTGGCTAGAATACAAAAATGTATGTTTGTATATATTGCTGGCAGGTGTATAGTGAACAAATGCACACTGTATATAGGAAATAGACTTCTTAAATATACAAATGTCCAGAAGTCATTTAGTATTTTTAATTTGGGCTAATTTCTGCCTTAAAACATGCCTTAGTGTCACCTTCTCCTCAAAGCTTTGGCGTTGGTTTCATCAAGACATTTGTCAGACTCAACCAAGTTTTAGCTACCATTTTATCACTACACCTTTTCTGGCATAGTGTAGACTAAACCGTTTTGCTCCAATAAATTATCTTTAATATAGAAGCCACACTCTGAGCTTAATTTGCATAGAACAAGGTAACCTGCTGTATTTTTTTTTTCTGATTACCTGTGCTTTCTAAACCTTGGAATCTAAAGTTACTTCTACATAGACTTAATGTTGGTATATGTACCAGTCAATCTCTTCGCTAAATCTATACCAGCTTTTGCTAAGTAGCATTAAATATGTCTTCATAGTACTTTTTAATACTTAAAGCTTTGTAAAAACTATCCATGAAGGGAAAGCTCCGCAGCATAACTGCTCAGGGAAATAGGGCTAAATAACTAAATATTAAACAATTGGTTAAAGGTGCTGTTGTCAAGCCTCCATGCTTGCTACAAGAGTATAAAAGAACTGACTTTAATAATTTTTCATTATAATGTCCCAACCAGTAGTTTATTATTTTGCCACAGGGATGTAGAAGATATTACAAGCTACTGGATGCACTGTCAGATTAACTTATTTCATTAAAGAAGTTGGGAGAACAAATAGAAAAAAAACTTATTTTTCTAGTAAATATTAATGTATTACATTTCAAATAATGGTGCCTGACATATTGAATAATTATTTTCTACCGTGTACATATGCAACAAAGATATTCCATCATGCATTAGAGTCGGCTCTGGCTCTGCCTCGCTGTTTACATTTGCAAATGTAGCAAACAAGGTAATGAAGCAACTATTTCTATTGCAGTAGGTATCTTTTTTTGTGCGTGTGCATTTAAAGTTGTAAACGATAACATGAAATGAATGACATTTGTTGATATTAATGGTATGGAAAAATAAGAAGGAAATGAAAATATTTTTATGCCTACTTAGGAAAAAAAGGGTAGCACTATTCATTCCAAGTACTTTTGTATTCTTAAGCTCTTAACTCACATTGTTATGCTTAAAATGATAAACATATATCCTCTTTTTATTGCTTTGTCTGTGTTTCAGAGGAAACATTTCAGAAATTATTTCGATAAGCGCTGTTTGACTACGCAGCGCTAATGTTTTTATTGCATTCTGTAGTAGCATTGCACTCCATTGTTACAATATTATGCAGTCGCTTTTTTGTTTTGTTTGGGTTTGTTTCTTTTTCTCAGTGCAGGGTCTGAGTTCCTTAAGGTTGAATGGCAGGTATAGTTCAATTGGTTCATGAATGTTTCAGCAAAGGAAGTTTAAAATGTCTTTTTAATATTATGATGCCTTTTTTTTTTCTATTCATGCATTTTATTTTTTAAAATGTTCTATAAAAATATATCCGGCCTAAATCCTTCACTTGAGATTATATGTAAAGGGTCCTATTCTGATCATACTTACATGCCACCTATCTCAGACTTCCATGTAATTGACACTAAAGCACTATAAAAAGGCTCTTGCTTTTAACTTACATGAAATTCATCATTCTCCCTTCTAGAAATTGGTGCACTTATGAGACACATAACCAGGGAAAACTGGGAGGTTGGAGGATGAAATGGAAGGTGATGGGAAATGTCTAGAAGGGGCTGGAGAAAGTATAAAATGGGGAGGAACTGGCCTAAACGTACAGCACTTTGATAGTCTTTTGAAAAATGTGCCAAGTTAAAGCAGCCCGCAAGAAATTCGCCATGCATGAGAAGCACTTGCACAGCTGATCACCAAAGGTCTTGATGACCTTGGCAGTATTTTACGTGTTACATTTTCACACGGATGAAAAGTTATTGAACAATCCCTCTAATTTGTTAGGCACAAACAGGCTATTGTTCAACCTGAGGCTTGCATTCCTTCCTGCTCCACCCATTTCTTTCAGAACAGCCACATTTACTGTGAGAAGTGTACAGACAATCCCTCTTCACCATTCATGGTTGAATTCTATAACCCTTTAATGCTGTTCTAGGTTAGCAAAGGATATTGTGCCACATTCCTCTCCCTCTTTTTTGTTTGTTTGGTTGGTTGTTTTTTTTGTTTTGTTTTTTAAGATGAATCTTCTGCTTAATACCAGTGCCAGGAAATGACTGGTTGTGTTGACTATTGTTCTCCAACAATAGTTCTGTTTTTTGTGGACTGAAATGGATTGTTCTCCTCTTGTTATGTCAGGGGCCCAGTGTGTGTCCTTATCAGCTCTCTCAAAAAACTTGTTAGGCTTAAATAGCAGCAGCTGTATTGGCATCTGAAGTGACCGCCTCGAAGTTATTGGCACGATTACTGTGTTGGGATACTTCCTATAAATCTTAGCACTTCTTGTGGCTTCTTGACTTCTGGAAGCTGCATCTTTATGGAAAATATTCTGTAGTGCACACGTTCATCAGAAAGATTTGTGCTCAGACCTGTATTTCATTACGCCTCTTGCTAAACTCAAAGCAGAAGCCAAGATGGGGGAAATACCTTCCAGCCAATACACATAGTGAGGTTTGGGCATGAGGAGAGAGACGATCTTGTAAGTGCAGAGCACAGGCTAGACCTTTAACTGTTAACATTGTACCTACAGAGTACAAATTAAATTTGAAAATGTACCCACTGTTCTCGCCATGACACATTGATGTGTTCTAAAAATTCTACTTCTAAATGACATTTTGTTCTAACCTGTTCTCTTGAAGTAAAAATAGTTTTTTTAGGGAAGAAAAAAAAAAAAAAGCCTGGATTTCCACCCTCCCCACATGGTGATATTAATGAAAAAAAAATGAAAGTCGTGAAATTAAAAAAAAAAAAAAAGACTTAAGTAATTGCTCTTAGTTTGAAGCCTGGGATGGCACATACCTACTGGCCATAATGCATTTTGTTTCAAATTAATGTACAACTCCAAAACATTAAGGTCTAAATTTCCAAAACCATCAATGTTTTTGTGCTCAGCTTTGAGGTACGTAGGGCCTAAATTTCCAAGAACTCATAAAATCGAACTGTCGTCGTGGGCGCTTATTGTTTCTTAAAATCAATCTTTACATGGGCCCCCAAAGTTAGTAGAAACATTTAAAAACATAGGTCAAAACAAGTCTATCTTTAAAATGCCTGAGGAGGAACATTGCCCTTAGTTAAGAATCTCAGAATTTCTCTCTGATTAAGGATTAATATCCTGTGTAGCATGGTGCTGCAGCACCTCTTGCAAGTTGAACTATTGTAACTAATTGCTGGCTGGACTAATCGGAAGATTTTCAAAGGCACAAACGGTAGTTAGGTGCCTAATTCTCATTCACTTTCCATAGGAGGTAGGTACCTAACTGCCATTGTTTACTATGAAAATCTCCCCTTAAATCTTCATAAATATGGTACGCTCAATATCCATAGAGACTGAGGAAGGAAGCTGGAGACTTTTTAGCCATTGCGCCCCCTTCTTCTGCCAGAAATAAATGGCGCCAGCCCTTACGAAAGGGAATATGGAGACATCTCTAAAAGATGAGATGGATGAAAAATTCTGTGGGTGTCTTAGATCAGTTGATAGAAAAAAGCTGAAAAGGGGACAAAAGATCAGCACTAAGATAAATATACAGTGATAAAATGTAGACGCCATGAAATGTGGTGACCCAATTTGGCACCTGCAGATGGTGGGAGAGTCAAAGACAGGCTCAGCAGCCCATCTTCTGACTGTGCAATATTATTTATTAGACAGAAATACCTGCTTGCCATGTTAGAGGATATATTCTACTATCTGTTTGGGTTCCATGTCAACTACAGCTATTTAAAAATACATGTTTCTTCTGTAGTTATCTTCCCATTGTTGTCTGTGTATTGACTTTTCTTGGCTGACTTGACATCTTATTCCTAATACTGGTCAGGAAAAGCGAAAGAGACTACAGGTTTACTCCTACAGAACCAGGAGAGGTGGATGCATTTCTCTCCACTCCAGTGGAGAAAGTTATTTGTGGCAGGTGTCAGCAATAGACTTGTCAGCCCTACCTCCCATAAAGGCAACAGATGAAAAAGTCACACTAGTTCCATGATTTCCTTATGTAAAAACTTGGCAGGGTGGAATCACAGGTACTTCACGAAGAAGGAGTGGGCCAGGAGGGGTGATTTGCATAGAATTTTCCACCCAAGAGTGGGATTCCCTCCTACCTATTGGGACCCATTAGATTCATAGAGCTCTCAAGAGTTGGCAGCTGTTGGGGTACTAGATAATTAATAATAACACATAGCCTATATCGGGGGTGACGTGGTTTGTCTCTTCTTTAGACACTAAAAAAAAGTTTAGTGGTTCCCAACCAGATAAATATCACAAGTTTTTTAGTTAAAAATACATTTAGTAAATGTATGACAAAATGCTTAGAATAAACACTGTGTGGCAGCAGCCATATATTGTGTTGTATTCCGGTTTTTCAACTGTGCCCATCACCATGGTATCTGAGCGCTTAATGGAAAGAAGGGCAGGGTGGGGAAGACGAAACCTCTCAAAATTCCATTGGAAATTTTACTTACAGCAGAATTCACCAGCAGGGGGAAAATGTCTTTTCATATGGAATGATTTCATGTTGCTTTTTAAACAAAAAAAAAACAAAAAAAAAAAACCTTTAAACTTGTAGCCCTGATTTGACGCTAGAATGTTGGCTCTTGTCCTGCCTTAAAAAACATGGATATGTTGGGGTTTTTTGTTTTCTGTTGTTGGTTTTTTTTGTTTTTGTTTTATGTTTTATGTTTTTTTCTCATAGTGCATGTTCATTTCTACTCACAAACATGTTCTTGGTGTATTTCTTATGCAAACAATCTTCAGGCAGCAAAGATGTCTGTTACATCTAAACTTGAATAATAAAGTTTTACCACCAGTTATAATTAAGGTGTACGTCATCATTTATGGGAATAATGTAATGTCACTACAGCACAGATATGCCAGAAGGGAAAAGCAGGAAGTGGGCCTGGATAAAAGGAGTGGTTTGGCCTAGAACCACCCCTATCTTTGAAGGCTGACTGAGGTAGAATGGGCTAAACAAGAAAATACCTAAAGAGAAGCATATTGAGCTTCAAAATACATTAGACCAAATCCTGAGTTAAGGACACAGGACCTGATCCAAAGCGCATTCAAGTCAATATAAAAACTGCAAATGGAGGACTACTTCAATAGGCTTTGGATCAGACCCTGAG
The DNA here is from genome assembly GCF_027887155.1 of Malaclemys terrapin pileata. NCBI lineage: Eukaryota > Metazoa > Chordata > Testudines > Emydidae > Malaclemys > Malaclemys terrapin. The sequence goes on from NC_071506.1 coordinate 27,338,648, forward strand.
CCCTTTGAAAATTACAGACGCCCAGGTTTATATTTCTGTGAACACAGTTTAATTATTTACTCTGCACCACGGAGCGACATGGAACTGGAAGTAGAGGGAATAGCCATGAAAAAAAGGTTCACATTGGGATTGGACCAGAATGTTGGGGTTAACAGCTCTACCCTTCCACACAGAGTCCAGCATGATCTTCAAATAACCTCATGTAGTCAGAGCCTTGGTTTAACATCTTGTCCGCACGTCAGCACCTCCCACAGAACAGTGCTCTCTAGATCACAGAAAGCATTGATTAAACAGTGACTCACAAGCAAAGAGTGCCACCTACAAAGTCACCACCACCACTTCCTGCCGCACTGTTGGAGATTTCCTCAGAGATCTCCCATCTAAGTAGTGACCGAGTCAACACTGCTTAGTGTATATGCTCTGATGAGCTCACTGCCCATGGTGGTATGGCTTCCAGCCGTCTTTTCCATTACACTGTAATTTCATTTCTTCATAGTTTTTTGTCTCATCTGCATGGCTGACAGGCTGTCAGCCCTGATGCAAACTATTATTCTAAAGTGGCGTAAAATGGTGAAATTGTTTTATAATGTTAGAGTGCAAAAATAGATTTTAATAGCCTGATTCTAATCTCACTGTGCCAGGTATAACTCCAGTGACTCCTAACTGACACCATAAATAAATTCAGATTCGGGTCCTAGGGGTTTTTATTTATTTAAAAGTTTCTATTTTTCTTTTTCAATTGCTGGAGTTAAAAATAGCTTCTGAAAAGAAAACAACAAAGCAACAATCTTGAGGACAGCGCCCTCTCACTATGGCCTTTTGGTATTTTCAAAAAATGAAGGAGCTAGTAAATGTGAATGATTCTGCGGCAAGTATGATATTTTGTTTTAAATAGCATACTCACAACTAAGCAAGTGTACATTTCACCAGTTTCATGACATACTATTTTGATGGTGACAGTCAAATTTATTCCAGAATAAATCCTTTTTTTCCCTCTTTACCTTGTCACTTTTGCTACTACACTCCATCTTTAAGTGAAAGAAATAGAAAAATTTAATATCACACCTTTCTATCTAGGTGCTCATATGACCCCATCATTGCAGTAGCTGAGCACTGTGAGGCTCTCTGTGTGTTGTTCTGCAAGCTGTCTGCCTGCTCTGTTGATCCCGTTCCCTTCTACTTGTAACCCCACTGATACTCCGTTAACAATCCCTGCTCTCCTGTTTGGGGAAACTCACAAAAATATTTTTTAATTCATACCAAATGTCCCATCCCTTGTTGAAGTAGCAGCAGTTTCCACGGCTGGTATTGGTCCCAACTGTAGTGGTGCATGAGGCAACAAGGCAAAGCAGGATTCGAGAATAAGAAGAATGTTTGCACAACAAAAAGAACTGAAAGAATAACTGGGATGGAGGATACTGTATGGTAAGGAAAGGGTACAAAGTGGAAATAGGTTGCTTTCTAGTTTATGTTCTCAGAGGTAGATAGTTTCCCACCAGCAATACTTTTCTTTAAAAAATGTCTCAAAACAAAATCAGATGGTTGTTAACTGAACTCACGCTCTTTACATTTTTGTTGACAATGGGGTGGGGCTATAAAATCAACAAAACAGTAGAGTGTCAGTGGAAAACTCTTCACTTCCCAACACTGACAGTTTAATGCTGATGAGTAATTATGATGGACAGTGGGAACTGATGAAACTTGATAGAGGTGGTGTTTGTACTGACACCAGCTTCCCTTGATTTCCCCAAAGACCCTTGCAAATGCTTATATACAGAACATCATTTTAAGTGGTGCCCATTGTAAATGAAAGTGTCTCATGCACATCTGAAGAAACAGAAGTGTCTTTCACACTTTGCAGTTACAACATCAGTGAAAGTGTCTGATTCAGTTCCAGATGCTATCATAGGATGACATCTTAATGGTGAGATTGATATTGTGACAGTTCTGTCATGTACATCCTAACACTCCATCAGAGTTGATACAGTGTCAGTGAAGATGGCCCAGATAAGAAATATGACTGATTAAAATAATAGGAAAGAAACATAAACTGCGTTACGGTAATGTATAAAGGCTGTGACTTGAACCCACCAAAGAAAGGCTGCGGTTAACATCTTATAAGTTTATGTTCCCTGTATATGTTAGACAACTGAGCCCATGGAAATCATTTACATGGAAAGTACACAATTAACACACACACATTATACACAACATACTGCAGTTTAAATATAACAACAAAGAGTAATCGTGAAGATTTGCTGCCACATATAGGCCACCTAGGTTTGCAGCTAAATTGCCTTTGCTAATTTTCTGAAGGAAGGCTTTACTGCGGGTTGAAAAGAAATTGGATGATACAAGATTTCTGTCTGAATTACTTACAGACATCTTAGAAAGAGGAGAATTTATCCCATAAAAAGTATAAGATGACAAAGATACTCTGGGCCATTATGACAATGAATATAGTCTGTATACAAAAAAAGATAGAAATTTCAAGTTGCTGCACATGTTAATATAGGATTGTAGAAAATATTGCATATTCAGGGCTTCTGATTTTAGGTTTTAACTGATAAATGCAGATAAAACCCCCAATTAAAAAAAAGAAATGGGTGTTTATCAAATAAACACCAGAAAAAACACTGGAAATGGTTGCTTGTATCTAAGGGCTTCTCTATGCAGAGCAGTGGTCTACAGGGGTCTTATTTCTAAAGTGTTCTGTTGCATATTAATTGGTCCATGTAGATCATGCTCGTGTTCACTAAAGGTTCGCTAGTGTCTTTTAACATAGTGCTATTTGAAAAAAAATACTATGTCAAAGCACAGTAGGGAACATTATGAAGAGATTACTCATTACATTATACACCACTGTATATTACTGATTACAGTAAACACAAAGAAAAAGCTTTGGAACCCCTCCCTCCCATTTTTGGACATCTACATACAACTTTAATATTGCTACAAATAAACCCCCCAATGACATTAATAGACACCAAAAACAGAAGCCCTAATGATATTGTATGATGTGATCACATAAAAGCAAAGGGTCATAATATTTGGTAAATATGTATTTCATATACATTGGTTAGCTGACATAAGGGTGTAAGAATATTTGATGCATTTAAGGGCTAGAATCAAAGTCCAATTGAATTCAATGGGCATTGGCTCACACCCTAATTGCAGTAAACTATCAGCCCATGGACGAGGTAGCACCTTTTGTTTTTCTTCAGCAACGCCCTGTGCCTGACTGGAGGGGCTGGACTGATGGATACCAGAGAGAAGTGCTTTGAAGACTTCTCACCAAAAATAACTGCAACTGGGTCCTTTAAGAGAGTAGGGAAGTAAAAGGATTAAAAAGGGGGAAATGCCAGATGATTCTCTCCCTTTCCCCCACTTCCCTGAAATGTCTTTCCTGATATAGGCAAGTCTAGTTTTCCTCTTGGATTCAGCTGTAGTCATCTCTTAGTAGTTGGTCTGTGCCTTACACCACTGACGGCTATAGGGATGTGTGTACACAGAGTGGCCTGGAGGCAGCAATTTTCTTTTACATCATTTTGACACCCCAAGCAGCTTTTCTAGGTTGTCTTGGCGCAACGTTCTGCCTGGATCCAAGTTACAAGCCCTCTGCAGCTCAGTGTGTTCTTTGTTTCTTTTGTTGTTGTAAGTAGCACTGATTTGTTTAGGGCATGTCTATGCTATAAGTGCTTGCTTTTGTTTATGATTAATTTTTGTGCTGGCCTCATGGAATCATGGTGGTGAATAGTAAATGGGGTCTGAATAAAAAGAAAATACCTGGCCACCTATGTGCACTGAGAGAATCCACACAGAACAATGTCCTTGCTACAAATAATACAGTACTTTTTATTTACATTTCACCCTGAAAGATCCCATAGTGCTTACACCATTGAAATAAAACCTCTGCAGTGGAAACTCACAAGCCATTCTGTATGGCACACTATCCAACATTTGTTTTAGCTGGGGAAGTGAAGACTAACTTATTCAATTAAAAGCAGGTGGGATTTAAGCAAGAATAAATTCCTTTGCTGAAATTTGGCAAGCCTATGCATCCCCCTTCCTCCCCAAAGAACTATACCAAGGAAGCTGGAAGGACCAAAAGTAGTGCTCAAGACAATAATCTTTCATGCCTTCCAAAAGATGGTACTTCCAACAACTGAATGCCCTCTAGCATCATATTTTGGTACTGATTTTGTACACACTCCAAAGAATGGATGCCACATACTGAGTCATCAACACCATTTCCTGTAGCATCTGGGATTTCCTTGGAGATTTCCCATTTAAGTCTTTATTAGCCCTGATTGCCTTTAGCATATGAAATCTGACAAGAGTGCAGCACACGGGTAACAGGTCTGCCAATAACAGTCAACATAAATGCCTGCCAAGGCCAGGAACCTCAGCCAAAAAATAAAGAGAGAACCTCCTGGTTTACCTTTTAATTCGCTCTGGAATTTGTAACTTTCCAAATGGTTTCTTCTTTGTTCACCTTCTCCCTAGCCAGTCAATCAGGTAGCCACTCAATCACCAGTGCCACACATACATCCCTAGCTCCCAAAAGCATAACATTATCTAAATGTATTTTGCTATTGTTTAAATGTGTTATCATATTATAGTGTGTATTTGTAAAACAAACAAATAAAATTTCTATCTTCCCTAATGACACAGCTGCTAATCTTGGCATTAAACTGAAATGTTTGCTGTCTGTATTACCAAGTACCATAAGAAATCACTTGGGTCAGCAGAAATCTCTAGCAGGGTGCACCTTGTGTGAAGTGCCTTCATAGCAGACTTAATTCAGGCAAGTATTTTTATCTACACCTATTGTTAGCAGTGTTTGTGTGTTTGTGAGAGAGAGAGAGAGAGAGAGAGAGAGAAAGAAGACTACTCACCCAAATATATTAAATTAATAGATCATTAGTCACTAATTCTAACAGTTTCTATTCTATTTCCCTAGACTTTTCAACAAATATTTGCTTAAGCTAAATTGCCATAAAGCAGTAATGTGACTGAACATGTTGTTTTTGGTTTTTGAAATAAATGTATGTCCAGGTCTGTCTTCATTTGTTGCCTGGCTTTACTACTCTCATCTTGGGCAAAACAGCATGAGCACAGACCTGATTTGTAATTTTCCAGCCTTATCAACTACCTTTGGCTCCTCCTTTCCATTTGCTGTGTTTGGAGGATATTTTCAAGATGGCAGAAGTAATTATCAGGATTCATTTGAATTCTCAAGAATATAATACATGTGATGTGACTACAAGATAGTGAGGCAGGCTCCTTTGTGGTTTTGAACAACCACAAGTTTTCTTTTGCTGGTCTCAAACTTTCAGAAGCACCCGGTCCACATCCCCAACAAAGAGAATGCTCTAAGGGTATGTCTCCACTGCAGCTGCCTAGCCACGCAAACTTACACCCCGGGGGTCAGACCCAGGTTTGGACTCAAGCTAGCCTGATCTGTTGCCTGTGCCACAGAGACCACACTGGTATTTTTAGTGTGCTAGCTTGAGCAGAGCTAGTGCAAATCTGTCTACCTGGTCTGTCAGGTATTCTCCTAGCTGCATTGTAGATGTACTCAAAGGAGGAATGTTTACAGAAACACTAAGGGCTGGTTTACACTGGGGGAGGGATCGATCTAAGATACGCAACTTCAGCTATGTGACTAGCGTAGCTGAGTATCTTAGATCGATTTACCTTGGGTCCTCACGGCGCGGGATCGACGGCCGCGGCTCCCCCGTCAACTCCGCTACCGCCGCTCGCTCTGATGGCGTTCCGGAGTCGATGGGGAGTGCGTTCAGGGATCGATATATCGCGTCTTAACGAGACGTGATATATCGATCCCCGATAAATCCATCGCTACCCGCTGATACGGCGGGTAGTCTGGACATACCCTAAAACTGCCAGGGCTTTTCTATCTAACAAACTCCAGAAAACTTGCCCACTGAGTCAGAATATGATTTAATCAAGACTTTACAAAAAGTAGATCTATATTTATGCAATTTAAAAGTATCTATGCTTTGTTGAATAAGCATAATATTACACATCAAGAAATGTCTCATACCTGCATAACTTGATGGGCCTTGGAAATGAATAGCACTAGATCCATGTGAACAACAGAACATACCTGGTTGTCTGACAATGGACGTTTTTCTAGATTTGTGGAAATTATGCTTCCCATTAGATCCGCAATTCAACAAGTCCAAGAACAATTGGAAGGTGGGAAGCTCTACAGTGAAGCAGAGAGTACAAAAAACAAATAAACAAAACAGAATAGCAATAAGGATGATAACACTTGCCTTATTTTAATCCAATCCCTGTTCAGTTTTAGCAGAAATCAGCTTTCTGTGATTCTTTACCAAAGTCACATGATACCGAGGAATGGAAATGTCCTGAGTCTCTTTAGGATTGGTTTGGTTAGCCAGAGATTTGCTGTATTATCTTTAGCTTTGCATTGACTAAGGCCCTGATTGTGCAAACAGTTATGCATATGCTCAATTTTACTTACATGAGCAGTTCCATTTATTTCAATGGAACAACTCACATACCTACATTTAAGCATGTGCACCTGTGCTTGCATGATCAGGGCCTTTGACACAGCCAACTACATTATATTCCATGACCCCCTTTTTTTAAAATCTCCACCTCCAAAATGTAAACAAGGCTACTTTTTTTGTATGTGTATTCTGTGTGGAAGCAGACGGCAGATGAATTATAGGATTACCATTCAGTGGGTACTTGGCATTTCCTTGACCTGTCACTATGCTATACAGGAGTACTCATATTAATACCGGGGGAAAAAACTCAAGTGTACCAAATGTTGGACCAAGTGGACTCCCTAACTGTAGCTCCAGTCCAGCAAGATGTTGTACTACCCCAAAGCCTGTTGATGACAGCACATTTGAGGGCACTCAGACTCCAATGGATTAAGTGAATCCCCAAAACAAAACAAAAACCACCAAACCACTTCAGAGGAGAGGTATTTGCTCCTACTCCTATATGGCTAAATTCCAACCGGAGTAATCATTTTTGTCTACTTCAAAGTCAGTTTCAATTGGATATAAGAATGCTCTTCAATGCCTGTCCTAAAATATTATATAATGTTGTTGCTGCCATGATTTCACTTCCGCCTTTTTAAAGTGCTAAAAGATGTGTCTTGCTGGATATCAAATTGATTAATGTGATTTGGGATGAAAGACACAATATAAATGTCAAATATTATTATTATTAACTTCATTAGCAGTTTAAACTAGCAAAAGTTGCCTGCAGTGACCTCCTCATTTAAGACAATTGACTCTCTCCTAAATCCTCAAAAAGGTGAAAATTACATCACCCCATCCTGGATTAGGTGGAAGTTATTTGATTCTTCAGCTTGAGTTGAAAATTGCTCCCCAGACTTTTCCTGAGGACACTATGCCTCCTGCATTTTTTTTTTCAAGATGATTCAGGGTTTAACATTTAATGGGTGATTATACGCTTATATTAAGCTATCCTCCCCCACAATCCCTTCCTTAATAGTTAACAGAGCACTGTGCAAATAAACTAGCTTAGTGAGTATGTATCTCTAATAATGGATAATTGCGCCTCTCTTTTCAAAATAGCTGCTATTCATTTGGTTCTCAGAAAGTCTATTTTGACTGTACATTTGTCACCAATTTTATCATTTCTTAGAATGTCTCTTGGAGCAATTCCAGCTCCTACCCCAGTGTGAATCATTACAAAATTGCCTACCTTATTATTATTGTTATTCTTTTCTTTGTTACTTGTTTAGCACCAACAATGTGCAGAATTCTGTAAAGAATATAGAAATATAAAGACAGTCCATCTCCCGAAGATCTTGCAGTCTTGAAACTAGATGTTTAGAAGAGGGATACATTGAGAACTTCAGAGGCAAGTATGACGTCTGGGAAGAGTTTACTTGTTCAGTCAATAATAATCCAGGTAAGTGGCAGAATCTGACTCTAGCATTCTGCTTTTTAAATTATAAACTCACTTCTTGTAGATATTGATAAAGAAATAGGGTGAAATCCTGGCCCCATCGAAGTCAATGGCAAACTCCAATTGACTTAAATAGGGCCAGCATTTCACCTGTAGAATTAAAAAGGGCGTCAAAAGAAGAGAGAATAGTGACTGGGCAAAATGGGATACGGTGGATGCTTCCAGAATATGAGTCATTATACATGCATTGTTAAAGAATAGGGTTGAGTTCAACTTCTTCTGTAGCATAAGGTATTGTTGTCTAGTCCCGGAGACAGGATATGGAGTGAGAGAGATCTCATGAGCAGATCATGAATATCCAATATACTGCTTCTGGAGAATAGTATCTGGGCAGCTTCAAACACCTGTTCCAGATCATGTAATCTAGCCAAACAATAATGATAATGCAATAATACTCAAGACTTTGGCATATATCACAATGCAGAAGCCATTTGTCTGGAAGATAGCAATAAATTCACTTTATAGGCTGACAAGAATTTGATAAGTGCCTTTATCATGCCTAATTTATCAGCTACTTTTGAAAGAAATGGCTGTAGGAATCTCTGAAAACATTTGAAATCACTGAGTAAAAGCTCAAAAACAGGTCCTTTCCTCCTTTCACTAGTTTCTTAATCAATTATTTCAATTTGTAGCCATTAATGGAATTACCCTGCCTTTTTCTCCCAGGAATTGTTTTCTGCTTAAAAGCTTCAGTTCCATTTTCTGTTATTTAGCCTTAGTTTTCCTTGTTATGCTGACACTTAGCTTTCTTTTCAGAAACTTATCTCTGTGCTTACTGACAAATGCTTAAAGTTCTGGGTGTCACCTAAGTTCTTATGATGAGATGGAAGTAGAGCATAGGTGCTGGAACTAGGGGGTGCTGGGGATGTGGCCGCACCCGCTGGCTTGAAGTGGTTTCCATCTGATTCAGGGTTTACAGTTCGATTCAATGACTCTGAGCACCCATTCTATACACATTGTTCCAGCACCTCTGAAGTAGAGTTGCAACCTGTCACATTTCAGCCTGACAGTTGGCCTTTTCTTTCCAATATTGCTTTCTGTGTCAGAGTGGAGGCAACATATGTCAGCATGTGTTTTTTTCCTGAGTAAGTCTGAAAGACCTTGAAACATTGAAAAAGCCCTAGGTACGCTGCCTGTCAATAAAACTGAAGGGTTCTAAATCACACTACACCTCTTCAACGAGTACATTTTATTTCACCTCAGTTTATGTTTTATTAAAATGAGAAGTAAGTTCATTGTGGTTAAGGATTCCAGTTTGCGGTGTTAATAGTCTTTAATTGTGAATTTTCTGATTAGAATTCATATGTAGACAAATTATGGCTCATCATTTTAGGAGCAAAATTTAGTTATTTAAAATATTCTTTCCCTTCAATTATATTAAAAATTGACACTCCAAAAGGCCTGGGGAGTCTAAATCCCCAGCAAGTTTGCTAAAATATTTAGGGCCTGCTAGTTCCCCACTCTTATTGCAAACAGGTTTCAACGCTACAGAAATGGGATATTTGTGGAATTTTTAGTGTATATTTTCTAAAAAAATAAAAAAAGCCCAAACCTTGTTTAATGTTCCTACACCAATGAGGTTTTAACTTAAAATCAAAGGGTGATCTTTTGTATTCCTTTTTTGTTGTTGTTGTTTTTGTAAATCATCAGGTGGGGCAAATAAGCAAAATTCCTTTGCAGTCAGTGGAACTATGTTGATTTGCATCTGCTGACGATCTGGCCCAGAAACTCATACTTTATTACTACAGAGGCCAGCTTAAGAAACAGGCTGGAGCAAATCAATGCATTTAATAATTCTTCTGCTCTGATGCAAGGCCAGAATCCTTAGAGCTTTCAAATCTCCCTCTTCTTTGACTGGATGCCGATCTTAAACTGGTTGATTTTGGAGGTTGCTGTCCCACCAAATGAAAACTATTTTTGTGCTTATGTGTACCGAATACAATTGCCTGCTACTGGATTGAATTACACACCTGCTCAAAGTGTCTAGGATCCCTCTACCAGCCGAGTTACTGAAGACGCTTGATCCTGCAAGGTGCTAAACACTTCTTGGAACCTAGTAATTTCGTTGTGGGAGTAGTGAGTGCTCATCACCTTCCAGGAAGTGCCTTTAGCACACAGGATTGGGCCTTTACATTTTTGGGTAGAAGAAAAATGTGCTTTTGCAACCAAATGTTACAAATTATTTCCTGGGCTTTGTGGATGTGATTATCAGGGGACCAAAGACTACTACATATGAGGGCGGAGGGCTATTTGTGACTACTAAGGGTACGTCTATATTTACCTGCTGGTTTGGTGGCCAGCAATCGATCTTCTGCGATCGATTTATCGCGTCTTGTCTAGACGCGATAAATCGATCCCGGAAGTGCTCGCCGTCGACGCCGGTAATCCTGCTCTGCGAGATGGGTAGGTGAAGTGGACAGGGGAGCCTGCCTGCCACGTGTGGACCCGCAGTAAGTACCTTTAAGTTCGAACTAAGATACTTCGACTTCAGCTACGTTATTCACGTAGCTGAAGTTGCGTATCTTAGTTCGAACTGGGGGCTTAGTGTGGACCAGGCCTTAGTTCCATGGGAGAATCCCCATGACACAGTTCCTGAGAGGTGAACCTCTGGTTTGGTGGCAGACAGGAATTAGCTACATTAGATTTGTCTGTGGAGGATAATATTAAATCTACACTTATTACCATCTTGGTTTAGATCTATGGAGCCTGATTCTCAGCTTGCTGACAACAGTGTAAATCAGAAATCATTCCATTGGCATCAATGCAGTGACAAGGAGATAGGCCCATACTATCCACAATTGACTTTCTTAGTCCTTGAGCCGTAGGCATAGTTTGACTTTAATATTTATGGGGGGCTGCTCCAGTCAGGCCAGTGGGACCGCATGTGTGTGTGGGCAAATGGCAAATTCCACGCCTGCCTGAGGCTTGCAGTTTGGGAGGGCAGCGCCCCCCACTTCCGTCCCCAAACTGCACCCAGGTCTTGAGCATAATGAAATGCAAAATGCTCCTGTGCAATTAAGGTTGCACCACTTTCACTTTGCTAGGACTCTGTTCAGGGTTTCTGTAGGGCTCAGGATGTGCGCACAGGGATGCAAAAGCAGAAATGTGTCATGAGGGCCATGTAGGACATATGATGTTTCCATACCAACTCCTTGGGTAATATTCAGGACTAGCTCAGGGTGGCAAGTGGTTTTCCCATCACATGAATATTTTCAAGAGTTTGAAATGTTTTCCAATCTTGAATTAGCACGAAAAGACAAAATCTTGAGAAAATTCACAAACCAAATCCTTTTCTTTCATATCAGATCAATTGAAACATTTCAATTTGATAATTGTAAATGTTTTGCTTTGATTTTGATGCTGTCCCTCCTAATTAATTCAATTTGGGGGGGGGGGGAATAATTTGAAACTGAAAAATAAGAATTTTTCATTTTGAAAATATCAAAACAAAATATTTTGACAGTATCAACATTTTTTTGCTCAACATTTTGTCAAGTTGGGAAATCCATCAAACCCAACCATGTTTGGTTAAATTTTGGTTTCAACAAATCTGCACTTTTCATCCAAAAAATTCTCAAGCAGCTCTATTCAGGATATCTAATATTGTGTAGGCTACATTAACTTTCTGGCACACCCTTTCCATGCTGTGCAACCCTCCTCCTAAAGGTAATTCCAGACTAGGAAGACCCTGGCAGCTAAGTTCCAATGGAGCTGCATTGTAGAGAGCCATGTGTGCGTGTGGAGAAAGCATCAGGGGGCCTGAAAGCTCAAACAAAAGCACAGGGTCTCTATGCAAATAGCCCTGTCCCTCTGGCTACATCTTCCTGAGATCTATCAAGGTTTTGGTAGATCTCCAGGGAGTAGGTCTTGGACTTGCTGCTTCTGATGGAACAATTCAGCTGAAACTCTGTATGGGGGAATCTTGGTGAATTTTCCCCCCTGCTGGCCTTATTCTATGTTTTTTTCTTGCAAAGCACAAATATGCAGAACCCCTCCATGACAAAATCATATTAATTCTTAGTTCTTTACAAACATGGGCTAACTTAGGGTACATCTACACTACAGCGGGGAGTCGATTTAAGATACGCAAATTCAGCTACGTGAATAGCGTAGCTGAATTCGACGTATTGCAGCCGACTTACCCCGTTGTGAGGACGGTGGCAAAATCGACTTCTCTCTCAGCAGGCAAACGGAGTTACATGCAATACTCAAGGCCACAGACAGAGTCACTGTGAGAGCAGGAATTACAACTCCTGAGTTTCCTTTCCCATTCATATCCTCAGACCACACAGCACTTTTGCATAGATTCTAAGTATCATCTTGTAAAGCTATGCAAGGTGAGGGGTAGATTAGATATTTGAAATCTTGGCAGGAGGAGCATTTCAGCATGCAACCATCTCAAATAAACACCACACAATCTGTTTTTCGTCTACTGGAACACTTTACAAAGTGGCAGGCAATGCTATTAGCATTACTCAAGTGATTTCCTCAGTAGTTACTTTAGATGATGATGTATCACACTGATCCACATTCTCATTTAATTTAACAGCATAAATTGACATTTGAAAATGGAATTCTTGGTCTGCTTTCCTCAGTGAATGACTGCAGCAACTAGTGATTGAATGCTTTTCGGTGAGGTCTAAAAGAAATAATAATAATCATGTCATTTCTGATACACACATCATCACTAAGATGACAGTCATAGAATTAATATTGTATTTAGGGAAGAACTTCAGAGTGCAGTCTGTGCTTTGTTAGCATCATTATTATTCTTGCATCATTATTATGTTTTATTGTTTATTTGTTAATGATCAAGAATGTGTTCAGCATTCGTTGGAGACACAAAATGCAGAAGACTCTGCCTGAGAGGACTGGAATCCAAACAAGATTGAGACATTGCAGTCAGGGAAACACTGGATTGCCCAGAGTAGTGAATGACTATGGGAGGAGAGATAGATAGATTAGATAGATAGATGAAATGGAAGAAGTTGGTGGTTAGAAGGGATTTGAATGAAGAGCAGGTAGTGGTTTGGTAAACTGGAATTGGGCTCATAACTGGCTTGGAGAGTATGCGTATCTGGGTGGAAATACAGACCTGCTCCCAGGTGACACTTTGCAGTTTCCTGCACTCAGAGAATGTAAGTCCTGATACAATCACAGCTACCAAAGATTCTCCTTTAGCTCAAGTGGTAGGGCTTGTGCTTTTTGGAATGGAACATCATGAGTTCTATATCCATGACAACTAAATGACAATGAAGGAGCACATATGGCCATGGAAATGATGCAAATGGCATCTTGATTGTTGGATTTCAGCTCCTTTGTATAAGGGGAGGAGAGGAGATAAGGAGTCTGAAATATAACGGTTAGTGTGTAGCTATGATACTGCCCTCAACTGAACTGAATCTACTTTTTATGTGATTGTGTTGCCCTCCAGTGGCTGGTCCACAGAGACATTGATCCTTAATAGAAGGCCGCAAATAAATCTCTTCTTTCAGCTGAAGTAGCAGTCATTGCAGCAGACTATCCTGAGTTATGTGCCTGTTAATGCCTGTGAGCTTCGCAGTCATAGCATCTTTAAAGCTCACATCTGTATCTGGGCCTTCTTAGCTTGCTAGTACTTGCCTCTAGCTTCCATTCCAACAGTATTTCCTTCCTAGGCTCTCAGTCTATGGCTGTGCTAAATGTCTTCTGCTTTTTCTCAGACCAGGCATCCAATTCCAGTTGGTTGCAACTGACTGAACAAATCTGCTTCAACAGAAAGCCAGAGGCAAGGAATGGGAGCAGGCTCATAAGTCTCCTCTAACAGACAATCTGTGAGAATATCCCTCAAAGAAACAAATATTGTTGAAATGCCTTTAGAAATAGTGAGCGTCTGTAGGCCTTTCATTTTAAACTACAGTAGAGTTTTGACTAGATAAGATCTTCTGCACCCAAAACAAAAGCTCTTAACCCAGTCAGTTAAAGGAAAGTCTTCGTTAGCAGTAGTGCTGTGATATTTATATAAGTCATAAGGTGACAATGAGATGGGTGTCCTTGAGGAGTACCTAGATAGAATGCTTGTGGGTAAAAGATTGTCATAATATTCTGCAAAGCTACTGGGAGATGGTCTAGGGAATAAGCATTCATTGTCCTTCAGCCTCCCCCAGCCAGTGGCTCACATGCCGCCCATGACTATCAGACTCCGGGACATTGGGTTTCTGTATTAATATTGTGACGGGTTGGATCACAGAAACCCCCTTGGGAGCTGCCACCCGATGTGCAACGACTACCCCTGCTTCTGTTTTCCCTACCAGCTCAGGACTCCAGCACCCTGTCTTGCTGAGCCAGCCACTCCTGTCTGGCTCTAACACAGATCCAGGGTCTGAATTACTTATCCCAAAGCTGCAGGTTTACCTGAAAACAGCTCACAGTAGTGTGCTTGTCTTTAGCACTCAGATGCCCAACTCCCAATGGGGTCTAAACCCAAATAAATCCGTTTTACCCTGCATAAAGCTTATGCAGGGCAAACTCATAAATTGTTCACCCTCTATAACACTGATAGAGAGATATGCACAGTTGTTTGCTCCCCCAGGTATTAATACATATTCTGAGTAAATTACTAAATAAAAAGTAATTTTATTAAATACAGACAGTAGGATTTAAGTGGTTCAGAGTAGTAACAGACAGAACAAAGTAAGTCACCAAGCAAAATAAAATAAAATGCGCAAATCTATGCCTAATCAAACTGAATTCAGATAATTTCCTCACCAGTTCCAGAGTGCTCCCTTTTACAGGCTAATCTCCTTTTAGCCTGGGTCCAGCAATCACTCACACCCCCTGTAGTTACTGTCCTTTGTTTCAGTCTCCTTCAAGTGTCCCGGGGGGAGGGGGGGTGGAGAGGCTCCTTCTTTAGCCAGCTGAAGACCAAATGGAGGGGGTCTCCCACGGGTTTAAATAGACTCTTGTGGGTGGAGACCCCCCTCCTCCCTCCTATGCAAAGTCCAGCTCCAAGATGGAGTTTTGGAGTCACCTGGGCAAGTCACATGCCCCTGCATGACTCAGTCTTTACAGGCCAACGCCATTGTCCATATGGTATCTTGCATGTCTCCAGGAAGACTTCTTATGTGGACTGGAGCATTCCAAGATGCATTGTTCTCCAAGTGTTTCCTGATCAGGTACTTAACCTGGCAAATTCCTTCCTAAAGAAGCTGACCAAATGCCTCCCAAAGCTTACTTAGAAACCAAGCAAGGATACAGCCCATATTCTTAACCTTAAGTAGAAAATGATATATATATATGTACAAACAGTATGAATAGATATAGTAGACCATAACCTTTACGGAGATATGTTACCTGGCACAGGCAGCACAAAACATATTCCAGTTATGTCATACATACATTTATAAGCACCCCCGCCCCATAAAGCCTTATGGGGTACACTGTCACAAATATAATGACCATTCAGAATTAAATTTGTGTGCTATATAGATCACTGATTTCCCTCAGAATTCCCCTAGCCAGGCAACCATAGGATCATTACAGAACAGCAAATGTATTGAGACCTCCAAGATATAAAGTTTTCCATGTGCCACTAGCATTTCTAAAAGATACCATTGTGGCAAGTTTCCATATTTGTAGATATTTTATATATGCATGGCATCCTAACCACCCGGAGAAGTAGTTTTCCCTTCTCTGCCAATCTACACAGTGGGACAGCTACTTCAGAACCTCCCCATGTGCATTTCAATAGTATGCCGCAAGACCCAGAACCAATCTTATAATTAAGAGACACAATGGGGATCTGTCTATGTGGACACTGCCGTGTTCCTTAATTGGACAGCAAAGATGCTCTTCCCATTAATAATGTACCCATGAAAACGATTATACATTGGAACAACCTGTTCTTTACAGGGTTCACCTTTAGGTGACGCAGTTCTAACACCTTCCTTAGAATGGGCTTGATTTTCATCTCATTTGCATCAGTTTTACGCTAGTGTACCTTCATTAACTTCAATAGTTACTCCTGATTCTCACCTGTGAGAGAGAAGATGGTCTAATCACTCACCCATTCAGTAGCCTCATCTTTCACACAATACTAGAATCTGACACAGACACATAGCCACTCTAGTATATTTTCTACAGCTTGGGGTATTGTCTGTGTGCTTCTCACCCAGAGTCTGATACTGGCTGCTTGCAATCTTAGGGTTTGTGCATCTGCTAAAAATTAGATTGCTTATGTGTGTCTGATCAGTTGCCCAATGATTTAATTGACTTGACTTTTCAAGCTCTCTAATCCACATAGGCAAGTATCTAGAACCAGATAAATTCATGGAGGATAGATCCGTCAATGGCTATTAGCAAGGATGGGCAGGGATGGTATCCCTAGCCTCTGTTTGCCAGAAGCTGGGAATGGGCAACAGGGAATGGATCACTTGATGATTATCTGTTCTGTTAATTTCCTCTGAAGCACCTGGCATTGGCCACTGTCGGATGGACCTTTGGTCTGACCCAGTATGGCCGTTCTTATGTTCTCCACAGTATTCTGGAAGGTAGTAGCTGGAGCCACAAGCCAAACAACTTTTCCACTCAAGAGAGGATTTCTTCCCATTACCAAACTGTCCAGTTGGTTTAACCTTCCAATTCAATTTCTCCTTCACAAGTGGGGGGAGTGAAAGTAGCAGCATCACCATCTGCAGCCAGATGTGGTACACTTGATGCTATCACAAAGCTGTGTTGTGTCTCTGACCAGCAAATTATTCTCGGGGAAATTCTGCACCATTGCACGCATCCAGAATTCACGTCCCCCACAGATTTCTTTGCTTGCTTGCAGAAAAATGATATTCTGGTGGGGAAGCAAATGGAAGCCACAAGAGCAGTCGCGCTCCTTCCCCACCAGCACAGGTGCGTCATTTTGGGTGCCCAGAGCAGTCGGTGGAGAGAGAAATCACTGTAGGGGAGAGGAGAGAGCTGGGGCTGGGGATGCACCACCCAGTGGCTTCTACCCTCCACCTGGCTCAGCTGCTAGTCCTGGCTGGGCTGGGGGGTGGAGGAGGAGGGGACTTGCTCTTCCTTTGCAAGGAGCAGTCAGGGCCGGGGCCAGGGCCAGGTCAGACTCATCCCCAGAAACCTCCCCTCGCTGCAGGAAGCTCTGCACCCCCCACCCTGCTTCTTTCCCCCATTGCTCCTCAGCCATGGGAGAGGGGGCACTGTACAAGGAGCTGCTCCCCTATCTATCCAACCCCTATACATCCAGATCTCCCCATACCCAGACCCCCCTGCCGAGCCTCATCGCCCTGCACACAGAACCCCCAACCAAGTCCTCCACACCTGAACCCCCACCATGCCAACCCTCTCTCCCTGCATCCAGGCCCCCTGCTGAGCCCCAACCACCTTCACCTGGCCCCCCCTTCAGAGTCCAATTGCCCCTGCACCCAGAACCACCCACTGAGACCCTGTGCATCCAGATCTCCCACACACACATCCGGACCAACCACTGAGCTGACCGTACTCAGATTGCCCCACACAGAACCCTCCCACCCCACACCTGGACCTCCCACACTAAGCCCCTCCACACTTGGATCCTGCCAGTCTGAGCCTGCCTGCCCACACCTGGTGTGTCTGGTGTGGACGGTCATGGCCCAGGGGTGTTTCTGGGATAAGCCTGGCCCTTGTGCTGTATCAGGGTCAGGTGCATCTTTGCCGCTGAGTCTGTGTCCTGGCATGGGGGAGGGGAGGGTTGCAGAGTGATCTCCCACCTCTGTGCAGCCAGTGGCCTGTGCGCCCCACTACCATGCTGGAGCCTCCACATTTATTTATTGACAAATAAAATTTGCAGATTTTTGCAGCATTATAAAATATTGTGTGCAGATTTTTTTTTTTTTTTTTTTGCCACAGAATTTTTTGGTGCAGAATTCCCTCAGGAATAGCAAATGTCTTGCTTGTGGGCTTCCTTCAGGGCTTTGGCACCTACAGATTTTCACGGCCAGATGGGACAATTGTAATCAGGACAATTATAATTCTTTCAGCACAGTGGCATGATGCATTCCTGCTCCAATACCCCATTACGTTTTCAGGCCTCTCAAACTGACATAGAATCTCCTTCTTTTCTAAATTTGGTTACTTCAACAGAGCCTCCAGACCTCCCCCTCTTCTCTTGCAGTACATGACTTTTCTTCAGCTCTTTCCTGGCTTTCCCTGAGACAGATGCTCAGGTTCATGCTTCTCTTTGCTGGGTTGACTTTGGCTTAGCACCATCCTTAATTCTCTCACCAGTGTAGGGAATCATCCAAAGTACCTGAATGAACAAGCCAAACCCACATTGCTTTGAAATCGTACTCTCTTTGATGCAGCCAGAACCCTAACTACAAATATCTCTGTATCCTCTACAGCTGCCCAAAGGCCTGGTTCATTTAAACTCACTTAGCTGGAGGGGAAGAATGGGAACCCCAGAACACTGCTTTACCATGAGCTAATGGGAAATACATTTCACTTTGTTACTGTAAATTATTCCCAGTGTTGATTTTTCTTTGATCTATTTAATAGGTATATATGCTCTGTTTTTTTTTTTTTAAATCTGGCCTTATAACTCTGGTGACATTTGGAATCTGCACTAGAAAAACACTGGTGCAGTCCCAGAATTTCAATGTGATTTACTTCTTCTGCATAAATGGCTGCCCCTGGATGACCTTTCCTCATCATATGGCCTTGGGGATGTGTTCCAAGCAGATTTTCTGTAAGTTTTAACAGCAGTACCAGTAGCATCCGAGCATCAGTTAGCAGTTATATAATATAGTGCTTTTCATCTTCAAAGCACTTTGCAGACATTAATGAATTAATAATTGAGCATCGGTTACTGAACATGCATAAAACTGAGACAGTTTGCAGATCTCAGTAGCATAACACTGAGGGTGAACTATTTCTAAATTCGTTGACATTTTGGCATATTCCTGAAAAGGAGAGGTGAATTGATCAACATCACAAATGCTGTGTGCTGATATAATTGTGGTAATTTCTCAAACCTGGAAGTGAACATCAAAGAGAAGCACAATAAAATCTGACCACACACTGGAATATCCCACAGTGGGTATTTTATTTGGTTAGAGGTTTAAGCATCAGATATGAAATACTTAGTCTCCCTGGAACGTGGGTTGAATCCCAGCAGGGTTGACTCAGCTCGTGATCCTGCAATGCAGAGAAACTGAATCCTAATCACTTTCCTCTGTGTGAGTCTTTGGCAGAAACCTTATAAATAAAGGTCCTGTCTGCTTGGTGTGAACGGATACCCCAGCGGTAGGAGCCACACATACCAATAAAGAGCCACATTTTCAGCCCCACCTTAATACGGCCTCCATTTTTGCAGGTACAAAATTGCCAGTGCAAGTTAATTGTGGCTACAGTGCTGCAGCTTTATGTTCCTAAGGCCCTGATTGCAGAGACTGAGCCTGTGCATCCTAAATCACAGTCACAAATGATAGTGGCTGGGGGTTTTCAGAAGAGCCTCAGGGAACTGGACTCCCAAGCCTTAGGGTCTTTCAGTAGGAGTTGGGCACCTAATTGGCATTTGTGACTTGGAAAATCTCCCCTGAACATGCAAAGTTGCACTCCCAATTGCCCCACAGGATTGAGGCCAGTGTCTAAAAATCTGTCCCTAACAATTCCCTGGCATCTTTTAGGGGTTTTTTATCCATTAGCCTTGCCAAAATATCTGTTGTCCATAATGTTGCAAACTGAGCTGGGCATCAGTAGTTCACTTAGCCATTCCCTGCACATCAGGGGTAGCTTTACCTCCCTCTTACCCTTTCAGATCATAAGGCACTAAATACAGGGAATACAAAATGTTAGAGGTGGACACTGAGAGCTTATTCTAAACTCATAGTAAAGGGCAGTGCATGGCAGTGCTGCCCCAGAAGGTGACCTTGTAGGGAATTGCAACTCATGGAGTCTCAATCCTCTCCCAACCCCTCTCTTACTCAAAGTAGGAAGCAAGATGCTACTGGGCTCTACCAGAAGATTACTTTTGCTGTTATACCCGCTCAACTGCATCTGCTGCCCCCCTGCACAGAGACTGAAGAGGATATTGTCCCCTACCGTGCAATGACTCATGACATAGGTAACCTGGCCAGAGATATCGTGTACTCTCTTATTTTCCCCTGTGCTAGAATGTAGGATGGGCCAAAGTCTTGTTCACACTAAGGTGCATGCTGTTTTTGGAGTGGCTATCCTTTCTGCATCCTGGCAGTGTACCTTTCCAGCTTGATCAAAGTTTTTTTCTTTTTAAAAACAAACTTAGCATTTCATTAACTGCTACATCCCCCATGTACTTCCCCAGTAAGAACTAGCATCTGCAGTATTAAAGAAAGTGTTTCACACCCACAGTTAGTAATTTATTTTTAAATGAATGTTCAGAATCTATTTCAATCCCCCTTTCCCATACACACACCTACTTAATGAGAGAAAACATCCATAATACGGTTGCTTGTGCTTTTTAGTGGAATAGGTATAGCTTTTGCTCAAAATGCCAAGTCTTTGAGTGAAATTACATTAAGAAAGCATCCAGAAGTTGATTTTTAAAAACATTATATTTTTATGTTTTTACAAAAAGATTTGTCAGAAATTATCATGTCATGTTAAGCTGATGTCTTAAAACAGGGGTTCTCAAACGGGGGGTCGGGACCCCTCAGGGGGTCACGAGGTTATTTCATGGTGGGTTGTGAGCTGTCAACCTCCACCCCAAACCCTGCTTTGCCTCCAGCATTTATAATGGTGTTAAATATATTTTAAAAGTGTTTTTAATTTATAAGGGTGGTCGCACTCAAAGGCTTGCTATGTGAAAGGGGTCGCCAGTAAAAAAGTTTGAGAGCCGCTGTCTTAAAACATAAGAAATCATGGGCCAAACTCAAAAGAGATCTGTATGAGAGTGCAGTTACTGTAACTGAGAGTCTAATGAAGCCTAATTGAATCTAAGTTGTTTGTTCTTGCACCCTTGGTTCAGAAGAGGGACCCAACTGCCATTCAGCAACGTGAGGTCTCCCACTCCCATTTTCAGTGATCTGTCTTTGTTCACAGAGGAGTTAGTGCCAACCCACTTTAGCAAAGGAGTGTGTTCTGGGATCTCTACCATCACCAACCTAGCAAAGGCCATAAAGGAGTGGCAGTAGCAGGGGCCTCTCCTGACCCACAGTTCTCAGATGGGGTGGTATTCATCTGAGATGAATACCCCCCCCACAGAAGACTGCAGACTTAACTATCCAGTGTCATTAGTGGAGTAGCTCACGTCTGACAGCGGTAATGTTTCAGGCTGTCTGCAGCTTGAGGAAGATGTCACTGACGCAGGTATGCTTGATTTACATTTTCAAGCTTTTCTGAGCAACCAAGGGGGTGAGAAATACTATTTAAAAAAAATATAAACTTAGATTCTGTTGTCATCATATGATTCCAGGGGCCAAGGTCCTGCCTTAACCTTACACCAGGGCTGACTATAACCACCAAACTAATTATACATAGGACATTAGTTGGCAACTTTCAGTGACTACTAATTTAGGCTGTATGTAAGCTGACAAAGTAGAGGGAAAAGGTCCTGTATTCTATTACCAAACCCATCTGATTTTGACAGCAACTGTTCTTAGAAACTGAGGCTGCTCTGATAAGCCATACTATTTTGCAATACATGAGGTAGACATATTTAAAAAAAAATTAAATAATTTGAAACTGCAGCTCTGCTGCTCACAAAAAAGATGGGACTTCCTGTCAAACAAAATACAAATCTACAAAACTGGTACTACTGCACATTTTAGGGAGTAATTCAGTATCCACATGTAATTTGCCATTGTTGGTGTCCTAAACAATTTAACTGAGGAAATAGTTCAGCGTAAATGCAATTTCTCTCTGCATGGTACATGTCCATTCACTGAATTAGCTTCTAAAAATGGCAGTACAACTTCCTAACTCCCGCTTTAACAATAGAGCATGAGGAAAATAAAGACTATTTGCCACTTGGTGGGAATGAAGTGATTACAGAATAGATAGATTGTTTGGATTTGCACAGCTTGCTGACTAGACTGGAATCTGAAATTTTTAAAAATTTAAACTTTAACTTTAAAAAAAAAAAGAAAAGTGACCCCTTGTACTAGTCAGACAAACCAGTCTCCTCTTGACTCATACACAGCCTCCGTTACCAGGAGTGGCATGTACAAAGTGTGGGGCAGGATATGCCCTAGACGGTATGCAATACATAAAATACGCAAGAACACAATTTCCCATACAAAATGTCACTGCTAGGATCATCCTGCTGGCTCACAGCACTGACCATGTCACACCTGTCTTTGATTCACTCCACTGGCTCCCCGTTCCTCGTCATATCAAAGACAAGATCCCTGTTGCTGCTTTTAAGGCCTATTAATGTAATTTATCAGACCCCCATCTTCACTCTGCCAGCGATGGCAGCGTCAATCACTTGCTTGTTTGCTTCTTTCTCAGGCATGAAATCACTCCATGTGACATTGGCTGGCCAAGCGGCTAAGACTTCTGCTGACATGGTCTCTTGCCCCTCACCCAGTTAGTCCATCTCATCCATTTATTTCATCCTGTCTGATACATAGATTGTGAGTTATTTGGGGCAAGGGTTACTTTCTTTGCTACTTATATGTACAATGCCTAGCACACTGGGGACCTGATCCTTGACTGGGTTATCTAGCGCTACCATGCCTGCACTTTGCAAGTGAAAGCACATGCATTTGCACTTTAAAGTTGTCAATATCTGCATGCAAGTGTTTAGAACTACGTGTATACAGGTGTTAGATGTTTTCATGTACAGGTATTGTAGTATGATGAGTGGAGCTATTGAAAGAGGGTAAGTTTTAGGGATAGATCTCAGTTGGTGAGCCACTGGGGTGTCAGGAATGCAAACTGAGCTAGACTGCTACCAGCTAAACACAAGTTTCTCAGCATGTAACACTGGCTTCTCTGCATGCTCAATAAAGATCTTTTCCCTACAACTCTTTTTGTTTGCTGCATTGCTTATTGCCAGTGAGACAAGTATTTGCTGCCTTAAAGTGTCTGTGCACACTTCTGTTGGCAATTTTGTGAGAATTAATGGTAGGCCAGAGTTTGAAACTTTTGCCTGATATGTAGACTGTGTAAGGAGGTCAGAATTTTGAGTAATGTTCCTGTGGTGCAAAATAAATACCGAAATAAGTTATTACTACAAAAGCCAATACATTTGACTCTGTCTACAACCAAGCTTGAGAAAGATGTTTCCAGTAAGATAATTACAGAAATTACATTGCTCACACTTTTGTTCTCAAGCAGAAAACAGATGCAGCTTCTTTCCCTCATCTCCCACTCCACCCCATGCTGGGAGAAAAATACATTTTTTATATTACCCTGGAGGGTTAGCCTGCCTTTCAGTTAAATAACTTGATTGGCGCATATTCCATCTTTCTTTCATACTTCATTCATATACTCTCCAGACAAGAATAATATTTTCCAACTGGAGCCCCTTTTCCCAGTTTGCTAACAGTTGTCCACCTTATTGGCTAGTCATCTCATTCACTGGCCTTCTCAAGCAGGAGGAAAATTCTCATATTTTCCAGTTTACCAAAGAGCAATAAAACAATTGTCATTGGTTCCCTGGATCCCTTGTGTGTCTGGTTCAGACCAAGTCTGGCTCAGCTTCATAAACTATAAAGTCAATTGTTTTTTTACAGCATTGCTTTTCTTGCATTTAATCCTATGGTTTCCCCAACTTATTAATGCTTGTAGTCGATTTTGGGATCTTGGGATGAAAGATGCAACAGTCCTCATTCAAAGTAAAGGTTGCATTATTGCCCTACAATAAGATACAATTTTCTTTACATTTTTTCTTACTTTATACAAACTCCAGAAAACTTGGGCATGGCAAGTACAGATCCATTTTTTTCACTAATGGCTACTATGCAGCAATGAATCCAAGATACTACTACATTTACGTCCCTGATCAATAGATGAGTAAAGTTAAGTCATCAGATAATTCTCCAGGCTTGATATTAAAGTAGAATAGAAACCAAGCTGGTTGCTAGAGAGGTGTTTATTTATTTGGTCTTCTATTAAGGCCAGTTTAAATGGGTGATCAGTAGCTGAGTGACCTCTGTTGCAACATTTATTATAGATACTAGTTTATGTGCTGCCTATCTAATTTAGAGTCCTATCCATTGACTCTCATGGGAATTGAATCAGGCTTCTAGGTTGTAAGCTATTCAGAGGAGGGAATTTTATTAATATACCATGCTTTTCACACAATTAAAGTGATATAAACAATAATTATAATATAATAAGTATACCTATGTATAGGTGTGCACATATATAAAATTGGTTTTGCATTAAAAGCAAAAATATTGGAGGAGCAATAGTGGAACTAACAGAAAAAATCTTATAATAGGTAATATACTGATGCATGTTTTTTGAAAATGTGTATGGAGCTGAAAAGCAGGAAAAACATGTCTGACAAGTGCAAGGTTCACAAGTCAGTGTGATATTTTCAGCCCTGATCCATGTACTAGTTTCCTTGACGGATGTGCAATAGAAAAAAATGACCACAGTCTGCAGAACAAGTTTGCTTCTTTTGCCCATTTCTTTTTTATTTGTCCAGATCAAAAGTAGAATGTGGTCAGCCTTCTTCAAAGTGACCTTTGATATCAACACAACACAAAGATGAAGGGTCAGATTCTCTGATTCTCTGAGATATTTGGGAAAATAGGGGTAAGGGCATCAAGTACATGGCTGCAGCTCAGTGATTCCCCATATAGCCCCAAGACATGTTGAAGCAGCCTCTAGGCAGCTCTAAGTTGCACTAGCTGGCGATACTCTGCAAGGGACCATCCACCGGTTGAGCACAGTTGGAGGCATATCATGATCCAGCCACTCCTCCTCCCCACCCCTGACATGCTCCCTGTGCCAGGGACTGCAGAGCGGGTGGAATAGAAATGAGCAGTTATGCTGGCACTCTGCCTGCTGAGGCTGGAGGCAACCCCTATGCTGGGGTATGTCCCGAGGTAGGGGAATATGGCCAGTCTCTTCACCCTTTGGATTGCCTACAAAGGTAGGCAGGCAGGGCAGAGAATCTGCCCCTAAGTAATTATTTCCAGCATATATTTTAATGCGTTTTTGAAGCTAACCTGACATTGTATTGACATTTTTTGCATGATTACAATGCAAGACTAGAATCCCTAAATGAGACAGAAACCAGGGCTCTTGGCACTTCAGTTGCCGTGGAAGCTGCTGCCAATCATCAACAATTTTGTGTTGTGATCCTATGAGGCTTCTGGTGGGTAATGTGAAAATTGAATAATATGATGAGCACCTTAGCTACAAACGCTAGGATTCAAACCTGCAGAAGGATACACAGCATACTAATGGCCTCAATGGAACAGAGAAGCAGATCATTTTTTAAATAAATGTACAATTTAACAATTCCTACCAATGTGATTGCTCTCCTGTGGGTGCTGCTCTTTCATGCTTTTAATGTGAAGCTTTTACTAAATGTGCTCTGAAAAGTAATCAAATCCCACCTTGGGATCTGCACGTGTATCTTAAAATAAAAAAAAAAAAAAACCAAGGAAGTTTAAATAAGATCAAAGTGGTGGCAGAGCAGACTCGGACAAAATCCAGGAGGTGCAGAGCTCAGACTGATATTCTTTCCTTCGCTCATGCTGAGCTTGATGCTGCGTCTATTGAAATCAGTAGGGGTTTTGCCATTGTCTTCAATGGGAATCCATTCACATTAAAAATACAACACACACACACAAACCCAAAAGAAGAAAAAACAGGTCTGAATTAAGGATGAGATTGCCAGCTCAGACTCTGAGTTCCCTGGGAATTGCCAATTTGTGTTATAAACCACAGACTCAAGCTGCTCGCTGCAGGGTGAGTGCTCACAATTCTCCCCAGCTCAGCAAGACCCTGCAGCAATGGAGAGGACATTAAATACTGAAGACTCAGTGACCTCCCAGTTGCATAGTGAGGGCCTACCCTTCTCCTCAGTGGGCTCACTGGCCTTCCCCTTCCGTCATAACTCCTCCCAAGGAGGTGGGGCCTTTGTCTCTTCCCCCATCAACATATATAACAGTGCTGGGGTAGAGCAATGACATCATGGGAGAGAGTGTTCCCCCAATGCTTCAGTGCAAGTATGTGGGAGGCAGGATCTCCCCAGCTGTGCGGCAGCAGTGGAGAATGAATAGATCAGGTTGCCATCAACCTACAAGATGCCTAACAGAGTCTGAATGGAACTGTCATTTGGGGACTATGGGCCTCACCTTGTGGGTAGGGGGACAGTTCCATTCCCAGTCTCTCTTTCAGGTGGGTTCATGGGGGTTGCTGCTGCCCCAAGGGAAGCAGTTGCATAGTATATGCAGAGACGCTGGGTCACCAAATGAAATTAATAGGCAGCAGGTTTAAAACAAACAAAAGGAAGTATTTCTTCACACAACTCACAGTCAACCTGTGGAACTGTTTGCCAGACGATGTTGTGAAGGTCAAACTCAAGACTATAATAGTGTTCAAAAAAGAACTAGATAAGTTCATGGAGGATGGGTCCATCAATGGCAATTAGCGAGGATGGGCAGGGATGGTGTTCCTAGCTTCTGTTTCCCAGAAGCTGGGAATGAGCGACAGGGAAAGGTTCACAGGATGATTACCTGTTCTGTTCATTCCCTCTGGGGCACCTGGCATTGGCCAATGTCGGAAGACAGGATACTGGGCTAGATGGACCTATGATCTGACCCAGTATAGCCGTTCTTAGGTTCTTATGTAAGCTGGATCAACAGAAAGTCACACAGAAGTGTAGTATTATAATTTACTTGCTTTTTGAGCTCTGTGCGTCCTGCTAAAAGCAACATTCTGGGCTCTCCTCCTTTCTAGCTTGACCATCCTCCAGATTGGCCAGGTGACTGCACAGGACTCAGATGCAGGAGTAAAGTACATATGCTCCCCTTCTTCTGAAGTTTGGGGTTGGGCCCATGTTGTTTTGGAACAGAGAAGAGGGTGAACTGGTTTGGGTAATATATTTTGAATAAAATAACCTGCACTGTTTTTAAGAAGCAAACCCACTTTTCTGGGTTTCTGGAAGGTTCACCTAAGCATTTTTGCCTTATTTGCCATATTCTGTACATACTATTTTTCTGAATGAGAGTAGACATGGAAATTCCCTTTTCTCATAGATATCTAGTTCAGCTTTTTATGGACTGGATTTTCTCATTCTCAACAGGGAAAACCAGAAGTAACTTTAGTGGAGTCAACAGAATGACACTGGCCTAATACACGTGCAAGAGGAGAATCAGCCCCCAGAACATCAGATAAATGAGCAGCCACATTTTTGGGTGCCTAACTGAACTAAATCCAAACCTTTTGAGAGTTGACAATGCCAAGAGACAATCGGTCAAATTTGCCCTTGGCTGTACTTGTTAACATGCGTCTGAGGACAGAACTTGGCTTGTATAAGCCTAACCTCAGACCAGAGCAAACCTGTATCTTCAAGCACTGGAAATATATAATGGAATTGTTGATCAGAATCTATTTCGCTGCTGAGTTCATGTATTTGTATAAATGTTGACCACATATAGAACTGTGTGTTTCTGGCATTTGCCTTTAGTGTTTGCTTTTTGAACTTGCATGTACTTAGCCCAATATCTACTGCACAGTAAGTAAAAGAATCCAATGGAAAGGCACAAAACACCTATTAAAGTAAATAATTTCAATAATGAGTTGAGCCCTAAGGGATCAGGTTATTAAAAAAAAAATCAGAAGCTTGGAGAGTGGGATTTTGCACTTTTATTTCTATTTAGGACATACAAGGCCAAGACATAAAGCCAAAGAATGTGGCATTTGGTTAAAAAATCTGGCGAGAGAGTTCATTTTTTGTGAATTTAACAACTACTGTATATTGGAAAATGAGCTCTTACCAAACATGCCAACTATAGAAAATTATTTCTTTGTTCCAGAAATCCCTGTGGGATGCAATTCTTTATATATGTTAATTTATGTTAAGTTATATGATGTTCCACTAATGAATGGAACAAAAATGTTTAGATGACAATTTGAGAGCCAGGAATCTTTCCTTATTTAGAGCAGGGCATGAAAAGTTGATCAGCAGTTCCATTAAAACCCACTATTTTCAGAGGTTTATAACTCATCTATAAACATCTGCTCCAACTTCCCATTATAAGGTCTCGGCCTAGGTACACGTTCTGTTTTTGACTGGTTATAGTTATGGGAGAGTGATTAAAAAAAAGTAGGGTTAAGGAGTTTGAGTTAATTTTACTCACACACGCTGAAAAAAGCATTAACTCTGAACAATAGTAAGAGTTAGTCCAAACTTTGTTCTGTGTAGAGAAGGATGGCGTTGTAGGGAAAGTACAGGACTTGATGTTCTGGTTGTGTCTATACCACAGACTTTATGAATCGCCTTGGGCAAGTCAGTTAACTGCTCTGTGCCTCAGTTTCCTCGTCTAAAATTTAGGACTTTCCTACATCAAAGGAATATATGTCATTTATATTTTTCAAGCATTATGAGATCCATAAATACTCTTCTTATTTTTTATATCTTAAAAAAATGAGAAAGGAATGTGAATGCAAGGCAGTCAGATTGAACCATATGTTGTATAGTCATTAGAATCCATGTAATGCTCCAGAAAGAAAAAGGGCTTTACGGGAAAGGTTCAAAGTAGTTATTCCAGAATGTACCTTGTTTAAAAGTATCAAACTGAAGGCACTGTATAATACAGAACATAAGATTCTTTCAAAACACAGTCCAACATATACACATTATTATGTGTATTCCAACAGATACAAATTGTTACACAGATGGAAATATATGCCTACCTAACAGAGTGTAATATGTAGCACTGTAATATAAATCAGGTGACAGTTAACTTTTTAGCACTAATTCTCTGCGCCAGCTTCGGTGCTGCAGCAACCTTTCTTCTAAATGTTGACATTGAACAAGAGAAGGTTTCGGAAAGTACCCAAAACATCCTAGTACAATTTCTGTTCAGCAAAGGAAAAACTCAGAGGACAAGACTAAACTAGAAATCTGGATGGAATTTTCAAAACTGCCTAAAATTGGCCTATCTCTGCTCCCATTGTAGTGAATGTGCCAGCAATGCCCCTCTGCCATGTACATTGGCCAAACCGGACATTCTCTACGTAAAAGAACAAATGGACACAAATCAGACATCAGGAAAGTCAGTAGGAGAACACTTCAATCTTCCTGGACATTCTATAACAGATTTAAAAGTAGCCATACTTGAACAAAAAAAATTAAGGAACAGACTTCAAAGAGAAACAGCAGAACTAAAATTCATTTGCAAATTTAACATCATTAATTTGGGCTTGAATAGGGATTGGGAGTGGCTGGCTCACTACAAAAGTAACTTTACCTCTCCTGGAATTGACACCTCCTCATCAATTATTGGGAGTGGACTACATCTACCCTGATTGAAATGGCCGTGTCAACACTGTTTCTCCACTTGTGAGCTAACTCCCTTCTCTTCATGTGTCAGTATAATAATGCCTGCATCTGTAATTTTCACTCTATGCATCTGAAGAAGTGGGTTTTTTACCCACGAAAGCTTATGCCCAAATAAATCTGTTAGTCTTTAAGGTGCCACTGGACTCCTTGTTGTTTTTGTGGTTACAGACTAACACAGCTACCCCCTGATACTTGACATTGTAGTGAATGGGAGTTTTATTATTGACTTCAATAATAGTTTGGCCATCACTGATTGCTTTGGAAACTGCATCCAAAGGGCTCTATTTATCAACCATTTGTGGGCTTATAGTTTGCTGTTAGAGTAGAAATCAGGCAATTTTTCCACTTTGCCCACTTACTACTTCCCATCAAAGAGCCTTTTCTTGTGTTGACCAATGAGGGGTGGACACCTCTGTCTTGAGCCAATCAACAATATTGCTGGGGGACTGGAAGGCATTGTTCATTCCTCCTCAGGATTCAGTGCACTGACTCCACAGTGCTTCCAGATCCTGATTGCTTAGGAAATGAGGAGCCATATTTGGGACCAGAAAATAGGAAGTCTTTGTGTCACCTCTGTTTGTTCCCTTTTCACGTGCATTGGGGATGGTGAGGAGTCCTGCAGAGGGAGTGCAACCATTGCTACACTCCTTCATTGGGTGCAGCATCCCTCTAGCACCATGATCTTGGCCAACTCTGTTAGTGAGTGAATAGCTGCCAGTGGGTGGCAATGATCCTGCTTCCTCCCTGTCCTCTTTGAAGTATCTGACTCTCTATGAGCACAGGGTCTTCAAGACTGGCTGGCTGCTGTGCAGGTGCAACAGGGAGACAGGTGGGTAGAGCATCTTCTACTATTATATTCACACCCACCCAGGTAAAGGAAACCTGTGGTTGCCCATGCATAAGCAATACAGGATATTTTTTATTTCCTATCAATATTAGAAACCTAACACTAGCTCTTGTCCTTTGGAAATTGCAGTAACTCTTATTTTCCTTCAGTGTCTCCTAAAATTGATAGTAATCTTAGTACTAATTCACATATATTCCAAAAAGGCTGTCTGATTACCTGTGTGCGTATCATGGTACTTTCCTAAAAATATCGTGGAAATCATGCAAAAAATCATCATATCACTGAAACTTCAGTGGGATCCTGCATGTGCGTGAGGTTTGCATCATTTGGATCTCTATATTTCTTCAGCATACACACCAACCAAGCTTCCCATTCAGAAGGGATTTGCTTTCCATCGACAACACTTGATATAAGATTTCCTTATGCTGATGTCTTGCAGTAAGCATCCTATTTGTCATGGAAGTCTGAGACCTAGAAAATTATTGCATTAAATTGTGTGCTGTTTAGATCCAGCTTGTGGATGGGGATTCATTCTAATCATTCTGTATTAATAGAATCTTCTTTTATCTTTGAGGAAAATATTCCTACAGCTGGGTTTCCAAAAAAGTCATAATGTCATCTTCCTCATAAGAAATGGGTAACACTAGCAATTTTTGGTTCTAAACCTGGAGAAGTCTTTCTAGAAAATCTAGTTTGTCCACTACTCTGTTTTTATTGATAAGGCATTTGAGTGTTCTGCTTTTGTCTCTATTTCTCTTTATGGGCTTTTCTCTCTTGGTCACTTGGGATTACGTTGGCTGAATTTGTTCCATTCCTATCATCACCAAAATAAATTAATATTTTTTGGAGATGGGAGCAGAAGCTTCCCATGCCTGCTAGGGAGTCTTTAAGGGAGATGGTCTTTGCTGCAAGCTGCTTAGATGGCCTAGCCTTTAGGCTCCATGCATGAAATAACTCCTTCTGTATTTTTCCCTCTTTGACATTTCCCGCAACTAACGTATCCTGGTGACTTCTGCAAGGTTAGATGAACCCTGCTGCTTGATGTCTGTCTAAGGTTACCAGACAGCAACTGTGAAAAAACGGGACGGGGTGGTGGGTAATAGGTGCCTATATAAGAAAAAATCCCCAAAAATGGGACTGTCCCTTTAAAAACGGGACATCTGGTCACCCTACATCTGTCTATTGTGTCTGCTTCTTTCACCATCAGGATCCATCCCCCTTTCAGCTAATAATTTTTCTCACTATAATTTTCTCCTGGTAATACAAACACATACAAAAAATTGAGAGAGATCAGGAGAATTAATAGGTTCCGAGGGAGCCATCTACAGGAGATTACAACAATGTGAGGGAGATGATTTCCGCTCTCCCAGTGGCTTCCTGGTTTCTCTATACTCCCGTGACCCATTTAGTTCCCTAAACTTGGTTTAGCTCACAAAAATGTGGGACTTGGGAACAATATTTCCCATCTGAGCTTTTTCTTTCCCTTCTGCTGTGAGACACAAGTTGCATATTTGCAATGCAAAAAACCAGCATTGTTGACTTTTGTCTTTCACGTACAGTAAAACCTCTCAAAATTATTATTATTGTCCCCCATTCCCATTCATTGTTCACTTTACGTGGATAAAATTGCATTCTGAACTAAACATAATGCAAAATTCTTTCAAAATCTGTTAGAGCCTTAGGGAGAGAACAAAAATGCAAACTGTCTTTATTATCTATAGTGTTCACAGGATTCTTGTAATAGTGGATATTTATTGATTCACTATCCTGTAAACTGAAGAAGCACATCCCCTGGCCCAGTGAGCAGATAAAATTGTATAATCTAAGTCTATCATAGTGCAGTAGAGATGACTGATGCTCACAAACTCAAAGCAAATCACAACTTGTTCATCTCTTCTCTAACTAACAGCAAGGTATTCTAAATGCTGTCTCAGGAGAACAAGTCACTTGCCTCTTATCGAAACATCACTAGCCATTTAACAGATCCAAATGTATGCCTTAATTTCCTACACATTTTAGCTCAGCCAGTCACTTAAGATAACAGCTTCAGAGAGCAGAAAGCTGGTTGGCAAATCAGGATTAATTTACGTGACCAGTTTTCACAATCTTCTACCCAGAGAGCTGTTCTCATATGCCATTTTCTTCTCCTAAAGTGCTAATCTAGAAAATAGTTCCTCACATTATAAGAATCTAGCTCAATTCCTTCAGTTGACTGCTGAATAATGTTACTAGATGATAATACACCTCTACCTTGATATAATGCTGTCCTCGGGAGCCAAAAAATCTTACTGTGTTATAGGTGAAACCGCGTTATATCGAACTTGCTTTGATCCACCGGAGTGCGCAGCCCTGCCCCCCCGGAGCACTGCTTTACCGCGTTATATCCGAATTCCTGTTATATTGGATTGCGTTATATCGGGGTAGAGGTGTATCTATGAATTTGTTCATTATGTTCATTATGTTTAATTGATTAATTGTATTTGTGAGTATAGTTGGGCCTTTGAATATTTTGCCCATCGTTTGTATCAAGTCCTCAATATTAATAACTTTGGTCTTTGTGAATGTTCATCTGAATAAGTTGCATGTCTTTTATTCCCTGGCTGGATGACCTAAGCTTTATAAGCAAGACGAGTGTCTGAAGCAATCATTAGGGCATTGAGTCTCTCTCAGATGGGTTGGAGGCACTGTAAAAAGGGAGATATAGGAGATTAGCAGTGTAACAGGGGGCTGGCCAGGAGGACCTGAGCCAGGCCCCTGTTAGCCTAGCTCCAATTAAGGGGAATTAATTGGCACTGACTGGGTGTGGCCTGCCTAAGGGCTTGAGGAGAAACACCTGCGGGCCTTATTAGCAAAGGGGTTATATAAAACTGGCAGGAAAGAAGCCAAGGGGGGTGGGAAGAGGACAGGGAGGAGCCTGTGGCTCCCTGCTAGCTGAGGAAGCTGGCTGCCCCCCCCACTCCCCAGGGTGCTGGGTTGAACAGACTGTATATAGATGGTGGTGGGAGTTGACACAGTGCATAAAAGGGCACTGGTGCTTGCACTCTAAGTGGTCTCCGGCTGATTTGTGGCACGAGCAGCGCGAGGCTCGTTACAAGCAGATCTAGTAAATTTTAGGACATTAAAAATCTATTTCTGTTCTTTTTATTTCACAGGAAAGAGGATTCTATTTGGCTTTATATGTGGTCCCCAAATTTCAAAATAGATGGGTCTTTCATATCTGAAAGAGAGAGAAAGATACTTCAGGCCTTCAGCCAGTCACCTGAAGGGGCCAGGAAGGGATAGCCCTTCCCACCCTGTATCCCAGTATATTCTGTGGGGAGGGAGGTTTGTTTGGTATTCTTTTGTCTCTTTCCTCTGAAGCATCAGAGCTAGCCAGAGCTGGAAATCCATGGTACACCCACACTTTGACTGCTGTGTGCAGATTTGGTCCCCCCATCTCAAAAAAGATATGTTAGATTTGGAAGAGATACAAAAAATGACACAAAAATGATTAAGGCTATAGAACAGCTTCTATATGAGAGATTAAAAAGACTGGGACTTTTCAGCTTGGAAAAGAGAAGACTAAGAGGGGGAGCGTTATGATAGAGGACTATAAAATCATGAATGGTTTGGAGAAAGTGAACAAGGAAGTGTTGTTTACTCCTTCACACAACACAAGAACCAAGGGTCACCCAATGAAATTAATAGGCAGCAGGTTTAAAACAAACAGAAGGAAGTGCTTCTTCATACAACACGTAGTCAACCTGTGGAACTTATTGCCAGGGGATGTCGTGAAGGCCAAAAGTGTCACTGGGTTCAAAAAAGAATTAGATCAGTACATGGAGGATACATCCATCAATGACTATTAGCCAAGCTGGTCAGGGATGCAACCCCATTCATCTGTATTAAAGTTCTAGGAAGGGGGAGGGGGGATTCACCAGAGACCACTTAGCTCTGCTGCTGTCCTCTGTGTCATCTTTATCAGCAAAGTCCTCAACCTACATTATCTTTTCTCACATTGTCCTCACTCTACATCTTCTCTCAGAAGGGGACCCCTGAGCAGAGTCCTAGCAGTTTGGACATGACCTCCTTCCCACAAGGTAAGAACTCTTTCCCCTTTCTGAGCTTCTTTGGAAGCCCATTATCACTCAAAATCGAAGTTCATGTGTAATTATGGTAACCACTATGTCACAAGAGGAATTGTGAGTAGGTAGCCTATGCAAATGAATCTCTCTATGACAGCACTTTTCCTTTTTCACCAATAGAAGATGTGGAAAGGTCTTTTCCCTCTGCAGCTTTTGGCCATAGCACTAATCATAGAATCATAGGCCTGGAAGGGACCTTGAGAGGTCTTCTACTCCAGTCCCCTGCACTCATGGCAGGACTAAGTATTATCTAGACCAGGGGCAGGCAAACTACAGCCCGCGGGCCAGATCCAGCCTGTCAGGGCTTTGGATCTGGCCCATTGTACTGGCACCCAGTGGCGCTGCGGGAAGCGGCCGGCACCACATTCCTTCGGCCCCTGGGGGTGGGAGGACGCAGAGGGCTCCATGCATTGCCCTCGCCTGCAGGCACTGGCCCTCGCAGCTCCCATTGGCCGGGAACTTCAGGGAAGGTACCCGCAGGTGAGGACAGCGCACGGAGCCCTCTGCCCCACCACCCCTAAGGACTGCAGGGACGTTGTGCTGGCCGCTTCTGGGAGTGGTGCAGCATGGGGTCAGGGCAGGCAGGGAGCCTGCCTGAGCCCCGCTGCCACCCTGGAGCTGCTCCAGGTAAGCGGCACCGGTCCGGAGCCTGCACCCCGAATCCCTCCTGCACCCCGCAGCCCAAACCCCTGCCCTGAGCCCCTCTAACTCCCTGCCTTGAGTCCCCTGTTGCACCCCTCCTGCACCCCAACCCCCTGCCCTGAGCCCCCTGCAGCACCCCTGCCACACCTCAACCCCCTACCCTGAGCCCCCTCCCGCACTCCGCACCCTCCTGCACCCCAACCCCCTGCCCTGAGCCCCCTTATACACCCCACACCTCTCCTGTGCCCCAACTGCTTGCCCTGAGCCCCTTCCTGCACACCACACCACCCCGACTCCTTCCCGCACCCCAACCCCCTGCCCCAGCCCTACATTCATGGCCCTGCATGCAATTTTCCCACACAGATCTGGCCCTCGGGCAAAAAGTTTGCCCACCCTTGATCTAGACCATTCCTGACAAGTGTTTATCTAACCTACTCTTAAAAATCTCCAATGGTGGAGATTCCACAACCTCTCTAGGCAATTTATACTAGTAGTTAACCACCCTGATAGTTAGGAAGTTTTTCCTAACGTCCAACCTAAACCTCTCTTGCTGCAATTTAAGCCCATTGCTTGTCCTATCCTCGGAGGTTAAGAAGAACATTTTTTCTCCATCCTCCTTGTAACAACCTTTTACGTATCTGAAAACTGATATCATATCCCCTCTCAGTCTTCTCTTTTCCAGACTAAACAAACCCAATTTTTTCAATCTTCCCTCATAGGTCATGTTTTCTAGACCTTCAATGATTTTTGTTGCTCTTCTCTCGACCGTCTCCAATTTGTCCACATTTTTCCTGAAATGTGGCAACCTGAACTGGACACAATACTCCAGTTGAGGCCTAATCAGCACAGAGGAGAGTGGAAGAATTACTTTTCATGACTTGCTTACAATACTCCTGCTAATACATCCCAGAATGGTGTTTGCTTTTTTTGCAACAACGTTACACTGTTGACTCATATTTAGCTTGTGGTCCACTGTATTCCCCAGACCCCTTTCTGCAGTACTCCCTCCTAGGCGGTCATTTTCCAATTTTGTATACGTGCAACTGATTGTTCCTTCCTAAATGGAGTACTTTGCATTTGTCCTTATTGAATTTCATCCTATTTACTTCAGCCCATTTCTCCAGTTTGTCCAGATCATTTTGGATTTTTAACCCTATCCTCCAAAGCACTTGCAACCCCTCCCAGCTTGGTATCGTCTGCAAACTTTATGCATGTACTCTCTATGCCATTATCTAAATCTAAGTCTAATTTGAAACAAGATACAAGTCAAATATTCCTAAGAGCTAAAAAATGAGTGCAGCAAAGTCCTCCCAGTGTGAGTAGAGAACAAAAATCAAACAACCTCTCATCTTTTCCCCAGTTGGCTGACTGTGTAAAAGATTGCCTTGCTTATGTGAAGCCTTAAAAAGCATTCTCAGTGAAACTGAAAACAGCTGACTTTTCTCAGTGAATGCGTGAGGTTTGTGTATTAATCATGGTTGATTTCCCTCATTTGCAGAGAATTTGTGATATTTGTTAGGTCTATGCTCCAGGCATTTGTGATTTCTATTGTTCCCTAAAATTATAATGAATATCCAAGTGTTTCAGTTCCATTATCTGCTTTGTGTCTTGAATGGCTTGAGCAAAAAATGCATTCACTGCTATTTCCAGTGGAAAGAGGGGCACCTGGAATTCATGTAGGGCAGCTAAGTTTCCTATTCAGAAATCTTCCCATTCCTCTCCATGTCTTTGTATCAGTATTCTGGACATTGGCAAATTTGCAAGATTCTTTTTCATGCAGATTTCTTCTTAGCAGAGTTCATCTCCTCCCTAAATTCCAGTTCTTAATAGTCAGTGACATTTCTTAGGACTGATGCTGCAGGACCTTACTGACATGAGCAGTCCATACTCATGTGAATGAGTCCCATTAAACTCAATGTCACTAAGAGTGTGAGTAAGGAATTTTCAGGCTCTGACCCTAGTTTTCAGTTTCTGGCCTAAAACTGACCTCTCTGTTTGTGGCATGAGCCTGTGAGTAACCTTAACTTGCTGTTCTGCCTTGAGGTGCCACTCTAGTGCTAGTGGAAGTGAAGACAGCAGCTTTGTCTTGAGCAACAGTATAAACAGCTGCAGACGGGATTTGGTGTGTCATTTCCTTCTTCTTGAAATTATTTTGCAAAAATGCTGCTTGTTTAAGGTTATGATTATGTACTCCATGAGGAATTATTAACAAATGACATAGCATGTAAATGATGGCTGATGAGGTTCATATGCATGAGTACTGCTAGTAGTGTCCAGTGTTAATTCCTATGGGAAATAATGATACATTCACTTAAGACTCATTCAGTGATATGCAGCTTGGGAAAGGAAAACCCTTTAGCTCCAACATAGTTGTGAATGAAATGAGGTAGTATATGAATCTATATGACAAATGAAAATAACATCAAACCATCTTCCAAAATACACTATTTCAGCTAATCACAGGAACACTTTTTTATACTTAGTAAATGTTTAAATATTTTTGTCAACTAGATACTCCCATATGATAGTAGTCTGGGAAAGTCGGAGCAGGAAATTTAAAATAAATGAGAGCGGAAGGATGGTCTCGGGGTTAAAAAGCAATGGACTCAGGAGATTTGGGTTCAGTTTCTGACTCTGTCACCAACTGCCTGTGTAGCCTTAGGTAAGTCACTTAATCGATTCATGCCTCAGTTTTCCATCTGTTTATGTGGACACAGCTGGGTGCCTATGCATAACCCCTCTGACTTCAGTGGGGCTTTGTATGGGTGCAGTGCTGCACCCACATGCAGTGCATTGAACCATTGGGTCCTGAGATTGTAGGATCTATGGGGCAGGAATTCCTTTACTCTGTGTATGTGTGGTACCTAGTGAGATGAGGCCCTGCTCTCGACTGGGACGTCTAGGCACAGAGTAGTAAAAATGTTAGCTAACGATAATAACAAAGGATCCAATCTTTACAATATTCAGCAGTAGACAGGACTTTGCTGTGTAATTCCTGCAAACACACATTGGAGGGGCTACTTGCACAGGTAAGGCACTACTCACTTGCATGAGTGTCTGTAAGATTGCAAACACAAATGGCAATTTTTAAAATTCAGAAATAAATGCCAGAGGAAGAAACTACTGTTTTTTAAAATTTAAAAATAGGGTTCATTATATTAATATTTTATTTATGATTTGTTATTAGTATAGCTCCAAAAGGGAGCTAAGTTCATGTTTTCCGTTTAAGTTCTTTTATTTTCTCCTTATTTTACGACAAGTCTGCAGCAATCGATAATGAAGTTGAATACCTGTAGTCTGCACTCCTTTCCGTTCTGATCTCCCTTCTATTTCCCTTTCCTTTCTATATCTTGAAAATACATTCCATGTCTCCTCTACAATTTTATATTTTCTTAAAAAATAAAGCTCCAGTCCTGTAAACAATAACATACATGCTTATCTTTACTCATATATGTAGCCCTGTTAACATAAAATTAAACATGGACCAGAGCCAAAGGTTGTACATATGCATATAATGTGTTCAGATATACAACACAGAAATATGACTTATCTACTTGGGTTCAATTACTTATTTAATAGCAAAACAAACCAACAACCATCAGTTTCTCCATATGTAGATATGCTTCTGTTACCAGGTAGCTTGCATGATCTGTTCCTCTCTTACTTTTTATTTGAACATCTTCAAACAGGGGGATTTTAATTAGAAACTAAGCCATTTGGTATCTATGTAACCAGGAGATATCCAATTTATCTTCCATTCCTGTAAGTGGATCTTGGCATTCATGCTTCATAACCACAGATGACTGAAAACCAACAGAAGAATGTTTTAAGAAAATATGCTTGTGCCCTCTGAATCTGCAAACGAATCTTGGTGAAATTCAATGGTCCATGTTATGTAGCAAGTCACACAGGTGATTTTTTTCTGGCCTTAAAATCTATGAATTGTTAGAGGTCATCAAATATTAAATATAATTAAAAATAAAGCAGCCCTATTCTGTCATAACAACAGTTTTCATAGATTTTTAAGGCTGAAGGGACCTTTACATCATCTAGTCTGCACTCCTGTCTAATAAAGGTCATAGAACCTCATCCAGTCACACCTATAGTGAGCCCAACAACTTGTGCGTGACTACAGCATATCTTTCAGAAAGGCATCCAGTCTTGATTCAAAGATTTCAACTAATGGAGTATCCACTTCTTCCAGTGGTAGTTTACTCCAAGGGTTAAGGGTTCCTTGTTAAAAAATTGTGCCAGAGTGGGTGTGGTAGGGTTACTAAAGTTAATTCCAACTTCCTTTCTAACCTCCTTTTTTTTTTTTTTTTTTTTTTTAAAGTTGCTTATGATTTTCTTAAATTCATCTTGGGCTGAATCTTTCCTTGGTTACTCACAGCCTAGAGTTCAATTTGTTTGGCTTGGGAAAGTTTGAGCAAAACTGGCTGAGCTCTAACTAAAGTTATGCATCTTTAAAAAAAAGAAACAAAACAAAACAAAATAATCGCAAAACCACTTTTCTGGATAATTCAACAATGGCTCGGGGTAGAAAGCTAAAAAATTGACTTGTGTGCAGATTTCACTGAGATCTAAAGATAAAGCCAAGTTTTAAGAAAAGCACTTGCTCAG
Organism: Malaclemys terrapin pileata; assembly: GCF_027887155.1. Lineage (NCBI taxonomy): Eukaryota > Metazoa > Chordata > Testudines > Emydidae > Malaclemys > Malaclemys terrapin. The sequence continues at coordinate 27,378,360 of NC_071506.1, forward strand.
CTTTAAAGCTGAGTGTTTACACTCAGAATCATATACATGATTCCAATTCAGTGGAGAGTAAAAATAAATTGTTCTGGACTCTAATCCACATGGGTGGCCTTGCACCTTTCTGGAGCCCTACGGACCTCAGACTGTCTCAATATGGGCTTCAGAATCCACCCAAATGGACCAGATTGTGATATTGGGGCCACAGAATGCAATTATGTTACTTTTTTACTTCTCTGTAGGGAATTAGAAATTTTCCAAATACGTTCAATCTCCGATGATTTAATAATAATAATAATGAAGCAGGAAGGAGGAGACATCCGAATTAATTAACGAGCAATCTAAAACATTTTTAAAATAAGCTTTACATTTATGTCTGAAAGAAATGGGTTGGAAACTTGAAGTTAGTAATTTTCCATTCATAAGCTGAATTCTCTGTGACTATTTCCTTTCATAACGAAGCTTTTTTACCCTAATGAAGTGCTAGTTGCTGGAAAAAAAAATATAGCCTGAGACGAATTAGTAGCTTTACCAAATCAGGTCTGCAGTGACCACAGTGATGTAGGAGGTATGGAGACAGAGTGAGGCTTTGAGAGAGCTTTAGCTCTAGTGGACTTTACAATTCCCACAGACTTCAGAACCAGTGAATTCTGGAAACTCAAATTACAGAGAGAATAAAAATTATTATATATCGTTCTTGTTTCACCAGCCCTTCAAAATGAATGGCATAAATAAATGAGTACAAAAATGTGGCAAGCTTATTAGCACCCTAAAACCTGCAATGGAATGATTTAAATTTAAGTCAATTCCTTTTCAGATGAGAAAAGTCTGTGCATCTTATCCCTCAAGGCAGCCTCTGAGTCTTAATAAAACACCAACATTTCCCCCCCACAAAATCATGCAACTGATGCATTTCAATTATGCCTCATCTGGCATATATTTAATGGATTCAGTTTCTCTCTGTGTTTTATTTACTTATTTATTTTGAAGGGGCAAGTAGTTTTATAATTTTTCTGGAATATACTAAAATGGTAATAGAAAAATATAATTAATATTCTTACCAAAGAGAAGACACTGCAGTGGTCTATGTGCATCTTATTCATAGATATATAGATTCTAATGCCAGAATGGACCCTTGTGATTGTCTAGTCTGACCTTTCTGTATAATACGGGCCATAGAATGTCCCCAAAATAATTCCTAGAGCAGATCTTTAAAAAAAAAAATTCAATCTTGATTTTAAAATTGTCAGTGATGGATAATCTATCACAACCTGTGGTACATTGTTCCAATGGTTAATTACTCTTGCCATTGAAAAATGTCTTATTTCTAATCTGAATTTGTCTTGCTTCAATTTCCAGCCTTTGGATTGTGTTATATCTTTCTCTGCTAGATTGAAGAAGCCAATTTGTTCCCCTGTAGGTACTTACAGACTGTAATCAATTTACCCCTTAACCTTCTCTTTGTTAAACTAAACAGATTAAGCTCCTTGAGTCTATCACTATGAGTTATGTTTTCTAATTCCTTAATAATTCTTGTGGCTCTTCTCTGAACCCTTTCCAATTTATCAACATCCTTCTTGAATAGTGGGGCTACCGGCACTCCTGTAAAGAACTGGGTTATCATGTGAACAACTATCTTAAAGACATGATCTAGTGAATTTGAAAACAGGACTGGTATCCAGACGAGTTCTGATCCTATATTGACACTGATATTCCGTGTGGTCTTTGTCAATCATTTAGCACCAAATCTGTAAATATGTGTGCCTAAAAAAAAGCACCTAAATAAGTCCCCTGATTTTCAGAGCTTCTGAGCATCTGCAGCTTTCATTGACTTCCACTCTAGGCACTTAAGATTGAAATTGTTCGCATTAACCTTTCTGCCTCAGTTTCTCCATTTCTAATATGGTAAAACTTCACTGAATCTCAAATTGCTAATCTGCAAATCCAACAATCCTCCTCCAAGTTTTAAGAGCAGAGTTCTGAAGTGACCGAATCATTATTGTAAAAGATACTCGAGGAATATATCCTAGTGTTCTACGAAATATTTACTTTAAATAATTAAAACTTAACCTACACCTTTGAAATGTTTTAGATGAAATTTAGGCCATGCAGAGATTCAGCACAAAGTCTATGCCCTAATTTAGTTCCAGTTTCACCCTCATTGTAAAAAGTTCTGCTGCATTTTCATTCCTACTTCTCAAGGTTGTTATGAAGATCAGTTACTGAATGCTTGTGAAATGATTGGCCAATATCATTATTATGTATAGTACTATACAAGCTGCCTACATTTTTAGTTAAATAAGTGAATAATTTGAAGGGGTATTATCAAATCAAGGAAGGGGTTGGTCTTCACAAATACACATACACTAATCATATCAAACAGTATGAAATAAATATTTTGTTCCTTTGAAAAAAAATCAGTTAATAGATTTTAAATTTTAAAATACCATTGTGGTGATGTGAAATCGAAACGACATCATTGGGCTAGTGCATGATCTGGGAAGTGAAATGGACTAGGAATTTTATACATTGAGTTTAAAACCAAGGAAGCTGATCAGAGTAACATCATTTTAAGCTGAGTAAAATGCAAAAGAATAAATAATTGCAATGAAAGGTGCTCCAATACCATGCAATGGATGCGCTCTAAGGACCTGGAGAGGAGAGAATAAATTAGATTTTAAAAATTCTTTCAGTCCTGGTAACTTCAAATGTGAGTGTTAATTACCCAGAAAAAGATTTTTTTTAAAGTATTATTTTTATCTTGTTAGAATTCTTCTGTTGTATCTCTTGCTTTTTATACAACAGCAAGAACATGGAGAAACCACATGAGCACAGCTGGGTACCGAATAACCCTGTTTACTAACTATACTGCTTTTACTTTTTTCTGGCGGCTTCTGAAATATAAAACAAAGTGAACATCACTTGAGGGCTCATAACTATTTAAAGAGATTAGTACTTTATTGCTATACACTACCCTCTCTCAAAACTAATATGTTTAATGGCAAATGAGAAATGGCAAATATTTCCTCTGCATATTGTTCCTTTCAGCTCTTCGCTCTGCCTTACCCTTCTTTTCTTAGAGGTCAGAGTTCAATATGTTTACAGACATATATAAAGAGATAAGAAATTCATTGCAATATCCTGAGCAAATAAGAGCTTATTCGCTCCATAACGAAGATTCTCAAACCTTTCTCACATGGGCAGTTCCTTGGAATGGAGAGTCTTTGGGGTTAATTTAATTCAAAATTCTGGATATTTCTAAAGCTTCTGAAGTTTGTTTATTTTTACTCTAGAGGGTTAGTCATACCTGCCTCACATCTGGCTTTTTGCCTGAGAATCAGGCTTTTGGGGGTTTTCTCAGGGCTGCCTGCAGAAACTCACTATTGCTGGCTGGCTATGTCAGCTACAGACACTGCAACCGTGAAATGATGTTGAAATGAGTGGAGGAGGAAGAGAGATGGCTTCTGTCCACGCCAGTTGTGAGAAAGACAGTTTGTGAATTCTTGAATCCCCAGTTCCCCCTCCGGATTGTCCATATTTCACTTGCAGTAAGAAACATATTGTTATACTTAAAAATGAAGTATATTTAGCTAATCAGTTTACCCCTAAAGAGCAGAGGAAAACCAATGCATGGCCTAGCATGGGCACCTGATAGGGAAATCTCAGGACCCATCCTGTGGGACGGGGGCTAGGAGGTACCTGTTACCATCAGCTCCCCAGAGGAGGCTCTCAGGATTAGGCCCTATTACCAGGTAGCGTTCTAGCTGCTTGAAGGTTGTTTTTTTTATTTTTTGTTTAATTATCAGTGCTGATAAATGAAGTCTCTCAAGCCATCACCATTTTAAATAGTTGTTCTGCCGTTTTGCTCCCATTTTTTTGGTTAATCATCTCATCCTAGCTTGTGTCATTGGGTATAGGCAAGTGGGAGGCTTTTGCCTTATTCACTTTAATCATTGTTGCTAATGAATGAAATATTATAAGCCCGCCACCACCCGCTCACTTTGAACAGTTGTTTTGCAGTTTTAGTCTGGTTTTAGGTTTTTCATCATCGTGCCCTCGCTTGTACTCAGCTTTTTTTTTTTTTTTTTTTTTTTTTAACTTTCTCTTGAAGGCCCAATCCTTCAAAGGGCCGAAAGCCTCCACTGCGGTATGCTGAGCAACTTCGACTCCTCTTGTCACCGGTGGAAGTTCAGCCCTTTGAAATCTGCACCTTGTTGGAACAGTCCTTTGTTTCCTCTTGAATTTTCAACTCCTGGCCTTGGGCACTGCTTTCTTATCCTACTAGCCTGACTGTCCATAACAATCTAAAATCAAATTTCCTAGTGTTAATGGTGGAGCCTCTATTTTCCCAGCTGTTCAAATGTCAGGACTGAGACTAGGCCGTGCTTTCTTCTTTTCTTATTATCTCTGGATGGCTGGATTATGAACAAGTAGCTGTGACAAATCTGAATACAAATACGGGATAAAATTACTGATGGATTTCTAGATAGTATTCCAGTTTTCACTAGCATAATTGGTGTGACGGCACAAAGGGCATATTTAGCACGTTCCTCTTTTTAACAAGAAGTTAAAAAACCAATCCCCATCTCCCCATCAAACATTAGGAATAGATGACATATTATGCTTTTCACAGTTAACTATATATCTAGCCAGGCATGGGGTGTGGTAATTAAATATTGTTATAGAATTTGCCTTGTTCTAAGTAGTATAGAATATATGGTAAATAATTCCCCATGAACTATTTGAAAATAGAGCCTAAAAGAATTCCTACACACCCTTTCGCATACCAGCTAGCACTACTTATGTCATGCAAAGAAATGCTTGCAGGATCTAATCCTAAATACATGCAGCACCACTACTGCCATATTTGGGATAAACACTTATACTGCTGCTGTGTCATGCTTTAGAAATGGCTGCATTTGAAGGGTTAATGAAGTGATCTAAGGTCTATAATTCACAAGTAGTGTGGAGCTGCCTGGATGGAGGGTGCTATTATTATATTACAAATTATTATTGTTTGTGAACTATATGCCTCTTCTTTTCTTTCCTACGTGGCTGATCCTGCAATCTTTACTCCTATGAGTAACCCTTTCTACATGTGAGTAATCCCATTGACGTCACTGGAACTACTTGAGGGAGCAGGGATGACCCTATATTTTAAAAATTACACCTCTTCCTTTTAGTGCAATGATGTAAAATGGGATCCAAGAAAGATTTTCTTTTATTTCGTTTCAGAACTTCAGTTTTACTGAAATGCAGCTTGTCTGTGTTTAGCCATTATTAATATTTATTGACCCAATATCTACTAATATTTATGCATATTTGACTAAAGATGGATTAGTGAGATATTCAGCACAATAAACTGTCAGCAATAATGAAGATAACTTGCTTACTTCAAATAAAGGATGATTACATTATCAGCAACATGTTGAATTGGATTTCTTTCCTGGGACAAACCTGTTTAGGAGAACTTTGAATAGAATTGTCCAGAAAGAAAAAAACATTAGGAAATGGTAACACAACTTGAATACAACTGTTTATGGTGCTTGACCCTTAACTAACTGTAATATCTTTGCATCTCAACTTAGACTAAAACATTTGTTATTTATTTGCTGATATGGATCACTTGATGATTACCTGTTCTGTTCATTCCCTCTGAAGCACCTGGCATTGGCCTCTGTCGGAAGACAGATACTGGGCTAGATGAATCATTGGTCTGACCCAATATGGCCATTCTTATGTTCTTATACTAAATCCAGATGTAAAACCACTTTTTGAGTGCTTGGTCAGCAACTTAGATGAGTGAAAGAACTGCATATGGGCATGAGTCCCTGGCAGAGATGGTGCTCTGGCTAAGGGGTTCGTGCAGTGGTTGTGGTGTCGGACTCCTGGACGTATTTATCCTTATGCAGCATCATAAATGGAGAAGACCTGAAGCTACCTCTGCAAAGAGAAAATATTAGAACTGATCTTCCACTTGTATGCTTAGCTGAGGCCCCAGTCTATTAAAGCATTTATGCATGTGCATAACTTGAAGCACTTGAGTTGTCACATTGGTGCCAATGGACCAACTCACATGATTAAAGTTACGGTTAGGAGCTTTTCTGGATTAGAAGCCACTGTAAATTAACCTCTCTGAGATTAATTCAGAGGTGAGTATTCTGCCTTCTTCCATCTCCATGTTATACCAGTTTAGGCTCTCTCTTAATTCTTCTAATCTTAGGCTAGGACTACATTACTCACCTGAATCGGCGGGTAGAAATCGATCTCTCGGGGATCGAATTATCGCGTCTCGTCGGGACGCGACAATCGATCCCCGAATCGACGCTCTTACTCCACCAGCGGAGGTGGGAGTAAGCGCCGTCGACGGGGAGCCGCGGAGGTCGATTTTGCCGCCGTCCTCACAGCGGCGTAAGTCGGCTCCGATAGGTCGAATTCAACTACGCTATTCGGGTAGCTGAATTTGCGTATCTTAAATCAACCCCCCCGCGTAGTGAAGACCAGCCCTTACTTAGACTTATTTACTTACCTAGACTCATACCCATTTATACGAACATGTAACATAGCCTGTCTTGTGTTTCACTTCCGAATTTGGCCCACTGAGTCTAAGGATATGTCTACACTGGAGCTGGAAGATGTAGTTTCCAGGTTGGGCAGACATACCCATAATAGCTTGGCTAAAAATTGAGTGTAGCTGCAGTGGCCCACGAGCAGTAGAATGGGCTTGCCAACCTGAGTACAATCCTATCTGAAACACTAGGTAAGTATTCAGAGCAGCTAACCCACCATGTCACTTACACCACTTCTATTTTTAACAAGCTAGTTCGATCAAAGTTAGTGTAGGTACGTCTAACCAAGCTGGAAATTACACTTACGGCTCCAGTGTAGACATAGCTTAAGTTGATTTAATTCATATACTGAAGAGTCAATACAGAGGAGTAGCAAGAAAAGCACCTAACAAGAGGGCGTAAAAAAGTGTAAGTTATTAGGTCACTCCTACTTTAACCTACATTTTTTTTTTGCCTTCTTCTAGATCCTTTATGTGTAAATCTCACCAATGTGGACATGATCTTATATCAGGCGTACACCAATCTCCGACTGTGTAACTGCATAAAAGGTAGTGGAAGGGGATCTAATTTATGCTACCTTACACATTACCTCTGAATTTGGCCCTGTGTGTTTCAATTTCATCATCTGTACTGTGTGGATAACACTCACCTATCACACTGGGACATTTTGAGTATTTATTATTTAATGTTTGCTCATCACTTTAAAGATACAAAGCATTACACAACTGCTAGGTATTATTATTATTGCAACTTAAGAAGATTGCAGTAACAATGAAGAGCCAATGGCCTGAAGACATAACTATGTGGGGCTCATACAAAAACCACATTTGACAACATGCTGCTTGTTTTCTCTCATTAAGCAGCCATAGCAAAAGTGGTATTAGAAGAGGATAAAAATAGCCTATGGGGGTGGCTGGGGTAAAAAAGAACTTGGTCTACTTATTGCCTTTTATGAGCAATTTCTTGACTTCATGATCTGTATTCTGAATTACAAAATTGATTTAGTCAAAGTTTCCATTGCAGCAGAGCTGATAAAACATGCAGTTTCATGAAATGGTGAAAACGTAACTTTTTGCTAATGGCAGTTTGTGGAAATTGTTGTAGGTGAGAGCTGCTTTTCTGTCTTGCCCACAGATGTCACACCTGCTACTCTTCAGAAGAGGCCTGTTTGAATTACTCTGCCTGCCCAGAGCGTGTTTTTACTGTCTCATGATCTATTACTTGGCTTTTCTAATTCCCAGATCTTAAGCTGCCCTAAAGCCCTTCAGGCTTCTACCTGTGATCGGGGTGCTGGAACAATGTGTATAGTGGGGGTGCTGAGAGCCATTGAACCAAACTGTAAACCCTGTATATGATGGAAACCACTTCAAGCCAGGGCATGCAGCAGCACCCCCAGCACTCCTAGTTCCAGCACCTATGCCTGTGATCCCCACTCACGAGACCCAGGGCTCTATAGGAAAGGTTGCAGAACACTATGTTATTGACTGTTTTGAGATTTTTGGGGGGAGAATTCTGTCTGGACTTTTGCTGAATTCTGGTGAAAAAGATGCCGTCTGGTACTAGTTAGCCAGCACTGTACAACATCTGGCATAATGTACAGACTAAGACTTAAGGAATTGATCCTGCAAAGAACTGGTAGCCCTCAACTCCCATTGACAACAGTGATACACCAAGGTCCTAAATAAGTGGGGAATCATGCAGCTTTATGGCTGTCCCGCCAAAACCCAGTCTCACAATGATCCTCCTGAAAGGCACTTTGGGATGATAGGGTTTGTTGTCTTGTTAATATTTTTAGTGACTGGCCATTTCCTTCTAATTCTGAATCAGTGTGAAAAAGCCGACAAACCCAGTAATATCAACAGAAATTTCTTGGGAAGTTGTAGGATCAGTTCAAGCTGCTGCAGGATGAGAAAAGTTGTGGGAAGCAATGCAGCAGTGAAGTTCAGTCACAAAGCATTACTAAATAGAACAGCATGGATAAGGGCTGACACCTGAAGTTTCCTGCTGTCATTTTCTCTTCAGAGGATAAAATGGAAGACTCCGGCATGGATCAGAATCAAAGTGCAATTTTACACATGCTGGCATTTTATAATGGTTACCTCCACCCCCAGGGATTTTTAACAACAATGTGCTGGATGGCATGAACCAGGACAGAATTCTACTAAAGGTAAACATTTCCCATTGACAGATCTGAACCCCTTTATTTTAAAGCAGAACCAAACCTCTTTTGCATATGTGTTCTCTGAGCTATATTTGCTTTCACAGTATTTCTTAATGTCACAGCTGCCATGCCAAGATTTGTATATTGTGCCTCCAAACAAGAGCATGCTTGTCTACATGTATCTAAGCCAGGTATTTGGTGCTTAGTAAGCATTCCCTTTTCTCTGTTTGTTATGCTGTCACTGTAACAAGTACAAGATACATGGCATCGCCCTACACTTTTCCATTTTACACTTACAGTTACATTAGATACACTAGGCTGTAAGAGTCAGTCAGCAACCTCACACCAGATTTGCTATTCATCTTTCTTTTCAGCATTTTATTTTTTCCCTATTGCCTGGTAACTTCCTTCCCCAGTATTGTTGTTCTCAATTTCCCTGCCAAAACAAAGACCATCTTTCTGATGTGGTTGAAAATGGATGACATATGAGCATCGGACACCAAAGAGTAATAAGAAATGATGCACACCTGGATGCCAAGGTAATAAATCCAGATTGTCTGGACAGAAAAGACGCAGATGATGAAGTTCCTGTGAGATTTTTTGTCAACTCAGGAATATTACAGTCTACTGGCTGTCCATATTGTTTTTGGCTAGTTCACTTGATATGTGATGTTGATCAGAATAGATGTTTCCAAGCTGACCATCCCCTCTGTCGATAATTCAGATGCGAGTGAGCTGTTTTGGTATGCCAGACAACAAGCATGGAAACTAACATTTACTGCCACACTGAACTTGCTGCATTATTCAGAAGATGAGTCATGGTAAGGGTGAGTGGCTCTTCAGGACTAAAATAGGTGTTTTGGGACATATATTAGATAGTGCAAAGAGTAACAAATGTATTTTATTAACCCCAAAAAGGGCAGGGACTAGAAAGTCTGGTGAGCACCATGCTCCCCTCTCCAAGTTGGTGGAAGTCTGTCTGTGTGATAAATGGGTTTAGAACTCCAGGGGAATTTGAGGACACAGTCCTGACTGAGATCCAGGTTGGGCAGAGGTATGGGAGCATGTTCCCAGGGATATTTCCAGTGGAAGCTATAGTATCCACTCACCTTGGAAGCATCTGTGGAGTGCAGCTGCAGAACAAAGTAGATGATGATCATCAGCATGGCCACAGACCTGCTCATGTCACCAAGTGCCATGGGATGACATATGGAGAGGCAGATGCTTTGAGAGATAAGGAGCTGGGAGAAGATCCTGGGGCTCCACATCTCCATGGCATAGCTTCTTTGTTCCTGGGCAGCCATTGTTCTCTCCCCCTCTCGCCTGAAGGGAAAATGAGTTGGACTTTCCATGTGCTGAAACACATGGAGTTTTCGAATTAGTTAGTTTCCCTTATGTATGTTTTTCCATAGAAGGAGGATGATTTGGCCTTCTGTCTTATAAATTGCTGGCGGTTGGCCAGACATGTTGCCACTTAGGCATGTTACACCGCTATTATCTCCTAACTGCATCCAAAGCAATGACATTTCTAAAAATTCTTCTTCATGACAAACTCCTAGTTCCTGCAGCAAATGGAAGGTAGAACACAATTATTTTCATCTGATAAACCACGTTGAGTCTTTAACTTTGAAATGAAATATTATGGCAGGCTGGTGCAACGCAAATGTTTTCCCTTCTCTTGATCACAAATTGCACAAGAATGGGAACAGCTGGAGAGCAGCCCATCTCTAGCCACCATCTGCTTGTTATAAAATAACTGTATGTTGCATTTTTTTCTCTTTTTTATTACTGTTATTAACACACAATAAAAAAATACATTTAAATAGCATTAAGGTTGTAACACAAACCTGCAAAATGGAGGTACTCCAACTGAAACATGCCCTGTTTAAAATTATTTTTATCTGCCCCCTTTTTTACATTGTTTGGCATCCGACTGGGTCCTGCTGGTTGCTGCATTTAAAACAAGTGCCCAGAAGTGACAAGCCTAGTCCTTCCTCTGGCCCAGGGTGATTTCAAACCACTCCCCGTCAGTTTAAATTTTAATGGTTAGTAATGACTATATAGTTTTTTTCCAATTTGCAGCTCCTAAAGCTAGTATGAAATAAAGGCATGATCCTGCACCTATTATAGCTAAAGGCAAAACTCCCGTTGACTTCAGTGCATGCAAAATTGAGGTCTAAACACTTCCCTCCTCTGTTCACTTCCCATCTGTGCCACAGGCTTCCGATGTAACACTGGGCATATCACTAAATCTTTCTGTGCCTCAGTTCCCCAGCTGAAGTATGGGAATAATGGTGTTTCCTTTCTCCCTCTCTTTGTCTGTGACTGTAAGTCTTTGGGGCACGCCCAACCTCTCACTATGTACTTGCACAGCACCTACAACAATGGACTACCAGTCCTGGTGTCTCTAGGCACTACTATTGTACAGAGAATAATGGCATATCATAGAGTGCAATTATCAATGTTTATAATAAATGTTAGAGTTTGCTGTTATGTGGTGTAGTTTGCTCCTGCTATAAAGCAATGTGCCTGAAGAATCAGTTAAGGCTGGATTGAGTGATTACAGCAGCTTTGTATCACCCGTATCTTCCCAGGAACACCCATTATTTATGTGTTAATGTAAAAATATTTAAACTCTTTAAACTTCAGCAGTTCACTATGAAATTGAGCCTAACAAACAATTTGTTTCAACAAACAACAAAGTTTCCTGAGTGTCCTGACTCTCAGCCCCCAATGTAATGAAACAAATAGCCCCTGCTGTCACACAGCTATGGCATTTGGGGTAAGTAATCCACCACCTGTGCAGCCTGACTCATACAACCAATGAAATTGTTGCATGCAAATTAGCTGTAGAATAAGTGTGGTGATTGTTGCGTTACCTCTGATATCACAGTCATCTAGGACTCTTGGCATGGTATAAATACATGCCTTACTATAGCTGTACACCTCAAGGGTATATAATTCATAAAGCCAAAATGGCTGAGTATTTAAAAATTGGATGATAACAAACTGCGAATCCTAGTGATGATTGAACCTGGTGATATTCTACACAAAGAGTTCTCAGCCATGCTTTTGCTGTTTCCATAATCTCACACTAACTCAACAGACATTCTAGTCTTCAAAGGCCTGGTCCCCACTAAGCCCCCACTTCGGACTAAGGTACGCAAATTCAGCTACGTTAATAACGTAGCTGAATTTGAAGTACCTTAGTCCGAACTTACCGCGGGTCCAGACGCGGCAGGAAGGCTCCCCCGTCGATGCCGTGTACTCCTCTCGGCGAACTGGAGTACCGGCGTCAACGGCGAGCACTTCCGGGATCGATCCGGGATCGATTTATCGCGTCTTAACCAGACGCGATAAATCGATACCAGAACATCGATTGCCTGCCGCCGGACCCAAAGTGACACACAGACAGATTGACTATCCTGGAATATTACTAAATTGATTACACTCTGGTTCACATCGCTGGACATGGAATAATCATAGCAAACGTGTCTGGAAAGAATATCCCATTTCACTCTGAAATATTGATGTAACATGATGGTGAATCATGAAAAAACTCAACTCTCTCACTCAGACCGTCAAATGCTATCCGAGCGAGGACGAGCTATGTACCTATACAGATAGAAAGCTGTACGTATTGATGGTGTCTCACTCATAAAGGATGAAATATAGCCCTCGGCTGAGGACCAGCTCAAGGCCTATCCACCACTTAAATCCCATTCAAGTTCTAAGGGCTTATGTAGGACTTAAATGGTACATACGGCCTAGTGCATAGGGGTGAATTTGATGCAAAATGAGTCTTCAAAACATGGTGTCTGGCCCCCCAAGTCTGGTAGGTGGAGAATGGTGGGGGTGGAGGGCCAGGCATTTTAACTGTTAAAGATCTGCATGTGCCTTGCTAGCCACGGTTTGGTCAACCCTGCTATATGCCCTTCTCAATAAAACAAGGTGTAATTACTTCCTAGATGGCAATATATGGAATAAAAAATGTAGCTAAATCATTGTATTGTAATAGCAAATGAAATATAAATATTATGTTTCATTTATATCTATCTATCTATCTATCTATCTATCTATCTATCTATCTATCTATCTATCTTCTTCTATCTCCAAGCAGGACCTTGCAGTCTTTTCAAAGAGACGTTTGACAAGCTCTGACATGACTTCTGCCTCCCTCTGTTCCATTTCACCCTTGCTCTCTTAACATGTTTCCTGACTTGTCTCCGCTTATTGACACTGAGGTTTCTCACCTTCTCTCCTCTTAACCTCCCACTTGCCTAGTGATCCCATCCTCTCCTACCTCATGACCTCCCATGACTCCTTTTGTCCTTGTCCCACTCTCCTCCTGAACCTTCCATTCTCCCATCACAATGCAAACAAACTCTGGTCTCCACCACCCTCAAAAAAACCCCATACTGAAACCCACCTGGTTCTCCAGTTACTACCTCTCTTCACTTCTAAACTCAGGTCCAGGTTTCAGTCTGTCTGTTTGGATGTTTCACCAGCTACTGAAACAGCTACTGAAATACAGCCCAAATAAACACAGCTTTCCTTCCAAGCTCTCCTCTTTCTGCATTATCTGTCATTGTTGGGAACACCACCATCCATGCCTTGGGACTTATCTTTCACTTCTCTTTTACCTTTTCCCCCCACATCCAAGAACTGACCAGATCCTGCTGATTTTTCCCTCCACAACATTTCCAAAATTCACCCTTTCCTTTCTCCCCACAACATTAAAACACTAATTCAGGCCTTCATCATCTTCTGGCTTGACTACTGAACCTCCTCCTCTCCGGTCTCGCTTCTACATATATTGCTTCCCTCTGAAACATCCAAAGCACCTCTGTTAAGGTAATCTCCCTTGCCTATATCTCTGACCACAACTTTCCCGCTCTTTGAATCCTCCCAATGACTCCCCTTCTTTCCCTGATCCAGTTCAAGCTTCTTATCCTGACCTTCAAGACTCTCTACAACTCTTCCCCTCCCTATTTGTCCACTCTTGTCTCTTATCACATCACCCCTTCATTTCCAGGGATGCCAGCGTGTCTGCATCTTTGCCAGTTTCTCTCACAACCATGCTTTTCTCTGTGTTGGTCCTCATACATGCAGGGCCGGCTCCAGGATTTTGGCTGTCCCAAGCAGCCAAACAAAAACAAACAAACAACTCGGCGGGCGGCCTTCGCTCCGAGCAGGAGTGAGGGACTGTCCACCGAATTGCCGCCGAACAGCTGGATGTGCCACCCCTCTCCGAAGTGGCCGCCCCAAGCACCTGCTTGGTAAGCTGGTGCCTGGAGCCGGCCCTGCATACATGATTTGGTTGTGTATAACCTGTGTGATCTTACTTTCATTTCCCTTATTCATCATCCTAATTTCTTTCATGTTGCCTCATGGTAGACTTTAAGATCTTTGGGGCAGGGACAATCTCTTATTCTGATTAAGTCAAGCATCTATTTCAACATGGCTCTGAATCTCACTGGACTCTCTTCCTACTAGTGCAATACAAATAAATAATTATTATTTTTATTATCATAATGGAGTTAACTGCTCTGATCCTGACAATACAGGCTCAATTTTATTTTTAAACTAGTATTTCTTTTGCCAACAGGAAAAATAAACGGAAAATAATATATGTGTATAGCTCCAGGATAAACCCAGAGTGTTTTCCATTTGTTAGAGTAGTGCTTGTTCTTTCATTAGCTAAATGAAATAATGTGCCGTACATTACATTAAAGGGGCTTACCTAATTTATTAACTGAGAGGCCAGTGATGGACTGCCATTTAAATAATGGCTCATTCATTAGTATACATGCTAGAGTACATAGTAGTGTTATAGGAGAGCTCAAACAATTATCATGCTTGCTAACAATATCTCATAATGAGCCAGCACTCAGCATCTTATTGACCTTTCTAAACTAGCTGACTATTGTTAAGGATGAGAACAGCATAAAGTTGCACAGTATTCTTTTTGGTAACGCAATTCCAGGAGGCTCTAGTGAAGGGACTGGCTATGTCAATTTGAAAAGAGAACAGTAGTGGAGCTATAGTGAGATCTGAACATCAGAATGGGTCAAAATCCTGCTTATAGGGGCAGGATTGGATCCAATAAACTGAGAACCAAACTTGAAGAATAATAGACTGAAGAATCTGCTGGTTTTGGACAGAAAATAGATTTTAATCTCTTTCCACCGCTCCTGCCTCCCGCAAATCATTACATTTTATAATCACACATTAATACATAATTTTTCAGGTTAAAAAACCACCTGATCGATATAGAAAATATACATCTAAAGTTCCTAAGAACTGGCGGAAGAACTTGCTGTACCAGTTATGATCATTTCTGAAAAACCATGCAGGAATGGTAAAGTGGCTAAGACCTAATATTTGTGGGGAATGTGTCATTATGGTAACTGACATCCTGTTTATTTAATCTGAATTCCTAGTGAATTAACAGAGAACTGAATCATGAGCAACAAGCATTGTGGGTTTATGAAGTATGAATAGTGCCAAGTACTACTAACCTTTTCCCACCACCATTACAAAACAATTGGACATGGGGTATTTATCTGGAGTTTAGTGCTACATGACAGCTTGCATCTTTTTTGAAGTACTGCAACAAGTGGTGCAAAGGATTCTGGGGCACATCTACATCCTGAACATAAAAGGCCACCCATGGCTAAGATATGGAAACACAAAAGCTCATTCAGGTGAAAAATCAGAGCTTAAAAGCCATGAGAGTGCTAGTCTATCTTAAAATAAACAATATATAAAGGCCAAATATAGATCTATGGAAAGAGCTTCTGGTTTTTCCTTTGTCTTCTGTCAGTTCAGCTATTGCTCTTGTCTGGTATCTGCTCTCAGTTTTCAGTGCTGTGCTCTCCGATAGGTCGCCTAAGCCTTAACTCCTCTTCCCACCACACAGGCTAACTTCTCCTTCCCAGTCAAGGCTTCTTGTTCTTCCTCTTATGTGAAGCACCCAGATGGCAGTATCAAAATATGCTGCATTATTGCCTACTGTTCTTATTTAACTGCGCCCCAAAGGCCAAGGATCATAGGATCCTGCTTTAATCCATCCCTTTTTAAAAATTATTCTGTGAATAAATCAGACTTTGGAGGAAAAGTACAAGCAGCAAATGCATAGCAGCTCTCTTCTATGTGCAAATATATTGGGGCATATAGCGGCAGCTCTTTAGCTGGTGTAAATTGTAATAGCGCCATTGAAACCCCTGAGGTCTCCCTCCACTTACACCAGCTGTGCATCTTCCCCCTTATGTTTTTTGGTACCCAGACACATTTATTGAAAGCAAACCTCTCAGTGCCTTGCAAAATTTCATTTCAAAATGCAAAGCAGATTTCCCATTTTAGGAATACAACACACACACACACACCTCATCATTCGCAACAAACCTCTAATTCTGTTTTTTCCCCCGATGTTTAAAAAAAATCCCAGTCTGATTTGTTTCAAGCTTTATTATTATTTTTTTAAAAAGGCTTCGGGGCGGAGAGGTGGAATGCCAATTTTCATCTCTTGACAAATGTTTAAAGCCAAGATGTAAGCCCCTGAAAACAGGGGTTTATAATTTAAATGCTGACACAACCTTAACTAGAGTGGTAGGAATACTCTTGCCATAATAACTGCCATTCTCTGGAAAGTATTTATGGCAAGGCATCAATCTTTCTTAATGCAGAAATTCAGGCCGTTGGCTATCATGGACTGTGGGTAATGGCAGCGAGGTTCAGATTCTTGGGGATGGAGCCATCAGTACTTACAGGCTGAAGCCATTTTAATTTGTCTGTTGTGCCTATTCATGACCTAACATTCTGGTGCTCGTTCTGATATCATTGAAGTCAACAGGAGCTGTTCTAGTGCCTTGAATTGAGCCCCTTGTGTCCATCTTTTATTTTAATGAACATCTTTCTATTAAATGTGTTTCTGTCTCTTCCTTTGCCTAATTGGAACCAAAGTCTATGTCATTGCCTCCCACTTCATTCAGTCATTGTTTATATTCTTAACTCATTTTACACCACAAAATGTACAATTATCCTTACGGTCAATACAGTGAAAGTAACAAAGAGTCTGGATGTAAAGATGAAATTGTAACGTGTACAAATAACACAGAATTTCTCAGTCACTTATTCCCTCCCACATACCTCATTGACCTCGTCCTGCTTCCCAAATCAAACAAACAAAAAACACAATTTAAAAATCATATGAATAATGGGATGAAAAAAAATGCCACACGTGCAGGGCCATGCAGAGGGTTTTGAGTGCTCAGGGTAAAACCTGAAACTGAGGCCTCATCCTTCCAAAAAAATTACCATGGAGATGATGAAAGAGTTTAAGGAGAATACTATAGAACACTTTAAAGCTGATTTATTATCGCAAAAGACAAATCACATCATGTTTATCCTTGCTTGTTTTCAAGTGAACTGATTCATAACACTATCATAAATTTAGGCTTCTGGCAAAATCACACTCTGTTTACTGCATCACTAAGACAGATACACAGCTTTGGCCCATGGTAGATTGGAGGCAGTTTTGTTATCAGCACTAATTTATTAAGGGAGCACTCCCCTTCAGAAACCGAAACCAGCATTGAGATGAAAATCCTGAGAGTGACATGGGTCTGCTAGAAGACATTCTGCAGTCCTTTTTCATAAATCTTGTTGAACAACTTAATTGAAGTCACTGTTCCAACTAGTGTCTCTTTCAACTTGTTGAAAAGGCGAGTTTCTTTGACAAATTCCTATTCTATCAAATCTCTCAGGTAGCATTTTGATCATTCTCAAGCTTTCACAATACTAGAAAAGGCATCATTTGTAGTTGGGTTCCAAATAAATGAATACATGCTGTTGATTTTTTCGATCTTGGAATTTCACAGATAAGCATGTCTAGTGCAATCTAAAAAACGTTAACCTTGAACTCAGTTTTTTGTTTTTCATGGTCGTATGTGGTGGTCCTGCCTTCATCATGTTTTCCTCTTTCCTTCTCAAATAGCTCAAACCAGCGCTAAAGCTGGTGAGTCCAGAGGCCTGAAGATTGTCTCAACTCAGAGGAATAGATCCCAGCTGGAGTGGATCGTATGTTATCTCTCTTCCACTGCCATTGTAGGGGGCATGTCTGGGGTGTCACTAGATCACTGCACACACATCTCTTAGGCTACTGATAGCCAGATCAAATTAGCACAGCCTTCAGAGTGCTCTCATATGTGATGATGGATTAGATCATTGCAATGGAGCTTTAGGATTGGGGACATCAAAGGTAGATTATTGCCACTTTTGTGCCACCGCTCCTGAGCTATTTGGAGCTCTCCTCAGCTATAGACCAGGAAAATAGGACAAGTCAGTCATTGGCTATTGAAGCATGCTGGTAGATCATAAGGAAAGGGATAGATTTGAGTGAGGCCCCAATTCAGCAATTCATCCCTACTTGAACATGCCCTTAACTGCTTTGTGGATAATGGATTTAAGGTAATGGATTTAAGCATGTGCTTAAAGGCTTTTGCTGAATTGTGACCTGTGATAAAATAAGCCAAATCAGTCTTAAATTTTAATATGAGACAGTTTTTTTTCCTTCATGGGTATGTGAGGAATAGCGCATGACAGATATAGGGCTTCCATGTCATAAATCCTGCCCCATCAGAGTTTATGAATATGGAACCGTGAATTCTTGCACACATTTCAGTACATGCCTGCACCCTGATTTTGGATTTCTTCTCATGACAGTTGTTCCTTGTGGTGGTCCTTCTAGATCAGGGTTAACGCACAATTGTAATGTATAGGAAGCTTGTATTACCACTACCCATGCGGTATCTGTCCTTGAGTCTAACAGAATGTCATTCTTTAGGGCTCTCATTTTACACCAGTACTAAATTTACTTTAAAACAGATCCATATATTTTGAGGAAACCCTCCAAAGGTTTTTCAGTCTTTCTATCCATGACCTTGAGCAGCTAAACTAAATCTGAACATTCCAAAAGTAAAAGGGAGATTACAGCCAGTGTTCCAACTTGATGCACCTCTATTTAAGGTCTTTTGTTGTTATTTGAGGCTTAGAAGAGAGTTTGGTCAGTCCTGGGATCCTGAATAACTGCAGCTTATCCATTGAGACCATCAGACTTTCCTGAGGCCCTGAATGTTTTGTTTTTGTCATATAATCAGGATTAAGAATAATATAATATCTCCAAAAGCACTTAACAGCAGTAATTTAAATTACTCAAATCTTGATTAAGGGGATTAGAAACTAGGTTTAAAGGAAGCCAAGGGATACATTAAAGGACTTCAAATCCCTTTAAAAATACCCTGGTCTAATAAAAAGAATAAGAAATAATTTGGTTAAGGGTTTTCCCCAGTGATAGTCTATATGATTTAATCAGGCTTCATTATGTTTGAAATTTAGTAAACAATTTGAGTCCCAAAGCCTCTTATATACAGGGGTTAGAATAAATACCTGAGTGTGAAACTAACTGGAATTTAGGGCTTGTCTATACATGGAGTTGTTCCTGATTAACTCCATGTGTGAATATTCTTATTCCAGAATAAGAATGTCTTCTTCCTGTTTAGTTTAACCCATTCTCAGACTATGTAGGTGACAAGTAAAATAGGTGTTTCCTCTAGGACATATTTGGGTCTCACAGGGCCAGGTATGTTATATCTCTTCTACATGGATCCTTTGAAATCACCAACTTTCTTTTCCTGTTTCCACAGTGCAAAGGAATGGTAAATAGAATATTTGCATTTAAAAATCTGTTTATACCTTTGCCTTGGGGCGGCAGGGAACTGCCTGAAATCTTCCTGTGAAAGGTAGTCAGTCAAAAGGTGTTGTGGATTTGATTGTGAACAACTGCTATGAGCCATTCCCTTCAGCTATTGTTCTGAACCATTGGACAATCTTTTGGAGCGAGGTCTCAACTGTTAGTTATTGTCAATTCAGGACAGACAATACAACACTGCATCTACCACAATAGTATAACACACGGCTAACTGGTCTGAACAAAACAATCTGCACAGCTTACCGAATCACCAGTACCTACTGATGCTCGTTATTGACTTTTTTCCTTTTTGTCCAGCATTTGTGTTTACAGTGTAGCAGGTACATCCATGCTTCTGCTTGTGGCCAATGAACATGGTCCTACGTAGGAATGTGTGTGTGTGTGTGGAGGGGTCAAATAGTTTGCCCATCTCAGGAAAATATTTGAGATTTATAAAAATTTTCCTGTTCTGAATTGGAATGAAGTCAAAATTTCAAATTTTTTTGCAAACCCAACATTTTGGGGGAAATTGTTCCAGTCAATTGGAAATGTTTCATTTCACTAATTTAAAGTGGGGTTTTTTTAGCTTTGACTATTTTGAAAATTTATTATCTTTATTATAATTCGTGACATTTCAAAACAAAAAGGCATGTCTAACCAGGAAACTGGAACTTTTTGTTTCAAATTGTTGAAATGTTTCATTTTTGACAATTTCAAATATTTTTTTCCCAACATTCTGTCAAGAAATTTGTCCAAACTGACCCTTTCCCACAAAAAAGTTTTGGTTTTCTTGACAAATTGGCATTTTCTGATGAAAAAAGATTTAGTTGAAAACTTCCCAACTAGCTGTCATCCTTGTTCATCTGGAACTCCCCTGTGATCTGTCATTGCTGCTCCTGCACTGGGATTCTTGTCTGCGCACTGCTTTCCTGCCTCCCTGTTGTGTCTGGGCTTACTGAAGAGCAGTTAGA
The DNA here is from genome assembly GCF_027887155.1 of Malaclemys terrapin pileata. NCBI lineage: Eukaryota > Metazoa > Chordata > Testudines > Emydidae > Malaclemys > Malaclemys terrapin. Next base: position 27,398,796 of record NC_071506.1, read on the forward strand.
CACAGAAATATAGGCCAGCTGCAAGCAGCTGAGCAGTTCACATCACACTTGTTTTTGCATGTCTATCTTGTCAAGAGAGTGCCTTATAGACAGACAGGCAAGAACACTCACTTTCGTTTCATTTCCATGGACTTGAGTGAGAGGGCTTGAATACCACAGCCACCATGAGAAAGTTCATTAAACTTGTGGAGGTTCTGGAGAAAAGATATTATTTGTCTTCCCTTCAATGCTATCTGTTCTTTTACTTTGGCACCTCTACCCCTGGCAGTTCGTGATCCGTAATGAACCGTCTCACTGTGTGGGCCTCTGCAGTTTATTTGATTTGGAGAGGTCTAAGCTGAATGCTTGCACGGAAAAAAAAATGAATGTAGGTAAAAATAACACAGCATTTCTGTCTGTTGTTAACGAATCTCTCAGGTCACTGAAAAATATTCTGAACACCCATTTCAGGATTGAAGTCGTCTGGAAACTCATAATAATAAAAAATTCTGATATCAGAAAAATATATTTCAATAGCACTGAGGTTTTGACATAAATCTACAAAAGCATGGGGATACCCAATTAAGGCAGAAATGCACCATTAGGACTTAGATATAATAAGTAATAAGCATGCTGCTAAAGTGGCACCCTATAGTGGGTATGTGTTGGACACATATTTTCATATTCAGCTTTAACTATGGATGTTCTGACATGTGAGCTCAGGTCATGTCTGATATAAGCGAAACTATTTTATATGTTAATTTGCAAGTGTTGTGATTACTCATATAGAGTTGCACTGGGCCTACATTTTTTCTCTGTGTGCACACTTTTTCACAAGTACCAGTCGACTTGGTGGAAAATATGGACATTTTTACGTACTGCAATATGTATGCAAAACTACCAAGGGAAATGGTGGATTCTGCATCTCCTGATGTCTTCAAATAAAGTCAAAATCTAGCACAATGGGAACCTGGTCTCAGATTAGGGCCTCTCAGTGCTACTGTCTTTCTCGTCTTTCGTATGGAATTTGAAAAGCAATGGGCTGGGATTATAATTGAGTCTTGTGATTCAAAAGCCATTCTAATGCTTCTGGGGTAGCTAGGTGAATCCCCTGTGTTTCACCATTGTAAGTGTGAAAGGGGCAGTTGTCCCTGATGTGCCTCATGGTTTGTACCTCATCGCAATCACAATTTGGAGATTCTTTGATTTTCCACTTGTGGAGGAGACATCTACACCTTCTATGTGTTGTCTGAATGTGGTTAAGTGCAGGCCACTGCCTACAGGGAAGGCAGAATCCCAGGACTTCTTTCATTGGATCTTCAATCAGGTCTTTACTTGGAACATCACAAATGGCCCACAGTTCAACCCAACAAGTGCTGGAGTCCTTTCCACTAGCCTGTAGTGTTGACTTGGGGGTCCTGGATTTGAGTTGGGAGAGTGTGGTGTAATGACAGATCTGGAGCAGCCAGGATTTTGTTGTACTCCTGGACCACAGCACTGATGTTCACTGGCACAGTGCCTGCCAAAACTGGAAGCCATGGTATCGGCGTTGATTTAAGAGAGCCACTAACAATCCTAAATGCAGCATTAATTTCAGTGTCAATGAGATTAGTGTGGGAGTGTTGCACCTAACTGACACTCAATATTCTGCTGTTGGCAAGACTAGGGCTTGTACTGATATTCAAAGTGTATGTGCATCACATCCCTAGGATGTGCCAGTGAACTTCTTAATGATGTTAATCCTTGTCTTTAGCTTCTTTTTGGAGTTGTCATGGTGTTGGCAAAAGCTCTGCATCTGATCGAGAGTAACACCAAGGTACCATGGATTGTAGTCATGTGATAAAGACAGATCACAAAAGTCTATTTTCAGCAGAGCTGAACGCTCATCTCTGCCTTGTGATTATTCAAGTGGAAGGCAGAGATGAGCGTTTTTGATACATTGGGCTTCAGTCTCCAAGCGTTGAAATACATCTTAAGTGTCGGAGACATTTTCTATGGCTTTCAGAGAGGACGTTAAAACAACGAGGAGTCTTTTTGGCACCCTAGAGACTAACAAATTTATTTGAGCAAAAGCTTTCATGGGCTAGAACCCACTTTATCGGATGCATGAAGTGAAAAATACAGGAGCAGGTATAAATACATGAAAGCATGGAGGTTGCTTTACCAAGTGTGAGGTCAATCTAATGAGAAAAATCAATTAACAGTAGGATACCTAGGGAGGAAAAATAACTTTTGAAGTGGTAAGAGAGTGGCCCATTACAGACAGTTGACAAGAAGGTGTGAGTAACAGTAGGAAGAAATTAGTATTGGGGAAATTAAGTTTAGGTTTTGTAATGACCCAACAACTTCCAGTCTTTATTTAGGCTTAATCTGATGGTATCCAGTTTGCAAATTAATTCCAGTTCTGCAGCTTCACATTGGAGTCTGTTTTTTAAGTTTTTTTGTTGAAGAATTGCCACTTTTAGGTCTGTTATTGAGTGACCAGAGAGAGTGAAATGTTCTCCTACTGTTTTTTTAATGTTATGATTCCTGATGTCAGATTTGTGTCCATTTATTCTTTTGCGTAGTGTCTGTCCAGTTTGGCCAATGTATATGGCAGAGGGGCATTGCTGGCACATGATGGCATATATCACATTGGTAGATGTGCAGGCGAACGAGCCCCGGATGGTGTGGCTGATGTGGTTAGGTCCTGTGATGGTGTCACTTGAATAGATATGTGGACAGAGTTGGCACCAGGGTTTGTAGCAGGGTTTGGTTCCTGGGTTGGTGTTTTTGTTGTGTGGTGTGTAGTTGCTGGTGAGTATTTGCTTAAGGTTGGGGGGCTGTCTGTAGGCGAGGACTGGCCTGTCTCTGAAGTTCTGTGAGAGTGAGGGATCATCCTTCAGAATAGGGCGTATATCCTTGATGATGCGCTGGAGAGGTTTTAGTTGAGGGCTGTAGGTGTCGGCTAGTGGCGTTCTGTTACTTTCTTTGTTGGGCCTGTCTTGTAGTAGGTGAATTCTCGGTACACTTTTGGCTCTGTCAATTTGTTTCTTCACTTCACCAGGTGGGTATTGCAGATTTAAGAATGCTTGATAGAGATTCTGTAGGTGTTTGTCTCTGTCTGAGGGATCGGATCAAATGTGGTTGTATCTTAGAGCTTGGCTGTAGACAATGGATCGTGTGATGTGGTCTGGATGAAAGCTGGAGGCATGTAGGTAAGTACAGCAGTCAGTAGGTTTCCAGGTGGTGGTGGTGTTTATGTGACCATCGCTTATTAGCACTATATTGTCTAGGAAGTGGACCTCTTGTGTGGACTGGTCCAGGCTGAGGTTGATGGTAGGGTGGAAATCGTTGAAATTTTGGTGGACATTTGCATTGCTAACGCAATGTCATCTGCATAGATGAATTTAAAGGATGATGTGACTGGATGTGTCGCTGATATAGAGATCAAACAGTTTAGGTGCTAAAATGGATCCCCGTGGAAGTGTTATTCAATCTCCGTGATTTGCTGGCAGATTCACCAAGATGTATAGTGAATCTTGTTACCCAGCATATCGGTGCTGAGTAATACAAATAATTATAATAGGTGCCTTTCTGGAAGATGTGGTTAAGTCAAACACAATTTATTAGGCTCAATGCCGAGGTAAATGGATTAAATTATTTTGGCTATGTTGTAAAGGAAGTTAGTGTAGCTGATCTAAGGACCTTTAAATCTTTGAATCTATGAATACGGTTTCATGAAGGCAAGTCCCATTTGTGACCAAGATGCTATAAAAATGGCCTCACAATTATGACAGAATGCATAAGATACATTTGGTCACGGCTAAGCTGTATATCTATATCTATATATCTGCCAGATGTTCTTGCCCATACAGCAGCAGTCAAGCAGATAAGTATCCTGGATCATGCCCAAGTGTGGGAGAGTTTGTGCTGGCGTTCCTAGGCCATAACAGATCCCAGCCTAATAGTAATTCCCTGTATTCAGGGCCTGTAAAGTCTCTGTTGACATTTGGTCTTTTATTGCTCAATGCTTGGCAAATATTGTGTGTTGGATGTAACAAAACATCCTCTCATTGAATGTGGCTAAAATCACTCACTATCTTTTCATAGACCTAAATAGGATAGTATTCTATTTAGTTGCTTTTTCTTCTCATCTTGAGACTGACTTTGCTTCTGTCATTCTGGTAATGAAGAGAGAAGCCTTGGAATCCTTCTAGTCTCTTACTGCCCAGTCTCAGTTTGATTTTCTGCTTCTCTACCTTTCACACTGTATTTTTCAAATGCTCAAGTACTTAACTCCTTCCTGCAGCAAACATTCAAAATGTATGCTTGAATGTTTGCAGTAGCTTTTTTCACAGTATTCCCTGTTTCTAACCTTCTCTTGGCCTGTTGCCCACTAAGAAGCTAATCCTGGCAACATGCCCCAAAGCCTGTACAGTTCAGGCAGCAGCATTTGCTGAGATACGATGCAAGGCATGTCCAGCGCAAGAAAAATCCAGTCCTCACAGGTGATAATGACACACATTTGGCTGGCTTTATGTGCTACCCCTGTCAGCTCCTTTCTCAGCCCCTTTGTCTAGATTTTTGTCCATTTCACAGCAACTGGTTGATCAGCTGCCAGTTTTGGTAATCATTTTGCCTTCTGGCAACTTTAGGTTAAACTGGGCAGGTCAGGATGTGATAGGAAACAAGTTTCAAATGAGGCTGCTCTTCACTGCACAATAACACGGATGAAGCGGGAAATCTCATGGGACCTGGACATCTCAAGGATTATAAAGCAAGTGACACATGTCAGAAGTTGGATATGAGCATAAGTTTCAATGTATCTCCTGCTTCAAGTGCTGATGGTAAAATTTCTGCCCAAAGAGAAGAACAACAGATTGGGAAGATGAAGTCCTTATTGTTTTGCATCATCAAGAACGGATAGCTCCTACTATTTCCTCTGCATTGTTAGCCTCAAGCATCAACATGCAGACATGTGCTCTATTACTATCACACACACATTCCTTCAACCACTCTAACGAGAGCTGAGAAACATGAGGTTCATTAAGGGGTGAAGAGAACTGTTGGGTGTACAGTAATTAGTATTTCCTTCAAGCAGGAGAGGCAAACTAACTGAGTCCTGTGCACATAGGATCAAATTAAAGAAATTTCAGTTTTGGAATAAAAATCTACAGTCCATGCTTAATCCTGGAGGGGTGGAGTTCTGCCTGTACACCTGCTGCCTTGCTCTCAAGCACTGAAGGGAATGCAGGGCACCCTGACCATTCATTAAGGAAAGTGCTGCTAGGGGACTGCCATGTTAGTCCTTCATAGAACTAGGAGAAAAAGAGGAGCAAGTAGCTAAGCATAACATTTGCTTGAGGATCACATCCATTGTCTGCCAACATTATGTTCTTTTTTATGCACCTCTTCTGAGAGTCAAGCAGCTGGCGCACAAGGAGTTTAAGACACAATGCACCCATGTGCCTGACCTCTGCTTACATTTCCACTGAGACATGACAACCATGTGTTTCCTGCTGTATGCCATGCTCAAAGACCTAGAGATCAGAGACTGATGGGTACAAGCCATGTGATAAGTAGACCACTTTGGGATCTTACAGTTGAAGGTGCACAAACAGTATGGCAATGGGTGGCTATATAAGTTACCCATATAAACCTGGATGATTGATAGATGCACAGGCAGATAGAGGTCATTATGCAGGTGCAAAGTATTATTATTAAATCATTGGAGCTGAAGATTGTTAGGAGGCACTAAGTTCTTGTGTTTAGAGAAAAGAATCAAATACAAAGGTGGAGGAGAGGTGGTCTTGTGGTTAAGTCACTAGGCTGAATAAGAGAAGATGAAATTCTGGCCCCACTGAAGTCAATGGCAAAGCTCCCAATAATTTCAGTAGGGTCAGAATTTCACCGCAGGGCCTCTTCCTTCTCTGCCAATAATTTGATATGTAGCCTTGGCCAAGTCTAATAGCCCATTCATGCCTGTTTCACCATTGTTAGAATGGGATACTGTAATGATACTTCCAGTTGTGTAAAGAGAGTTGAGGTCCTTGTATGGAAGGCACTAAGCATATACCAAGTATTATTTCCACAGTAATCTGAAGACCTATGTGAAATAATTTTTTTGTTCTCAGTCCATTTAATTGATCAGGCGAAAAGTGCCTTCATCACAAAAACCACAAACCAAATGAGACCCATTTCCAATCTTGATTCCAGCCTCAATAGATAGACAAAGAATTGAGCAGTCATGGAGATTAATTTTCTCTTCCTCTTGCCTAAATACAGTGTCACTAGATCAGGCTTCATGTACATGAGCAATGGAGCTGGTGCTAGTGACCATGGTATTCCCCTTCCAGTTCTTATCTCAAATGGACTGGAAGCCTTCAGGCTTGTCGATCTGGCAACTTTCACTGTACACGCATCTTGTGTACACTAATTCCTTGGACAATGCCTCAAAGCAGTGGGCATTGTTCAAGGTTCTCTGTTTGGTGTCATTCTCTGGATCCTTTGTTATGACCCTGTTATCTGCACTCTCATCCTTTTTTTTTATCCTTTGTCCCCTGTAAAATTTTTGGGCTCTGTGGCTCCTCCCTCACCTGAGGAGTCGGCCTTTTCATTCTTTTGGAAGGCTCCACGCCCCAATCAAGGTTTCAGATAGACCAGCTCCTTCTACAACACTAAAATCTATCTATCTATCTATCTATCTATCTATCTATCTATCTATCTATCTATCTATCTATCTATCTATCTATCTATCTAAAATTAGAGCAGAAAGTATTTGAAAAAAGTCTTGGTGCTTTAAGGATAATTTCAAGCACATTAAAAAAATAAAAGGAAAAGCAAGAGGATGAGAGATTTTTCTATATGTTGTATATTGCAATCACAGGAGGACAATAACTCAGGCATGCTCAATCAATTCCAATTTTTTTATAGGCAGCCTTTGTAAAGCATTTGGAGCTATGATTACACAGCAGCTGCTGAGTCCTGAACTTCCTGATGCTTGGAACAGCTGATCCCAATGAAAAAGTAGCCTGTCTACTCAGACTCCTGGTACCTGACCTACTTTTCAGAATGTTTCCCAGAGGTGTCACATAGAAATATATATAATTCCCCAAACAATCAAAACAGACAGTACTTTTGATACTGTTCCATAAACAAACCCCTCCTTTCAAGAAATTTATTTCCCAAAGATCATTTGTATGTTGAGTCATACACCATGCCATAATTTTAGTCCAGAATTGTTCCCAGGTGTGGAGCTCTTATAAATACTGATATATCAGGAATGGGTGAACAAATAAGGATCACCATGAAGCTTTGCCTGATTTGCCTTCTCTTTGACAGTTCTCAAATACTTAGGTGTTTATTTTTTAACTTCCTTTTTCCAGAGAGGACTAGAAGTGCTAAAATATGAGGGGAGGAAAGATGGATTTGTGGGAATTTCATTGGGACTCAGGAGATCGGGATGCATGGCTCTGTCATAGATTTCCTGGGTGACCCTGGGAAAATCTTTTTGTGCCTCAGGTCCCCATCTGTAAAACTAGGAAAATGATACTTCCTCTATCAAAATACTTCCTGATCAATATATAGTCCGTTACACACCTATCAAAGGTTCTTCCTGCACTGTGCAATTATGTTTGGAAACGAAAGCAAAATGAAAAGAAAATAATAATAGAATTAAAATAATTTCACAGAGGCTCTTTAAATATTTAAAGTATTAAATTAATGTTCCTTCAAATAATATATTAATGAGAGAATTTGGAAATACTGCCTTTTGCATAAGCTCTGTATACTTTTCGCTACCATGAATAACTTTGTGCACAATGAGGCTAAGCTTTAATGTTAAGCTAGAACAAATAAAAACATAAAGGGGACAAATGTTCCTGGGACTAAATGGAGCTCAGTTTCACAATTTTTCAGGAGAACAGAAATAATTGAGGTAATGGAATTAATCGGGGGGGGGGAGAGGGGGAGAGAGAGAGGTTTTGGTGTCCCAGATACTAATGCAATTTGTATGAATCTAAGAGAATGGAAGCAGTACAAGGATTTCCCAAATAAAAAAGACAATGGGGATAAAAAGAAAATGGGGAATTCTTACCTCTACCTAGTTTTGTGAAAATGTGTGTGTGTGTGGTGGGAAATACTTTTAAAAGAGGATGCGGTTAGGGACTTGGGGGAGGACCAAGGTTCAGTTCCTGCTCTGCGACAAGCTTCCGGTGTGACCTGAGGCAAGTCACTTAGGCCTGGTCTACACTGGGGGGCAGAGGGGAGGGTCTCAGCTACGTTATTCACGTAGCTGAAGTCGATGTACTTAGACCTACTCACCACGGTGTCTTCACTGCGGTGAGTCGACTGCTGCCACTCTCCTGTTGACTCCACCTGTGCCTCTCGCAGCAGTGGAGTACAAGCCTCGACAGGAGAATATAGACTAGACGCGATAAATTGAACCCCGCTGGATCGATCACTGCCCCCCGATTCAGTGGGTAGTGTAGACATACCCTTTGTCTCTCTGTGCCTCAGATCCCCATCTGTAGAATGGGGATGATAACACTGCCCTACTTCACATGGGCATTGTAAACACAAATAAGTTAAAGATTGTGAGGTGCTTAGATACTATGATAACCAGCAGGGAGGGAGGGCATAAGGACCACAAATAGATTTAAAGAGCTTTTGTAATTTGTAAAATACACTGATCAGCCTTGGATGTCTTTGTACCATTTTAAAACAATACACATAGGGCACTGACAATGTAGAAAGAAGGAAGGAAGAAATATTTCTCTTAGAAAACAGCCGAGACACTTTAAGGCTTCCAATGGGCTGGGTTGCCTGGGGTCATAGACTCAGCCAAAACAAATTACAAGAGCTCCCAGGCAAGTGAGGGTCTTGTGTTGGGGCCAAGTCTGAGGTAGTGCTCCCCATCAGGCAACCAGGGAGTGCAGCATTGTCCTCGCCCAGTCCTCACATATTTTCCCGTATCTTTTCTTCTGCTTTCAGGAAATGATACTCCTAGCAATGGTGGGAACGTGTTAGTTGGCAATGGTTTTGGGGTCTTGTGTGTGCACATTTCAGGTTGGAAATATATCTCCATAGGTTTATTTTGGCTCCTATCCTTATGTTTTAATTCATGTGTTTGGCAGTCAGAGCTCAGCATGTGGGACTGTACTGCGTTACTGCTCTCGGTCTGTCCTGAGTAGGCTGTAAGAAGCTGCTGCAGTCACACAGTACTCCTTGAAATATGATTTCAGACCATTTCAACCTGATGCTTTCTGGGCTTTCTTCTTCTGCAATCTGATATAAAAAGCGAACAGTATTCCCCTGCTCCCTTGAAAGAGGCACTTAAATGCATTTCCATAAACATTATAAAGGCTAAGCTTTTGTAGATATCTAGAGCTAGGTCCTCACCCCAGCGGTGTGTCCTTTATGCCAGGTAAAAAGAGTGGAGTGGCATAAAGGAGTACTAAAAAACCTGGATCCAGGAAGGTTCCCTCAGCTACTGAAGACAACTATGAAACTGCCTTATAAGGACCCCCCTTGCAAGCTCTGGCATAGGGGCTGTGCGGGGCAAGAACTGGGTGTGGGTAGGTATGTTGTGGGCAGGGTCATAGCATGTCATGCTATGGACTTTCCAGGCAGAGCTATGGCCCATAGGGTGGCCCTCAGAGGCTGCTGTAACTTAGACAGGATCTCAGGCCTGTCTCAATGCTGGTGGCCACTCCAATTCCTGGAACAGCCTAAGATCATGAGGGCGCAGAGGTGGATTTAATCCATTTTACCTGTCCTCTTCCTGAACTACAGGCTCAATACTGTGCCTCATTAGAGGAAACAGGGATGAAAAACAAATCACAGAAAACTCCTTCTGTGTTTCTAAATATGAAAAGAAAAGGGCAAGAGTGGAGAAAAGAGAAGCTAAAGCAGCAGACACTGCTTTCCCAAGTCATACCACAGACTTCACTCTTCATAGAGTCCAACATTTTTTATCATCCAGGCCCTAACTAGTATTGTTTGCAGGGAGAGAGAGTCAAAGGAGTAAAGACTAGAGGACCAGAAGTCGCTCTGATGATTAGTGCTACAGGGGAAGATGAATTTGGCATCCTTGTAAATCTAACAGTAGTGCAAACTTGGTTCTCCTATGCACCTCTCAGTGTCACTAGATGGCACTTTAGAGTAACTTTGCTTTGGATTGGTGAGACTAACATTTTTGTAATGATTTCGTATCAGAGGGGTAGCCGTGTTAGTCTGAATCTGTAGAAAGCAACAGAGGGTCCTGTGGCACCTTTGAGACTACCTCGTTATCTCCATACTGATTTATACCTGCCTCTGGAGATTTCCATTACTTGCATCTGAAGAAGTGAGGTTCTTACCCACGAAAGCTTATGCTCCCAATACTTCTGTTAGTCTCAAAGGTGCCACAGGACCCTCTGTTGCTTTGTAATGATTTGGGTTATTATATCTGTGAAATAACAGTATAACATGGTTTCCAGTATGTCATGCTAAAATGGCTCAGATATCATTTGTTCCTCTCTCAGTTTAAAAGATTGTATTATTGAATGATAGCAGAGAAGCATTGTTTATGTAATTAGAGAGTGAAAGAAACATAACTTGAACTGAGAAAGAGGATTGTGCAGCAGTCAATCAGGATCACACGGGCCTTTCTCCTCCAGTACTGGCCTTACACTAGATGGAAGGGCAAAAACACAGGACATAGGTGCAGTATGCTTATATCCGTGAGAAGTTCTTCTCTGACAGGAGAATTGTCAGCTGAGAGTCGATGAGGGGCCATAGTCCAGCAGATAATATGGCTCACAGATGCTGCGGAAAAAGAACAGTGAAGTCAAAAGATTGAGCACAGTCAGTGAGAAACTGATGAGTGAGGTAGTCATTCCAAAGCTGTAGATCAAGCAAGATGATGGCTTGAGGAGAGGGAGGATGTTCCAGTGGTTAGGGCACTAGCTTGAGAGCCATAGGTTCAATTCCTTGCTCTGCCACAGACTTCCTGGGTAATCTTGAACAAGTTGCTTAGCTCTTCTGTGCCTGGGTTCCCCATCTGTAAAATGATGATAATAGTGCTACTCTACCTCAGAGGGGTGTTGTGAAGATAAATGCATTGAAGAGTGTGATATGCTCAGATACTGTGGTAATGGGGCCAGATAAGTACCTAAGGGTAGGTCTACACTTACCTCCGGGTCCGGCGGTAAGCAATCGATCTTCTGGGATCGATTTATCGTGTTTTGTCTAGACGCAATAAATCGATCCCGGATCGATCCCAGAAGTGCTCGCCGTTGACGCCGGTACTCCAGCTCGGCGAGAGGAGTACGCGGCATCGACGGGGGAGCCTGCCTGCCGCGTCTGGACCCACGGTAAGTTCGAACTAAGGTACTTTGAATTCAGCTACGTTACTAACGTAGCTGAATTTGCATACCTTAGTTCGAAGTGGGGGGTTAGTATGGACCAGGCCTAAGATAGAAAATAAGGAGGTTCAGAAGACCCTTGTCCATCTCTGACAGGCTCTGAATCTGATGATGGGAAGCACCAGCCTGAAATTCAACTCTTCAGTAGCTCCTCTATAAGATGGAGTATTCCAGTCCACTAGTGGGGTGGACACCATGTAGCAAAAAATAAAATAATAACAAAAAAAAGGAAAAACTCCTACTCATTCCAAGAAACCTTGCAGCAGAGTATGTTGCAATAATTTGGATAGTAAGTGCCCATTGTTCACCTTGGTTGAAATCTTGGTGCCACTGAAATCAATAGCAAAACTGCAGTATGAAAAACCTGCCTCAAAGGAGACAAGATTTCACCCCATGTAGTGAATCCCCAAGTATGAAAGTAAAGGGAAAGATAAAGGCTTCAACAGAAATAAGACATTTAGCACTAAGAAAAAAGAAATGTGGGAGCTCCCACCATCTCACTTCATGAGCGTCACTCTTAGAAATCCTACAAGCTGAGACCCCCAGAGGCAGCACTCTCTACACCAGCTTTTTGAATAACCTGAGAGCATCTTCCAGGAGATTCCCTGAAATAGAGAATAAAACTTGTATGTTCATTTTAAACAAGGAGTTGCAATCAGGCCACAGTCAGTTTCATTGTAATTAACTCTCACAATCCTCCCTTAACACCCCCATCACCATTAATTGTATCATTACAGAAGGTAATTTTAAGATAGCTAACAATGTACAGTATTAATTAAATAATTATTACCTGAAAGTAATGCTGGCAGTATAGTCCATGGGGCTGAGATATTAAATAATTATTATTAGCTAATACATTTAATTTAACATAAATTTTAGGTTTCTCAAAATAGCCAAAGTTCAACAGGGGTGTTGGGTATATTTTAGTCTCATTGTTACCTCAGATTCCATTTAAAATTTAAAATTAACCATTTAAAATTATTTCTTTCTTTCATGGCAACACCAAGAGGCCCTGAGTCATCAGGGTCCCATTGTGCCAGGTATCATACAAACATATAGTAAAAGTCAGAGCTTACAGTCTAAATAGACAAAGAACAGGAGAGGAAACAATGGTATAAAGAGCTGTAAAGTGACTTGTGCAAGATCACACAGCAGGTCATTGTCAGAGCTGAGAGTAGAATCAGGTATCTAACTCCTAGACCAGAGTTTCTTAAACTGCAGTCCGGAGACTCCTGGGAGTCCCGAAGGGGACTCCAAAGGGTCCGTGAGCCCTGCTGAGAAACTCCTCCCTCCCTGCCAGGTCTGCCTCCAGCACTCTGGGGAACAGCACTCCTGACTCCCCGCCACTCCTGGAAGCAGCAGGCACATCCCTGTGTCCCCTGGGGTGGGAGGCCAGGGGGTCTCCACCCACTTCCCCTGCCCACAGGCACTGCCCCTGCAGCTCCCATTGGCCACAGTTCCTGGCCAATGAGAGCTGCAGGGGCACATGGAGACCCACCCCCACTCTCCCCACCTAGGAGCTGCAGCCAGAGGTATGTACCAGTTGCTTCTGGGAGCCTCCCAAGGTAAGTGCCTCACCCCTCACACCTCAACCCGCTGCCCCTGCCTAGAGCCCCCTCCCAGAGTCTGCACCCCACACCTCCTCAGCACCCCAACCCAGAGCCTGCACCCTGCACCCAAACTCCCTCCCAGAGCCCATCCCCCCCTGCACCCCAGACCCCTACCCCAGCCTGGTGAAAGTGAGTGAGGGTGGGGGAGAGGGAGTGAAGGAGGGAGAGGGGATGGAAGTGAGCAGGGGTGGGGCCTTAGAGAAGGGGAAGGGCAGGGGTGTGGCCACAGGGAAGAGGTAGGGAAGGGGGTGAAGCAAGGCTGAATGAGGGGCTGAGGGGGGTCCCCAAAAATTTTAAATCAAAATGGGGGTCCTTGGGTTGCTAATGTTTGAGAACCGCTGTTCTAGACTAATCTCTGTTCACTAGATCATGATGCTGTTTAAATGCCTTAATTCCTAGAGGCAATGACCACATAAGAATAATTCCATGAATAACTAGTTCTAGATAACACTGACGAATTTCTTTATTGCATGATGCAGAAAGCATGACTCAGGTAGAGCTGGTCAGGAATTTTTGGAATAAATGGGTTTTTTTTGGTTGGAAATTGCCAATTCTTCTAAACTGAAACTTTTTGTGGCAGTGTATCAGTTTCAACAAAACTTTAGTCAAGAAAGTTTCTCAGGTCCAGGATGGAATTTCTGGTCAAAATGAGAGAGCATGGTCAGAGAACTCATTTGGGAGTTGTAGGTTCAAAGCCCTGTTCTGACTTAGGTAGAGCAGAGACTTTATGCTGGATCTCCCATATCCCAGGTGAATGCGCTAACACTGGGTCTTTTTCTGAGTTTCCACAAAACATGTTGAAAGCTCTCATTCCATTGTGGAATGGAAATTTTTTTGAAATCTCAAACATTTTTTTGGATGGCAAAACTGGTTCCTGACCAGCTCTACTCTCAGGCCATGGGCTGGCTCAGCCCATCACCAGTCTCAGCTCACTGTCCTACCTACCTGAATAGGGCTGAGAGACTAGTAGGCACAGAACCATGGGTTTCTCTACTGTGCCTGCAGTGAAGGGGCCATGGGGCATTGAGTGAGGGGCTTCATGTGATTTGGTCCTTTGGCTCAGAATATGAAGTTATGTACCTAGAGAATATACTGATTTAAATGTAATTTTTGTAAAGTTTCTGCTTTATCGTTAGAAAGGACCTGTGAGGAGTATTTTACTATTCAAGGCAACCTTGATGTGTGAATAGGCATGTTAACAATGTTTGTGATCCATTAAAAAAAATCACTCCAATGAACATGTATTTTAAATGAAAACAAGGCTGGTAAAAAATTACTGAGCAGGTTGGTCCCTGCAAATTGGTTCCCAGAGCTTGTTCAAGGTGTCTTGTGAAATAAATGTCAGACTCACCAAATTATTATAAAAATAATCCTCTGTTTATTTACAAGTCTGTCAACATGCAGGTGTTCTCACACACATTTACAATCGTTTGTCAAACTCCGAATATGCACATTCTTCAGTCCTGAATGACTACCTCCAAGGTCCTCAAATCATTTATAAATAGCAATTCTCCAGATATTAGTCCCACATAGCATAAAAATCCATGGTTGGCTATTAAGAGAATATTAGACTATGTGGCTAGGCAATAAGCATGTAGTACCTTTTCTATCTCTGGCTTGGTGAAAGTCCATGACCAGTCCTTCCAGATGTCATCCTCACCACAGTTAGGCATGACTTTATCACCCCCCGAGGTTGATTTACTTTGCTTGTTTTCATCTGTAGGAAATTTCCAGAAAGAGCATCTGATATGGGAAGCAATGACCTGCCTTCTGAATGGAGTGGGTCTGTGTAAGCTATGCACAGCACCGGCAACCTGTTCATTTCTGGGTGCATTTCAAGGTGTTGGTGACAGTCATTAAAGCCCTTCATGGCATTGACACTTTTATTTAAAGAGTTACTGATGTCTCACTATGATAAGTCCAACTAGGACATCTCTGCTCACGAGGCCTAGAACTTTGCCTTCTGTGTTGACTGTTTCAATTCAAAGCTCCCTATCTTTGAAAGTTGCATACTCTTCTTGTGTATCACAGCCTGAGTTTGGGAAGGCTCAGGTCATGCTGCAAGGCTTTCATTTTTCAATGAGATTGTGCATTATTTTGATTTTGTGTCTGCTCTGTTTGTGTTTCATTTCTGTTTTGCTTGGTAGGATATCTTAGGCCAGGTGAATTTTTATGGAAAATGTTATGGTGTGTTTATAGTACAGTATTTATAGTACAGTGCCTAGGTATTATTGCTGTATGCATGCAAACAACATTATAATGTATAGCTAGGTACTAAAACACGCATCGCTTGTTTAAAAAATGTGAGCATTGTATGAGGAATCAGTAAGCTGACACCATACTTGATAAAAATGTGTTCCATGCAGATCAGTACCAACCACATCTCTTTCTAGTGAGGCTATGTGTAGCAGGCAATGGCCCCTGGAGTGGGGGGAGGAGAGGAGGGAGGCAGGGGCCCAGAGCCCCCCACTTTTAAAAGGGGGAGGGTCATGCCCCATACCTTTTAACATGGGCATAGTTGTACCCAGCTCCTCTGCTGTGCAGCATAAAAGCCCCTACTGGCGCCGCTCCATGCCTGCCTGAAGTAGCTGGGGGGGAGGGGGCAATGTCGCCTCCTGCCCGCCAAACTATGCCCATGTTAAAAGGTGGGGAGACATGGTCCCAAAGACTCCCTGGTTCCAGCATCCATGGTCCCCCCATTTCTACAAAGGCTCTGACACCTTGGTAGCAGGTGGGGCAGAGGTGTTACATTAGGAGTCTAGACAAAATACCAAGAGGGCAAATGTGATCTCTGCGACTGATCATCCCCTCCTGTGGCAAAAATTGTGGGAGGGATGAAGGGACAGGAAAGCTATGTGAGCTTCTCCTCTTTTTTCCCTCCAATTCTTCCATCAGGGAGGGACAGGGTTAGCACCACTTGAGAGCAAGCTAGGGAGCCTGCCTACAAGCAGTTTGAGGCCAGGAGCTTTCACTTGGAGACTGTGTCACTGCAGCAGCTTTGCAACTCGCACCACTGGCCTTGTTCCTTGGCAGCATGACTGCATTGGAACCATACCGTCTGGGAGTCTCCTGGCCATGGCTGTCCCTCAAAGGGAGATCCCCACTGTGTATGTGTGTTGTGGGGTCAAGAGAAATGTACTACAGCCTCAGTCTTGTCTGT
Source organism: Malaclemys terrapin pileata (assembly GCF_027887155.1). Classification (NCBI taxonomy): domain Eukaryota; kingdom Metazoa; phylum Chordata; order Testudines; family Emydidae; genus Malaclemys; species Malaclemys terrapin. The sequence continues at coordinate 27,414,932 of NC_071506.1, forward strand.
TGCTATTCGGCACTGGTTGCAGCGTAGGGAACATTCTCTGAGGATGCCTGCCTCTTCGTTCGGCCCTTATATCTGCTGCCCTAAATATGTTCAGCAGAATCTCTGTTTTTTCTCTGCAAATTGTACTCTATAGTCTGTACAGACAGACATGGTGGTTGTTAATCCGACTACACTGGGAGCAAGGGGCATAAAATCCATCTTTACCTGCCCATTCAGAAGCATCTACCACTTGAGCTATAGGAGAATTCAGTTCACAGGTAGGAAATTTATCTTATGTAGGATATCCATGACATTCTCTCCCTCTCTCACACACATACACACACACACCAGGAACGATTCTTTACGTTCTTTGTATTACTGCTAGTACATACAATGACTTGCTCTTCCCCGTGCTGATGTTCCCATGGTAAATTAATGCTGGGTTTCATCTTCTTCAACAGCCTTGCCCTCCATGAATTGGTTTCCATGCTCGTGAAAACTTGCCCATCAGAGTCAGTGGTATGACACTGTTCACTTCCTTCTTGATTTAGTGTGATGATCTAACTCTAAGATATCTCTTTCATGTTTGGGCTACACTTCTCCAGTCCATTTGCCCTCAGCATTTTTATCCATCCTGAATGACTTATCAATAAATCACTCCAGTGGCTTGCATAATTTATAATGTAGCCAGTTGTCTCTCAAAACTCTTAGTCTTTGGAAGGCATATAGAGAACACAATATCTTGGTCATGTTTTAGTCCCCCAAATAATAGGACAACAGCTGAACATGATTTAAGCAAGATTTTAGATTTATGAACAGACATACTGGAATTACCAAATGAAAACAGACTCACTGAGAAGCATAATATTATTACACACTGTGACAGACCCAGACCAGTGTGGTACAGGAATCTGGTAGAGGGCAAATATACTGGTCACTGGATGAGTAGTTTTCTGTTCCCTGAGGGACCACAGAAGGGGCTGCACTAGAGTAATCAGGAACCTGCTAGAACCAGTTAAGGCAGGCAGGCTAATTTGGACACCTGGAGCCAATTAAGAAGAAGCTGCTAGAATCAATTGAGGCAGGCTAATCAGGGCACCTGGGTTTTAAAAGGAGCTCACTTCAGTTTGTGGTGTGAGTGTGAGGAGCTGGTAGCAAGAGGTGCAAGGAGCTGAGAGGGTGTGGGTGTGGGTGTGCTGCTGGAGGACTGAGGAGCACAAGCGTTATCAGACACCAGGAGGAAGGTCCTGTGGTGAGAATAAGGAAGGTGTTTGGAGGAGGCCATGGGGAAGTAGCCCAGGGAGCTGTCGCTGTCATGCAGCTGTTACAGGAGGCACTATAGAGAGCTGCAGTCCACAGGGCCCTGGGCTGGAACCCTTTAGTAGAGGGCGGGTCTGGGTTCCCCCCAAACCTCCCAATTGACCTGGACTGTGGGTTCTTCCAGAGGAGAAGGTCTCTGGGCTGTTCCCCAACCCACATGGTGAATTTCTGAGGCAAGAAAATCCGCCAGTAAGTGCAAGACTCACCAAGATAGAGGAGGAACTTTGTCACAACACTTAGTGATTCACAGTCATAAAAGCACAAGAGCTATGATTTCAATATATACCAGGCACGCATCATCTTGAGCAGATCTCTGATTAAGAAAGATTTAATCACTTTGGATAAGTTATCGGCTTAGTGATTTGAATTAAATGTAAGGAAAGTTTCTTTAGATGCTTTCCATATCTGAACTTTTTGTAGACACTGTCTCACTTGACAACTCCATTCCCATAAACTGAGATTTTTACAAGAGGAGTGGGCTGGTTATGACAGTTTAAGCAATAGACTGGCATTAGCTTTCTGAGGGTTTTTTTCCCTTTAACATGAAAAATCAACTCCCCTTTTTATCATTGAAGAACTGTGCAGAGGAGGTTTGTGAAAAATATAAGACTTTAAAATGAGAGATTTCTAAATAATGACTTTAGTTACAGCAGTGATTTATTTGTGAGCTGGGGAAACCATAGAAATTCACCCTTCTAAACTTTCTATTCCCTGACTTTAAATGCTCAAGAACTTCCTAGCCAGAAAATTTATTGCTCCCCTAGATATTTTTTCTGTGGTTTCACATTATTATTTGCTAAATACATTGTGACACATTGCCGTACCTCAGTCTGCAGCTTTGAGGCTTCTGTGTGTTTTTCCTCACCATTAGGAATTTCACAGATAAATCAGAGTTACAAAATCACATACTCCATTGCTTATATATTGCATGATGCATGTGGTTGGAATTGAAAGAAAATGATCAAGGGTAGAGAATTCATTAATTATGCTAACCCTTTAGTCTGCTGTTATAAAATTCTTTTAGAATCCCTGGACTGTGCTGAATGTTTTGGTTAAAACTAACCTCCTTTTTGCTGTCAGTGTATTTGTCAAATGTAAATACTAAAAAGACACATTGCCAATCAAAATAAAATGTGAAATATCTGGTTTGCTCTTTTGAGTCATTTTTATTAAGACAGGTGCAGATGAAAAAAAAGGAAAAAGGTACTCATACATAAATTGTCAGAAAATAATACATGTAACATAAATAGTGATACACCTCTACCCCGATATAACGTGAACTGATATAACACGAATTCGGATATAACGCGGTAAAGCAGCGCTCCAAGGGGGGCGGGGCTGCGCGCTCCGGCGGATCAAAGCAAGTTCGATATAACACGGTTTCACCTATAACGCGTTATATTGGGGTAGAGGTGTATATACATGAATATTAAAGAAAAATGAGTGATATCGACCAGAAAAAAAAAGAAAAAAGTGAACAGCTTATAATTATCTTGACACAGTGAAGAATTAAGATTTAATGACTCATAAAATGTTTGTCTTGTATTCATTTAATAAATAGGGACCTGTTTTTAATATATTCCCCCTAGATACCATGTTTAATACTAGTGGGTTTCTCCATAGACAGGAGAGCCCATCATTTATTAATAGGGACATCTGTGCTTAATAGATCAGTTTGATATTCAATGCCTTGACTGTCATATGGTTATATCCTAGATTGTGAGTATGGCTAGAGACAGTAATGAGTCTTTTCCATCTCTCTAGCATCTACGTTTCTACAGTCAATATACTGTGTCTGTTTAACCACCTTCACTAAGGCTTCTTGCACTTTTTGATGGTGACTGATATAACTGCATAATGGGGCCATGTGGGCAAATGAAATCACTGCCATTAGAAGGAGCTGTTGTGGAGGTAGCATACTCACCCCAAGAAGAAAAGGTATGTCTGGCATCACTCTCCACTCTTCTATCTTACATGGACTTGGGAGCATTGTTGAAGTTGTCTGGATCCCAAAGACTCCTGCCTGAGCAAGAAAGAGCACAGAGGCCTGTGGAGTCTTTTGCAGAGTGAGATGGCTGGCTGGTAGAGCATGAAGAAAAAGAGATAAGGCTTGAAGGAGAGGAGAGGGGTTCTTTGATAGGACGACCTCTAAAGAAATAGAACAAAATATTTAAGATAGAAAATAGATAGAAAATGTTAATACCAACTGGTAAGATAAGATCACAGAAAAAGTTCTAGTTTGGATCCAGACTCCCATGTGTTTAGCAGTATTAAATCATCACATCTTTTTGGTTTGCCTTTGGCTTCAGCTGCCATTGCAGGTGCACAAACCTGGCTACAACACTGAACCTGGCAGATGATGAAACCATTGTGGTGGAACTGATGTGCATGTGTGTTAGGGCCTAGGCACTTGACTGTGTATGAAACTTTGCATTGATCATGTATTTCATCATGACTCTCTGATTCCTTGGATACTGTGTCCAATACATTTGTGCCCACCCCTGAGGTTTTGTCTGTGGCTGTTTTGTGGCTCACATTGGTGCTCCTCCTCTAGGCAGCCTACAGGAACAAGGATTTTACTTCCTGATCTTCTGGGAAGTAGGGCGAGATGCCACTTTTTAGTCCTGGCCCAGTAAACAAAAAGTTAATCCATTGCTAGGCATTCCTTTCTGTGGACGTAATTGTCTTGCCACTATTTAACTTTCGGTTAATTAAAATGAAAATATGCCAGGGCAGTCCAGGCTTTTTTCTCTTTATTTGTGATCAAAGTGACGTACAGGATAGGTACAGCGCTAATGGAGATAAACTCAGGCTACAAAATTAACTCGTATTTATTTAATAGTTTATAACTGCAATTGTCAGGGAGCTTGTATGATTTGATTCTGTTGTTCCATTATTGATTGCTCTAAGAAGAGAAGCATTTGTTTTTTTTTATTTTTTTATAAGAGTTAATAGATACTCCCCAGTTTTGAACCATTCTACACTGGCTTCGTTTCCTGACGCCTGAGAAGGGAACATAGGAGTGAGCTGGGGGAGGAAAGGAGTGTGCCCCAAATGTACTGCACTTCAGCTATTTTGTACTGGCTGTTACAAGATGGATGCTCTAAGTGGCTCCATGGACCTGACATGTCCCTAGTCTGTGTCCAAATTAGTATGGTACAAAGGTGGCTTAAAGCCTTATCCAGAGTCCATTGAAGTTTTCCCATTGATTTCAGTGGGTTCTGGATCAGGCTCATGGAGGGCAGGGAGGGAAAGGAGTAAGGAAGTATCTGATCCATGAAGTCTGGAAGACCAGTATGAATGAATGTATCCCATGTGCAATGTATTCCTGGGTGCTATTTCTTATGCAGAGATCTTTGTTTCTTGTTTTCACTTGTCCATGTTTTATCAAAAATGCTTTTATAATTAGGAATTGTTTTCAGTTAAAGGCCCAATATATTTAGTATGTTTTACCTTTAAAATGTTATGTCAATTCCATACCACTACATAGTGTTTTTATTTGCCTGTATATGTCTACTTTTTGCATTTATATTTTTGTTTTCAAATGAAAATATTGGGGAAAAATCATACTGGGACACGGGATAGGGACAACTCCCTGGAAATTTGACTTATTGATGGACATTTCTGAATCCACTGGAGGTCAGATTCTTTGTTAGAGATCAGATCATTAACACTTTACAATTATAGTAGTAATTTGCCATAAATTAGAAAGCACATGTGTTATAGAACATCAGGAGTGTTAGCCTCTAAGTATCATAGTTTTCTGCGATGCCACTTTACAAACACTATTCCAAGAAGGCAAATAGCCATCATTCTGTGCACTTGTTAAATACAATAGATAAAAGTGAAAACGGGTAGTACAGAGAACAGCAGCTTTCCATGTTATGTGGGGAAATATATGGAATCCTTTTTACATGAAAGCCATGGAAAGAAATATACTTGTGTGCATTGGAGACCAGGCACAACCACATTAAATTCTGCTCTAAGTCATGCATCCAATGCAAACTCATTAAAATCAATGGACTAGCATGGAAGCAACAGAAGAATTTGGTCAGTAGAGTTCGGAATATCATAGGAATTCACCTGAATTATTTTTAGGTTAATCTTCATACTCGTGTAGCCAGAAATATTGTACAAAATGACGTCAGATATTAGTAGTGTATTGCTTGTTTGGACAAGTGTTGTAAGTAATATTGCTGAGCAGTTGCTGATAGGCCTCAGATACTATGATCTGTTTTATTATAAAGGATGAATGTGGGCCAGGGAGACACTAAAATTATCACCTTCTCCTTTGAGAAATACTAAGGAATATTTAACTGAACCATTGGGGTGATACCCTGGCCTTAGTAGAGCCAATGGCTAAACTCCCATTGTCTTAGATAGGGCCAAGATTTTGCTTAGATAGCCACTGGCGCTAGGTAAGAAAAGGACCTCAGCTCAATGTCTAAACAAAAGAATGGATGATAATTTTCAAAGAAATCATAAAATGACTGATGAAAAATTATTACTAAAAACAAATCAGTTTGTCACAAACTAAAAACTTGGTCTCATATGTCTTTCTGCAGTAACATATTTTCTCACCTGCAAACTGAATTAAAACTACAGACACATAATATATTAATGTGTATTTTTGGAGGAAGGTGCTATTTTTTCTAGAGTAGCATATGGGCCATTAGGTCTGATAGGTACAGATTGACTAGTGTGGTAAATATATAGAAATTATAGGTGGATTGATGAAGTGTGGTGCAAAAAAACAAACTTAGATCTTTTTTAGAGACAGCAAGGTCTGAACAGAAGCTTACATCCTGAGCTACCCAGATATCCTGCTTGCTGATGGTCACTAACTGACACACATTCTTGTCTTTAGAAGTTTATTCTGATAAACACAAAGCTTCCACTGGGGGGAGCAGGAAGAGAAACAAATACCAAGTCTAATCAAAATGATTGTCTACTGAGGAATGCTTTCCTCTTGCAATCTTGCAATCATATACATAGTGTAAAATGCCCAACCCTTCCGTGTCCATATTTAACAAAAGAGGGAGGCTAATTTCAAAGCTGAAAGAGATGGCAGAGTTCATGTGTCAAATTAGACTGAATTCCAGATTCAAGAGGCTGCCATGACAAGGACAAGAACTGATCTCCAGTATGAAGCCTAAATTATGGTACCAGCTGGGATCAGCAGTTCATCTCCAGCAGATATAAGCGATCAAATGGCAATAGCATACCTTTCTTAATTATTAATCAAATATAAGGTTCTGAATGGGATATGACAAGTCCTGTTTGGAAAAGTCCTATGGAATGTGATAGAATGAAACCAGTAAGCTTCTAAAGAAATTTAAAAGAGGGCGAGTATCTGATCCTGCTCTCATTAAAGTCACTGGCAAAAACTCTACTACACTTTTAGAATTTACTCTAAAAGCCGATATAATTTCATAAGGCGTTCTGTAGATCTTTTGAAGCCTCTGGTATAATTTGATAGCAGGGATATAATTGATTAAATGTTATAGAATGGTTAAAAAAATAAGGAAAGGTTATTACACTTTTAAAAATTAAATTCTACAGGGCTTTTTCATTTGGGATAAAATGACCTAGGATTAATTTAATTGGCCACAGCACTTACAAATAAATCAGTCTAGATGAAAACAAACTACTTAATAGTTAAATAGCAATTTTCCCAAATATTAACTAATTAGTCCTTGCATGCATGTAAAATGGGCAAAGACAGTATCAACAATATTCTTATGGCTACAAAACTGGAATAAAAGTCAATTTTTCTGAAGATTTTGTAAAAATGGGAAATATTTTTCATTTCCATATTAAATTGTTGGCAAAAATAAAAGGCATTTTTCTTGCAGGTGGAAAACCTAATTTTCAAATGTGCAGAGTTATAAATTGAAAAGTAATGGTTTTACAAAGTTTCTCTTTACAAAGAATGAAACTGGTGTTACAGAAACCAACATATTCATGTCATGGTATAATCAAAAATTTCTTTCACAGGGGTGTCTTTTAGTACAGCAGTTGACTAGAGTACACTAATACAGTACATGGTGACAACTGTTTGTGTACATTTAACTCCAGAATGAATGAGTATTTTTAAGGAAGAAAACTATTACAGGCTGCAGCTACACAAAAGTGCAGGTTATGCTCCTTGACTCAGTCCATCCTAAATTCTTTAGTGTTTCTACTTCTTCCAATGGAAGGGCTAAAATAAGAGTATGTATGGTATCAATGGGTTCCAGTACAAGAAGGAACCAGTGGGGGATGACTCCAGCTTCTGTTGTTGCGTTTGTAGAGAGATAGAAAGGGTAAACCCAAACAGATGCTGTAGAATCATAGGGTTGGAAGGGACCTCAGGAGATCATCTAGTCCAGCCCCCTGCTCAAAGCAGGACCAATCCCCAACTAAATCCAGGGCCGGCTCCAGGGTTTTGGCCACCCCAAACAGCCAAAAAAAAAAGAAAAAAAAAGCCGCAATCTGCAGCGGCAATTCGGCGGAAGGTCCTTAGCTCCAAGCGGGAGTGAGGGACCGTCTGCCGAATTGCCGCTGAATAGCTGGACCTGCCGCCCCTCTCCGGAGTGGCTGCCCCAAGCACCTGCTTGCCAAGCTGGTGTCTGGAGCTGGCCCTGACTAAATCATCCCAGCCAGGGCTTTGTCAAGCCTGACCTTAAAAACCTCTAATTTGTGAGACATCAGTGTGAGACATCATTGCTCACATTGTTTTGGACAAGAGATTTCTCTACCTGCTAATACCACCTTCTGTGTTCTGAAAGGTCCCAATAACCAAGAGAGGTAGAGACTGAATTGCAGTTTTTTAGAACTGGTCCAAGATGACTGTGTCTGTGACACTGAGGTTAAACAACCAGCAGGCGAAGTGATGTAAAGTCAATGTTTAAGAGAATCATTAGAAGAAGTATTGAAATGGTAAAGAGGGCCATTTCTTGTGGATAGTTATCAAAGCTGTTGTGACAGACCCAGACCAGTGGGGTACAGGAGTCTGGTAGAGGGCAAATATACTGGTCACTGGATGAGTAGTTTTCTGTTCCCTGAGTGACCAGAGCAGGGGCTGCACTAGAGTAATCAGGAACCTGCTAGAACCAGTTAAGGCAGGCAGGCTAATTAGGACACCTGGAGCCAATTAAGAAGAAGCTGCTAGAATCAATTAAGGCAGGCTAATCAGGGCACCTGGGTTTTAAAAGGAGCTCACTTCAGTTTGTGGTGCAAGTGTGAGGAGCTGGGAGCAAGAGGTGCAAGGAGCTGAGAGGGAGAGGGTGTGCTGCTGGAGGACTGAGGACTGAGGAGCACAAGCATTATCAGACACCAGGAGGAAGGTTCTGTGGTAAGAATAAGGAAGGTGTTTGGAGGAGGCCATGGGGAAGTAGCCCAGGGAGTTGTAGCTGTCATGCAGCTCTTACAGGAGGCACTATAGAAAGCTGCAGTCCACAGGGCCCTGTGCTGGAACCCTTTAGTAGAGGGTGGGCCTGGGTTCCCCCCAAACCTCCCAATTGACCTGGACTGTGGGTTCTTCCAGAGGGGAAGGTCTCTGGGCTGTTCCCCAACCCACATGGTGAATCTCTGAGGCAAGAAAATCTGCCAATAAGTGCAGGACCCACCAAGATAGAGGAGGAACTTTGTCACACTGTGTTAAAGCGAACGAAATGCTTTGAAATGTAAACCTGTATTGTTAGAAAATTAGAAGAAAATACTAATTGTATTTTTCTGTCAAGTATCAGGGGGTAGCTGTGTTAGTCTGTATCTACAAAAACAACAAGGAGTCTGGTGGCACCTTAAAGCTTATGCCCAAAAGAATCTGTTAGTCTTTAAGGTGCCACCAGACTCCTTGTTGTTTTTGTATTTTTCTGTGTTTACCTATATCTTGTTAGATGTTAACAGTGTAGTTTGTGGATGATAAACTTCTGTTCCTGTCTGTTACTATACTATACTCTATTGATTCAGAGATCAAAAGGGAATATTTACATTTAGATGAAACTTGTAATGTAATAATATAATTGTCTTTATTTCTCTTTGAAATTTGCAGTAAACTATGAACTGTTTGAATGGTTAATTACCTTATGCTAATGAATGCAGCTAGTGACTGGTCTGTGCCTAAGAAATAGAGATTTAGCTTCAAACAACAAGGTGTATTACCTATTCTTCATCCAAGGAATGCCTGCTGTGACAAGAAGCTTCTCAGTGTGCTAGAGAACTATAAAAGAACTCTAGGGTCTGATCCTTTTCATCTCAGAACTGATTAAACTTTGTCAGGGGAAGTTTAAGTCACAAGACTGAGGTCTCCAGCTCCATTCTGGATTATCCCTGCAATTTCTCATGGAAGAATGTAATCAAACTCTGCACATGGACTGCCTATTGGACTATAACATATGGAATGGATTCTGGAAAGACTTTTTACAAAATCAGCTGCTCACCATCTCTGCTATGAAACTGAGCTAAGAACTTAATTAATATCTGTATATATAATTTTTTAACCATAATAACTCTTTATTTTCTTTTAAGTAAATCTTAGATTAGTTAATAAGAATTGGCTGTAAGCATGTATTTGAATAAAATCTGACGTATTCATTGACCTGTTGGGTAACGTGTCTGATCTCTTGGGATTGGTAGAACTTTATATATGGTGAATAAGATTTTAAATAATCCTCACCATATTTGACTTGGCTGTCTAGGTGGGAGCCAAAAGTTGAATTGCTTAAGGGAAACTGTATTTTTGGGCTTCGTGGTAACCAATAAAGTATTACAGAAGCTATTTTGTGACTGACTTTTTGAATCAAATTATAAGAATAAACCACCAGTTTGGGGGATCATTTGTCCCATTCTTTGCAGTTTGCCCTGATTGAGCATTCTCAGTGTGGCCCCTCTCCAGCGACCATGGTACAGTCTAATTTTATTCTACTGTTCAACTGAGCATTTCTCAAAGGCCTGAGATTATATTTATCATTCAATGTCTTGCTTCCCCATCATGTCCAGGGAGTGCAAACCATGTCCAAAGAGCACAGTTCTGCCTCGCTGACCCGCTTCCTATCCTTCCCTGCATGAATGATGTAACTAAAGTGTACAGGGATGCCCATGTAAAAGTAGACAATTTTGCCTAATGGCCAAAACTGTCCTCTAAATTTTAATAAAATGTTCCAGTAAAAAATCTTAAGATATGAGAAATGTTTGCAATCACTAATTCTACTGGTGCATGTGCTGATTTTATGAGGCACAGTGAAGACTTAGTTCTACCGTTGCATCTGTGCACATGGATCTGAAGGCCATATTTGGCCCATAATTTAAGAAAACAAACTATTAGGGTTTGAGATGTTTTCCTTGCATTCAGATTTTTTACAAATAATAATACTAATTAAACAAGAAATTCTTGCTATATTTCCACTCTCATTATTTAATGAAAGAAGCACTACACATTATATTATAGTCAAATTTCACTGTTAAGGAACTATAGCAGGCCCTGTAATTCCTGGTGTGACTATTTTAGTCTGCAGTAGAGTTACTCCAAGGATGAGTTAGTCCATCATATATTACCGATATATACAAAGAAGTCAGCAAGTCAGATCCTCAGCTGGTGTCAATAAGCTTCGTTGTCTTCAACTGAGACAGTGAAGATTTACTGGGATCTGGGCCAATAAATTGAGTTTTAATTTTATAGGTACAAGGAATCATTGCTGAAGTCAGTGCCTCAGGACCTAAACAGCACAGTCTCTATGCACAAATTAGAAGCTGTGTATTATTACTCTGCAGTGTAACTGTGTGCATTACACAATCTTTTAGCATCCTTCTGTTAAGTAGTACTTTAATGGCTTTTACAATATGCAAACTAGCAGATGTTAGCTTTGCACCTAATTGGCTTTTGTCAGAAAAAAGAAACTAGGCTTACTTCTTGGCCCAATTCTGCATCCATTGAAAGTAAAGGAAATATGGCACTGATGTCAGGATTGGACCCCAGGTCTGGCCCACAACATTTACTACTATTTCATTACCATACCCTGACTGTTGTTTCTTTCGTCTGTGTCCATTGGGAGGGAATGAGGGTATCTATTTGAGACAACAACTATCCGTTTTAATAAGGCTGTTAACAGCAAATCTCATCCCTAAGCCTTATTTTTTTAAACAAGTTAAATATGCAGTTGGGTACACAGTGACCATTGCTGCGTATTCAGATTGGGTAACTCTATGCTCATGTTGCTTATTCTGGTCATTTGTGTGCACAAAGCAGGCGTGCACTTGTGCACCGAGGCTGAAATTCACCCATTTGCAGAAGGCCAACACAAAGCCTAAGCAACATTTAGAGCTTAAAAGCGATTTAAGAATTTCATGGACCTGTACTGGCCTTTGGTGCAGAGGTGAATTTCACTCCTTATTTATTTACTTACCAAGCCCTGAAAGACCAGAAGATTTTTTTTAAAAAAAGTTAAAATGAAAAATATAAATAAATGTAAGCAATCCCCTCCACTGCTGCAGATAATGATGTTCCAACATTCAAAGACAACAGCAGCAGCTGGGGCCTGAGTTTCCTCTAACTTATGACAGCTTAACACTAGTGTAACTTCAATGACTTCAGGTTAACTCTGTTGTAATTGGGAGGAGAATCAGGCCTCTGGCATTCATACAGCTCTTTACATTTTCAAGTGTTGAACAAACATTAGCTAGGTGAAACTCACTGCACCTGTTCGAGATAACAAATTGCTATTTTCCACAATATGCACAAGAAAAGGGGAACAGAGATGCCCAGAATCACAGAGGGAGAGAGAGCCAAGATTAGACATTAGGAGTTTCTGCATGCCAGTCTCATTCTCTGTCTATTCTACCAACTGCTGGGACCATACATGCTCTGTTTTAGGTGTTAGTGGTATCATTAGCTGTTGCAGAAGAAATGTAAAAGACTGAACTCAGGACTTGGCAGGTAAAGAAAAACCTTTTCAGATAATCTTTCATTTAACTATACCACACTCCATTACTCCCTGATGCAAGCACAATATTTAGTGTCTGATCGGTAGCCACAGAGTAGTCACATTCTAGTTGCCTCTGGTGCAACCTTCTGTGTGTGTTATTGCAGCCTGGGTTCTGGCTGTAATGCACTTCTAATAAAGTTTTTTGTTTATGGTTTCCTTATCCCATATAGAGTCCAAAGTTTCAGATCAAAAGAGGCCTATAGAGATGCTCTGAGCCAGCATCTGCTAAATCATTTTTTTTGTAAATTGAGCCCTTAGTTGAATGTTATTTGATTATATCTGCTGTTCTTATTCTATTGCTCATGATAGCACTAGTCTCTTTCCAGTTTGTTTTAGCTGTGAATACCAGAGAGGGGGAGAAAACAATCTCGCCTTTGTGACACACAGTAAATTTGGCACTGTACATACCGTATGTTTTAGAGACAATTCCCTTAGAAGCTAGTGATTAGCAGATGTCAATGTCTCGTTTGCAAGTGGAAGCCAAGACAAAGACTAGAGACCTTCACACCAACAATCTGGATATTAAGTAGGAAAGAAAATATTTTCCAACCATTTTACCTCTCTCTTTGTTTCTTAATGTGGCTGTAGCAGTGAGGATTCAGTTGGAACAGTTTTATCAGTTTGGCATTGTGCTAGAAACAATACAAGTCTAAGACGTAAGTGAAAATCTGGAGGACAGGCAGCTCTGGTGGAATCGCTCTACAATGTATGATATTTAATATGAACATTATCCTGCATTTTGATCTGGTTGGAAAAAAAATTAGAGTTGGAAAGGTGTGATCTCTGAAGTGCCCTTTTTTTTCAAACTCAGAGCCATTTTACTTTTGAATGACGCAGCACTCAATTCAAAAGTGTGTGTGTGCGCATGTGTGTGTGTGTGTGTGTGAAAACACATGCATATGTCAAGGTTCTGTCATACTGGCTTGTGCTGGAGTCTTCCAAAGGGCAAATGATAGATTTATTTTGTTTATTAAATTTTAATCCATCAGTGAGACAAGGTGGGTGAGGAAATGTCTTTTATTGGACCAGCTTCTGTTGGTCAAAGAGACAAGCTCCGTGGAGTTCATCTTCAGGTATCACAGAGGCACTTCAGAGATCACATCCTTCCAACACTAATTTTTTCCAACCAAATCAGAACGCAAGATAATGTTCATATTAAATATCATACATTAAAGAGCTATTGCACTACAGTGGCCTATCCTCCAGCTTTACACTTAAGATGACATGAAGAACATCTCTGTGGAGCTCGAAAGCTTGTCTCTCATATCCTGGGACCAACATGGCTACAACACTACTTTAATCAGTGGCAGGCATTTTCTATTTGCTCAATACAAAGCTACTGTAGATAATAATTTACACTTCTATCATGCTTTTCATCCAACGATCTCAAAGCACTGTACTAAAGGAGGCACCATAAGTATCATTATTGCCATTTTACTGATGGGGAAACCAAGGGTAGGTCTACATTGCATCTGGGAGTCAGTCTCCCAACCCGGGTCCACAGATTTGCATAGTGGTGCTTGTGCTAGTGCACTAAAAATTGCTGTGGAGATGCTGCTTCCACACTTCAGAGTACAAGCGCCAGCCTGAGCCACACCATCTACACTGTTGTAGCATGCTAGTGAGAGTCCTGCTAGCATGAATCTGTGGACTCAGGCTGGGAGGCTTGCTCCCAGGTGCAATGTAGATGTACACCATGGCACAGAGACCAAATTTGCTGCCAGTGCTCCTGGAGTCAGATTTTCTAAACTGGCCATCAATTTAGGTTTCATTCATACGGGGTACACTACTTTAGACCCATGCAGCTGAATTTTCAAAAATGGCCACACATTTTGAGTACCTAACTTTAGACACATTGTGTCTGATTTTCAGAGGTCCTGAGCACCAACAGGTCCTACTGATTTTAGCTGGAGTATGAGTACTCAGCACTTCTGAAAATCAGGCCACCTTTGTGTAGGCATCTAAATCCGCATTTTAGGAGCCTAAATTTAGACTTCTCATATGGGAGTTTCTCTATGTCTCTAATCATTCTTTTCAGCTGGCTTTGATCCTTTTCTATTCCTCCTCTTTGGATTGGGATCTGAATGTCTAGATATATAAAAAACACATTCAAATTCCTAATTTAAGGTGTGAGAAGTTCATTCAACTAAATTTTAATTAGTATAACATATCTATGTAAGAATGTTAGAGTGAAAAACAGTTCATTTGAAAAAAAAAGTTTCATTCTCAGTGGAAAAGTATAGCTAGGACATACATCCAGTTCTTTATAATAATAATTATTAATGATGGTGAAATTGTAATCAGTAAAGGTACTTCAGGACTTTGCTATCTTCTCAGCCTGACTACAGGTGGCACTGCTAAATGTCTAAATTGAATCAGGGGCCTGAATCTCCACTGATTTGCATCTTGTGTAGTCATTTGTACCTACACAAATTGAATGCAGAATAAATGTAAAACACCATCTACATATAATATATGGAGCTATACCTATCTTATAAAGCTTGAAGGGACCCTGAAAGGTCATTGAGTCCAGCACCCTGCCTTCACTACTGATTTTGCCCCAATCCCTAAACAGCCCCCTCAAGGATTAAACTCACAACCCTGGGTTTAGCAGGCCAATGCTCAAACCACTGAGCTAGCCATCTCCCCCGTTCATGTCCTTTCAACAGATTGAGACAGTGCAGAATCAGGCCTGGGACGTCTTAATTTGTCACTGACTTCCGCATGTTCTCCTTCCAACTGGGAGTATGTTCCAGTCACTAAATCCTCCGCTATGCAAAGCATTTGAGCACAAGCTGAAATGCATCCCTATTCAGGAACTACTTGGGCACATGCTTAACTTTAAGTACTTATTTAATGTTAAGCACATGCTTAAGCGCTTTGCTGAATAGAGAAAGATTGTTGTATCAGAGATGATATTGAATTTTGCACCATAAATCTATAATATCCATCAATAAGTCAATCTTTACTAATCTGTCTTCTAGCTTTTTCTCATGGCTGGGTAAAACAGGAAAGCAGCAGAAGCCAACAGGGCCGTAACATAAATGAAATCCGATCTTGGACCAAATCGTGCAGACTTAACTCAGTCCTGACTCAGGCAAAACTACAAGTGAATGTTTTGCCTGAGTAAGAACTTCATTGGGCTGTATGATTTGCCTCCAAATAATTAAAGAGTCCCAAATGGCTTATCTAATGAAGGGCTGATGAAAGCAAACTATCGTCCTTTGTCTTATATTAATAGTGTGCATTGGAGACCATAGCAAATATCAGTGCAGGAACTGAGAAAGAGAAAAGTGCAATGCTGTGAAGAATCCGAGTCAAAGTTCTCTATTTCTAACCAAAAGAGTAACTAGGTACTCCAGCAATCCCTGCTTTTCTATCTGTTTAATCATTTGCATGATGCACAGTGTTTTCTTGGACAATATAGCTAATAGTGGAAATGAACAATAGCTGTGCATTTTTGCCTTCTATTACGGCTATCTGCATTAGGTGGAGTCCCATAGCCCCAGTTCTAAAATTGTTCAGCATCCTTGATTTACCTCCCAAAAGGGTTGATACTTCCATTGAATTCCCATGGACACAGCATCTTTGACTAAAGCTGGGTGACATTTTTCAACGAAAAAAAGGAAGATTTGTGTTGACAAAAATATTTGGTGAATTTGCGTCAATTTTGCCAAATTATTTCAGCCAGAAAAAAAATCTCTAAAAATCTAAAGGTTTTGTTTCAACAACTCCAAAATGAAACTTTTTGAATTTTTTATTTGAAATGATCTACCATTTTGAAATGTCCTTCTGTTTCATTAAAAAAAATAATAACCTCAAGCGATTGAAATCAACTCTTAACCTTTTGTTTTAACTTTCAATGTGCTGAAAAATTTGAAAAAAATTGTTTTCAGGTCAACCCAAAATAATTTCTTTCACAGTTTTTCAGAGTTGCCAGCAAACTGGCACACAACTCCCCTACTAACTGCCTGCTCTATCCATGTCCTCCTTTCTTTTCCTCTTTTCTTTCAACTTTTCATATTTTTTAGGAGTGAGCATTTCCTTCTTGCTTTATTTCTGACCCTTTTGCCAGATCTGTGCTATGTGACTTGGCTTTTCCAAAGGCTGCATTTACTGTCAGTGGCTCAGTGGACATATTTTTTCTGGGGTTGCCAATTCAAACAGCAAAAGAACAGGCTGAATTATGGCCCACATGGAAGGAGGGATTTATTTTATTTTATGTTATTTTATTTTGTCTGAATTGATTCAACAGCTTAAAACACTGCAAGAGATTCAGTTCATAAATGGGATTAAGCTTTGAAATATCTGGAAGCATATGTGTACCAGTTCACATATTTATACTCATTTAGTTCTCAGATTTAAACAATCCCAGATAGTAACTTCCTGCTATCCTGTGCTTTGCAACAAAGCATGACAATATGTACTGTTGACTTGGCAACATATAGAATGTCTAATGATTTAGGAGTGTAGCGTCTTTGTGTGCAAGGTTTATGATGTATTTAAAAATGTTAATTGACTAAGTCAAACCAGGCAGATAATTTTATTAATCAGGAATGTGCCATTTAAACCAGTTTGGAGTTTAGAATGCATTTAGAAAGGTTCAAGAATAGCATGTTGATCCAATTTTTTAAAATGGCATCAGAGTCCAGCAGGGGACATGGTGCCAAAGTATTTCAGGATTTGATGCTGCTAAGATGATACTGAATTTTGGTACAGACCAATGGGAAGTTAGATACATTAGCAGTATAGCAATTGTCAATGAGAAAGCATTACTGTTCTCTAATACTGCCACCGTATAACCCTCACTTTGCAATTGTCATCAAGGAAAAGCTTTACAAATACACAAATGTTACACACACCTGATTGGGTAAGAAGCGTGGATGAACAAAGGAGTATCTAAAATGGCACTTTTGTAATAATCTAACTCTATTTCTACAGCTCCTTTCAACCAAGACTTTCACAGCACTTTACAAATGCCAAGCCACCACCCTCCCATCATTCAGTCTCTATGGAAGCCTCACTTCTTCCATAATGCTCACAAGAAGTAAAGCATACCAAACATTTAAAGAACATAAACCCAAACACCTCCAAGTTGTTCCTTCCTCTGGGTCTCCAAGTGTTTTTCATCTCCCTTTTCTCCCTCCATTTAGAGCTAAACACATCAAAGTAGAGGATACCCTTAGTTGTATCTTGTACCGAGACAGATCCATTGTCTGTATAATCCCATCTTGTGTCTACAGCACCAAAACACAGACTGGTACTGCTTGAACTAAAGGAGGAACTCTGTTAGCAAGTACCAGTAGTTAACTATTATCCTTTATGTGAATTATTCACTAGAGAGGAACATAACATACACTTTACAAGAATGTTATATTCTCCCTAGAAGAGGAGGAAGCTCCTCCCAAGTAACTGAGATGTTCAAGTCCCTGTTTGGGTGCTAACAACCCCCATGAGTTGTTAACAGGGTTTGAACCCAGGACGGTAATGAGCAAAACACAGATGTCTACCACTTGAACTAGTGGAGTAACCCCATTAGTTGATACCTGTAGTAGGCTGTTACCCACTAGGACAAAATACACTTCTAGATGTAGCAAAGAGGCGTGAGCTCCCTCGGAAATTGACAGCAAGGGAGGGCCAGATGCCCCTGGGTGAGTGGAACCAGGAAGGCAATGCTCACCACACCGGAAGTAGGGGGCGGGACACGAACAGGAAGTATAAAAGGGGGGCCCTGTAGCTCAGTTGGGAGGTAGCTGCCCAAGGAGACAGATGCGTTCTCCCCACTGCAAGAGGCTGCAGAATACTTCAGTTACCATGAGGACTCGCCCAAGCTACCAGAGCTGCCAGACCTGACCAACGCTGAAGAGCTGCTGGGATTGCCACTGGCAGTATAACCTGAGGAGATGGAGGATGAGCCCCGGGTTGAGGTACACCCTGAGGGAAGGGAAGGAAGGAGCCCAGGGATAGCAGACTGTAGTCTGGCTGCAGGGCATCTGAAACGAGGTCAGCATGTTGCGGTGGGATTTCCCACTGACCCAGTGGTAGGATTGCCAGGTGTCCGGTTTTTGACAGGAACGCCTGGTCGAAAAGGGACCCTGGTGGCTCCAGTCGGCATTTCTGACCAGGCCATTAAAAGTCCGGTCAGCGGTGCAGTGGGGCTAAGGCAGGTTCCCAGCCTGCTGTGGCTCCACATGTCCCCCATCTGGCTCCTATGTGTAGGGGCAGCCAGGGAGCTCCTCACACTGTCCCTGCCACAAGCACCGGTTCTTCAGCTCTTGTTGGCTGGGAACTGCAGCCAATGGGAGCTGCAGGGGCGGTGCCTGTGGACGGGGCAGTGCTCAGAGCTCCCTGGCTGCACCTCCACATAGGAGCCAGAGGGGGGACATGCCACTGCTTCTGGGAGCTGCTTGAGGTAAGCACTGCCCGCAGCCTGCATCTCTGACCCCCTCCCATGCCCCAACCCCTTGCCCTAGCCCTGATCCCACTTCTGCCCTCCGAACCCCTTGGTCTTAGCCCAGATCACCCTCCTAAACCCCAAACCCCTCAACCCCAGCCTCGCCCTGGAGTCTGCACCCCCAGCCAGAGCCCTCACACACCCCTGCACTGCAACCCCCAGCCTAGAGCCTCCTCCTGCACCCCAAATCCCTCATCTCTGGCCCCACACCGGAGCCCACATCCCTTTACAGAGCTCTCACCCCCCTCACCCAACCACCTGCCCCAGCCCAGAGCCCCCATGAACCCTGAGCCCCTCATTTCTGGTTCCACCCCAGAACCCACACCCCCAGCCCAGAGCCCATACCCCCTCCCACACCCCAATCCCCTGCCTCAGCCCAGAGCCCTCTCCCAAACTCCAAACCCCTGGGAAACCACTTGGGTCCACCCCCCAGCCTGGAGCCCCCTCCTGCACCCCAAAACCCTCATCCCTGGCCCCACCGCAGAGGCCGCAACTTCAGCCGTAGCCCTCACCCCTTCTCATGTCCCAACCCACTGCCTCAGCCTGGAGCCTACTCCTGCACCCTGAACTCCTCATTTCTGGCCCCACCCCAGAGCTTGCACCCACAACTGGAGCCCTCATCCCCTCCTGGACCCCAAGCCCCTGATCCTGCCTGGTGAAAATGAGTGAGTGAGGGTGGGGAGAGTAAGCAACAGAGGGAGAGAGGGTGGAGTGAGCAGGGGCGGGGCCCTGGAGGAGAGGCAAGGGAGGGAGTGGAGCAAGGGTATTCGGTTTTGTGTAAATAGAAAGTTGGCGACCCCTACCCAGTGGCAGACCACTCTGCCACTGTTAGGGCCCTGGGGTGGTATGCACTGGAGTCGAGCAGGCCTGCATCCCCCTACCCCTGCCACCCCACCCCTGGGGTGAACATACTCCCCCTCTTCAGGCCAAGAGGCTTGTGCTTATCTGTCTCCCACCAGAGCCAGGACGACAGATTGTTCCTGGGTGCCTGACTCCTGGCCGGAGCCCCCTAGACTGTGTTGGGTTCCCAGCCCTCAGGCAGGAGCAAGTGCCCAAGACTGAGGACCTTAATTAGTATGAAAATTCATACTGTAGTCAGTCAGTGGGAGTTTGCCTGAGTTGACCATGGAAAAACCACGATTATGGAAAAACCAACTCAGGCTATCAGGATTTGGGTACACTGAAGCACAGGGATATTAACTGAAATGGCAAAAGTCAACGGTTTAAAGTGGGGGCACAGTCATTGGCTAAAAGTAGAGGGATAGACTCCCCTCCTCCCCCTGGCTTGGTCCAGTGAGCATAGGGAGAATTCTCTCTCTCACTTCATTGGTGCACCGAGGGCAACCCCACCTGGTTCAATCTACTTTGCCCACTGCAAAGGTGACACTGGAAGTCCATGGCAGAATTGGGAATAGACACCAGGACTCTGGACTCCCATCTTCCTGCTTTAGCCACTAAAATACTCTTTCCCTATCAAGTATCAAAGAGGTAGCCGTGTTAGTCTGAATTTGTAAAAAGCAACAGAGAGTCCTGTGGCACCTTTAAGACTAACAGAAAAGTCTTAAAGGTGCCACAGGACTCTCTGTTGCTCTTTCCCTATCATAATCCTTTATCTGTATGTTTATCTGGATCGTTCCTGTGCCATTAGATGTTGCTTAGTACATGGAGAAGGCTCTACCATCCCTGTCTATCTTGTTGACTACCAGAATGGCTTCCTCATTGTGTTTCTATAACTTAACTTTTTTGTATGAGGATCGGTTGTTGACCTGTTGCTCAATCCACAATCTGGAGGACTAGATTGCTTTTCATCTGGTCCCTACTCTTTGACCTGTCTGGCTCGGGTGGCCCTACCAGGAGTTAAAACTCCTGCCAGCATAGATCTCAGGGTCATTGGTACACATAAGCCTCCCCTCTGCATCTAGGGAAGGAATATGTTTATGACTAGCACTAAATTCTAACCACGATATATAAAAGGTGTGAGTAATATATAAAAGATAAAAATGCCAGAAGAACAATGGAAATGTATTAGCAGTGTTTAATTTGGAAGTTGCTCACACTACAATCAACTCAAAACTGTTATGTTTCTATTAGTCTTTCTTTTCAGGGTATTGGACTGAAGCGTGTGTGTGTGTGTGTGTGTGTGTGTGTGTGTGTGTGTGTGTGTTACAAAATTTTAGATAGACTAAAGCAATTATTAAGGATTTTAATTCCCACAATCTGAACAGAAAGGTCCACAATTCCAGTAAGCCCTTTGTAACTATGTTGAAAATAGAAACGATCAAACCAGATAAAGGGTTTGGCTGCTGAAGATTTTATGAAAGCTAGAGGGAAAAAAATCAATGCAGAAATAATTCCCCGGAGAGTGCAATATGTCTGGAGAATGGATGTCACTCTTGTACCAGGTTTGAGTGGACTTAAAAGTATGTCTAAGGCAGTAGGCAATTCTTAGTGGAAAAAACTGTCAGACAAGAGAAGAGACGTGTCTGTTCAGGTGTCAGGATTACTAACATGAAAACTTCTATACAGACTATATTCAATATTCTATGCAATTAATTGTAACTCATTATAGTTTTGAACATAATTCACCTGTTCTGTCATGAAATGAAAAGATGTGTATAGAAATGATTACTCTTTGGATCTCTCTCTCTCATCTTCAAGATTATTACTATCCATTATCACATCATCTGAGCACCCCACAAGAGTGATAATGACAATGATAAATCTATGTTCCTTCCCTGCTGGTAAGAAGCATGCTTGGCTGTGGAGATTTTGTAGTTGGCATGTGTGTAATGTAAGCCCCAGGGCTGGAAGAATGGAGTTCCCTTCTCCCTCCATTGGGGGTGATGGTGAACAAACAGCCCTGTCCATTTTCATTTACCTGAATGATATAATTCTACTGAGAGAGACAAGCTTTTAGCTTATAAGAGCTATGTAAGCTCAAATGCTTGTCTCTCACCAACAGAAGTTGGTCCAATAAAAGATATTACCTCACCCCCCCTGGTAGCTCTAATATCCTGGGACAAACCCAGCTACAACAACACTGCATACAATAATTCTACCTACTAAATTTTGCTGTTTTGATTGGACTTTTTTCTGTTTTGATGTGTAAATGTGATAGTAATACTGTACTCATAGAAAGGCATAGGAATTGTTCACGATATGCCATTTGGTGGAGACTCATCCTGAGCTTACGAGAAATGGACTTTGATTGGACAAGGAAGCTCAGACTCAACAGAGAGAATGAACTCTGTCTGGGAAATGAGGTACTCTATCACATAGAGTAGGGACAAAGGTCCTGTTTTGTTCTGGGTTCTCCAACCATAGATTCTGTGGGGAAAAATCTGTGGGATTGGATTGGGATAGTCTGCGTTGGTGGCAGTGGAGTAGATCCAAGGTGAGGCGTGACCCAGCAGTTGGCAGCAGAGCAAAGCTAAATCCCCAGTGACAAACTGACTGGCAGTAGCAATACTGATCTAACTTTATAGTGCCACTGGCCAGTGGAAGCAGAGCAGGAATCACTGAACTGGATCAGGAGTGGGACTTGTCTGAACAGTGGACTGGAGCAGTTCAGCAGAGGAGATCTGCCTCTTGGTTACCAACGAGACCAAGTTGACTTGAGGTGAGGTGGGGGTGAACGTTATCATGAGGCAGGGTTCTGTTATTTTTGATTGGAGGGCTGACCAAACCCTGTTGTTCAATTTTTGTCTGTAAATACATATATAGGGTCTTTATGTTTCTTTTCACTATTTCCCTCAAATAAAAAGACATTTGTTCCCAAAGGACTCTGAGTACTTGCGAGTGGGGGAAAGCTGACTGAAAAGGTAACAATGAAGGCTTTATGTCGACTTCCCAGAAATGAGGTTACAACTGTGGGTGGTGCACTGGGCCTCAGTTTTATTGTTTTTAGAAAAGGACTCCAGCACAGATTGAACCTGGCCCTTGTTGCTGCCATTGACACCTGACAGAAGTGTTGCATAAAGGTACGAGAGGGAGTCCTATAGAAGGAAAGTTTGGGTGAAGAGGTGGGTTTTGCCTTGAGCTCTGAATGTAGTGAGGTTAGTAGCCATTCTTATTTTAATTGGTAGTCAGTTCCATAGTCTTTATCCAGCTTCTGTTTCCCGCAATTATGAGGCTTTTTCTAGTAGCTGACACCTTCGTTGTTCCAGTGAAATGTAGCTGATGTGGGAGATAATGGTCAAAGACAGACAAAGTTCTTTCAGATAGCTTGGGTCAGGTGAAAATACCCACTGACTGGTGGGGTCACATCAGGCAAGCTTGAAGGAGTGGTCTGCATGAGAAGGGCCTGAGACACTTCATTATGATGATGCAAAATCAAACACAGCAAATTTCTCAAGGTGGATCCTTTGATCAGTTTGGGAGAAGGATGGGGAAAGGGGCCTTGTGATGCTGGTAAACCAAATGCCAGCTCTGGCCAAAGCCATGGGTGCTAGCTAAGAACTGACACACTCATAGCTGGAACCAAACCAGCTCACTTGTACGTTAGTTTTGTTCAAAATAGGTATTAGTCTTATAAGAATGTATTTAGTGTTTAGAATCTATGAAATGCTTGCAAGTTGCTGCATGCATAAATCTCACTTGTAATGCCTGTATCCCATGCTATAAGGAAAAGTTTTCATTTGTAACTTTAAAAATGTTTGCTCTGAACTTGTACACCCAGGCAGGGGAATCCTGACCAATCCCCCTCAGTAAGTCCTATCAAATTAAGCGGGCCATTAAGAAACATCACAATACAAAGGATCGGTGAATGGCCCTATCACACCACGGAAATGCAACATGCAAGGGAGCTCCTCTCATGAACTGGAAGGCAAAAGATAAAACAGGGTCACAAGAAAATTTGTCATCTCTTTGCTTTTTGAATTCTCACAGGGCCAGCGATATTAAATGAAGGCAGATATCCCCATGGTTTTCCTCTGGGTCCGCCCTGAAAGACATTTTGAACTGACAGATTACCACATCACTGTCATCTTTAGGAATCATAGATGGTAGCTCATTTGTGTGTATATGTTTGCTTGTTTTAACCTGTAAATAGCTCATTTCTTTTTCCTAGAGAATACACCTAGATAATAAGCAGGATTACAGGGCTCCTCTTGAATAGCAGGGTACATGCCTGCAGACACTGTAGGCAGTAAGGAGGCTCCTGCAGAGCCCTGAATTAACAGGAAGAAGGGTGAGGGTGGAAGGACTGACTGGGGAAAAAGGCCAGCTGGAGGAGGAGCTGCCAGAGGCTCTACAGCTGGTCTAAAGAACAACTCCAGCCCCAGGGAGGAGAGCTAGGAGGCTCCTGTCATAAGGAGAGAAACAGATGGATTGTCCAACGTACAGCCCAACTCTGGGAGGAGGGATGGGACCTCCAAACAGGGGAGGAAACTGACCCAAACTCTTACACGAACCCAGAGTGGGTGTGAATTTGAGTGGCTAAATAAGTGAATTACCCTCTGTAGAATGAGTGAATAAACCAGACCCCACCATTGGAGAGGAACTAATCTGGTCTGGGTAATTTATCTGAAAAAGACCCAAGGGGCACTGAGTGCAATGCACCTGTAGAGCTACAACAGGCCACAAGTGGGTGTGCTTGAGAGTCAACCGCCCCAACCCCCCGCCCCCATGACACTATCATCATAAATGCCACCACGTACAGGTATAAGAGACAAGATGCAGCTGCTGTGAGGTTTGACTGCAATCTTGTATCATCATTTATCTTAAGTGTCCCTAACTTTCTCTACCCATATGTTTATTACAGTTCTGTCTCTGAGAGCATGAAAATGAAGATGACATTACATTTAAATGTCTTTAGTATTTCAAATATGAAATTAATATTTAATGAGAAATATTTACCAAAGTACCATTCAATAATTCATGACACAGTGACTGGGCATACTTAACATTTGCACATATTTGTGCAAATAACTTTTATTATTAATTACTATATTATTATTATTATTATTTATTTATTTATTTTACTATTTTTATAGGCAAGTGACACTATTATGAAATAGGAATTTAGAAAACCAGAAGAGAAGTAAAGGGAAAAAAAGCGGTGTAAATTGTATACAAAATAGTCCTTATTTCTGAAGTGCTGACCTGTTACTTACTTCACTAAGGGCTTGGCTACACTTGCAAGTTAGAGCACATTAAAGCAGCCCCAGGCACCCTAACTCACGACCCGTCCACACTGGCAAGGCACTTAGAGCACCTGGACTCTGCAGCTGGAGCACTCCTGGAGCATTCCTTCCTTAGAGGTTTTTAAGGTCAGGCTTGACAAAGCCCTGGCTGGGATGATTTAGTTGGGAATTGGTCCTGCTTTGAGCAGGGGGTTGGACTAGATGACCTCCTGAGGTCCCTTCCAACCGTGATATTCTATGGTAATCCACCTCCACGAGAAGCATAACGCTTGCTGCGCCTTGGCTGAAATGCCCCAGCATCAGTGTGAACGAGGTGTTGCATTACTGCGCTTTGATCAGCCTCCAGAAATGTCCCATAATCCCCTTAAGACAAGTGGCCACTCTTGTGATTGTTTTGAACTCAGCTGTAGGAATGTGGATATGCCCTTTCAGAGCTCCATTTCTGACTGCCGGCATGCTTATCTGCTCCAGGAAAAAGCAACACATTACTGTGGAATGCTGCTTGCTGTGAGTGTGTGAGAGAGAGAGGCGGGGCGAAGGAGGTCTGCTGCTGTCTGACTTTCAAGACAGCATGCCTACATGCTCTCAGCCCCCCCAAACCCCACTCTCTCTCCCCCCACATACACACAACACACTCCCTGTCACACTCCACCCCCCCACCCCATTTGAAAAGCACATTGCAGTCACTTGCATGCTGGGATAGCTACCACCATGCACTGCTCTCTGTGGCGTTGCAAGAGCTGCTAATGTGGCCACGCCAGTACGCTTGAATCTGACAGTGTGAACACACTGCAGCGCTTTCCCTACTGCGTTCTCCGAGGGCTGGTTTAACTCTCAGTGCTTTACATCTGCAAGTGTAGCCATACCCTAAGGCATTGACCGTGTCTTTAAAAGCATTATTAAACTTCCAAGGAGCACTGGATATACTTGGAAACAGTTAATGTGCTTTTAAAATGTGGATGTGAAGAATGGGGATTTCACTCATTGTCTCTTAATGTGATTTCCCTCTAAGGCCTGGTCTACACTGGGCGGGGGGTGGTGGGATCGATCTAAGTTAAGCAACTTCAGCTACGTGAATAATGTAGCTGAAGTCAACGTACTTAGATAGACTTACCGTGGTGTCATCACCGCAGTGAGTCGACTGCTGCCGCTTCCCCAAAGACTCCGCCTACGCCTCTCGCGGTGGTGGAGTACAGGAGTCGACGGCAGAGCACTCGGGGATTGATTTATCGCGTCTAGTCTTGACGTGATAAATCGCCCCCCACTGGATCTCTTGCTGCCTGCCGATTCAGCGGGTAGTGTAGACATACCCTAAGAAAGGTTAAACTTTCTCATGCATCACAGAAATCCAAAGCATAAAACTGCAGGTTAATATGTAAAATTGCTCTGGTCTTTATAGATGTCTCTTGGCTAGAGAACACACAGAACTTGTAACCTGCTGTTTCCCTATCTATATTTTTTATGGACGAGTGTTATATTTCAATTAGATATTATTTAAATCTTAATAACAAAGCAAGCATCAAGGAACAATCTCATGGCAATTCCCCAGAATGTACAGAACCCACAGATACCACCACAGAGATTGGGCACTTAAAAATATAGGGAGGTTGGATTGTATTAGTTGGATTATGGAGCTACACAGGGACAAAAAATGGGAGTAAGACTGCGCTTGTACCCATGTGTGGGCTACCCGGAGCTTGGGTCCAGACATGGAGGAATGAGTGGGTGTTATGAGCCTGCTATCCCCCATCTTCAAATATCTCTAAGGCATGCTAGGTCTTGACAGCACTCATTATCCCACCATGGGTTCATTATCTTCTGAAGGACCAAGTGTGGTCAGCATACACCCAGAGGAGAGCTGAGGAAGTGCAATGAGAATGTGTGTTGGACACATGCAAAGTGCACTCTGGAGAGCATTACACCTGTACTCAGCTAACAATATTAATTCTTTACAATGGTACAGTGTCTTCTATCCAGTGATCTCAAAGCACTTTACAAACATTAAGGACCAAATTGTGATCACATGCTCATGCTAATAGTCCTACTGATGTCAAGAACTAGTCACTTTAGTAAATTAATGACAGTTTAGGCCTAGTGAATTATTACTTCTCTCAGAAGCAGATATTATTCCCATTCTTCAAACATAGTCTTGCAGTGTCTTAGATGCCAAGAGATGAAGAGGCTTGTAGCATGATTCTCTGGACAACCCTCGTCATCACACAACCCTAAGCAAGACCCAGTGAGGTGCTAACATTTCTCATTATCAAATTTACAATTGCTAGATGGGTGTCTTTTTGTTTGAGTGACTTGAGTCTCCTTAAATGGCCTTGATTTTCAGCACTTCTGAAACTCAGGCCTTCCTAAAGAGACTCAAGTTGGCACCAAAACCATGGAGGCAGCCATAATCACTAGTCACTTTTGAAAATGTAGAGTGTAATCCAAAGCCCATTGAAGTCCATGAAAAGACTAATGTTTTTTCCAGAGACTCCTGCATTGACTTCAAAGGGCTTTGGATCTGTCCCAGGGGCTTAGTCAATAACACAAAAACTGAACTCAGAGTAGTTGGAATGTAAATAAGACACATTGGCATAAAAGTTACAAAATCCATTTTGATGGTCCATTAGAGCCTGATAATGAGAAACAGGTTTTCCAGATGAGTGGTGTTTCTGGGCATGGCGCTGTATGACCAGCTGCCTCACCCAGAAAACTAGTGGTTCCTAAATGAAAAATAAAAAGTGTGAAAAGGAAGAGAAGGTTTTAAAATTAAGATTAAAAAAACTAATATTGATAGTGCAGTAAAACCTATGAATGTGAGGCAGGTTTCTTTTTTGAAAGGTGCTGCAATGCATGGCAAAGTATCCTTTGCTGCTGATGACTTGGGCCACCCAGAAAAAAAGGGATGGGGAGAAAAACCACATTTCTTATAGAAACCCTTATTTATGAGAACATTTGAAATTGACTATGGCTTTCCACATGCCTAGAAATATACCAGGAGGATTGGAGAATGAAGGCCAGTTGATTGGGTAGGGAACTGGAAGCCAAGAATTGACTCACTTTGTGACCTGGCACAATTCACTCAGCTATTATTTGACTCAGTTTTCCGATCTGTACAATGAATTTAATTTTAATTACTAGAACTGTGCAGGAACTGGATTTTTAATTCTGCTCTGGAATGGAATGAAAACAAAACAATTCAAGATTTCCCATGAACAGATTTTAACAAAATCTAAATGTTTCATTCCAATTTCAATGTTTTCATTGTATATTATATTTGATAATGTACAATTAAGTCATTTTGAAATGGATAATCAAAATGTTACATTCCAAAAAGGTTGAAATTGAATCCTTTGAGTTCATCAAAACTCTTTTTCAATATTTGTTTTGAAACAAACTTTTGTCAAAGATTACATGTTTTTGCTTTTTTGATCAATCGACATTTTCTGATGAGAAAATGTTTGTCAGAAAATTTCCAACCAGCTCTAGAACGTACAGACCTCACTGGTACTTTGTACATCCTGTTTAGTGTACATAAAGTGTGTTGAGGTCGGTGGATAAAGAGACTATAAATCCAAATTGTCAATTAGTGGTGAAAACACTAACTAATCCTTTACCAACAAGTTTTACTTACATTTTTGAATCCCGATATCCGTGCTGTTACTTTTCCCCTCTCCAATGATTTTCTGACTATCTTGCTGGGTTTAGTAGGCCCAGTACAGTGATGTTAGCAGCTAGGTTGTATGTATACAGTATATCACATGAGAGCCTTATCCCTTCTTCCTTTATTTCAAAATTGAATATGGTAAATTCACAAATATACTGGAAACTGTCCTCGCTAAAATAGCTTAGTATTTCCGATAGGTATAGGTGAATAGATTGGGATACTATAAAACACAGCCCATACCTTTGCCCATTTCTCAATCTGTGGTTGAAATGATCCTTTTGGAAGGTTAGAAAATGTTGGCTAAGGCCCCACCCACTTGTCAGAACATGGCCCAATGTGTGATCTGAACCAGTATGTTGTGATTGGATCCAACCACTGAATCCCATGTGTCTCTAGGGCCACTGGCTCTGGGTAGTGTTTGGTCTGGTTTTGGCTGAGGGTTTCCCAGGTCCCCTCTCTCTTCCCCCACCCCCAGTTAGCTTCTGTGTACAGAGTCCATTGTCCCAAGGGATTGGGTTGGTCATTGAGATTCATTCAAAGTCAGTGGCCATGCTGGTAAAAAAAAAATCTGTTCCTATAGGAAAAAGTTATTCAATACTGAGGTCCTTTGAAGTCTCTCTGATTGTTCTCTATAAGGTGTCCCTACCATAGACAGGGTCTGGAATAGATTGACCCTGTTAAATTTTGACTTGCTTTCAGCACCACCTTGATGTCTGAATCCAAGATGGAGATTACAATGCAAAGTGAAGGTTACAATCAAAATGGTATTCAGCAAGCAAAAGGGAGTTCACAAATTGGCACCAACATACTTCCAATATGTCATACCACTAACCACCATTTCTTACCTACATCTCATGCTATGATCTTGTTAGCTCTCACAGGCTGAGGAGAATGGGCTTGGGTAGATACTTGGCTGGGAGGGCTCCCAGGAATTCATACATATTAAAGGCAGTGATCTTACTTATTCAGTAGATGTAATTCTTCATTTAGTTATTCAGTAGATGTAATTCTTCCCAAAAATTATTAGTTTTGATTTTCATCTTTCAACTCTCTTCATTTATATTCCCAGCCATGCTGTGCTCTGTGCCTTTCTTCCTTTCTTTCTGTCCACACTGTTTTGCCTCAAAGCTGGTTGCAAAAATAAATGTATTTGTGTGTCCAGTGTAGGGTATAGATTGTCCCTGGTCCTTGTACAGAGGTATAGGCACATGAGTGTGTGTGTGGGCGGGAGGATGGTGAATCATGCAAGGAACATCTCTCCTATTCCTCTGTTGCAAGCTACTGGCTCTCTTTCTAAGGGTAGGGGTTTATCCCAGTGTTCTTTGTAACAATTTCCACCCCATCACTTGTCTGAATCTATGTGCTGGTAAATTTTATGTGCATCTAGAATACAGTATATTGGCCTAGTCCCATGTGGTGCTCATTGTCACCTGAGAGCTTCTGAGTGTTGTACATTCCCATAGACTTCAGTTCCTTGCAAAATTGAGAGCCATGCTTATCTTTAATGAATGATTTTCAATGGTGCATACAGTACACTGTTGTTTGATATGGCATCTCTCATACAGACTGTTTACATTGTTCATGTGACTCATTTCTGTCTCACCTGGTGCACTGGGAGTGCTAGCTCAAATTGCTGGATAGGTGCAAAGGGGGTGGAAGGGAGAGAGAGAGAGAGAGAGAATGGGGAATACTACAGGTTCAGTCCTAAGCTGCACCAAATCATTCTTAGTATAGTTCAGGCTAAGAGGAGACAGAGGTGACTCTATGGGTTTGTCTTCACAGGGAAATAAGCCAGAAGGAGATTAAGCTAAACCATAAAAAGGAATTCAGTGCAGAATAAAAGTGTCCATATTGGGAGTTAGCATGGACTAGCTATTTCACTTCAAGTTCACACCCAGTTTATTCTGCAATAACTTCCCCATGTAGACAAGCCCAAAGCCACCTTTATGCTTCCTGTGATCCTTAGCACAAATGAAGCTGAAATGACCCCTGGCATAATTTAGAGCAGCCAAAGGGCTGCTCCAAGTTGTGCCATCTAGAGCAGTACACTAAGGACTACTCCATCAGCAGAAAATCAAGTACATTAACACCTGGTGAGGACCTCTGGCTTCCCCCATCATGTCCTGACACACAACAGAGAGCAAGTTCTTGTGTCACCAACAGTTCCTCTATGCTTTTCTGGCTGCTTGTTCCAGGCAGTTTTAATTGGTCTTCCTCCTTCTCTTGTCTGCAGGTGTCAGAGTTCATTGTCCAGGTTCCATAACCAGGGATAGCCTCTGTATCAAAGAAGTCTAAGCACTGTATATTGCCTTCCAGCGGTCAAACTGAGCACTCTTCCACTACAAGTTATTGTCTGCAATGCTGCCCTGTAGTCACAGTGGGGAGAAGAAACCAGGCCAAGCTGGTACATAGCTGTGGCAACTCAGGACAAGTCAGAGAGTAATCTGTTGACTGTGGTCCAGGATTTATGATCAAGTGGACAGGGAGGCAGGTGCAGCGATATATTTACTCCTGAATTTACTCATTGTGTTAGAGTGTCTCTCCTATCAATGCTTCAAAGCTATAAAAATGTAGTTTTCAGCCTCCTGGCAGTGCTGATCATCCATGCATGGTAAAGGACCGGCAGGGCTCTTCTCCAGGAATGAGTGAGCTGCCATAGCAAAAGGGTGTTGCGAGATAAGCCGGGGTGTCACACTCTGGTCCATAGGAATGGGATTCCTCCCCTGAACATGAGCAGACCTTCAAGATGGTGCTGCGTGGTGTTTCCTATCTTAGAACGGGGCATCAGTCAACCTGAGATGTAATAGGTTGGCTTCATCTGTCATAGCTCTCCAGATAGATGTAATAGTAATGATGTTTCATCTACTGCCTTTGCATGGCATCACCTGGTCAGCAGAGAAAAGAAAAACTAAAGTAGACAAAAATGCAAAATTGGAACTCAAGTGCCCTTTAGGCCACTGGAGTAGCACAAAGGCCACTTAGTGAATGCTGAGGATTTAGCCCAATACATTTGATATGCCTTTATGCTAGGATTTCACCTTAGTGTATAACAGGATTATGAGCTGTAACTATTTAATACACAAACTCTGTGGAAAGTTAGAATAGAGTTGTGCTTTTTATTTCTTTCAAGTAAATATTGAAGGCGAAAGCCTGAATGGTTGTGTGCACACCAAGTCTGTGGGCAGATGGATAGACAGAGCTGTATTACTTACAGCATGAAGAAAACTAATATTGGTAAGAACAAGATGTCTCTGCTCATGCAGCACAGCAGATGTCTGCCCCTCTCCTGCTCTCTCACCAACAGTTCTGTACACCAGCTGTTCAAAAAGGGGTTCTAATGAAGCATTAATGTGTGAGTGTTGCTGATTTCCATGTACTTTTGTATTCTGCAAAAATTAAAGAAGATACACACAAGACATTTCAAATATTGCTGGGTTGCTCACATTACAGCTAATCCATATTTCATGTGTTTACTTTATGGCATGACTGACTTCTCTTTTTACAGCAAACTATCTTAAATGACAAGGGTCATAAAAATATTAGCATACGCGTAAGTCTCTGACCTTTCACATATATAAAATATGCGGTGGCACTTGTTTTAATTCTTTGTGTTTGTTTGACAAATTCTGTGAAACTTTGATTTTTTTTTTCAGTTTAAGAACAAACATTCTTTCCCCTGCTCAAGGATTTACTGTGATTTGTCCCGCACCCCTCTCTTTAACTCAGGATTTTGTAACATGCTGATATGCGGAACATCAGGCAGTTACATTGATCACAATCAGGATTGGCAGGTGGAGTTGTGTGAAAATTGCTCATTTTGCTTCCAATCCATTTGGCTTTGGAAGCCAAGTTCAGTGGGGTCTAGGTTTTTTTGGGGGGATGGGACAGTTCAAGGCTGGGTGAACTCAAAGTAAAACCAGCCAAATTCGCCTAGATTTTTCATCATAGTCAGGAAAACCATGACAGCTTGAGAGGTTTTTTTTTTTGTGTGTGTGATATATTGAAAACAGTGTAAAAATTATTAGCTATCACTTTATATTCCAGGTTTTTTTCCTGGTCCAGCATGCAGGCTAGGAAGCTCTGTAGGGAAGCATGCATTCTGGGCCTAGCAGCAGTCAGTCTGCAGAGAGCCAGTCTACAGTAAGGTGGGCTGAGTTGTGCCTCTCTGTTTTTGGGAAGCAGCCTGCTTTTTCTGTTTCTGTTTTTGAGTTCTTGTGTGTGTGATAGTTCTGAATTCTAATAAATAAAGTAATGTTACTCTGCTAGAAGGTTGCAACATAATTTATGTTTTAGTTGAGGTTCTCTGTGTACATGCCATGAACATAATAGTTTTCACCTGCAACTGTAATGTGGGGCCCAGTTCTTCCTATGCAGGACAGAAGAAATTCTTATTGACTTCAGTGGGAGCTACTTGTAACCTGCCAGGAGAGAACTGAGACCCAGCACTCCGAACACTGCTGCTAGTCTCACTCATGACAGCTGCACTGGCTTTTGCTTTATTCTAGTGCTGTGAGATGGCCCAGAATGCACCACCACACTATGGAATTGTGGGACTCATCAGCATGCACCATCTGCATTGTACTGTGGGGATCATCAGCCTCTGGCACAGGGTTAATGCTAACACAAGCAGCGGCAGTGGCACAAGCAGCAGGGTTTAGAATGTAAATTCTATGTGGTGGTGCTGACAGGCAGTCTGATCCTGAGGTTTTGTTTTGTTTTGTTTTTGTTTGTTTTTGTAGCAGATGTGTCATTGGGCCAGTCTCCACAAAGGGAGAAAGTGGTGGAGGGAGAATAGGTTGCTTGGAGTGCCTCAGAGATGTCCAAGTGGGCACTGCAGGTTACTGTCATGGAGATACAATAGCAAAAGATAGGGGCCTTTCTCCCTGTTTTGGGGAGGAGATAGAAGAGGGATGGCCCAGACCTGAGCATAATTATCGGCAAATTAATATGGGATTTATTTCGCCTGAAACTCAGTTTCCCAACTTCAGCAAACTTTGGCTGAATATCAGGCTAGTAGCAATACCTGAAATTGGGCAATTATTTTCAGGTTTTGCAACAGAAGATTCACATAGATCTACTTAAATATATGGGTGAAAGGGAGGGTTTGTGGTATTAAGAATGTGTAGTCTCAGAGACCTTAAGGCCAGAAGGGACAAATCTTGATCACCTAGTCTGACCTCTTGCACATCACAGGCCACAGAACCTCACCCACCCACTCCTGTAGTATGCCTTTAACATCTGGCTGAGTTACTGAGGTCCTCAAATCTTGATTTACAGACTTCAGTAATGGTGCTTCCTTTCAAATGACAGCTTGAACAGGTTTAACTCAACCATACCACTTGTTTTGAGATAAAACATGACAAAAATATATTAGGCTGGAAGCAAAGAATTTATTTACTTATTAGAGTACCCATGGCCATAGCAGGTAGAAGCTTATGGAAAGATGTAAATTATAAATAACAAGCTGATCCCAAATGGGTCAGCAATAAGAACCAACAGAAAACAAAAATAAAAAATGATCAAAACTCTGATGAAATCTAAGCCAAATAAGAACAACTTTATATGAAATGTAGTGCCCATCTTTAAAAAAGGGAAGGAGGAGGATCTGGGGAACTACAGGCCAGTCAGCCTCACCTCAGTCCCTGGAAAAATCATGGAGCAGGTTCTCAAGGAATCAATTTTGAAGTACTTCAAGGAGAGGAAAGTGATCAGGAACAGTCAGCATGGATTCACCAAGGGCTAGTCATACCTGACTAACCTAACTATGATGGGAGTACTTGTGGCACCTTAGAGACTAACAAATTTATGCTCTAATAAATTTGTTAGTCTCTAAGGTGCCACAAGTACTCCTATTCTTCTTTTTGCGGATACAGACTAACACGGCTGTTACTCTGAAACCTGTCATTATGCAAGGCACTGCATTTAGCCGTATGGAATGGAAATCCATCAACCTCATTATGCTCTAATAAATTTGTTAGTCTCTAAGGTGCCACAAGTACTCCTATTCTTCTTTTTGCGGATACAGACTAACACGGCTGTTACTCTGAAACCTAACTATGATGAGATAACTGGCTCTGTGAATGAGGGGAAAGCAGTGGATGTGTTATTCCTTGACTTTAGCAAAGCTTTTGATTCGGTCTCCCACAGTATTCTTGCCAGCAAGTTAAAGAAGTATGGGCTGGATGAATGGACTATAAGGTGGATAGAAAGCTGGCTAGATCTTTGGGCTGAACGGGTAGTGATCAATGGCTCCATGTCTAGTTGGCAGCCGGTATCAAGCGGAGTGCCCCAAGGGTCAATCCTGTGGCCAGTTTTGTTCAATATCTTGATTAATGATCTGGATGATGGTGTGGATTGCAGCTCAAGTTTGCCAATGACACTAAACTGGGAGGAGTGGTAGATATGCTGAAGGGTAGGGCTAGGATACAGAGGGACCTAGACAAATTAGAGGATTGGGCCAAAAGAAATCTGATGAGGTTCAACAAAGACAAGTGCAGAGTCCTGCACTTAGGAAGGAAGAATCCCATGCACTGCTACAGACTAGGGACCGAGTGGCTAGGCAGCAGTTCTGCAGAAAAGGACCTAAGGGTTACGGTGGCCGAGAAGCTGGATATGAGTCAACAGTATGCCCTTGTTTCCAAGAAGGCTAATGGCATTTTGGGCTGTATAAGTAGTAGCATTGGCAGCAGATCGAGGGACGTGATCATTCCCCTCTATTCGGCATTGGTGAGGCCTCATCTGGAGTACTGTGTCCAGTTTTGGGCCCCACACTACAAGAAGGATGTAGAAAAATTGGAAAGAGTCCAGTGGAGGGCAACAAAAATGATTAGGGGTCTGGAGCACATGACTTATGAGGAGAGGCTGAGGGAACTGGGATTATTTAGTTTGCAGAAGAGAAGAATGAGGGGGGATTTGATACCTGCTTTCAACTACCTGAAAGGGGGTTCCAAAGAGGATGGAGGTAGGCTGTTCTCAGTGGTGGTAGATGACAGAGCAAGGAGCAATAGTCTCAAGTTGCAGTGGAGGAGATTTAGGTTGGATATTAGGAAAAACTTTTTCACTAGGAGGATGGTGAAGCACTGGAATGGGTTACCTAGGGAGGTGGTGGAATTTCCTTCCTTAGAGGTTTTTAAGGTCAGGCTTGACAAAGCCCTGGCTAGAATGATTTAGTTGGGGTTTAGGTCCTGCTTTGAGCAGGAGGTTGGACTAGATGACCTCCTGAGGTACCTTCCAACTCTGATATTCTATGATTCTATGAAATTCTGAAGATCATTAGATTCTGGTTCTGGCTTAACTGTCAAAGGATTTCTATTCTGAAAAATTCCTGCCACTGGTTATGTGGCATTTAGCATCAAGAATTGACAACAAGAGTATATTACTAATGACTATATACTATGGTTATTGGTGCTACCACTGT
The DNA here is from genome assembly GCF_027887155.1 of Malaclemys terrapin pileata. Lineage (NCBI taxonomy): Eukaryota > Metazoa > Chordata > Testudines > Emydidae > Malaclemys > Malaclemys terrapin. The sequence goes on from NC_071506.1 coordinate 27,450,870, forward strand.
AGCTAGACGGATAATATGAACTACCACCATGGGGCATGAGATGAGAAGAAAACACTCAAACTAGCAGGTCCAAGACTGTTCAGAGAGTTAAAGAATAAGTTTTATGTCATCCTAGTGCTTTGCCCATCTCAGCAGTTGCACAGTTGTATTTTGTATCACCCGCAGCTTCAGGATAGTTCTACTCATAACAACTATCACTGGTCTAGCCAGGAAGGAATAAAGACATGGATGGTCATAACAATGTCCATATTAAAGAGGAATCATTGCCCTTTGTGATCTGTAAACAGTAAAAGGCACAAAGGATCACCATAAAATAATCTGCTAATAAGCAGTATTAATGAAATGGTAGTTGCACTAGAAAATGGTACAACTTGTGGCCATTCTACTGCGTGCAGCATCTCACTTCTGGCAAGAGAGCTCAGAGTACTTTTATTCTCCCTAATGCTCCTCTGGATAAGATATGTGTAGAAGATGATATAGGAAATTAGCTATTCCTATTTCCTCAGCCTATGGTAAACAGTGAAATTAATTATCAGAGCACTTGCTCTCTGGTGATTTTCCAATGGTTTCTCATGTGCTTGATAAATCATTAGTTCATCCTCTGATTATACCCTTCTTTGCCAGTTAGGCTGTCTGAACTGCCATGAGATCCCACCATGATGCTACCCTGTCATAAATTTACAATTGACTTCAGACATCATTTAGTTTAGAGGACTAGTGGGAAAAATCCCCATTGCCAGAATGGTCTACCAGCTTGCCTGACTTCAACATCTCAGGTATCAATGGCTTTTACATCTGAGTTCAGAACACTAGATAAACTCCCTCACACACACACATATAGGGAGAAGCAAAAACAGGTGAGAAAATAAAGGAGATCACACTGCAGTTGGACTCCTACTGTACTTATACCTTTGTTTCAAGGGGAAAAAAATCACTTAAGCTTACCTCTACCATATTACATATATTATAAATGCCACTTAACTTTGGTTAGTTGGTCAAGAAAACTGGCAGGTTATGGATCTCTTTTAAGGCAGTGAGGCTTAAAAGTACACAACTCATTGCTAAAACAAGTAATAAAACCCTTTTTTTGTATACATTATACTCAAGCAACACTGTCGTGGTTGTATAATGCTATATAAACATATTTTCTGCCTTTAATAGCTCCACTGGGCCTGGACTTTCCTTCATAGCTGCTTGAGTTACAAAGTGAGGCTTTGCTTCCTGTTTTTTGTTAGTTTAAACCAGACTCGTACAGCTGGTCAGGAAATTTTTTGACAAAATGATTTTTTTTAAAGGAAAGGTTTCTCAGGTTCAGGATGGGGGATGGAGGAAGGAGGAGGAGAAAAAGAAGGAGCAACCCACCCCACAATAGTCTTCTGGTTAGGGCACTCCCACTGGGATAGAAGAAAGCCAGGTTCATGTTCCTGCTCTGAATAAGGGGCTCTTCTATCCCAGGTGAGTGCTCTAACCACTCAGCCATAGGATCAGTCTCTCTCCTCCAGTAAATATTTAGTTATTTAGACAAAGTGAAACAGCTGCAACCAGAGAGAATGATTCTATAGTCTGGTGGTTAGTGCTGCAAATCAGGCAGAGGAGGGACTTGGATCTAGATCTCCCACACCTCAAGTGAGTGACCTGATCACTGCAGTGGGTCTCCCTCTTTTGGTTTTTGTGAAACATTTGATAGGCCTCGAGTTTCTCCTGAGATGTAGAACAAAAACAAATGATGAAGGCTTGAATTTTTTCATCAACTGGAACTCAGCCCTAACTCCTATGTCCAATGTTTTGAAAGTGACTGTCTTAGCTGCATAATACACATCCAGAAAACTGGTCTGTGCACATGCAAGCCTCAGAATAGTGCAAATAAATAGTTATCCACAGATGCACTGAGTTAACTATTTCATATGAAAATGTGGGACATACATAGTCTGTTAGTTTTATGCACTTTTTGTAGCTGTTACTTAAGAAGCCACATTTGAAAACAGGGCTCTTTAGTGTCAGTGAGCTCAGCATGACGAAGCCAATACACAGAAGAGACTAATTGCTGGAAAAGAACCGGTCAGTTCTATTAAAAGAGAATGTGTAAGACTGGCCAGCACGTGAACTTGTTGAAAGCTCATTTCAACTGTCTTATATATTTGACAAGGCAAGGAAAGTCGTGCAGACTTAGGCCATGTCTACACTACAACTTATGTCAGTATACCTTATGTCGCTCAGGGGTGTGAAAAAAACGCCACTCTGAGCGATATAGGTTACGCCAACAGAAGCGCTGGTGTGGACAGCGCTATGTCGGTGGGAGAGCTTCTTGTGGAGGTGGTTTTATTATGTTGATGGTAGAGCTCTCTCTTGTCGGGGCAGAGCGGCTACACGAGTGATCTACAGCTGTGTCGCTGTAAGCTCGCTAGTGTAGACATGGCCTCAGAGTGCAGATGATGTTATTTCTCAAACCATTCAAATACATTTTAATTGCTCTATTTCTGCATGAAAGGAAAGGAGATTTAAAAATAAATAAATAAACAAATGTGCTTCTCACTGAATAGCAATGAGATGACGTAAACCAGCCACTTCTCTCTTGAAAGGTCCATTTTATATATTTTTGAGTGAGGTGCGAGTCTCTATAATCCATTGTTTTGCTGTATTAGACCTTGTGCAAGTCTATGTTGAATGCTGAATGCAAGCACTCAGCCATTATTCTCTAAAACCCTTGTCAGCACAAGGTAAGGAAACCTCAGCAATGTTAAATAAGTCTATAAAAACTACATTGTAAAGCAGCTGGAGAGAACTGAATGTGTGCAATGAAAATGAATCTGTCGACAAAAAAACCCCAAGGAGGATAGGAAAACAGTCTAAATTAACAGGATTTCTTAATAACTTTGACAGTTGTGCTGGTTTTGGTTTGTAGAGATTATTTGCTTTTTTTAGAGCAAGTACAAAGAAATGTTGAGGCGAGGAGGAAAGGGGAAGATTCACAATTTTGTGTTAGTTCTTTGGCTCTCAGTTAGACATTACCAGTAAGTGAAGCAATTTTCTTTATAAGCTTTGTACAGAGGGGGGTCTGTTCTTCCATCTTTGCTCATATGTACTAAGCAGGAGTTATGGGCCAGATCCTCAAATGGACTTAGGCTCCTAATCCTCATTGACTTCAATGGAAGTTAAGTACCTAAACACCTTTGAGTTTCTGGGCCTGTGTGCCTGAAAATCCCAAACTATGCCAGCATGCAATCTGTCTTCTAATGATTGAGCCACACTGAGATGTTCAGTATGTCCACATTTCTGTATTACTTTTTTCCTGATTCAAAAACTAATGAACCCTACCTTCATGCAACAGATAAATGATGCCCAAGGATGGAAGTACCTGTAGTATTAATAAACACATAGCAACAATAATTAGTGCCCCTGCTTTTTTGGGAATTTCTCAGTTAGCTGAAGTTTATTAATATTTTTGGAAAGACTGTCCCTGGCCCTACTGTGGCTGATCAGAGGAAGAGGGCACTAAACCCACCCTGTAACATAGAACATCATAGTTGGAAGGGACCTCAAGAGATCATCTAGTCCAACCCCCTGCTCAAAGCAGGACCAATCCCCAGATAGATTTTTGCCCCAAATGGTCCTCTCAAGGATTGAGCTCACAACTCTGGATTTAGCAGGCCAATGCTCAAACCACTGAGCTATCCCTCCCCACCCGTATGTGTGTGGGGGGGAGGGGTACAGTGATGACCTCATTCACTTCCAGGGCAAAAAATCACCCCAAAAGTAATGGGAAGGCTATAAAAGGCAGGCTGCAGAGTGGGCTGTTTACACATGGGAGTGTACCCCGGCAGGCAGAGTCCCCATTGTATACTGAGTAGTGGATTATGCCTCCCGAGGTAGAGTGTTTCCTAGATACCCCTTACAATGAACCAGCGGCTAAATATCACAGTCTGATATAAATCCATATCTGTGGAAATTAGGAACAAATTGCACGTGGTCTAGAGTGCGTCATGTAGTGTAGATTCAGCAAGTGCTGTGTCTGCTTGCTTCCAAAATCTGAGCAGTCTTCTTTGAAAATACAACCACACAGTCCATGCAGACAAAAATAATTATCTAATCAGATTGTGATGGGTGTACTCCCCACAATGTCCCTGAGTTGTTAAATTAGGCCCAATTAACCTATAGGCTGCACCAGAAGGAAAGCCAGGGAAGGCTGGGACGGGACCGAGATGAACAGGAACAGGTAGGATAAGGATAAAGCCAGGAAGCTGGGAACAGAAAGGGGCTGAAGGGGAGAAGTCTGCAATCACTTCCTGAGAGGAAAACCCAGGGGGTGGGAGTGGGGAGCCAGATGGTAGAGCTGAAAAGTGGGAAGGAGTCCAGGGGAAGAGCAAGATGATCTGGGAGTGAGCAGGCCACTGTTGCTAGAGATAGGGTCCCTGAACTGGAACCCAGTGTAGAGGGTGGGTCCGGGTTCCCCTACCGGCCATTGGAGGAGTGGCATGGTCAAAGCAGTGAAGGGAAGGCTGCCATTTTGTATAGCAGGACTCTGATACCCCCAGGAGGGGAAATATGCATAGTGACCTGGCTGGAGGGCCAAGTCACAAACAGGGAACACCCTGAGTTGTAGATGGTGCAAGAGGACGATGGGAGAGATACCACCAAAGGAGGGATCAATGCCTGGCCAGAGCTAATCCCTAGAGCACCCAGGAGGAAGTATCATCCTAGTGGTGAATGGAGCACCCCCCATGACATCAATGCATACACAGGACATGTGTTTGATACCTGATTCCACCAGCTTGCATTAACTGAGAAGCCAAATCTTGCTCTTCTTACTCATGCAGAGACTTCTGTTCACTCTGAGCAAGGCAGGTAATGGGAACAGGATTTGGCCTGCAGTAGATTCATCACCCAAGAACATAGGTGCTGGAACTGTGGATGCTGGGGGAACTGCAGCACCCCCTGACTTGGCATAGTTTCCATTATATACAAGGTTTACAGTTTGGTTCAATGGCTCTCAGCACCCCCACTATACAAATTGTTCCAGCACCCCGCCCAACACCAGGACAAAAATAGATGTTTATTTGGTGTCTATTCCTCAGAACCTGCTGCAGTTAACTTCAAACAAAAGAAAAATATGAGGTCTATAAGAAGTGGAGTTGAAGGTGCATTAATGTAAGTGATTGGAAACGAGAGAGAGCTGCAGGAATGCTTTGGGGCAGATGAGTGAAATCAAAAAAGGGCTATAAAGTAAGCATTGGCAAAGTATTGCCGAAAATAATCAATCGCCTTTCAAACAAATGTTTCGCTCCTTGGGGATCTGCCAATGACCAGGAAAAGTACAGACTTCCCAGAAGATTTAAACCTGCTAATGTCTACTAAGGAACATTTTGTAACAATATGCATAATAAATACTGTAATATAATAATTTCCTGAAATGCTTCCTATAACTACAGATTGTGTTTATCCTATAAAGCCAAAAGTTAAGGATCACTCCAACTAAATGGAACATTTTGTGAATGGTTGAGGTTTTAATCTTATCACATCCCTTCTAAGTGGTGTTGGAATTCAGCTTTCAGAGTCAAGAGGCCTCATTTTCATTTATTCTGACCTTCCAACCCAAAATGCTCTTGGACTCCCTCTTTTAGCACTAATAATAATATAATGCTCTGTGCTTATATGCATCACAGGGACTCCGGCCCTGGCACTATTCTATGACGTAGATGTGAACAAATTTCACAGCGCGTAAGCTGAAAAAGGGGAGCCAAAGGGTTCTATTTTGGGTTTTAACCAGGGCCCTGCACTGGTAGTAGTTGTGGTGCTTAGCTGGAATACTGAGAGGTGTTGTGACTCAGGCACTGAGCTACAATACCTCCTGGAGCTCCCAGCTTTGCAGGGGGAATGCACCCTCTGCTACATCCTTAAGGCCGCTGATCTCAACATCACTCCTAATTGCCCCCCTTGGGTTCTTTTCTTCTTCTCCATTCCTTGCACACCACACTGGGGCCAGGCAAAATCTGACCCATGGCTTGCCCAATGTCACAGTCAGGAAAAGAATTTGGAAATTCTTCCTCTCCAATGCCTGCTGTAACCACTTGAGCAAACTGCCTACCAGGGATCTAATTTCCCATGGTGAATGATTCTCCTTCATGAACTACTGGGACTCAATCATATAATGCCCTTGGATACTTCTAGTACTTCTTCTTTCATAGCTTGACGTATTTTGTTTAGTACATATCTGTAGGAGTAGGGGTTGTGGACCACTGCCCATTAGTATTGCTTCATTCATAATGAATGACTAGCACAGGCTATTATCCACCCACATGTTGACAACAAAACTAATTTAATTTCTCATCCATTATGAATAAATAAATAAATAAAATAAACCCAACATCCCACCTATGAATTTCCTTGTTACTTTATAGTTCAGCACCCATTTTGATCAAGGAAGCTAATGTCAATAAATCTTCAAGTATTACTTTAGGTGAAGATCTTTTGACTCTCTCTCTCTCTCTCTCTCTCTCTCTCTCTCTCTCTCTCAGTAAGCACTTCTAAAATTGGAGGTAATCATTATTTAAGTAAGCGAACATATGGAAATGAAAAATGAACTGGAAATAAGTTACTGCTTTATTAAACTGCTCTCCAGTTATTATTATTAAAATAATTGAAAAATGAACTGGAAATAACGTACTGCTTTATTAAACTGCTCTCCAGTTATTATTATTAAAATATTAACTTTGTATTTGTTTATTGACCACTGCAAAAGAAAATAAATTAACAAAATAATGGTCACTTTTCTGGCATAGAGTGATGTGCAAAGCAATAAAGAAGCATTGCTAAGGCTCAAAGTCTGTGCCCTGGGCCAAGCCCAAATACGCAGCTCAGCCAAGGGCTCTTCATGGGATTTTGACTGGACAGAGATAAAGTTTTTTCCAACTGGTCACAGACCCTAGGAATGGCCACTGATTCAGCAGTTGCAGTAGCCCCCACATTACCCCTGGCCTACATAGGGAGTAATAGCGATGGTGGATAGGTGCAGTTGTGGATTCACTGGCCCCACATTTTGTTACTAATCTGTGATGAATCCACATGGAGCTGTGCTTAATAGTATTCAGAGTTTACTGACTTCCATCCGCTGCCCCCTTGATTTTACAGTCCCAGGTACCTGACCCTGTAATGAAACAGCAGCAGTTCTGCCTCACACAGTTGCCCTCTGCACCAATACATTGGGAAGGGAGCCAAACTTTCCCTCTGGGCCATATCCTTTACTCCCTTATTAGAACTAATGGGAGGAAATTAAAGGGGCAAAGTTATCCCATACAATGAGCCTCACAGGGATTCCTTTGCAATGGAATGGTTAGGCTCTGTTGGAGATGGGAATATAGTCTCCAAACCACACAGCTAGCCAAGATCTGTGGGAGCTACTGCCAACAGAAGGCCAACCCCTCTGAGGAGATTGCAGTGTCCTATCCCTTTCCCTGACAACATGGCTTTCCCCTACAGACTGAGCAAAATGTGCTTTCTGAGAATATATGGGTACAGAGTAGGAGCAAATGTTTCCATATGGATATCTAATCTGATATTTAAATAAATCAGGGGGGATAATGCTGCCACATGGAAAGTCATTGAAGACAGGAGAGATTCAAGAAGACTGGAAAGGGGCAAATATAGTGCCAATCTATAAAAAGGGAAATAAGGACAATCCAGGGAATTACAGATTAATTCAGTCATCTTAACTTCTGTACCTGGAAAGATAATGGAGCAAAAAATTAAGAAATCAATTTGCAAACATCTAGCAGACAATAAGGTGATAAGTAACAGTCATCATGGATTTGTCAAGAACAAATCGTGCCAGACCAATCTGCTAGCTTTCTTTGACAGGGTAACAAGCCTTGTGGATGGGGGAAAGTGGAAGACGTGATATATCTTGACTTTAGTAAAGCTTTTGATACTGTCTCGCATGACCTTCTCATAAACAAACTAGGGAAATGCAACCTAGATGGAGTTATTATCAGGTGAGTGCATAACTGGTTGGAAAACCATTCCCAGAGAGTAATCAGTGGTTCATAGTCATGCTGGATGGGCATAATGGGTGGGGTCCTACAGGTATCAGTTCTGGCTCTAGCTCTGTTCAATATCTTCATCAATGATTTAGATAATGGCATGGCGAGTACACTTATAAAGTTTGCAGATGATACCAAGCTAGGAGGGGTTGCAAGGGCTTTGGAGGATAGGATTATAATTCAAAATGATCTGGACAAACTGGAGAAATGGGCTGAAGAAAACAGGATGAAATTCAATAAGGACAAATGCAAAGTACTCCACTTGGGAAGGAACAATCAGTTGCACACATACAACATGGGAAATGACTGCCTAGAATGAAGTACTGTGGAAAGGGATCTGGGGGTCATAGTGGACCACAAGCTAAATATGAGTCAACAGTGTAACACTGTTGCAAAAAAAGCGAACATCATTCTGGGATGTATTAGCAGGAGTGTTTTAAGCAAGACAAGAGAAGTAATTCTTCTGTTCTACTCCGCGCTGAAATAGGCCTCAACTGGAGTATTGTGTCCAGTTCGGGATGCCACATTTCATGAAAGATGTGGAAAAATTGGAGAGCAACAAAAACAATTAAAGGTCTTGAAAACATGACTTATGAGGGAAGATTGAAAAAATTGAGTTTGTTTAGTCTGGAAAGGAGAAGACTGAGATGAGACATGATAACAGTTTTCAAGTACATAAAAGGTTGTTACAAGGAGAAGGGAGAAAAAATGTTCTTCTTAACCTCTGAGGATAGGACAAGAAGCAATGAGCAAGGGAGGTTTAGGTTGAACATTAGGAAAAACTTCCTAACTGTCAAGATAGTTAAGCACTGGAATAAATTGCCTGTGGACGTTGTGGATCTTCATCATTGAAGGTTTTTAAGAGCAGGTTAGACCAACACCTGTCAGGGACAGTCCAGATAATAGTTACTCCTGCCTAGAGTGCAGGGGACTGGACTAGAAGACCTCTTAAGATCCCTTCCAGTCCTACAATTGTATGATTCTATGATTCTAAGTCCTTGGTAAGACACAGATTTGCCAAATGAGAGTAAATCCATGCACTTGAAAATATCTGAGCAATGATTTGAGAAAGTTTTTCATTTCTGTATCCTTTTGCAGTTACATTTTATTGATCATACTGTGTAACAAACCCCAGAAATTTGCCCAGTTACAGTTTCAATTAGATCAATCCTTATGATGTCTATTGTTGTAAGGCTCAGTCTGTCATCAGGAAGATTTAAATGATTGAAAATCAAAGTGTAGTAACAAGCAGAGTGGCATATGGAAGATATACTAGACATTGTATGCCAAGGGCTGCTGAGGACTATTACCACTGCTCTAAAATCATACATTGGATGTAGGAGGCCAAGCAATTGTTTTATCAGTAAACAAGGTAGAAAGAAAGGCATCATGCCGAATCCCACATAGCTTCTGTACTCACATAAGCCATAAATGCAGAAGAAATATTATAGGAAAATTCTGGTACCAGTGAAGTCAATGGCAAAACTACCTTTGACTTCAGTAGGGTCTGGATTTCACTCTACATTTACACTATGCTGAATGGCCAGGCAATAGAGACTGCTGTGCAAGGAGTTTTGTCACTCACCTGTAGGCACAGAGGAGGCCTCCACGGTAGCTGGCCACATGGCATTATTGAGGAGGAAAAATGGGTTTGCCTACAAGGGCTAATCCTCACTTCAGATGGGAGCAGCAGGCTTCACCCAATGCATCTCACATAGTTGACCATTGGATATTTCCACATATATGTCATATCTCTATATCTGGGATATGTCGGAGGTGAATATTCTTTTCTCTAATCCCAATGTTCTTCAGTATCTTTTACTTAAGCACTGTTCCAGTGTTTAGAATTTGGTTCATATGCTTATCAGGTATAAAGAGGGTAAATGCTGATATTGTGAAACAACAGTTTGTGTTTGGAACTGAAATATGGGCCCAAAGCAAAGAAAGTGAGGGGAGAATAGCTGCAGAAGACATCACAGAGGGACAAACCTGTGTGCTCCTGAAGTCAATGAAGGCAGGGGCTTAGCCCAAGGAAAAAAAACTGTTTTGCTGCAAAATAACATCACAGCTGGTTCCAACTTCAGGAGCTGTATCTACCAAGTAAGACATGACTCACTTTTTTTCTATTTTTATTTAATTAATTTTTGTTCATATCATGCAATATTTTAAATGAATAATTGATGGAGTTAGAGAAACATATTTATGTCTGACTTTTACTTTTCACCCTTCATTACAAGCATACTATGAATTTTGGAAAGCTTATGTTTATTTCCTTTTTTATTTACTGTATCCACCTTGGAAAAATAGAGAATGTCATCATTTTCTCATCTATCATAGGTCTACCACATGTTGTGATTGACAAATACCTTTAAGGCATCTCACAGTCTGTGTATTATTTGCGTTAATTAATCCAATTAAGTTATTTGTTTGGGCCTTTTGGTGAAGTGACATCCATATTTGAAATAATTCATATAACTCCCTTTGACAATCTCCCTTGAATTTCTCCCACAATAAGGTAAACGTAAGATATAGTTCTGCTCATTGGTTGTGCTGTCTGATACAAAGAAACAAAGTATTCCTTTCATGAAACAAGAGCCTGAATTAAAGCTTTCTGGGGAGATCCAATGAGGTTATAGTTTCTTTCAACAGTAGCTGGAAGTGAGTGGACTAAATTCTGCTCTCAGCAACACCAATAGAAATCCGAAATAACTCAGTTGACTTCACTTGAGTTACTCTGGATTTAAACCTAAGTAACAGAGAAGAATTTGACCCATTGTCAAGTAGTCATTGCTTAAAACTTGACCTACCCTAAAACTTGTTATAAACTGGTGCAGGGTGTCCTCTAAATTTATTTTCAATCCATCACTCTGTCATCAAGAAATTGAAAACAAAAACAAAAACAAAACAAACAAACAAACAAACAAAAAAACCCCAAAACAAAAATCCCAAAACAATGAAAATGACCTTCTATGTGAAACTTACCCCTTTTGTGTTTTGGTGCTGCATGTTGTAGCGCTAAAAGCTGGTAGTCTAAGTTAAAGAAGAAACTTAGTGGCACATGCCTCCTTCAGCTATGAAGTGTAAAGGTGAGTAAAATGCGTTCTAAAAGCCCCCAACTATGCCTTGCCCCTGACCCCAGAGGCTGGATAAACTGGTCTGAGCAAGAACAGACTTTTGGGGCTCTGTGACGTTTGTTTGGATGAGCCAAGTATAGAGCTGGGAAACAGCCACTGCCTGTGGCACACTCCCTTCTGTACGCATAGATTCCTGTTGGAAATTCACACAGTAATTACTTCTGGTTGCATTAGAAGAGTCTCCACACCAGCAGAGAGGAAGGATTGGTGCGGGGGATGGGGGCTAGAGCTCAGGGCAGCATGTTTTGTACTGGAGTCATTCTTTTAGTGAAGATGAGGGCCTTGAGACCTTACATAGGATAAAGTTATGAAGTTTTGTTAAGTTCAATTGAGTTGGTATTACTGAAACCTGGTGGGATGCTTCACACTATTGGAATGTTAAAATAAATGGTTATAACCTATTTGAAAGGACTGAGTGGGCAAATGAGGAAAGAGAGCGGCAATCTATGTCAAAAATGGCATTAGCTGTTTCTGAGTCACTGATAACTTGGAAGAAAGTGATCTTGAATGTTCATGGATCAATATCCTAACAGATAAAGCACAAAATGGGATATTTGTTGGCGTCTGATATAGACGACCAAATTACACAGGGTAATTAGCTAGGAGGAAGAATTTAATCAGACAAATGTGAATGATAAATGGGAATCATTTAAGAACACCTTACTAGATGCTCAAAAAGCCACAATAGATTAAGAAAGCCATACTGAATAAAAAAAATTACCTAGTTTAGGGGGGGAAGTGAAGGTAGCTATAAATAAATAAATAATAATATATAACAAATGGAAGAAAGGGGAAGTTGATAGTAATGAATATAAATTAGAAGTTAGAAATTGTAGAAAATTAATAAGGGAAACCAAGAGACACAATGCGCAAATATGGACAGCAGAATTAAGGACAATAAAGAGGAGTTTTAAAAATATAATCCTGGCAGTGGTATTGCTCCATTACTAGACCAAAGTGGTAGAATTATCAATAATAATGCAAAGAAGGCAGAAGTTCAATAAATATTTCTGTTCTGTATTTGGGGGGAAAACAGATGATCTAGTCTCATTATATGGTGATGAAAACACATTTTTCTTTCCACTATTGGAGGATGTTAAACGGCTGCTTTAAAAAACAGATATTTTTAAATTGGCAAGTCCAGACAACTTGCATACAAGAGTTTTAAAAGAGCTTGTTGAGGAGCTTGCTGGACTGATAATGCTGATTTTCAATGACTCGAAGTACTGGGAAAGTTCCAGAAGACTGGAAAAAAGCTAATGTTGTGCCAATTTTTAAAAAAGGTAAACAGGATGACCAGGGTAATTACAGCCCTATCAGCCTAACACTGATCCCAGGCAAGATAATGGAGAGACTGATATGGGACTCAGTGATAAAGAATTAAAGGAAGGTAATGTAATTAATGCAAATCAATCTGGGTTTGGAAAATATATCCTGTCAAACTAACTTGATATCTTTTTTTTATTAGATTACAAGTTGGTTGATAAAGATAATAGTGTTGATGTAATATATTTAGATTTGTCTAAGAAGTTTGACTTGGTACCACTTGACATTTTGATTAAAAAAATATAATGACATAAAATTAATATAGGACACATTGAATGGATTAAAAAACTGGCTAACTGATAAGTCTCAAATGGTAATTGAAAACAGGAAATCTTCATTCAGTGGGGTCCCACAGGGCTCAGTTCCTGGCTGTATGCTATTTAACATTTCTATCAATGATCTGGAAGAAAACATAATATCATCACTGATAAGGTTTCTAGTTGACACAAAAATTGGGGAATGGTAAATGAAAAGAGGTTGCTGATTCAGAGCAGTCTTAAGCAAAACAATATGTATTTTAATGCAGCTAAATGTAAATGTATACAACTAGGATCAAAGAATATAAACCATACTTACAGGATGGGAGACTGTATCCTGGGAAGCAGTGACTCTGAAAAAGATTTGGGGGTTGTGGTGAATAATCTGCTGTATATGAATTTGCAGTGTGAAACTGTGATCAAAAAAGCTAATGCAATCCTGAAATGCATAAACAGAGGAATTCCAAATAGAAGTAGAGAGGTTATTTTACCTATATATTTGGCACTGGTGTGACCGCTGCTGGAATACTGTGTCCAGTTCTGGTGTTCATAATTCAAAAAGGATGATGATAAACTGGAGAAGGTTCAGTGAAGAGCTGTAAGAATGATTTAGGGATTAGAAAACATGTGTGATAGTGATAGACTCAAGGAGCTCAATCTATTTAGTTTAACAAAGAGAAGGTTAAGGGGTGACTTGATTACAGTCTATACATATCTATGTGGGAACAAATATTTAATAGTGGGCTCTTCAATCTATCAGAGGAAGGTATAAAATGATTTAATGGCTAGAAGTTGAAGCTGGACAAATTCAGACTCGAAATAAGATGCACATTTTTAACATTGAGAGTAGTTAACCACTGGAACAATTTACCAAGGGCTGTGGTGGATTCTCCATCACTGACAATTTTAAAATCAAGATTGAGTGGTTTTCTAAAAGATCTGCTCTAGGAACTATTTTGGGGAAGTTCTATGGCCTGAGTTATACAGGAGGTCAGATCACAGTGGTCCCTTCTAGTGTTGGAATATATAAATGAATATATGAATATGACATCAGTGAGAGCTGACAGTGTTCAGGACCTCTGAAGCTCAAGACACTTTCAAAAGGATGTCAGTGCCTAACATTAGGTGCTCAGCTTTGATCATTCAGGCCTTAGTATTCTATATCGTGATGCTCTTTGTTGTCAGTGCAATTCCTTTAAGTTAAAGTTAACCGAGGATGGTTGTGAATTCAACTTTACACATGCCAACATTTCTAATTAAAATGATAATGTATAAGTTGTAGGTATACAGTAAATCCTTGCTTAATGTTGTAGTTATGTTCCTGAAAAATGCTACTTTAAGTGAAACGATGTTAAGTAAATCCAATTTCCCTATAAGAATTAATGTAAATAGGTGAGGAGGGGTTAGGTTCCAGGGAATTGTTTTTTGCCAGACAAAAGACTAACTATATACACAGTATAAGTTTTAAACAAACAATTTAATAGTGTATACAGCAATGATGATTGTGAAGCTTGGTTGAGGTGGTAGAATCAGAGGGTGGAAGAGGAAGGGATATTTCCCAGGGAATGCCTTACTGTTAAATGATGAACTAGCACTCGGCTGAGCCTTCAAGGGTTAACACATTGTTAATGTCGTCTCACACTCTCAAGGCAGCAAGAATGGAGGGAAGAGACACAGCATGGCAGAGAGAGACAAAGACACACACTGTGTGTGTGTGTGTGTGTGTGTGTGTGAAAGAGAGAGAGAGACGCACGTTACTCCTTTAAGTACATTGACCTCACTCTAAGTACACTGCCTTTTTAAGTATATCAGCAAGTTGAGACAGCTGCTGCTGCCAGCAAGCTCCCTCCATCCTGAGCCCTGTTGTGTCCCCCCCGCTCTGTGGAGATGGGGTACAGGAGCAGGGGGCAGGAGCGGGGGGAGGGGACACCCTGATATTAGCACCCCTCTTCCCCACCCCCCACCCCGCCACCGCACAGCAAGCAGGAGGCTCCCGGGAGCAGCTCCAAGGCAGTGCAGGGCCGCCTGGGGGAGGGAGGGGGGAAGTGGGGCAATTTGCCCCAGGCCCCCTGAATCCTCTGGGCGGCTCTGCAGCAGTGGGGGGAGGGTCAGCTGAACTGCCTGGCAATTGATAGCTTGCTGGACGGCTGCTGCACAGGGGACTTAGGAGAGCTGATAGGGGAGCTGCTGGTCCACCCTGGTTCCAAGCGCCCATCAGCTAGCTCCAATGGGCTGCTCTTCCTGCAAGCAGTGGAAAAAGCAGGCGGCTGCCAAACAATGTTATAAGGGAACATTGCACAACTTTAAACAAGCATGTTCTCTAATTGATCAGCAACGTAACAATGAAACAATGTTAACCAGGATGATGTTAAGTGAGGAGTTACTGTATTTTCATATTACCAATTAAAAATTCACAGCAGTGACTTTCTTACACCATAATTCGTTGCTTGAAATTTATGATTAGGGCCTTACCAAATTCATGGCTGTGAAAAATGCATTGGGGACTGTGAAATCTGGTATCCCTTGTGAAATCTGCCAGGGAGGGCAAGGTTGGGGGCACCTCAGCTGGGGCATATACCATGCACCAGGCTCCAGCTACTAGTCTTGGCTGGGCTGGAGAGGGATGGGAATTCCCCTTTCCCTGCAGGGGCAGCTTCTGGAAGTAGGTCTGACCCAACACTGGGAGCGACCTGTCCAGGGGAAAAGGAAGTCTCGTCCCTCCCCAGACTGGCTGGGAATAGCAGCTGGAGCCTGGCATACGGTAGGAGCCCCCGCGGGAGCTCCCCCAGCCAGCAGCATGAGGACCAAGGAGGCCAGGGGGGCATGCCGCCCACTTTTTAACATGGGTGTAGTTTGGCGGGGCAGAGGGTGACGTTTCCCCCACGAACTGCAAGCCTCAAGCAGGCATGGTGCGGCTATGGCAGGGGGGAACTGATCACCAATGCTGTGAAGTGCGGCCCCTGCCGACACCACTCTGCGCCTGCCCGAGGCATGCATTTTCAGGGGGACTAAGCTGCTCCCTGCCCCCAAACTATGTCCATGTTAAAAAGTGGGCGGCATGGCCTCCAGGTTCTCACATTGGTGGCCCCCCATGTCTACATGTCCCAGTGCTCTGAGGTCAAAGGGCTGGCTGTGTGTGTGTGCGGGGACCATATGGTCCCCCCTGACCATGGGTCCCTCGGCAGTTGCCCACCTGTAAGGCCAGCCCTGCCACTCCTCCACCATACTATGCTACTCTTACATATACACTGCCTGCTGCTCTCTGGCTGTCCAGCTCTGAAGGAAACTCCTCTGTCATCAGCAGTGCAGAAGTAAGGGTGGCAATACTGTGACCCCCCACACAATAGCCTTGTGACTCTACCACAACTCTCTTTTGGGTCAGAATCCCCATGGTTTGATCACATGGTTACATTTCAGATGTAAATACCTGAACCCATGAAGTTAATGATTTTTAAAATCATATGACAGTGAAATTGACCAAAATGATCCGTGAATTTGATAGGGCCCTATTTATGATCCTCATTGCTTAATTAACAAATCTAAACATTTAAAAATATTCAAAATAACATTTTATAGTTCCAACAAGACACTGGCTGGTGTGAGTTATGGTGCACTAATTGATTCTGAGTTTGTGAGATGATGCTGTTTCCATGACCTTGTGTCTAACACCACAATTAATATGGCATAATCCGTATAATTTTACCCCTTACATACTGTGATTAATAAAACATATGCACTGCAAAATATGTACTCTGGGGTAATAGTATTTGTTCTAGAATAATGCGTATACCCATATATTTTACAATCACAGCTTTTTACAATGTAAAAATATAAAGTGGTTTATTCTCAGTACAGAGAAAAGCAGCTTTATGCTACTTTGCAGTTCCCTGATTCTGCAGCCATGGCGGGTGGGGGGTGGGGAGGTGTCAACATTTCCCCGGCATAATTTGCAGTCTTCCCTGGGTTGCTCTAAATTCTGTCGTCGGGGCGAATGTGCCAACGACGAATCAGCCAGACTGCTGGGGGTGGGAGAGGGGAGCAGGCAGCATAAAGCTAGTTATGCCAGCTTAATGCCTGTTGAAGATTCCTGCATACAGATGGAATCCTCATCAGCTCCTCAGGTCCTTTAGCTCTGCTGAGGATCTGACACTGTAAATGCAAGCATCCCAAAGAAGGCAATTAAATATACTGTGAACTGGTCCCTGACGCATCAGATGTGTTGATTTTTTTTATTGGGTTGTTTAATTTCTTTATGAAGTTTGTGAAGTGAAAGCAGGAGGCACATTTACTTTTAATTAGGCAGTTATTGTTCAGAACAGGAGTTTGATTGCTTACAGATCATATGTTTAACAGGCAAAATACATAACTTTTTGGAAGGAATGTACCTCCAACACTGATTCTATTGCAAATGCTAGGAAAACCCACATCAGTTCAGGGAGCTATGAATGCAGATCAGAGAGAAATGTCTCT
This sequence comes from Malaclemys terrapin pileata, assembly GCF_027887155.1. Taxonomy (NCBI): domain Eukaryota; kingdom Metazoa; phylum Chordata; order Testudines; family Emydidae; genus Malaclemys; species Malaclemys terrapin. Next base: position 27,468,090 of record NC_071506.1, read on the forward strand.
TGATGAGTCTAAGGTGATCAGGCAAAACAACAGCCAGAGAACCTTTTGCCTGCAAGGTTAAGAAACATTTTTATAAATGTTCCAAGGTGCCAGATTAATCATCATTTGACAGCTGCCTGATTGAACAAAGGGGAAATCTTTTACAGGATTTGTAGAAAGCCATAAAAATACGTTATGTTTTGGGAACTCTTCTCTTGAATCTCTGAGGACCTGGGTAGGCTGGGCTGATTGGTTTACTCATTCCCTTTGTGGAGGATTTTAAGAGGGGCTGCTTTTCATATAGCTTAGTGGATTGCCTTAGCCACTGCTTGATCTGCCTGAATATTTCCTTTAGAAGAATTAGTAACAACTTAAAACCAGTATTTTTGCCTACCATGACCAATGGACATAGCACAAACACATAGTTTCAGATGGGTACACATGTAAATTCATGTGTAAATTCTTAAAAAGGAAAATAAGAGAATCAAACTCAAGGGAGAATAAAACCTAATTAGCTAAATAACAATAGTTGGGATCTTAGGAAAGAGCATTAAACTGTGGAAATAAATGTTTAAAACCAGGAGATAGATTTAAGAAACAATTATCCTGTATGTGCTTTAGCTTCCATAATACTGAAATATATTAATCCGAATTGTAACATAAAATCCCAAACCAATTTCTAGTCTGTGAGGTGACAATTTAAAAAAAAACCACCCATACTTTTGGATAAGAAAAGTTTGTGTGTGAAGAGAGAGACAACTGGAGCAGTACTTCCATTCCAATGGAGTTGGCCCTATGGTAACCAATTAAACGAGAACTGAAGTTAAATGTTTTCAGCTGATGAGGCAAAATTGGAGAAAAATCAATACATTGAGAATTTTGTCACTGGCTTTAACGGAAGCATTATTGTGGACTAGGGATTCATTAAAGTATGATAATGTCCCCAAATTCCATGAGTACACAGAGGAGAAAAATCTGTTATTGGGTGTTGGAAACACTCAGATTGGATTTGTGTTGTTGAATTAAAATAAACATAGAGGGCTAATCCCACAGCTGGCATAAATCAGTGTAACTCCATTAACTTCAATAAAGCTATGCCAATGTATACCAGCTGAACATCTGCCCCAAAATATTTTAATACTCTTCAAGAAGAAGTGGAAACTCTTCAATGTGGCAGAGGACATAGACATTTGGAGTATGTGAGCTATACAAAAGAATGAATAACTTCAATCTTCAAACATCAGTCACTGTGATGTGGAAGGGCAGCTACCTCCAAAGATCAGAATGTCATAAATGGACTGATTTATATATCATATTGGTGTAAATCAGGAGTAACTCAGCATATCACATAACCTGTCATTCTTGAGTGCATATGGAAGCTATGTATGTGTGAAATGACACCTGATAGAGCTCAAGGCAGAAAAAATAGAAGGATTAGAGGTGCAGCTGAAGACAATGATGAAATTCAGATAGCGATTTGAAGGTATAATGCAGGAGATGAGAGAGGAGGCAGTACAGTCAACTCAAGATTTGCAGACACTGCCGAACAAAAGGACCTGGAGGGCAGACTTCTAGAAGAGGTGGGTGATCCATGGAAGAATGTGATCATGAGGACAAGGCAGAGGAAGAGACCAGCTAGTGGTGGTGAAATTGAGTTGAGTAACAAATTTTGTAAACTGGGGAATGAGAAAGAAATAGACAGAAGATGGGGTGATGAGGAAGAAAAGAAGGGAAACCAGTCCTTGCAGAAAAGAAAAAAAGATGATGGAGATAGCCGGGGACCAAATCCTAAGGAAAAATGAGTATGATGTACAGGGGACTGTGAAAGACAGCATAAAACAGACTCATACCAACACCAGGAAGAGACAGGTCTACGTGATTGGGGACTCCATGCTCAGAAGAATTGGCCGGTCTGTGATGAGACAAGATCTAGAGAACAGAAGAGTGTGCTGTCTACTAGGAGCAAGGATATGAGATGTGGACATGAGGCTGTAGAGGAAGTAAGAGAAAAAACCACTGGTTGTGCTGCATGTCGGAACAAATGACACTGCTAGATTCCCATTGGAATGGATCAAAGGTGACTGCGCTTGGTTGGGTAATATGCTTAAAGAATTGGAAGCTCAGTTGATTTTCAGTGGAATACTTCCAATCCCCAGAGAAGTAGGTTGAAGGTGTATTAAGATAATGAAAATTAACAGGAAGGTTTTGGGATGCTTATCCATTGGGAGGCATTTACAGAAAGAAGATTCTTCTCAACTTATGGACTCCTCTTGGGTATTTGGGGTATTAATCTTCTGAGATCAAGGGTGGCATGATTTATAAGAAGGCTTTTAAACTAGAAGATAAGGGGAGAAGGTTGGGAGAGACTTATGATGATTACCATGCCTGGTTTCAAGTCACAGGCAGAGGAAAATCAGCAAAATGGAGATATAGTAAGGGATAATCGACAGTCTAGAAAACTGGGTGAGGTCTATGGGAAACAATTGAAATACTTGCAAAGAGTCTGGGCAATAAAATGGGGGAACTGGAACTACAGGTGAAGGAAGTCAAACCCAATATTACAGGGATTACTGAAACATGGTGGAGTAATACTCATGACTGGAATGCAGGTATTGAGGGGTATGTGCTGCTTAGAGGAGATAGAAATAAAGCTAAAGATGGAGTAGCATTGTACATCAACAGAGGTAAACTATAAAGAAATACAGTGTGATAGTATGGAGAAAACAGAATCTGTTTGAATCAAAATCACTTTAGATAAGGATTGTAAAATGGATCTATTGGGATAGTGTTACGGGTCTGCTTTTGACTTCCAGGGTCAGACTCTGATCTGAATAGAGATCTCTTTAATATTATTAGAGAGTGCATGAGAGAAATAATTTTTGGAATTATGTCAAAATGGGAGTCTTTAACATCTGCATATAGATTGGAGAATACATGCTACTAATACTGGTAGGGCTCATTTATTTCTGGAGGTGATAGATAACAGTTTTCTTCATCAAATCATCTGTGAATCAACAAGAGGTGACACAATTTTAGATTTGGGTTTGGTAAGTATTGAGGACACTATAGAAGAGCTGATTGTAGGAAACAACCTTGGATCAAGTGATCACAAATTGATTCAGTTTAAATTAAATGGAAGGATAGTCAAAACCAGGTAATCAACTATGTTTTTTTGTTTCAAAAGGGCAGCCTTTGGGAAATGAAGGGAATTACTTAAAGAAGTCAGCTGGACTGAAGAGCTCAATAATTTAAATGCGGAGGAGGCTTGGAATTTTTTCAAATCAAGTATACAAAAACTATCTGAAATTTGCAACCCAAGCAAGGGGAAAAATTTTTTTGGGAAAGGCTGCAGACACAGCTGGATGAATAGCCATCCCAAAAGTTATTTGGAGTAAACAGAGAGCCATTAGGGAATGGAAAAGGGATTGACCAGAAAAGAAAGCTAAGTTGTGTTGGTTAGAAATGTAGGAATAAAGTGAGAATTGCTAAGAGTGAAGCTGAATTAGCTCTTGCCAACGAAATTAAAATAAATAATAAGAGCGTTTTTGGTTATATAACTAAAAAGAGAACAAGGATGAATGAGGTTGGGCCACTCTACAGTGTGGATGAGAAGGAGATTAAAGATTATCTAGATATGGTCCAAACACTACATAAATAATTTGCCTCAGTTTTCAATAAGGATGATAATATGAAATGTGTGCATGAAGGCAGTACAGCTGCTGAAAATGAATGTCTAGAAATGGAAATTCCCACATCCAATGTAGAAGAAAAACATTAAAGAGATTAATGTGCTCAAATTGGAGAGACCAGATAATTCCCATGCTAGTATACTGAAAGACCTGGCACATGCAATTGCTAGTCCGGTAGAAAGGATTTTTAATAAATATATCTATTTGGGGGTAGTACTATGTGACTGGAGAGTAGTTAACAATGTTCCTATCTTTAAAAAAAGGGGGGGAAATGATCTGGACAATACCAGACTTGTTATTCCAACCTCGGTAGCATGCAATGTTTTAGAACAAATTGTGAAGAGAAGAATAATTAAATGCATAGAGGTAAATGGTAAAAGGTACATAGTGGAATATGGGTTTACCAAAGATAGATCATGCCAGACTAACCTGATTCCCTTCTTCAAGAAAATAACTGATATTTTAGCTAAGGGAAGTGCAGTAGATCTAATATACTTGGAATTTAGTAAAACATTTGACAATTATTAGTTAAATTAGAGAAGATGTGGCTCAGTACAAGCATTGTAAGGTGGTGTTACCGGGTGATTGGATGTGCCACACTGAGAATGCCACACTCAGGCTAGACCACAAGAAATAGGGCAGACAGTCCCCACAAACTGGTGGTTTCTTATATAATAGAAACACCAAACTAATACCAAAAGAGTTTCTGCACTACCACACTGCTTGACAAGAAACCAAACACAGTCCCCTTTATAAATTCCAAACCTTGGCTCCCATCTAGGAAAACAGGTCTAATATAGTGATAGGTTACTGAAAACCCCATTCACCATACTTAAAATTCTACCAATCCCAAAGGAGCAGACACTTACCCTCAGGTCAATATATATTTCAGGTTTATGTATTATGTTCCTAAAGCTCATGCTTCTTGGTTTCAACCAGCCACCCACAGTAGTCAGGAAGGGATTTCCCCTCCCCCCCAGTGTATTCTGGGAGTGTTTTTATTTATCTCCTTTCACTGAAACATCAGGGATGGCCACAGCTGGAGATGTGACATTAGATGGTGGGTTTGATCTCATGATAGTATTTGAGAACTGGAGCTGTTGAGATAATTTCTTTTGAAGGCAATTTCTTGATTTGGGTTGGGCTTTTATAGGTCATTCAGTGGTTTTGTTACCATAGAAAAGTCTTTTAGGTATTGGCAAAGATAATTTAACACCCCCAGTACATGTCTTAGTTCTGGTACATTAAGTGGTGCATTAAATTCTTGAATTGCTTTTACTTTCTCAGGACTAGGACCGATTAATTCCATCTTTGTTTGTTGTCTGTCCCAAAAACCCAATTTGGGGTAGTTGGAAAATGCATTTTTCCTTATTTAGCTTCAGTCCAGACCGATTGATTAAGCTTAGGTCTTCATTGGGGATTTTGTTGTGTTCTTCCATCAAAAATCCATATATCAGAATATCATCTATGAAAACTACAACTCTATTTATGTTCATTAATGGTTCTGCCATTTTTCTTTGGAAAATTTCAGATGCACTGGTAATCTCAAAAGGTAATCTTTGAAAGCAAAATTTCCCAAAGGTGTGATAAATGTAACTACTTTAGCACTTTCTTTGACTAAAGGAATTTGCCAGACTCCCCTTGTGGCATCCAGCTTGAAGAATATTGTAGCTCCTTTCACTTTCAGGAGCAAGTTATTCAGTGTTAGGGGATATATTTTTCTCTCACAACTGTTTCATTAAGTGTTTTAAGCTCACCACAGGTTCATATTTTACGATTTTTCTTTATAACTGTTACCACTGGAGCACACTGTGCTGTTGGCTCAGAGATTTTTCTCAATTCTATCAATCCATTCCATTCTCTTCAAATCAGTTTCCACTTTATGAAGTAATGAAATAGGAATCCTGTGAGGTGTACGTATACTATATGGTTCAACATTGTCGCTTAAGATCAGAGATAATGCATATCTGCTGATAGTGGGGGCGGGGAGACAATTTAAAGGTTTGGTCACCCCAGGAACAGCTTGAGTCATGTTCCCACTACTCAGTCAGATCCCCCCACAGACTCCCCCTCCCTTACCTTCAGTCTCCCCTCCCAGAAAGCAGCAGCCCCTCCCTACAGCTCCCAGGTGTTACTCCGCTCGCAGCTTGCTGTCTCTAGCAGCTGCCACACAGGGAGGGGATCTGGCTGCATCATGTAATTGAGCAGGGCTGGCAAACTCTGGCAAAAATGGGGGTGCACATGACAGCCATGCCCCCCCCCAGTCACCTTGCTTAAGATTATTTGTACTGGATCTCCTTTCAAAAGTCCAATATCACCAAACATTCCATCAAATTCTTCCAACTTTCTCAATAGGCCCATCATGGCTGTTACACTGTGGCTGAGCAGACTGTTGGTCTGTGGTCCTTTGATCACATATGCTCTGAATGTATAGCTTGTGTCTTTGTAAGTTGTTTCTGTGGTGAACTGCCCATGCACTTGAGAGTACTCCAGTGCTAGTCAGAGCTGTATCAAGTGACTTCAGCTCTGGAGGGGTTGAAGGCAATTTTAAGTCCTATTAAAATGACTGTGACATCTGCTCCTGAGTGTATTTTAAAATCAATAGTCTTGACATGAATATTAAATTTCACTCTTCAGACAGGTTCTGTTTCATTTCATCACAATTGATAGAGCTGAGAAACAATGACTCTTGATTGTCTGGAATTTGTCCCTCTTAGCCTGGGAATCCTCTCTCCTTGCCTCAGAAGTTTTATGATAATGAGTTTTAACACTCAACTATCTATTTATAGCTTCTAAGCTAGTTTCAATTTTTTTCCAGTTGCTCCCGCATTTTGTTCTTTTGTTTAACTAGTTCAAATTGCTTTGTTTTGTGCATAGCTGTGGCTAGGGTTAAGTCTGTCTTCGATTGTAACTGCCTTGAAAGATTTGTATATGTTAACCCACTATCCTACCTGTCTCTGATATTTTTATGTTTTGCATTCCCAAAATTACAGTTTTCAGCCAATTTATGCAGAGTTCTTATAAAACATTCAATATTTTCCCCTGGTTCTTGAATTCTCTAATGAAAACATTCTTTTTCTTAAACCACATTTCTTTGCGTATGCCTCAAACATAGCCAGAACCCTTTCAGAGTGATCTTTGTGACTGTCTTCCGTAATGTCAAAGGATTTAAAGATTATGCTGTGCCTGCTTCTAGCATAAATTAAAGAAGATACCTCCAGTTTCTTTGTGGAGCTTGTTGGATATTCAATATCTTGCAAAATACTGCTTCTAGCCTGTCCATTGTGAAGCTTTGTCAAAGCTGATGTTCTCTGGGGCATAGAAGAGTGCCATGTTGATGAGATCCTGCAACCTTTGTTGTTTGCCACCTTTGTGGCCATTTTCGGTCTGTTTCTGTTCTCCTCTGGCTCTAGTTTACTTCTGACACCATGTCATTGTTCTGTACGAGATATGGACTGACTACAGAGCTTCTTTCTGAGCAAGATACACACCAGATGCTTTCATCATAAGATCCTTTAATGCACTACCACGTATGGCTGAGGTTAGCTTAAATAAGGTATTTTACACATAGTCCCACCTTGTGGCTGACCAGTATAATATAGTTTAGCTTTCCATTATAGAGAGGGTGGGCCATGGTTCTGTGCTATCAAGAATTGTCATTTTCAGGTGTTTGCCTGGCTGGTTTTTGTTCACATGCTCAGGGTCTAACTGATCATCATATGTGGGGTCAGGAAAGACTTTTCCCCCAGGTCAGATTGGCAGTGACATTGGAGGGCTTTTGCCATCCTCTGAAGCATGTGGATGGGGGTTATTTGCCAGGATTATCTGGGTATATCTCACTTAAGCATTTCCCTGCCGTTGTTGGGGCCTCAAGCACTGGTGCACCTCAGTCCCTCCTATTCTCTCACATAATAGTCTAATCTCCTCTGGACTGTAATACTTTGGTCTACTTTTGGTTGTTGCGCTTATTGTGCTGGTGCTGCCATCCTGTGATATACAAGAGGTCAGATTAGATGATCTGGTGGTCCCTTCTGACCTTAAACTCTATGACTCTTTGGCTCTATGAAATCAGTGGACCACATTCTGTTCCTGTTTGCACTGACATAGAACCAGAGTAACCGCACAAAGTCAGTGGAGTTATTCTGGCTGTATGCTGGCATGAATAAGAACAAAATTTGGCCCAATGGAATTATATTTCTGTAAAGCTGTTAACTGAGATAAGAACCAAGCCCAATTTATTAACATGACAGCTTTGCTTTTTTAAGATAGAATGCAAGTTCTACAATTAGTGAGGCTGTATCAAGTTCCCCATATCGAAACAGGTGACAGGACCTATAATTAGTAGCATTTATTCACCAACTAAAAATAATTAATATCTCATTTTGTTCTGACTGCCTTTTTTCAGTGCTGTCCCACTACTGAAATCAATTTAATAGCCTACTCAACTCTAGTGTTCCTCACAAATTAATTTTAATTTGAAAAATTTGCTGAGACTCATTGTGCTAAATTGCAAGCTGGAGAAAGGTTTCTTGTGACCATGAAATGTCTTGTCTCTTTGTGACTCTGAATAAGCTCATAGTAGACCAGATCAGTCCGGAATAAGTGGGTAAAATTACCAGTTAAGTCTCTGTGCCAAATTCAATGAAGATATAGATGAGTGTTACATATCAGATATAATATGGTTATAAAAAGGTTTATCTGGCAAACAAATATATCTTGCACCAATCTGATTTTGAGTCTATGTGCAAATAATGTTATTTATGAATAGAGATAGTCAAAATTTTTCACATGAAAAGTTTTTCCACTGGAAAATGTAATTTAATCAAAATTGAAAATTTATGGGGGGAAATGTGAATTTTGACAAAAAAATCAATTTTGCAGTTGGGAGAATCAAAATTAAACATTTCATTTCAAAATGGACTTTCTAAATGAAACATTTCTTGTTTCAAATTGTTGATCTGAAAAAAATAAAAAAATATATTTTCTAAATATCTGTTCAAAACAAAAAAACATTTCAAAAAACATTTCAAAATGAAAGATATTTCATGTCAAATCATTTAATTTTGATTGAAAATGTTGATATTTTCCATTTCAGCATTTCCAATTTGAAAATTTTCAGAATTTTTCATTTCAAAGAGGACTAGATCAAAGTTATGTAACAAACTATTATTTCATGTCAGCAGGGTCCACAAGGACAGTTAGTCCACAGCAGCCTAGTGTGGGGTAAATTCACCCTTCCAGCTTGCCATGAATTAAATGCTCATGTTGACAAGCCATTAGTAAACATTTTTGATAGTTCAACTTTTTGATATGTTGAAATTTCTTGCCAAAGGAAAATTCCATTTTCCAAACAGTTTTACTCACATGCTGAGGGGGAGGTACAAGAGGCAGATTAGAAAAAGCAAAGAGAAGGCATAGATCAAGGCTCTCATGCACCAGGTCTGAGGGTTCCTTCTGAAATTGTTTTCAGTTAAACTCATTTTGCCACACTATTTTGCCACTTACAAGCCCATTTTCTGACTGAGTAACACTGGTTGTGTAGTGTTCACCAACATTTACACTGCTTCTGAATTCGGCCCACTATATTTAATTCTGTGGGCATCTCAGATAATCCACGGTTCATCCTCCCCTTCATTTATGGATTCTCCAGTAACTACTTCAAGAACAACATCATTCCTCACTGGTTACTGCACCCTTTAAATAAACTACCAAGAGAAACAGCTGAAGTAAATTAATGTAGTATAAAAAAACAGAATGCCCTTCATGTCCCAGTTCTCTAGCCCACCACCCCTTCCACACTCACTTCTGTGATACTCAGAAGAAGTGAACAAAAACAAATACATCAAAGTTAATTTGCATCCTCTCTTCTCCATCTCTTATTTTAGAGTGTAAGTCCTGTGGGGCATGCAGTTTCTTGATGATTTATCTTGTACTGTACTGAGTACTTTATCTGTGCTAACAAGTCATTATTATCATCATTCCTATCCATAAAAAGAAATTCTTAATGTTTCAAATAAGTAATATTTGTATTTATTAGTACAGGAATAGTTCTACATATAAAGTGTCTTTTGTTCAAGTCATTCACATATGAAAAATGCAACAAGTACAAATAGACTATTAAAATATATCAGTGGGAATCTCCTCATGGGACACTTATAGACTCAGACTTGTAATACAGTTTGATAGCAAAATTAAACATATATACTGACTCAAATTATGAGACTTGGCAGAAAATGCTGAGAGGTCAATGGTCACATAAATTCCAACTGGTGTACAGGAGCAAAAGCAAAAGCCTAAAAAGCCTGCAAATCAACTAATTAAATCTATAGGACGAGCTCCATGGACTTCAATGCGGAGACGTGGGTGACTAAGGACGCTCCCAATGTGCAGAATTGGCCGTAGTTTGGAAATAGCCTATTTTGGTACCTAGTTTAGATAAGCCTTTTACTTAATTCCATTTGATTCAAGTTTCACTTGATTTCAGATTCTGTCCTAATGTTTCCTTTTATTTCTCCAATAGGGTGAGTCTACATTATTTTAATTTAAGGTTCCAGATTTTCCAATATCTGTTTTCATGAATTAATGATACATACAGATGTAGAATCCCTTGATTAAGGGTCAGTTTTATAGGGCATTTTGAGTTCTGTATGAACATGTGAAAAACCAAGGTAAAGAATATACTGCATGGCCTAAAGGATGGCTGTTTCACCAGTGATACTGCTAATATAATAAAGGAAAAAATAGATTAAGGCTACATGCAGAGTACGCAGGCTAAGCATTTGTGAACAACGAATGGAATGGTAAAAATCTAATTATTGTGTTGGAAAACATTCACACAGAACTAAATGGATAGCTGTCATAGCTGTTATATCTCAATGGTCTCCTTATCATTTCTATGACTTTATTCATAGTTATTGACAGAAGCTAAACCCTGCATGCATCCCCATCTATTACTTGCGTTTCTTTAGGTGACAACACAATGGTATATATGACAAAAGTAGACTGAGCTACTGTACATTATGACAAAGGACTGATTGATGTTCTTTTATTTCTTCATTTACCATCTTTCTGTCTCTCCAATATACATACTGCCATCAGTGCAAGTGATACCATATGCTTCAGGGTTTTTCAATCAATCTTAGCTTTCGCCTTCCTCATTAAATCAAGTACCTATTCAGTCACTGCTGTGAAAATGATTTGAATGTCTCTATTTGTTAAAATCTATGGTACCCTGGCTGTGTAGGGAAACACAATAGTAAAATGAAGCTAACTGGTAGCTATTGTAGGCTGTGTTAATTTAAAGAAAATCAGGTGCGAAGGTTATTTGTTATTTGGCAGATCAAGCATATTTTGACAGCATATTTACCCCCATGTAGTTCCCTAATTTGCAGCCAAGTTATGCATACAAATATGTTTTTGGTTAATTACAACAGTTTTGTAAGATAACTCCATAATCTTATTCCCACAAACAAAATAAGAGCACGGGGTAGGGTGAGGTGGTTGGGCACTCCCTTCTGAGGGGACAGAAGCATCCATCTGCCAACCTGACATGATGTCCTGGAACGTGTGCTGCCTACCTGGAGCCTGCAGGAAAGGTTGCTGATGCTGATCCATCACTGTGACCACTACCCTAAGCTGGTCATCCACGTGGGCACTAATGATACTACCAGCTATAACCCTGAGCTGATCAGCAATGATTACAGAGCTCTGCGAGAGAGGGTGAAGGCGTTGGGGGCACTGGTTGTGTTCTTGTCCATCCTCTAGGTTAAGGGTAAGGGCCCAGAGGTGAATGAATCCTGCGCATCCTGCAGATGAAAGAATGGCTGTGCAGATGATGTCAATGGGGAACTTTGGCTTCTTTGACTGTGGGATGCTGTTTTGAAAAGCAGCACCACTGGGAAGAGAGGGGTTCCATTTGACTATAAAAGGAAAGAGCACCTTCATGTACCAACTCGCCAACCAGTGAGGAGGGCTTTTAGCTACATTCAAAGGGGTCAGGTGACAAAAATCCATATGAACGAAGTGAAATTAACACATAGTTGGAATTCTATAAGCACGTAGCTATTACAGTGCTCGGTGCTATACAGCTACCTATAAGACAAATAGTAAAGAAATGACCTGCAACATAAAAAAGACATTAGTTAATGTAAAGCAATCTGGCATTCTAAGGATAACAAATTAATCATTAATAGCCAAATATGTCCTTCTCATTGCACAGAGATCTGAAGCACCAGTGTGCCACTGGCCAGAATATCTGCTGTGGGAAAATGACTAAGTATGAAGTATTAATCATTTTGCTGCCATAAAAAAAACATTTAAAATCCATTTTCAGCAACTCCACAATATGTGAGGCAATGAAAGAAGACTGCCTAAAATATAAATCTTTGGGCCTGTTGGTAACATTTAACTCAGATTTATATACATCTACTTATGTAACTTTTAAAAACTTTTTCATAATGCCCCCTGCTTCATCAGTAACTCTGTAGTGACGTGGTTCCTGCAGCAATCCCTGGCTGGGGTGACTAGATGCACACTGCCTTGTATGTCTGCTAGTTTAACATGCCTCAGTAGTGTAAATCCAAGAATAACAGAAATCATAGATAGAAATGACCTATTAGATCATCTAGTCCTCACCTATCACTAGGTTAATGAAATCTACACAGGTGTGGGGGACCCACACAACTCCCTCCACACCACTTAAGCCGTGGGGTGGGCTGTGCATGGATCTTGCTGACAGAACAGCCACTGGGTCAGGGGGGACTGTGTCTTCCTGGGGTGCTGCAAACGGGCTGTTGCACTGGATCTACATAGACTCAAGCAGAAGGCTGTGCTGAAGGTGGTCACCAGGACAGGAGAACTGCAGTTACACAGAGACAGTTTCCCTAAACCCTGAACAAGGAGTGCAGATAGTCTGTGCCTGCTATTCCAGTTCACAGCCTGTACTGCCACCCTACCCCCACGTTTGGAGGTGGATTTCTCTTTCCAAGCAAATCCCCATATGTTTCCTGTATAAAGCCTGTTTTTCATGCAGTAAATTTTACCCAGTGTAGATAATTTATTTCTGGCAACTTTACCAGCACATTTATAATTCTATTGGGTCATCTCAAAATCTCCTTTCTTCCAAGGTGAATTAGCCCAACTTGTTTAAATACAATCCTTCATACTAGGGGAAGTTTCAGTAGTGGAAATGTTTTGAAACAGCCAATGACAATGGTTAGACTTCTCTATGCAAAGAGGATGATGAGATTAGTGTTGTTTAGCTTAGAGAGGGGATGTATAAGCGGAAATATCATAGAGGTGTAGGCACCTTTTATTAGAGGGGCCTCTAAACTTAATTGGGAGTGTCCCAGTTGGAAAGATCTTGAGTGCTGCAATCGAGCTCTGGAGGCTACAACTCCCATGATGCCTCGGGGAAGGGAGAGAGACTTTCACTTCCAGAGGATGCAGGGAGAGCATGTGGAAGGCTCCATTTTGGAGAGTAGCTGAGATTGCTTTATGGAGCTGTGAATCAGGAGCTGCTGCTAAAATGCTGCTAGACAGCCAGAACCTGCTGAGAGTCTGCTGGGAGCAAGGGGGGCTTTGATCAAGCAGGGAGCCTCAGAGGTTATTGATGGGCTTCACTGGAGCCAGGGCAGAGACTGTTGATGTGCCCAGAGCTGACTGAGGTGGACCTGCAGTGAAGGCAGTGTGATTAGCCACAACCTTTGTGTGGGAAAGTGCTTGCAAGAGAAGAGGGACAGCAAAGAGACTTTAAGGGGCTGCCTGAGTTTGAGAAGAGGTGCAGTGGTCTTTTCATCTAACCAGAATCCAGGGTTGCTGACATCTGGTTAAAACAACTCCAATCTTCAGAGGGGTTGTGCAGCTTGGAATGATCCCAAATGAGAATTGTTCTGCCTCTTGTTGCCTTGGCTAGACTGTATTACTGGACCAACAGAGTACTGTCCCCAGCTTAAAGATCTTCAAGCATGCCCATGCAAGCACATGTTTAGAACTTTGAAATCCAAAGGAGTGTGCACTCAGGGTAAATGGTGACATTGTAAATGCAAGTTAGATAAGTTTAGTTTACTACTGTAAACTGTATTTGTTAATTGATCTATTAAACTGCCCCCTGCTGATTTAAATTAGTGGTCATGTTTAATCTGTCTGTTACACTATGTTTCCTTAAATTGTTAAGTAAAGGTGTGTTAACTCTAATCTAAGTATACTTGGGTGTATATTGTTTATAATTGGTATTTTTGAGTTAGACCCCTTGCACAGATTAGCTTAGTTTATTCCTGGAGGCTCCCAAGGCAGGCCATTGAGTGTGTACAGGGTCCGTCCAGCCAGGTGTAGGCACTGCCACTTTTAGTTTCCTTTACAAGTAAACTGATTGCAGCAGAGGGATACTCAGGATCTACTTTACTGTCACCAACATCAGGTGCCCAGGCACACAGGCGAATGTTGCCTGCACCCTAGTAACCCAAGGAGGCAAGGGGGGTTACAGAGGTATATGACTGGTATAGAGAAGGTAACTCAGGAGCTCTTATTTAGCGTTTTTCATAGTACACCTCTACCTTGATATACTGCTGTCCTCGGGAGCCAAAAAATCTTACCGTGTTATAGGTGAAACTGCGTTATATCAAACTTGCTTTGATCCACTGGAGTGCGCAGCCCTGCCCCGCCCCCTGCCCCCCCCCCGAGCACTGCATTTCCGCGTTATATCTGAATTCATGTTATATTGGGTCGCGTTATATCGGGGTAGAGGTGTACAAGAAAACGGGTATGTGCTGAAACCAAAAGGCAACACATTAAATGATGCTAAGAGGCAATATTTTATTATACAGTGCATACATTACTCATTGTTTGTGGAATTCATTTCCATAAAATATCACTGAGGCCAAGATCTTAATTTAGAATTCAGAATTAGCTATATAGATTAGATCTATATGGCTAATGGCACCTCCAAAGTCTCATTAGCAGGGCTAGTTTTACAAGACAAAGGGTTATAAACCCTCAGGTTTTAAGACATAACCCAGCCACTAACTGCTCAGGGATATAAAACAATTTTAGGCAAATGTCACCGTGCCTCAGTGAGTCATAGCTGATAATACCAGATTCAGGACAAACTGCTGAGAAATAGGGCAAACTCACCCCAAACTGATGGTTATCCTATCACTAGATTATACCAAGCCAGTAACAAAAATAAATTTCTGTCTCATCACATTGGTTACCAAGAAGTCAAAATTGCAGTCTCCTTGTATATTCCAGCCCTTATCTGACCATCCAGACACCGGATTCTATGATGAGTGGTTACTGAAACCCAGTTTCATTACATATGAGGTCCTCCTAATCTGAAGAGATAGGCCACATAGCCAGGTCAATATATAACTCAGATTTTACTCAATAATCACCCTGCTGCCAATCCTTTAGCAACTAAAATCTGAAGGGTTATTAATAAAAGAAAAAACAGAAGAGAGTTAAAATGGTTAATAGATCATATGCATACAATAATTGCAAAGTTCTTATATCAGGTTTGTAGTAGTGATGTTATAGTGCTGGCTTATAAAGTCTCTCTGGTAATTTCCAAAAGATTGGAAGATCCTCAGTCCATAGTTCAATATGTTTCTTTTTGTTGTTAATCCACAGTCCAGAGAATCAGGGCAGAAAAGAGACAAGATAGAGTCATCTCAGGAGTCTTTTATACCCTTTGCCGTGTTGCTGGAAAATTATTGTTTCAAACAAAGCTTTCAGCCCAGGTTGTGGAAAGTTACTGGCCCTAGACAGAGTTTAGGCTCACATGAGCATATCACATGTCCTTACATGGCTTGATGATTCAGAGCGGGAGCCATTGCCCATATCTGTGCTGAGGTCGCCACAGAAAGAGCTATTTGGGTGGAATGAGATTCTTCTATGCCCATTGTTAGAGTGAAGTGTCCTTAATGGGCCATCCAGCTTGAATAGTCCATTCACAATGGGCTGGCGAGACTGGATGTAAACTGCCTTGTGGGTGTTACCCCAGGAACAAACACATTTGAGATATAGATACATAGTCAATATTCATAACTTCTTATACAGTGATGATACATGGATAGGGCCCTACCAAATTCACAGCCAAGAAAAATACGTCACGGACAATGAAATCCGGTCTCCCACCATGAAATCTGGGTCTTTTGTGTGCTTTTATATAGATTTCACAAGGGAGAGCAGCATTTCTCAAATTGGAGCTCCTGACCCAAAAGCAAGTTGCAGTGAGGGTTGCAAGGTTATTTTAGTGGGGTCACGGTATTGCCACCCTGACTTCTGTGCTGCCTTCAGAGCTGGGTGGCTGAAGAGTGGTGGCTGTTGGCTGGCATCCAGCTCTGAAGGCAGTGCTCCACCAGCAACAGCGCAGAAGTAAGGGTGGCAATACCAATACCCTACTATTGCCACCCTTACTTCTGCGCTGCTGCCTTCAGAGTTGGTTGCTGGACAGTGGCAGCTGCTGACCGAGGGCCCAATTCTGCAGGCAGCAGCACAGAAGTAAGGGTGGCAATACTATATCCTGCCTTCAGACTTGGGCTCTCAGGCAGCAGCTGCCACTCTTCAGCTTCTCAGCTCTGAAGGCAGTGCCACCGTCAGCAGCAATGGAGAAGTAAGGGTAGCACTGGCAATACCACAATCCCCCCTACAATAACCTTGCAACCCAGCCCCCCTCCACAGCTCCTTTTTGGGTCAGGAACCCTACAATTACAAGACCATAAAATTTCAGATTTAAGTAGCTGAAATCATGAAACTTACTATTTTTAAAATCCTATGACCACGAAATTGACCAAAATGGACCGTGAATTTGGTAGGGTCCTATACATGGATTTAAACAGGATGATCTTATTGAGTCAGTCATAACTTTTCCATTGACACCTTTCATGACATACTTTTTGCAAGATTTGTTGCAATTGTCTAACAGTGGCAATATCAATGATATAAATGGTCATGTTTCATTCACAGAGCATCATAGCAAGCGAGTCTATAATTTTCCACTGTTGGCTTTCTTGAAACTTCCTATGAAGCTGCATCTGATACTGGACTAGACAAACTGGGATGGTCCACTGCTCTGGTCCAGTCTGTCAATTCCTGTACTGCTATATCCAGTTTATAAAAAAAAGCTGTCTTCTGTCTTTACTGATGGCATTATTTTGTTTTTGTTTGTTTTTTGTCAATAACAGTTTTATTTACCTTTATATTCTATATATGCATCAACTCATTGAATACTCTCTATAGCTCTTTTATGCCATTCAGAAATCTCTCTTGTTGTACATCTATATTTACTTCAATAAAAATGGTTAAACAAATATAAAAGATTTATCAACTTTTATGCTGGTTTACAAACATCTGAAGTTACAAATTAATTAAACCAGTGACATATGGAGCTTGAAAATCAGCCACAAGCCAAAGTGGATTTATGGAGATCTACTGTTGCTATTTCAAATAAGACCCCCATCTTTGATATTCAGTAATAGTAGCTACTATTGAGGAAACAGGACCAGGTGGTCCCCTAATTAGTATTAAAAGTATCTGAAGAATAGCTCAGTAAAGTGGCTTTTAGAGACCAGCAATCAAGTCCTTCTTGGGTTTGTAAAGCATATTGTTATGTAAGGTTTCAGAGTAGCAGCCGTGTTAGTCTGTATCCGCAAAAAGAACAGGAGTACTTGTGGCACCTTAGAGACTAACAAATTTATTAGAGCATAAGCTTTCGTGGGCTACTGCCCACTTCTTCGGATGCATATAGAGTGGAACATATATTGAGGAGATATATATACACACATACAGAGAGCATGAACAGGTGGGAGTTGTCTTACCAACTCTGAGAGGCCAATTAAGTAAGAGAAAAAAAACAAAAACAAAAAAAAAATTTTTTTTGAAGTGATAATCAAGCTAGCCCAGTACAGACAGTTTGATAAGAAGCGTGAGAATACTTACAAGGGGAGATAGATTTAATGTTTGTAATGGCTCAGCCATTCCCAGTCCTTATTCAATCCTGAGTTGATTGTATCTAGTTTGCATATCAATTCCAGCTCAGCAGTCTCTCCTTGGAGTCTGTTTTTGAAGTTTTTCTGTTGTAAGATAGCCACCCGCAGGTCTGTCATTGAATGGCCAGACAGGTTAAAGTGTTCTCCCACTGGTTATGTAAGGGTTAGGCCTGGCTGCTGATGGAATGTACAGTATCTGATTGTTCCAGCGAGCTGTGAAACAAAGAAAGAAAGAAAGGAAAGGAAAGGAAAGGAGAAGAGTAATGCTGCCATCACTTCCAAGTATTCTGGATTAGTGACTGGTCTCATGTTGTATCAGGCCTACAAAGTTATGCCAGCATAGCTGATTAGGCTAGAATCATGAAAAAAAATCACATAGCCCCAGCTGAGATAGCTATGTTGACAAAACCCTCAGTGTAGACAAAACCAAGTCAACAGAAGAGTACTTCTGTCAGCTTAGCAAATGTTGTTAGGACAGGTGGTGTTACCGTGCCAACAGAACAACTCCTTTTGGCATATGATGAATCTACACCAGGGGTTTTTGCTGGCATAGCTATGCTGACATGGGCTGCATAATGTAGACATAGACTTAGCTAAAATCAACAGGAGTAGCATTCAGCTTGGAAGCGCAACTAGGAAAAGCTAGAGTTTTATATAAAATATTTATGAATACCAAGAAAAAATATGGGCCCCTAGTGGGATTCTTCAACTAGTTCAAAGAATGATCTGTGGGAACCCCAGCTAGTGAGCAAGACTCTTTAGAAAATATAATCAGGGTGGAGGAAGAGACTGTAATTTAAAATGGGGAGAAAATGAGACCAGCAAGATCCAGTAAAAGAGAGGAGATGAGAATAATGACTGAAAAAGATCTTTTGGATCAACCTTCTAACCTGCTTCTAAGGAAAGGAGCTGGCCGGTGGCATATTCTGCAGCTGGAGCCACAGTGGGGCACACACATCTGCAGCTGTGCATATCTGGCACTCAGGAATTTAATTATCCGCTATCTAGCTAACAGCCTTTTTTCTCTGGGGGCATCACCTCTCCAGTTGTTGCAGAAAAAGAAAGTGCAATCTACTGGCACTAATCCTTTTCCGCTTGGCTGTTAGGGTGTGTTGTTGTAATGCGGAATAAAGGAGGGACATAAACAATGGACAGTTTGTGTGTTTTAACTTTAAAAAATAAATAGAAGAAAACCTTTCTGATGGCGATGCAAGGGCAGCAAAATAGCTCTGCATGAATCAGAATCACTAGATCTACTTTATAAGATGAGCCACTAGTGGATTCACCTGGTCTTTCTCCACAGCTGAGTAACTCTTTTTGTCTAGGATTCCATGGGTACAGCCATTGTTAAATCATTGCATCACTTTTTAAAGTACTCTGCACGCTCTATAGCAGTGGTGGGCAACCTGCCATTGGCCGGGAACGGCAAACCGCAGCCACTGGGAGATGTGGGCAGCTGTGCCTGTGGATGGTCAATGTAAACAACTGTCTCGCGGCCCACCAGTGGATTACCCTGATGGGCTGCGTACGGCCCGCGGGCTGCAGGTTGCTCACCATTGCTCTATAGGATCTAGATTTTCAGAAGTGCTCAGCAATCAGCAGCTCCCATTGTGACACTTGTGGCTAGATTTTCAAAACACCTAATGTGCTGAGAATTTTTGAGAATCCACCACTAATTTTAGTGGTTAAATTTGAGTGGAGCCATTTTGAAATACTTGCTCTAATTTTGAATGCTGAGCCCTTTTGAAAATTCTGGCCATAATGCTTAGTGCTTTTGCACATCTCAACAACTGCAACTTCTTTCAAGTCCTGCCCTTGTGACAATCTGATCAACATAGGAGAAGAATAAAAGGGATGGGTTTACATAGCATCATTAGAATTTTCTTAAATTTGGGCTAATCATTGATAACAATGTATGATTGAATGTTTGTTTTTAGATTATGGTTTTCCTTTGCTCTTTGAGGATCATTCTTTAAAATTCAGTGCTCATGAAAAGACAGTTGGGGTGACAGATTTGGAAACTGAAGTCTTCTAATTATTTTTTAAACAGGATCATCAGAGCATTGGTAGTGTACGTTTCTTTACATTGCCCCCAAGTGTGTCCCAAACCTGATCTGGAAGGGCCACTTCTCAAGGCAACAAATAGTTCACTATCTGTGCACACATGGATCTTAACTAAGACTTTCTTCAGTCTATGATTATCGCATAATAAATGGAATGAAGCCACCAACCCACTGCATATATGTAGTCTTGAAATAAGTCAATTTTTATTTTTATAATTTTGATGGAAAGCATCAGTTTGTTTTTAAGTATTTTTATTTTTTATCAATTTAAATTTTCACTGTTGTGGCTAATTATGGGGGGATAAGACAATGGGGGACTCAGACAATAATTATTTAATGACAGAGACACTGAGATTTAAAAAGTTGAAGCATTATAACTGTTAAAACACAAATTGTCAACATCACATGTCAAAATATACAAAGTAAATGTCCTTAAATCAAACTCTAAGTTCTCAAGCAACATTTTTCTTACTTTGCCTATCTATAAATATTGATTATTACCTATGGAAATTGTTGTTTTTAAATCTATTGATAAAAAAATCAAATCCTTCCAAGCCTACATATATGCCACTGAATATGTGTGTAAGCCCCAGAGCTAGCAGTATGAGGGATGGAGCTCTCTACTCTCTGTATTAGTGAGAAGGGGAAAAGCCAGCTGTGGACAGCTTCATTTACTTGAATGATGATGTCATTTACTTATGATTCCACCTACTTAGTTTTGTTGTTTTGAGTGGAGTTTGTTTCTGTTTTTATGTATAAATATGATAATAGATTATTATCATTACTGTATTCATGGAAGGGAATAAGAATTGTACAGGATATGCCCTGAGTTGAGGGATCACCCCGAGCGAACAAGTAATGGGCTTTGGTTGTGCAATGAAGCTCAGGCTTAGAGGGTCAGGGAAAGGAAAATGGGAGTGGGGATGATTCTGTCTTGGTAATGAGGACCTTTATCATCAGGAACGGAGACTCTGTCTAAGAGTCCTGCTCTGCTTTCGGTTTCCTACATGGATATTCTGCACTACTGAAATGAACTGGACCGAAGCAGAGCTGATTTCTTAGTTAGATCTGACAATGGGAATTGTTTAGACATACAGTATGGTTTTCCTGTGGATTTTTAACCTATGCTCTAATATGACTAAGAAACCTCATCGTATTTCTTTAGCAGATCTGCTTTTCTGAAATGTCCTTTTGTTTGGCTCTGACATAGGGCCTGATCCCATCAGATGCTACATACCTACTGGAAGATGCTTATAGTCTTTCATATTAATATACAATTCTGAATATTCCAGATTATCCACATACCTTACTTAGATGGCCCCCATCACCCTAGCATTTGAGTACCTCACAACAGTCCATGGGAATGTGCCATTATCTCCATTGTACAGATGGAGAACTGAGGCACAGAGAAGGTAAGTGATTGCTCAAGGTCACCCAGGAAGTCTGTGGAAGAGCAAGAAGTTGAATCTCGCTCTCCAGAGTCCGAGGCTAGCTCCCCAATCACTGGGCCATCCTTCCTCTTCCTCTCTTTATGGTGTCAGGTAACTTTATGGCTTTCACATTTCAACCAAAACCAAAACACCCGTAACTTGCGCTTGTAAAATAAAGAACTGAAAACTACAGTAGTTCATTCGTTATTTATAACTTTGGTTGCATAATCTAACGATACACCTTCCCATTGTTATTAATATATTTGGTTCATATATATCACCATTTTTTACAATCCAAATAAGAGGAAAGGTAACAACAATATTTTGTTCATGGCATACACACAGAGAGAAGTTAGATAAAAACATTAATACTCTTGCTGAACGGTTGCAAAGTAAGAAAATTTTATTTCTTACAATTTAGAATAATAACCCCCCAATATATATATATATATAGAGAGAGAAAACAGGCTGCTTCCTCAAATAGAGAGGCACAACTCACCAAACTTTCCATAAGCTGTCCTTCTGCATACTCACGCAGCTACTATCAGCCTGCTAGGCCCAGATTGCATGCTTCCCAGTAGAGCCCCCTAGCTTGCAAGTAAGAGCAGGAATCCCCCCCACCCCCGAAATTTAAACTGACAGCTTACAATTTTAACAGAGTTTTAAATACACAACAATATTCAATTTTCTTCAAAGGGGTCAAAATAGGAGTTACACTTTCCTTTCATTTTCAAGGATGAATATTAGTAATGAATAGAAGCTTTATATTAGAGCTGAGGAGTACTAACAACAGCTTCCACCTTCCTGAGCTGTAAATAAATCATGCAAAGAATGCTGGTGACATAACTTTGCTAATTTTAAGATATGCATAACATATTGTTCCTTATAACCATGCAACACAATAAGATTTTGACCTTTTCAGTTGGAGTCATGCAATTTAAAACTCATGCAAGGAGAAATAGCTGGACTAAAAATTTCACTCTGTGTTCTGGAATTACACTGAAGTTATGGCCAATAATTATACATAACTACAAAAGATTTTCTTCATCTACCGAGTGCCGCATTAGTTGCTACTCCATTAATAATAAGGCGTAATATAGTTTCAGAGATAGTGAAAAATATAATTAAAGGTTATTTCAGGGATTTTATTAGAATCTTCTGGTTTTATGTGTTGATGAGTTTCTGAACAATTCTTCTCTGGGGCTGGAATTTTCCTTAGCATCTTCTAAGTTTTGGGTTTTTTTTGTGTGTGTTTTAAGGCATGAAAAGTTTGAGGCAAATCACTGTAGCTGTTTTGAGTTATTGGAGGGAAGAATAAATTAATATCTATAGGATTTATATATTTATTGTTTGTTTGTCTATTAATAGTTGTCTGAGGAAAAATATCCTTAAAGCTTTGCATGGAAATAGTCCCTTCTGAGGTGTTGCTAGGTTAGGATGGAGTATATTGAACATCAAAAAGCTGTAAGCCATTGAAATGTCACTTCCAAGCATGCTTGGTAGGCATCTGCTAAGAGGCTTAGCAGGGACAGTTCTGAGGAGTGGGACTATAAAGATATAATAGAAATGATGCTACAGTGCATTCAAATTATGTTTCTTTTTCTGATGCTTTTTCAGATGTGCTGCTGTGTTCTTAACCTAGCCTTGTAGACAGAAATGTCCAGCCAAATAATGGGCCAAAAGATAATCTTTTAGATTTAGAGATGATCTGTGGTTAGGGTGCTAGCAAGAGACCTGACTTCAGTTCCTTGTTCCACAACAGACTTTCTGTATGACCTTGGGCAAGTTGCTTGAGGCCAGACTTTTAAAGATATTTAGGCACCTAAAAATGCATGTAGGCACTAGTAGGATTTTCAGAAGTACCTACGTGCCTAACTCCCATTGACAATAGTTAGGCTGCTGGTTTGCTGAGACTGCTGCCTAGCATGCTAAAAAGTATTCTCTTATTGTTTTCATGTACTTCTCCATCTGTGTGTATCCATCTGTCTCTTGTCTTAGACTGTCAGCTCTTTGGGGCTGGGACTGTCTTTTTGTTCTGTGTCTATACAGCCCCCTAGCACAATAGGGTCCTAGTCCATGACTGGGGCTCCATGGAAGTACAATAATACAAATAATAATGATGATGATGATGGGAGTTAGGGGATGGAGCAGCAACCATACCAGGAAAGATTAAAAAGACTGGAACTGTTCCAATGAGAAAAAAGATGACTAAGGGGAGATATGATAGAGATCTATAAAATCATGAATGGTGTGGAGAAAGTGAACAAGGAAGTGTTGTTTACTCTTTCACATAACACAAGAACCAAGGGTCACCCAATGAAATTAATAGGCAGCAGAGTAAAATCGAACAAAAAGAAGTACTTCTACACCCAACACACTGTCAACCTGTGGAACTTGTTGCCAGGGGATGTTGTGAAGGCCAAAAGTATAACCATGTTAAAAAAAGAATTACATAAGTTCGTGAACGCTAGGTCCAACAATGGCTATTAGCCAGGATGGTCAGGGATGCAACCCCATGCTCTGGATATCCCTAAATTTTGAAATCCCAGAAGCTAGGATTGGATGACAGAGGATGGATCACTTGCAGTAGCCCTGTTCTGTTCATTTCCTTTGAAGCATCTGGCAGTGGCCATTGTCAGAGGCAGGATATTGAGCTAGTTGGTCCATTGTTTTGAGCCATTATGGTCATTCTTCTGGTCTTATGACCTAGGAGTACAGGTCCTAATGACTTTTAATGGGACCTGTGCTCCTAAGTGACATAGGCACTTTCCACATATTGCATGTAGGCTGGATGTACTGCTTGTGCCTTCCTCTGAGAAGGTATAGCCATCTCTCTAGGGTACACCTGGACTCTTTATGACCTTGTTTCCATTTCTGTCACTCCCACCACAGTACTCATTTGTCATTCTTTAAACTAGTTTCCCTTAAAAAAATAACATGCATAGGAAGGTATAATATGAGTTATTTACTCAATACAGATAATTCAGAACCACTTTGGTCCCTCAGGTAAATATGGTTTCTGCCTTGGTTTCTAAAAGCATATCATTTACATAAGAGACTGGAAAGGCTGTTAATGAGCCTTCTGGTCTATTGCATCAATATTTGTAAATAAAAGATGTATACTCTGTCAGAGCTGTTCTGGTCTTTTGTACACTGTAAATATGTTTTCAGATGGATTTTTGTTGTTGTTTTGAATTTTATGGGGTAAACATACACTTTAAGACTGTTGGGTTAATACCATTTAAAAAACTACCACAAGGTGGGACAGATGAAGTTAAGCACTTCCATACTGACCCAGTAATGGCCTCACCATCTTATCTGAAGAGAGAGCCTTTCCAGGTGTTGAAAACTGTTTCATAGTTCATCTCTTTGCGGCCTCCTTTCAATGTATATTGTCACATGAATTGTGCATGTTGATTCATTCTTGTTCACGGAAGACTGAGTTAAATCTATATTGTTTAGGTCACCATCAGTACAGTACTTGAACCTTGATCCCAGAGATGAAAGGTAAGTATTTTATTCACTGTGTCATGTAGTTTTCCTCCTGTCAACTTGTAGAACATTCTTTGAAAAACCATCAAATATTCTATGTATATGTTAGACCATAATAGCTTTTTATAAGGGGGAGGGATAGCTCAGTGGTTTGAGCATTGGCCTGCTAAACCCAGGGTTGGGAGTTCAATCCTTGAGGGGGCCATCTAGGGATGGGACCAATATCTGTCTGGGGATTGGTCCTGCTTTGAACTAGACTAGATGATCTCCTGAGGCCCCTTCCAACCCAGATATGCTATGAAATTCTATGAGAGGCTGGAACTGATCTGTATAGGGAAAAGCATATTTGGGGATGATGTGAAATGCCTTTTAAAAATATGTAGTAAAAATCTGAAAGATAATGAATTGCTATTCTTGAAAAATGTTTTCAAATTAAATACCTCAGCTCTTAAATTCTTTTTTTCAAGATACCAAGCATGATAACGCATATTAGAGTTGGCCAAATTATTCATTAAGATGATGTCACCCAGTGAATTTAATTCTTTTTCCTGTTCATAAATCCCAGGTTGTTTTTATTAATAACCATTGCAGTTGTCATTCAGTTAGGCGTCTGCATTGTGACCCATGTGAGAGGTCTGTTGAACCTGCACTGGCAGTGGTGGCTGAGGTTGCGGGTAGGTTCAGCAGTTTGCTCATCCACATTAAAATACAACATTGGGGACTTTTCTTGTGGTAGGATGGAGAGGCCATAATCAGGTTGGAGCTCTTTTGTGTTAGGGACAATTCAAACATATAGGTTTGGATTTTCAAAAGTGCTCAGCATTGACCAAACCTTGTTTCCTCTGAAGCCAAATGGAAAGTTTTCCATTGACATCAATGGGGACAGTGTTAAGTCAACAGCGAGTGCTTTGAAAATCATACCCATAGTAAATGACAGTCTCTGCCTCCAAACTGCTTGCAGTCTAAGCCATGGTGGACAATTAGGTGTATGAAGTAGAGGTAGGATGAGATAACAAAAATAATAGGCTATGAATCATGCACACTGCTAGTTTAAATAAACTTTCAGCAGCAGTAATCAGTGTTCACTTACTGCCTAGTAGTTATTAGAGATGGCTTCTCACTGGACCTTGTTTGTGTATTTGTTATTCACAAGTAGCTGTTAAATAATTTATGTGAACAAATTTCAGCTTTTAGAGTATTTGCAAGCTATTGACATTAACTCTTTGCTCTTCATGGTTTGTGATTGGTCACCCAAATCACATGGCATTGTTTCTGTTCCCTGATTGAACGACTTAAATGTTTTAAACAGGAGAATAACAAATGCTGACAGAAAGCAATGACTAGCTGTCATAAACAGATAGTTAAGGGTTAATGCCTCTTTTACCTGTAAAGGGTTAAGAAGTTCACCTAGCCTAGCTGACACCTGACCAGAGGAACCAATGGGAGGACCAGATGGTTCAAAGGGAAGGAGGAAAGTTCCCTTTGTCTGTTAAGTTTCAGTTTGGACCGGAGTGGGAAAGCTCCAGAATTCAGCCTCTTATTAAGTAGTGAGTATTAGTGAAGGAAATAAATAGGTTTATGTTTATTTCTTTGTAACCTGTCTTGTGCAATTAGAGGAATAGTCAAATTGGGTATTTTGGGTATTATTTTTGTGTAACTAAGGGATTGCCCAGGGGAACATCCTCTGTGTTTGGAATCTGTTGTCTGTGAGAGTAGCTGGTATGCTAATCTCTCCCAGAGGGTTTTCTTTTACCTTTCTTTTCTTTAATTAAAAGGCTTCTTCTTAATACCTGATTGATTTTTCTTTGTTTTTATATCCAAGGGGGTTGGATCTGGATCCACCAGGAGTTGGTGGGAGAAAGGAGGGGGGATGGTTAATTTCTCCTTGTTCTAAAATCCAAGGGGTTTGGATCTGTATTCACCAGGGAATTGGTGAAGAGTCTCCCAAGGCTACCCAGGGAAGGGAATTAGCACTTTGGGAGTGGTGGTAGCGGACCAGATCTAAGCTGGTAGTTAAGCTTAGAAGTTTCATGCAGTCCCCCAATTTGTACCCTAAAGTTCAGAGTGGGGAAGCAGCCTTGACACTAGCTAATACTCTTGCTTACATACAAATGCCCTTTTTGGCATATGAATTCAGGAACCTGTACAAAGAACAGCTATTCTACAAACAATAAGGCAAAGAAATGTCCTTTTGCATGAATTTTCACAAATAATGAATAATAAGCAGTATGACTATGATTCATCTGACCAACCTGTCTGTATTTAAATGAATATTTGTGAACATTGTGTTTTTAGTATTTGGATTCCTCTACTTATTTTAATTAGTGAAGATCAAATCTTAAAAGGCTCAGACTTGGGTTTGGTTAAAACCAATATCCAAAAGTTGGGATGTTTCTCCAAAATTTATTTAAACATCTTGTGGCTGTAAACCTGAGCTGTAAATCTGAGGAGAACAGCCTTTCTCAAGTGATTTCTAGCACTACTAGTAGAACTCAGAAGAGCAACAGGAGCAAAGAAATGGAAGAGCAAATAACCTATTTTAGAACATGTAGATTAAGTTTGGTTCTTAGGGTCTGGTGGACACCTGAGACATTCTCTCCACCATAGCTCCTAAACAGCACAAATCCACTGGTTTATGTTGCCAGGGCTTCCTCTTCCTGTGAACAATACAAAAAGGGACCACTAGAAAAAGGTAATGCAACCACAGATTACCCAGTGGTTCTTGAGGGTGATGATGTGGTTTTTGAGGGTCTCAACCCCAGCCTGAAGGAACACCTCCTCAACTTGTCAGGAGGTGGGAGGGACAGTGAGAGAACATGGGTGACCTTCCCATCAATGAACAAAATTATGATTCACCTACAAAGGTTTCTTCATATAGATTTTAATCCAATGATCAGGCCCTAAATGTTTCTCGCTACATTTACTGTCATTTACTGCCCATCAGCCTTATCTGTTTTGCCACAGTGACTTTTCATTTCTGTGGTCCTTTGCTACTTGATTCAATGTATATTTCCCTTCTCAAACATTTTTCAGCATTGATGGTCCTATGAGTCCACTCATATTTCTTCAGCAGACACGTTAAAAGCTATTGTGAGAAATAGCTTGGCACACATTTGCTGGATCAGAGTAAATTGAAGCACACATATTTTCAGACTATTGCCATCCATGTGGTTGAATTTAATGCAGGTAAGGGGGAGAGATTCACTGAAAGTAATTTAGTCTGCACTTCTGTAGGTTTTGTCGGATTGGGCCAATGTGGAAAGACTTTAGATTGACATGAACCCACCCATTTCCTGCTCCCTCCTAATGCACTGATTCCTCCTTAGCAGAATTATTTTCAGCACCAGGCCTTTCAATCATTATTTTCTAGTCTGTTTCGCTGGACTCTGAGCTGCTATCAGATTCCCTTTGTGCAAATAAAGGAGAGATATTCTTGGCTGAAATTAAACAAATTCTGGAACCATACTGCTCTGAGACGTTTTGTATTGCTCTCAAAAGTGTCTTAGTTTTTCATCTACTCTGTTGGTCTCTGTATTTCAGTTTGGTTTGGTGGTGGAAGGGGAATGAGTGGGCTTTTAGCATCGTCTTCACGTTTTTGGCAGCTAGCATTGACACTTAGGTAGTTTAACATTCCGGTAGTGAGAGGAAGTATAGTCTTTTGGATAGAGTCCTGGATTGAGGAGATTGAGTTTAGTTCCTAGCTCTGCCACGGACTTCCTCAACCCTGAATGTCTGAGGCAGAATAGGCAATGATGCCCTGCCCTGTAAGTCAATCCCTTTTTCTAATGCAAAGAGCCTAAATGTGTCCTTTGGAAAAGAGATTGGTGCTGCCCTGCTAATATAGTAACGTGTTCAGTTTAGACTAATGGTGGCTTCATACTTTGACTACAACTGTCCCATCTATTCACATAGAAAACAACAGATAGATTTGAGGGGCCTTGGGTATAAGGAATTAGAAAAACAAAATTCACAGTTACTCAAGCTCAACCTTCTGCAAGAAATGGATAGCTGACAATCTGTCACTTGAGATTCCTCCTTAGAATGGTATATGCCTTTTTGGGATTTTTAAAAATATTGGTGTGACTGTTAGACAACAGTTCCAGCCAACCAAGGAATTTCAGTAATGAATTCAGGCCCACCTCAAGAAGCACACTCTTTGCTTCAGAAAATCCCTTTTCTCTGCTTACATAGGACTGTTGTTTCCAGTATTTGCCTGTGATGTTCAAGCTTGTCAGCCTGACATATAAATCTCCAAATTCTATTTCTAAAGAAATGTACAAGAGCAAGAAACTCACCAGTGCTGTGCCTATGCTATCTAACTTCATAGCTATAATTCACCATCAGTGTACATCTACTACAGGTCTTAATACTAGAAGCTGTAGGTGGACAGGGTTCCGACATTTCTACCACCATGTCCTCTAACTAATCCTACTCTACTCAAATACTATGGGTGGTGAGGACAACTTAAGTGCCTAGGTAAATAGAGGGTTAAACAACGTGATGGTAAAAATGCCTGAATCCCATCTACATTACACCTTCCATCACTACTACCACCAGCTGCATTAGTGGTGAATTTTACTATAGAAAGGTAGAGCACGGATGTGGATGGGGACATTATTTAAGGTCTTGGAGCTGAAGAAGAGTTCTAATATGTTAAGAGGGAGGAAGTTCATGAAGGGATTTAAGGAGGGAATGAAATGATAGGAGCAATGGGAAAGGAAGATTGACATCAGCAGCTGTGTTATTGATAGCCTACAGAGAGAGGAGCTGAGAAGCAGGGAAAACAAGGAGGTGAGGGTGACTGTAATCAACACAAGAGATGCTGGATGCTGTCCAAACACATAGGGAAACTCAGTTCCTGCTCCAGTGACTTTATATTTAATCTAGGACAAGGTACAACAAGTGATCATCACAAAAAATAGGAGGGAAGTGGGGAGGGAGGCTTTGTAGGAAGAAAAAGAACATATATTTACATAGGTTAGGTAGGTGCATGACTTGATGGGGCAGAAAGATTTAGTATATTATTTTAATAGATAAATCAGTAAATGTCATCAACCCCTCTGGTCCTCTACTTATAAGCCGTGACACCACAGAATAACATTAAGAAATTATCTGAGAGACAGGAACAATTACATGGGATAAGACCAAGGAAAAATAATACCCAGCACATATATATATATATTAATACAAAATGGAGGAATGCTGCTTAAAAAGTAATAATAATGCTAAATGAGATATTGGAAAGGTAGCAGATTACTAATTAAACATGAGCTAATGAAGAAGCAAGACTGATAAAAAGGCAAATGCTGTTCTAGGACACAGGAATCAAGAGAGAGATTTTTTTAATGGATTGGCCAGCTATGCTCAGAATACTGGAAAGAGTTTCAGGTGCCTCATTATAAAAGGGAGATGGGTAACTTCAAGAGAAATCTAAAGAAAGGTGATGAAATAATAAAAGTAGTAGAGAATGAGATGTGAAAAAGAGGTTAAAAGGATTTAAAATGGAAAGATTGAAGAAAAGGAGATAAATGAGGGCATATATATAAATCTGCCACTATGATGGCCACCATCATGGCCAACACATGACAGATTGAACCTGGGATCTCCAGAGCTAAAAGCATTAATCACTATAGCATGAGCTAAAGCTTCCTGAATGAAGCTGTAACACACTCATATCCTTTGTGGATCAGGCATAGAGAGGGATGTGTAACATAGTTATCAGTGGATTAAATAACCATTTAAGAGTTTGGATAGGAGGCAGAGATTTTTTCACAGAATTTGAGCATGAAATAACAAGAATTAACATCTTGAAATTAAAAAAGGGAGAGAAATAGTTAGACATTTGAAAAAAAATCCTCACAGCAAAGATAAACAGGAGATGGAATGTCATGTAGAGATCACAAAAGCCATTAGGTTGAGTGCTAAAGGAAGCTTTCCGCAACCAAACAGTTGGACTTGGTGTCCCAGGTGGTGTTTTACTTTTCCAACCCTGACAGATATGATCTTTTGGAGAAAAAAAGAAAATGCCAACATTCCTTGATTTGCCATCCTAAGAAATTCCTCTAGTTGAAATGTTGTTAAAAAGGCAAATTTGAAGTTCCCCAGGAAAGTTTTGGATTTCCTTAATGAAAGCAGGAGAAAGCACAGAAAAGCACATGATCTGATTCAGAACCAAGGGCTTCTCCTTGAAATGCCTTGACTATTGTTTCTTTCATTTTAGCATCACTATTTAAGTGCGAATCTGAAAAATCATTGAAATATTTTTGGAGGTGATTGAATATTGCATCCTGAAATTCTATCACACAACTAAAGTAAGCAAATGGAACATAGAAGTGAGTTTAAGTTTCCAATATCTGCGTTTCAATTTTCAGTATCTCTGTCTTAAGAAAGCAATTACTTAACAAAATTGGTTTATTTAGAGGACTAGATTCAATTCTGAGTTACATCACTGTCAATTTGGTATAAAGCCATTGACCAACTGCTGTCATTTGGTGTGACAGACTACACCCCTACACTTTATTGTAATAATCTTTGTACAAGGTAAAACATGTATGGCAAATTTGAATGTGAAGTTATAAGATTCCCCTGTATGACATTATAAACACATGTTCTAAACCTCACAACCCTGCCTAGGCAGAAGTTGGCAAATAGGTCTGTCCTAAACTTGGGAGGGGGAAGCTGACCTGAAGGGTTTGGTCAGTAATCTTGCTGGACGCATACGGTGAGAAACTTTGCAAAAATCTAATAGTTTTTTAAATTAGGCACAGGAAAGCATTTTATTTTTCTTGTAACCATTTCTGACTTTTATGCCTCATTACTTGTACTCACTTAAAAATCTCCCTTTGTAGTTAATAAACTTGTTTTATTCTTTTATCTAATCCAGTATCTTTAAATTGAAGTGTTTGGGTAACTCCATTTAAGGTAATAAACAGGTATATTATTCCCTTAAAGTAATAATGCATTTAATATATTTGTACTGTCCAGAAAAGGGCTGGCAGTACAAACCATACATTTCTGGGGGAAAGTCTGGGATTGGGAGTGTGTTGGGGTCACCCTGTATTATAACCCAGGCTGGTGAGATCCAGGGTGTGACTGGCAGGCTGCAGCTACACAAACACATCTGGGAGTGATCTGCATACTGGTGGCTGTGGTGAGCAGTTCAGGTTGGAGGCTACAACAGCAAGGCATTTCAAGGCACCCCATGTTACAGGGCAGCAGTGACACGGCCCCCAACCCCACCCCTCTTGTCTGGAGTGTAGCCCAGTATGTCACACTTGGATTATGTAATCCACAGCAAAATCTGGCCTATAGGTCATAACACAAAATCATGTTGCTAGACACAAAAGCACACAGTGTCTGAAAAGTAAGATGGCTTTAACTTTGATCAAAATACTGACAATCAAATAGCTATCCAGAACTCAACATGTGTTTGTCACCTACAAAGAGATATTTCTAGATTTTACCAGCTACACAGAAAAGATGGACTAAGTACAGCAGAGATTGTGTGGGATGCTAGCTTTCTCTTCTGACCCAAGGTGTAAGAACTAGACTCAGAGGAATAGCTCCTCTGTAAATCTCTTTTTTTAATATTTACATTGTGTTTGACATTTATGAGGTTGCACTCTGCTGCAAACTCTCAGCTATGGCTAGGGACTTGAAGAAAACTAAGCTTGTACAGAACATAAAAGACAAAAAACAAGGGGAAAATGGAAGGTTGTGTTTTTAAGTGCTCAAAGTGTCACAGTGGGCTTGATTGTGCAGCTTTTACTCAGATTGGTGAAGTAGTAGTCCCAGTGGCAGCAATGGGACAAATTTTGATTACATCTATGAATATTGTTCACCCAAGAGTTAGCCCAAAACAGTTTTTAAAGTTTTTACCTCCTGAGGTCGCTCAGAACATGGGCTTATCTGCAGGCCCTTCCCCCTCCCATATCAGTCACCGGGGTGATTAAAAATGAAACTAACAGGTTAAGGTGCAAACACCGTAAGATTTATTAGACCAACTTGGTCTTAAAAGCAGAGCCCTTGCTACAAGTAATAACAGAGCACAGGTAAATACAAATGACACAAGTAATAACAAATGTCTTGGTTGTTAGCAGTAGATGGTAATGGACTTGAAGTCTGGAGCACGCAAATCTGATACACTGGGATAACCAAAAGACAATAAAAGGAAACTACAGTACCATCTCTCTCCTTGTCCTAGGCACGAACCCCGACTGTCCAAGGGATGGACCCCGACTGTCCCACAGAACAAACCCTGACCGTGACGAGGATGGTTCTGGGATCCTGGGACAGAACCAACGAAGACTGAAGACCCTGGATGACATGAACACTGGAACACACTGGAACACAGGAACAGGACGCGATGATCACCACGTAAGTGGCTCTCTCTTCTTCCTTCTGTTCCCTATGCGTTGTCCTGAGTGGTAGTATGCGGACTCGCAGGTGAAAACGAGAACAGGTGCGTGAAATGTATGACACCGATGGAACCTGACACCATGTGCTATAATTCTGTCCTATTTGGACTCCTTCCACAGGCTGGTAGCATGGGAGACACTGGCTGCCTCTAGGATGGACAGCCCCGAGCAGCAGTAAGGCTGTCACCTGTATAGTCTGCTGTTGCTAGGCAGACTAAGACGTCACATCCTCTAACCGCTCCCTGCCTCTACCACTCTAATTTGAAAAGGGAGGGGCGGGAAGCTCTCCATGAAGGAGGGTGTCCGAAATGGAGTTCTAAGTGTTATTTTTACAGAACAAGATGGAGGCTAGAGGAGAAACATACCAAAACAAGATTTTACAAGGGTCTTGTGAATTGAAATAAAATTTTGAATTAAATTGAAGTGAATTGAAATCTAGTCTTGTGAATTGAACTAAAGTTTTATATATATGACTGTATTTTTTCAGAAAGTTTAACACTGTCTTCTATTTTTGTAAGGTCCATGGCCAGAAAGGCCTAGAAGATGGAGATCTATGCTCCCTTTATTGGGGAGAAAGGGCAAAGTCTGCTCTGGCCAACTTAATTTACATGCAAATTAACCATAATTCCACTTACTGAGTTTTGTTCTTTAAGTTGGTATTAAGTTTTGATATGTAAATATGATAATAGATTATTACCAATACTATACATATGCATGAAAGAGAATAAGAATTGTCTAGGATATGCCCAGGGTGACTGGACTCCTTGAGTGAACTAAAAATGGACTTTGGTTGGGTAACAGCCTTCAAAACAGCAATGTATTTTATTCAGCAGTAGGAGCAAATCTTTACAGAAAATGGCTTCACAATAATCAGAAGACTGAATGCATATTTAATCTAATTTTATGTTTCAATACAAACTAAATTAGATAGGATTTTGCTTAAGTTATAGGAAAATAACAGAACCATTTTACATTCTTTTAGGAAGCCAAAGAGCTCTTCGAACCCAGCCTGCCCCTGTCTGATTTCTCAGAACTTGCACTTGTGGTGGCAGGAGGCTGCTTTGGCACCAGGCTATCACTAGGATCAAGGGGTGTAAAGCTGGCTTGAAACTAGGTCTGGCTCTGAGCTATAAAAAGTGTGAGCTCAGTCCAGTTGAGAACAGCTCATATAGGCTTCTTTTCTAGAGAGACACACTGGGCATCATTTCCCACGGCTATGAACCATTCTGAAGCGGTAGCATTTCATACCCACTATGAACAGGTGTAAATGGCTATACGTGATATGCAGCACTGGGGATTCTGACCTACTGCATGCGATTTCCTACAATATTTAAGTCATTTTTATTTTTTATTGGCTACACATCTGCAGTGGAGAATAAGTAAAATGTACTATCCACAGAACTGTATTTGTTCCCATTTTCACCTGCTTATTTTTCCCCAAATAAACATTGATTAATTTTTCAGAGAGAGTTGTGTACACTATAATGAGACATTCATTTATATCTGGGGCATGGGGGTTAATAATATTTCTATGACTACTTCAGTAGCTCCAGTGCTAGACGATAATCAATACATATTTCAAAATAGTTCAAAACTTAACATGGTACTTATACCAGATAACAGGATTAAATATCGACGTACAATGTATAAAACTAGCATGCAGAGCACTGGACTATGAACACCTCTACTTTCATCCAGTCACCTGCATATAAGCTATCCTAGGATTTTAAACTGTGGCTAGGCTTCTGCATTGTTTGGTTTGATCCTAGCTAAATGGAGTTAAATCAATTTTCTTCACTTTAGAGGTACTTTTCTTTGAATCGGTCAAAGACTGGGCACCGAAGGTAACTTTTAAATGGTAAATATACTCTCATTGAGGGTAAAACTCAATATACTGAAGGGAATTTTCAGGCAAAACATATAGAAAAGATGTTGCTGCTCTTTGGGGGGAGGGATAGCTCAGTGGTTTGAGCATTGGCCTGCTAAACCCAGGGTTGTGAGTTCAATCCTTGAGGCGGCCACTTGGGACTCTGGGGCAAAATCAGTACTTGGTCCTGCTAATGAAGGCAGGGGGCTGGACTTGATGACCTTTCAAGGTCCCTTCCAGTTCTAGGAGATGGGATATCTCCATTAAATTTCTAAAAATTTCTAATTACATCATGGGATGACTTGTTTAAAAATGTCTTGAAATGTGTCACGAATATAGCCTTGCATATATAGCCTCACCCACACCAGAGCTCAAACACTTGACACCTGTTAAGCACAGTAGTCCATCTGGGTTGCCACAGGCTTTCTTCTGCCTCTTTCAACTTGTTGAATGACTCAGGGTTTCCCTAGACTGAGAGTTTGTGTGTGGCAATCTGGGGTGTAAATCTACAGAGCTGTTTGAAACAGGTCAAAGAGCACTAGGGTACTTTTAGCACACAGCAGCAGAGTCCACACACACAGCACGCTGTGCAGCATGCTGATGTGAGGTAGATTTGCACCCTGGCTTGCCATGCACTAACTCTTCATCTAGACAATCCCTCAGTGTTGGTCTCAGGATCTTTTAAAACATGTTTTAACCTGCAGACACGACACAACTAAATTAGGACGGGTCAGCGCAGATGTTTTCCTTCCTTACTGCAGTAGTGATGCTCATTTTCACCTTCTGCATTTCTGCATAGGGAAGGGAGTAGAAACCCCCCCGAAACTTTAGGATTCCATTTATATTTTTACACATCTGCATAGGCAGCACATCACACAAAGTTGAAGGCAGTGTGCAAGGCACAGCCTGCTCTTGTTTTTTTAACTGAACTACACACTGGCCTTTTCTTGACTAATAAAAAGTGGTCAAAGTTTAGGTCAGGGTTGGCGAAAAGGTCAAGTTGTAGCCTACATCCACCCTGCTAAAATTGAGCTAAAGGTATTACCCTGCATCTACGTTAGGAAAAGTGGTGGGCCTTAGCTAGAACATTTTAACTAAGCCCAACCTAAACTTTACCTTTTTCCCAGGCAAGATAAGGTGTATTGCTGAATCATCTCTAGCAGACACCACTTATCTTCAGGAAGATCGCCAAGTCCCAGAAGAACTCATGTTGTTTTGTTATATATAGTGAAGGCATCACTGCCTGACACTTTGTGTTATAAGACCCTGTTTACAGTTGCTTATAACTTTTGCCAAGCTTTAACCTTTCAGGTTGAACATTTTCATGCCCAGTGTCAGCCTCAGGATGATTTTTTTTTTTTAAAGCTTCAACTTACAAGGTTCAGCCATTCCCAAGAGAAAGGTGAGGATATTAAAAATATCTTATAGTTGTTTAGCTGACAAATTGTAGCACCACCATGGGTTGCAGCAGAGACTTGAAATTTGGCAGAGGGGGATTGCTATGTTGTCAGGGATGTGCTATTGCCATTTCTATTAAAATGCCTAAAATTTGGCCTAGTTATGAGCATTTGAAAAACGGCAGTTCACACATGTTCAGTGGAGACTTGTTAGAATTTGGCAGCTAAATTATCTGAAGATTCCATTTGCACTGAGCATGCTCTATCCCCTCACAGATCTTACATGTAATTGGACTGCACAGGTACCATCCCCACAGAGTTATGGGTATGTTCTAGCCCAAGTGATAGGGGCTGCTCAGGAATTTTCCTGAAATGGCTGCTGTGGTCTATTGTGGGGCAAGAACAGAGGGCAGAGCAACTCTCTCCTTTGCTTTCAGTGAGGAGACCTCAGGAAACAATCTAACTTGAAAGCAGAGTGATCAAGAACTGGGTAGGTAGAGGGAGATGCCAGGTGGGAGAACAGGGGCAGGAACTTGGAGGGGAGGGAAGGATAGGAGTTTGAGGGGAAGAAAGGATGGGAGCAGAAGCAAGTATGTGGGTAAGGGGAAGAAGTCAGGGTGGGGGGGAATAGGAACAATGTAAGTGGAGGGTGAGGAACCAGGGATAGAAAAAGACTGTAGCAAATGGGGTGGGGGTGGGGAATATTAACAGTTAGTCACTGTGTGTTTCTCATTTTCTGGGTACTCAAGTTCAAAGACCTGGGGTCTGATTTATAGAAGTACTCACAGTTACAATTGACATCAATGGTAGCTCTACTCTGAACATATAAAGTGTTATAAAATGCTAAATGCTCTGAAAAACCAGGCGCAAGGCTTCTCAGATTGGGCAACCAAAATTATAATTGACAACTTTGGCTTTAATCGCTGCGCCTTAGTTCCCCATGTTTAAAATGGGGCCAATAATACCAGTTCAACCTCACAAGGGCATTATGAAGATAAATTTGTAAACGTGTAAAATACTAAGATATTAGGATGATAGCACCATAGAAAAGGCCATGAGGAAATGAACAATTCTGTATTCAGTGTAGGGTTTGGATGGTGTACAGTAAATAATGTCTATGGCCATGCACAGAATGATGAGGATAAATAAGAAATATTGAACTGTCTCCTGTCTCCTGTGCTTTGAAAGAGGCAAAAGGCCTGTCCAAAAAATAGTATATGATCATGTAATTGAAGACTTTATCATAAAGCAGTTGCACAAGGGGGCGAATCAAGGTTGCATAGCAACCATCATTCAGGATTTCCTAATTCTTGAATGCTTTACGTTGCAACCCAACATTCTTTTAACATAATTTTGGGAGATGTAATACTTTGTCAAGAATCTGCTCAGAGAGATTTTGAAGATAATGTCACATTTCTTTAAAATATATATATACATGAAGATATACCTATCTCATAGAACTGGAAGGGACCCTGAAAGGTCATTGAGTCCAGCCCCCTCCCTTCACTAGCAGGACCAAGCAGTGATTTTGCCCCAGATCCCTAAGTGGCCCCTTCAAGGACTGAATTCACATCCCTGGGTTTAGCAAGCCAATGCTCAAACCACTGAGCTATCCCTCCCCTCCAGTGGGGTTTGGAGCACAGTTGCAGATCAAGCATTGAAATTTTCAGGACACCTTATTTGCAAATATATATTTTAGGTTGCCAGTGGAGTAATATTTGCAAATGGCTTCCATGTATAGTGTGAAGTGAAGAGTGATAGAATTTTTCCGAAAGCTTATGCCAACTGATGCATTATAAGGAAGAAGGGATGCACTTGAGAAAGATGTGCAGATAGGTGAAGCGTTTCAAGTCAGGTGAGGCTAACACTTGCGTGAAACTATGATCCAGGAGAGTTGCATCAGTAATGACAGCACATATGAATGCTGAAAAGTCTGAATTGATTAGGGAAGAGTGACAAATAACCTTTGATGACCTTGCTGCTGTCTTGGACTGCAGGTCTGCTTCAGCACACAGGGTGGTGCACAAAATGGGCTTTTCTAAACCTTGTATATTCTGGGTCCCACAAAAACTCAGTAAGGGCCACCAGGCCCACAAATCAATATATTTTTGTGTTCTATTCCTCATTAATCTTGATATCATTTTTGTGTGAGAGAATAAGCCTTGGCTTTTTATTTTTAGTTAAGTGTTTGAAAACAATAAAAAATGCAGAAGCTGAAATAAAGTAATAGAGAGAGATTTTGTTTGACTGTGTTTTTGAAAAGCAACAGGTGTTTTGTTTTGTTTTTTTGTTATTAATTTCATTGGCTTATTCCTCTTATCTGGTTCTTCTGACTGTTTTTTAATAAGTTGGCTTGTGTTATAAGGGGGAAATCCTCTTCCCAGTGCCCAGCCTGAGTATGTTGGCTTAGTGTTGGCGATTTCAGTGAAGGAAAGAGGAGACAGGAATTTTATCCTCTTACCCCAAAATGCAAAGCAACTCTTCACTGGTTTGTCCCTTTCAGGGCTGAAACAGTCTCTTTATTCCTACCTATCTAGGTGTTTGAATGACTTGCCCACATTAACGAATTTATACTCTATGAGGCAAGGAAGTATTATATCCATTGTACACCTGGTATACTGAGACAGGTTGATTCACTGACTTGCCAAATTCTCACAAGAGGACTGTGGCAGAGCAGAAATTGAACCCAGGTCTCCTGAGATCTACACCATTGCCTTCATCACAAAACTGTTCTTCCTCTGAGTAGGTGAGCTGCACCAGCTGAAGCTCTGAACTAGTTTTGAAGGGACGCTCCACATAGAGCACATTGTTGTAGTGCAGCCTGGAGGTAACAAAGGCAGGAGACTGTTTGTTTTCAATGGGGTTTGGATTGGGCCCATAGAGAGCTGTTGTTCCTGGTGCAGCTACCTTGGACCAGACAATTCTTCATTCTTGATAATGTGCAGTGATTTGGCCCTGGATAACGGAGTACATTTCTCACATAAAGTTATATCAGTTCTTTCTACCTCATAAGTTACTTGTTTGGTTTATCAAGAAGAAGTCTGTGTTCTTTGAGCCAGAGGTCATCAATTCTGTTTCCAATCCTCCATGTGTAAGGTTGCCTGTCAACCTTGATGTTCATAGGCAGACACAGATCATTACAATGGCAAGAGTAATGCAATCCTGTTTCAGAATTTTTGACTTAAGGGTTTCATTGTGAATCTCAAGGAAAATGACAGGAAAATTAATACACAAACCAGAGACTGAATTTCATCGACATCCTCTTAATGCTTAAACACTGACACATGGATTCCATATACTTCCAAAACGTTATAGAAACACTCTTCACCTTTTTGCCAGTTTTACATGTTTCTTTGTGCAAATGGTTTTTGCTGCTGTACATTACCAGCACATTCACCTTACTGTATCAGTCCACTGAACTGACAGACAATTCCTGTTCCTTGGTTTGGGTATGTTATTTTTCTTGTGAGGTTTTGTACATGGCTTTTTTAGAATGACTGAATTGGGAGCAGATTTTGATAACCTCTTCAAGATACTGCTGTCGTTCTTAAGAAAAATCAACACAACTGCCAGGGCCGGCTCCAGGCACCAGCGAAGGAAGTAGGTGCTTGGGGTGGCCAATGGGAAGGGGCGGCAGCTCTTCGGCGGCAATTCGGCGGCGGGTACCTCACTCCCTCTCGGCGCGAAGGACCAGCCACCAAAGTGCCACAGATCGCGATCGCAGCTTTTTTTTTTTTCTTTTTGCTGCTTGGAGTGGCAAAAACCCTGGAGCTGGCCCTGACAACAGCTGGTCCAGACAATATGCAAAATATGGCAAGTGTGAATGTGCCATTTTGCACTGTGCTTATGCTATTGGCTCCAACAATAAATCAAAACTAGATCAGGGAAAAGACTTTGGGAAGCAAGTCACACACTTATTTGGTCTTGACATTTATACATTATCTTTCTGAAACCTAAAATGCCCAGAGTTGGTATATATTAAAAGCTCTTGTCAGAGGCTGACATGGATGCTGTCTGGAATGACATCCAATTAGCTGTGGCACTGATGTAGTCAAGTGTTTTTCTATGTGTTCATATATCTGCTACTGTCTATTAATAACTATCTAGTTGGGTAGTCTCACCATATTATCTGAGTGCATGCAAAGTATTTAAAATAGAAATAACAATAACAATCTAATTCCTGAGAAATAGCTGGGGCAGTTCTTAGGGAATCTTTTTGTGTTCCTTAGTGTGTGAGAAAAAGAAAAATATTGTGAGAACTAAATGTAAAGCTCATTCTTTCCATTTAGCTTTCCCTCAATAAGTTTAAGTCTGTGGTCATTTGCATCTCCTATAGGAGTGAGTTCCATAGTCTAGGCCCAGCTCCTGCAGGTCTCCCAATCCAATGAACCTCCCTTTATTGGCCAACAGCTTCATTGTTCCAGTGGAACATAGCTGTTATGAGAGGTAATGTTAATGGAGGAAAAGCCAATCTCTCAAGTAATTAGGGAAAGTGAGGTTAGATACTGCATGGTAGTCAGTGAGTTCCTTAGCTTCAAGTTAATACTAGCTAATACCGGTCAGACTATTGTCCGTAATGAAAGAAAGTGTTGTCAATCTCTTAGTATGGGTTCCAGGTATTCTGCATTCCCATTTAATATCCAGGAAGGGTAGGGTTCAGCAGAGTCATAGGTGGTTCTCATTCTGACTTGAGTGAATGGATTAAATTTTTAGAAGAAGAGTATTGTGTTTTGGGTCCTACTCCCAGGAACAACTCAGATAAATGAAGAAATACAGTTGTGCCACAGCCAATTCTTAGGAACAACTGTGTCTGTACAATTTGCACAATCTCTATTATTCATAAAAAAGTGTGCCAGATTATTAAATGGAATATATAGTAATTTCCATTTCTAATAACATTTTTTTCAATATTTTCTTTTTCTCTGAAGGGTATAAACTGCTGTTATAACTATTGTATAAACTGCTGTTAAATATTTTCTTGATGGTTAATGTGATCAGATACCCATAATATCTGTTGCCTAAATTACTTTGCAAATGAATGACAGATCTATAACAAATTATAAGAGGAAGAGGAAGGTGAATATTTATTATCCTAGAAATTTGGTTTATTAATTCATCCAGTTTGTAGTCTTTATTTCACTCAAAGTAAACAACGATTCTATATGGTCAGGTACTGTTATTAATAGGCCATCAATTCCTTTGTTATACTGTAGGTGAAAATCTGTCGTCTTCTTGTGGAAAAGATGGAAGTGTTTTGATTGAGACCGACTGGCACAAAAGGCCACCAAGAGAAGTTTAGGCTCTTCATGAGCTGTCTTGAAAATAAAAACTCTTCTCACAAGGTTAAGTTAGGAAATGGAAGTATTGATCCTGGTAACTTGCAGAGAACATTTAATGCAAGATCTACTTTCAATGAAATGAACAAAGCTGGAGGGATCTGCTGTCCTGACAGATATCTGAACACTTCTGGCTCAGATAGAAAAAACTTTATCCTCTTAGAAAAAAAACCCAAACAGCAGCAGCAACAAACGAAAATAGATAGAAAAAGAGAGGTCCATCAGAATAACTAATTAAATTTTGGGATACTAGAGAGGGGTAATCAGGAGACATTAAACACACAAAATACCACAAGAAGTATTTTACCGGAAGGCTAAAAAAGGGACAGACAGATGAAATACACACACTGCATAATACATTGTAGCAGTGGTTCTCAAACGCATTTTAATGGGGTCGCCGGGGCTGGCTTAGACTTGCTGGGTCCCAGGGCTCAAGCCTGAGCCCCACCTCCCAGGGCCAAAGTCAAAGCTCAAGCGCTTCATCCCTTTGCGGCGGGGCTCCAGTTACAGGCCCCCTTGCCTGGGGCTGAAGCCCTTGGGCTTCAGCTTTGGCCCTCCCACCCGGAGGGTGGGGCTCAGGCTTTGGTCCCTCCTCCTGGGGTCATGTAGTTGTTGTCAGAAGGGGGTCATTGTGCAATGAAGTTTGAGAACCCTTGCCCTGTAGCATGTTACTGAGAATTTACAGTTTTCTATGGACTTACCCAAGCATGTCATTCAGCACTTTTGTGCCACAAAACCAATTTGTCTATGAAACAGTAGTTTGTAGGTAACCCTTCTGCCAGGTGGAGCCAGCAGCAACCAGGGCTGGGTTCAATATCTAGGGGTTCCTTTCCATAGATACACCACAGAACCGGCTCGAGTCCCCACCTAGTAACCTGGGAAAATTATACACCATCCCTGGGCGCCTCTGAGAGACAATATTTCCCCATTCACAAGCACAGA
This sequence comes from Malaclemys terrapin pileata, assembly GCF_027887155.1. Classification (NCBI taxonomy): domain Eukaryota; kingdom Metazoa; phylum Chordata; order Testudines; family Emydidae; genus Malaclemys; species Malaclemys terrapin. The sequence continues at coordinate 27,510,687 of NC_071506.1, forward strand.
ATCTCAGTGTAGAAAAGAAACTTTTAATAAAAGGAGGGAAGTAACTTGGCATTAATTTGGGAAAACACCTCAAACAGCGTTCATAAACATAAACCATGAGCAAAAGACCCACTCCTAAGTAACTTGGACAGTGTCCTTTTCCCTTCAGTTTCTTAAGTCCAGCAACCCAAAAGTTCCTTTAATGTGCCTGTCCATTCTCTGCACCCCAGTCAGATTTGCTGTCCTTGGTCAGTGCAGACCCAGAGTTCAGAGGTGCATCTGCAAAGTTCACCTCCCACCCTAGGTGGACGGGGGGTAAAGAGGAACCTTACTTGCTCTGCTGCTTGGGCACTCACTTTCTGCCCCTCTCTGCCAGCCACCCTGATGGCTGATTGCCGTGCCTCTCCACCAGTCACCCTGCTGGCTGCTCACTGCAGTGCCTGGCCACCCCTCCAGCCACCACGCCTCACCAGCCACTCATTCGCCAGCTGACTGTCAGTCATCTTCTGCTGCCACCTGCCTCTGCTGTGACCTCTGCATCTCACTCTCTTAGTAATTTTCTGCTCTACAAGCTGGGCAGAAGCACTGCCCCTTCTCAAAGTGATTTCTGCTGTCAGTGATGTTTAGCTCTTGGCAGAAAGAGTCCCACCACAACTGATATCAGTGCTGCTTGAACAGTTAAAATAACAAAAAGGCTGCTAGTGAAGCCATTTAGGTCTTTTGTTGAACCTGGGGGAGGGGCTATGCCTCCTGACTAGGATACCTGTCCTCCCCCCCTCTTACTTTTACAGGACCCTGGCATTTGAGCGCATAGCTTAACAAGGTCCTTTTGGCTGAGGGTAACCCCTTAATTTGGGACAGGTTAAGCACAGTTCTACTCCCCTTTATTCATACAATTGCTACAACATTGGTAACAACATTTCACTATCCCTACATTCAGTACTAAAGTGATTTGAAACCCAATACCAGCCAAAGTTGATTACTTTGCGCAAAATTCCACTCTGTCTGCTGGATATCTAAGCAGAGCAGGAGCAAAATGTATTTACATGAACACACCTAAATTCTCTCCCCCTCCCATCTAGCTGTCAGTGAAGAATTCATTCAGACCCTGCTTACATCTATAAAACAACAACAACCCTGTGTTTAGCCATGCTTCAGATGTACCATTAACATATATCTTTGTGGAAAATAAAAGAAATATGCCACACATAGACTGGATTAGACACTTAGCATTATTTATGACGCTAAATTTACAAATGGGAAAATAGTCAAACATACCTTATAGTTAAAAATACCTACCTTAAAGTAAACAGAAATTAAAATCATGTCTACAATATTTTGCCTATATTATAGGGTACTACAGACATTTGAGAGGGAAATTAGGGAACAGTTCACACAGCTGCATAGTTGATTTCTTTTGCAACTACTAAAAAAATGACCATATATACTAATATATGAGCTGACTCCTTTATAAGCTAACTCCCAATCCATTATTTTTTAAAAAAAATTAAAACTACAATGAACAATGTATAGTTACATCCACTAATATTTATTGTACTATAAATGTAAGATGTTATTTTAGAAAACATGCTTCAACAAAATAATTTGGAATTTATTCAGAAGCATTGACTGAACTGTCAAAGAAAGGGCTGCTGATCATCTTTAATATCCTACTCAGTAAAAAATGGCATCTTGAATCTCATTCCCTTCATTGTCTTCATCATCTCTGGTTTCTTCTTTTTTGATGTCAGATTAAGCAGCAATCCATGCTCCATCTAAAGTATTGTTAATGTTACATTTGAACAATGGACCATCTCAAGGAATCTTTTGGCCCATCGTGAATATCAGCACATAACATTTTCATTTCATTGTCTCTGGTAATGGCATAGTCCCTGAGCACATCCATATTCTCTTCATGGTTCTGATTTGGTCATTTAATGATCTGTTTGGGTATTCATGTAATATTTGTCTGTATCCATCTGTTGTCTCTTGCCTGATACTTAAACTATAAGTTCTCTGGGGCATGGATCATCTTTTTGTTCTGTTTTTGTACAGTGCCTATCACAATGAGTTTCTGTTCTGTATTTAGGGCTCCTAGTACATATAATAAATAATGATAATAATATACACAAATCAATGTGTAGTTTAACAAAGTTAAATGTGCAAGGAACATTTCCCATGCTAACATGAAACATTTATGAATCAGTGCCTATCATTTGCAGTCAGAGTATGATAAGGTCTTCATTCATACAACCCTTTCATTCAGAATTTCACCTATTTGGTAAAGTTATACTTTTAAAAAGAGTGAGGGAGTTTAGCTTTTTCCCATCCGCTACATGTGTTCCTCAGGTCTTTTCATCTTTATTGCAATGGTCTTGCAATCTTTGGGGTTAACAGAATGGGTGCCAGGAAGATCAAAAGGCATGGGTGTTTCCATCCATATTTCCAATATCCTGAAATTCATACACTGTTTGATTATGAAGTGCTAACTCATTGGTCGGGCAATCTTTGTTTGCTGCCTCAAGGCTTGTCCACACTGTGATTTAATCTATGGCAAGCTTGGGTGTACACCAGGGTACCAGCCTGCCACACAGTAAGTCGATGTTTGAACCCTGCTACAATGCACTGAAAGTTTTATAGTGTGCTTTGACGTACAACAGCAGCGGGTCAAAGTGCACTATGGAACTTCCGACGCGTGGTAGCAGAGTCAACATGGACAGTTAATAATATTGTGGATTTACACCCCCGCTTGCTGCATGCTACATTGCAGTGGATACAAGCTCTCAGCGTTAACCTATAATGCTCCATAAAACAATCACATCAGTCAGCTAAATATACAGACATGTTTAATTCTGGGAATCTTGTGTTTATCCCATTGTGCCATTGTCACATGTTTTGGCTCTCAGGCCCGTTATGTACTTTCCCCCTGCCACTCCATAACCTTAGTATTTGGTGAAGTCTTTGCAAAGGAAAAAGAGACATGGTTGCAATCTCTTTGGGGCCAGGACCATCATTTTGTTCTGTCTTACACAATGGGAGGTGGAGGTGGGGGTGATCAATGAATGGGGACTCCTACTCATAAGTGCTACTCAATACAAATGTATAATTAATAATAACGTTTGCCACAACAGGCAATTTTGGCAATTGGCAATCTTGCAGCATTGCCTTTCTCCAACCTCAGACCTGCTTTTCATCGATAAGATAATGCTGAATTGGTTATTTTCTTGGCATACTCTGTTATATATAGCTGTAAAGCAGGGAAATAATATGATCCTTTTAGCCTGAACCATCATTTTACATTCTTCCCCATGATAGATGACCTACTCATAGCTTCTATTGATTGGTACTTATCTATAAATACTGCATTGTTTTACACAACAAATCCCAAACATCCAAACCTAAAATAGAAATCAGAAGGATGACAAGAGAAACAAACAGTCTGAGACAGAAATGAGCTACAGGGACAGTTCACAGTTGCAATTGAGCCTTTAATAAGTGGCTCTCTGGCTACAAAATTTTATAAAATCCTTCAGCAGGAAACCTCAGCTACTCCACAGGAGAAAGCCACACCGAAGAGACTCTGCTACAGCAGCCATCACAAGTCTCTTCTTAAGTACTCAGGTGTATGTGGAGGAGCTTATGTATGTGGATACAGGCCTGGAAGAAAAGCTAGGCCAGGTAAGCATGTGGAGTTTGAAAGCTATACATACAGCAGCTGCTCTGCAGACCTGGGAAGTCCATATCTCAGTGGTCATTGCTTGCAGGCCTATTGCAATGAAATGAGAAGGCTTATCTAGGGGTTTCATATCCCAGCGTACAAAAATTGCAGCCCTGTTGTTCTGACACAGTTGCTTTTGGGACCCCACATGTTGTAGATGAAGGAGGGACACATTCCAGCATACACAAGCTAAACACTTTTTGCTCTGAGAGCAATGGTTCTTTGAAAGGTGCTGCCAAGGCACTGGAAGTCTTTAACTGGAGCAGGTAGGGTCCCACAAATCAGTATATATAAATTCCAGCAGCACATAATGCATCACAAGCTCTACAGAGCAAAACCATGTTATTACCTCAATACTCTGCCATCCAAGACAGCTGTGCCATGAGCATCCAACTCATAGCACTGAGTAAGCACAGTCTTAGAGCAAGATAAAAAAACACAATGAAACAGGAAGAGCATGGATAATGAAATCAGGAGAAGACAGACGCAAAATAAATGAATATGGCCACTCCCATGTAATCAAAAGAAATTAATGGGGCCACACCCACCCACCCACCTAAAAACAAATTTCTGCATGTACTGTAAATGTTATGCACAGCTTATTGTTCTCTCTCCCTGCTTCTTTCTCCTGATACAGATAGTAGCAATGAGCCAGATCCAGGAGCCAGACTGGGATTTGAACTTTGCATTGGGAAATTGAGATCAAGGGGTTTTAGCCCTATGTAGGGATATGCACCAGCAGTGAAGTTCCTATAGAGATTAGAAGTTTCACAAAATCCGTGTTTGTTCCAAAGTGGCGGTTTATTTGGGCTATTGATCTTAGGGACCCTAGTTTAAAAACTCACAAACTACAATACCCACCTGGGGAAGTGAGGAAACAGATTGACAGAGCGAGATGGGTACCCAGAAGTCACCTACTACAGGACAGGCCCAACATGGAAAATAGAAGAACACCACTGGCCATCACGTACAGCCCCTAGCTAAAACCTCTGCAGCGCATCATCAGCGATCTACAACCTATCCTGGAAAACAATCCCCCACTCTCACAGGCCTTGGGAGGCAGGCCAATCCTCGCTTACAGAGAGCCCCCCAACCTGAAGCAAATACTCACCAGCAACTACACACCACATCACAGAAACACTAACCCAGGAACCAATCCCTGTAACAAACCCCGTTGCCTTCTCTGTCCCCATATCTACTCTAGCTACACCATCATAGGACCCAACTACATCAGTCATACCATCAGCGGTTTATTCACCTGCACGTCTACTAACGTGATATATGCCATCATGTACCAGCTATGCCCCTCTGCCATGTACATTGGCCAAACCGGACCATCTCTATGTAAAAAGATAAATGGACACAAATCAGACATCAGGAATGGTAACATACAAAAGCCAGTAGGAGAACACTTCAATCTCCCTGGACATTCAATAACAGATTTAAAAGTAGTCATTCTTCAACAAACAAACTTCAAAAACAGACTTCAATGAGAAACTGCAGAGCTACAATTCATTTGCAAACTTAGCACCATCAATTTGGGCTTGAATAGGGACTGGGAGTGGCTGGCTCACTACAAAAGCAATTTTCCCTCTCTTGGTATTGACACCTCCTCATCAATTATTGGGAGTGGACTACATCGACCCTGACTGAACTGGCCTTCAACATTAGTTCTCCACTTGTAAGGTAACTCCCTTCCCTTCAAGTGCCAATATATATTTATGCCTGTATCTGTAATTTTCACTCCATGCATCTGAAGAAGTAGTTTTTTACCCATGAAAGCTTATGCCCAAATAAATCTGTTAGTCTTTAAGGTGCCACCAGACTCCTCGTTGTTTTTAAACTGGGAGGTAATATGCGAACGGTGAAAGCAAAAAGTCACCAAAAATTCTCTAAAAGAAAGATAAACTCAGTATATAAGTCTGCTGAGCAGTCAATGGAAACTGCCTGTTAAAATTAGGAATATAACATATTAACTTTGGGGAGCACAGCTTTATTGCCTCTTCACCTCCATTGCAAACAGGAACACAATCCATAACTGTGCAGAGCAGGGTGTTACTAGAAATCTACATTCAAGATGAAAAACTTGGAATAGACATAATGGGATCAGCTCCACCCTGCGAAATTTATATACATACTTGTGTATGAAATGCTTCAGTGTTCTTCTGTTAGTGTATAGTCTCTGAGCTACTGCATACAAATACTGCTCTGTACAGCTTCTCTGAGTCTCTCAGATATGGCTTGAGGCATCAGTGTTGCATTTTTCAGCTGGAGGAGTCAGTCAATATATATGGATTTCTCTAACTAGGAGACTGAAATGCTAGTACCTTCCTATGTGTATTTTCTTAACTGGAGGCACTGAGAATAACCCCTGTATATATGCATAGAATTCTGCAAGAAAAGAGTGTCTCCCGTGATCACCCTGTTTTTTACACAAATAAGGATAGATTCCTCTACTTCCAATCTGTGCTATGAAAGAAATATTCTTTTCTGGGTCTTTATACCTAATCTTTAGTTGCAACATGGTGTGCTCTGCAACGTGTGAGGGGAAATGGAACAACAATTTCCATCCCTCTCTCTTCCCTGTTATTTCAGACCTACCTAATTCTCCAAACCTCATTCTCCCCAAGATACATAAATGACTTTGCTTGCCTGTGCTATGCTGCACTCTCTCACAGAGACTCAAATCTCTGCGGTGTACATACAGTTCCTTTGCAAAAGGTGACACCGATGTAGTACAGTGGTCTTTATGGAGCTTAAATCTCACAAGCAGAGCTCAATGGATTTTGGCCCAAGATGGTAGAATCCTGTTAGAAGAGTTATTATCATGAGATTTCCAGCCATTCTGAATCATCAGAACTGGAAACCTTCCATGTGTTTTTTGGATCCAACCTAGAAATGGAATGGGTTCTGGGAATCTGAAGCAAGCACTCAGATACTACAATGCTGGGTCGCAATATGAGAACTACAGCTGGTCAGAAAATGGGCTTTTATTCCACAGGAAATTTGACTTTTTGACCAAAAAAAAAAAAAAAAAAAAAAAAAAAAGAGAACGTATTTTTTTTGCATTTTTTCAGCTGCAAACTGTCAAAACCCAAGATAAGTGATTGGCTGAAAACCACAATCAATCATCAATAAATCAATCTATCAAAATAATTTTTAAAAAAATGTTTTTTGGTTTTCCAATGAAATAACTTGAGGCAGACACTTTCTATAAATATTTTAATGTAATCTAAAACCCAATTTTCCACCAAAAAAGTTTTGACAATTTTCAACCAGCCTTAATGAGATCTAAATAGACCAACTTCTCCTGAATTTACAAATGTTTGGAACATGTGCACCATTTAGATACTACTCTAAATTCTCTTACAGATGGAACTAAGTTGTTTAAAAATAATTGGCTTGAGATTGAGTATTGCCGTGAAAACTTGTTGTCAAGCTGTCTAGAGTAGCTCATGAGCACGAGTGCCAACCTCAGGGCAAACTGTCAAGGAACAGGGCACCAACCCCAAACTGACTGTATGTTCTATCATTAGATTTCACCAACAAAGTAACAAGTGTGAACTACTAAGCATTATGATAGCGTTAACATGGAGTCACAGACAGTCCCCTTGGGCACTTTGATTCATAGATTCTTAGATTCTAGGACTGGAAGGGACCTCGAGTCCAGTCCCCTGCCCTCATGGCAGGACCAAATACTGTCTAGACCATCCCTGACAGACATTTATCTAACCTACTCTTAAATACCTCCAGAGATGGAGATTCCACAACCTCCCTAGGCAGTTTATTCCAGTGTTTAACCATGCTGACAGGTAGGAACTTTTCCTAATGTCCAACCTAAACCTCCCTTGCTGCAGTTTAAGCCCATTGCTTCTTGTTCCATCCTTAGAGGCTAAGGTGAACAAGTTTTCTCCCTCCTCCTTATGACACTCTTTTAGATACCTGAAAATTGCTATCATGTCCCCTTGAGGTCTTCTCTTTTCCAAACTAAACAAACCCAATTCTTTCAGCCTTCTTTCATAGGTCATGTTCTCAAGACCTTTAATCATTCTTGCTGCTCTTCTCTGGACCCTCTCCAATTTCTCCACATCTTTTTTGAAATGCGGTGCCCAGAACTGGACACAATACTCCAGTTGAGGCCTAACCAGCGCAGAGTAGAGCGGAAGAATGACTTCTCGTGTCTTGCTCACAACACACCTGTTACTGCATCCCAGAATCATGTTTGCTTTTTTTGCAACTGCATCACACTGTTGACTCATATTTGTGGTCCACTCTAACCCCTAGATCCCTTTCTGCCGTACTCCATCCTAGACAGTCTCTTCCCATTCTGTATGTGTGAAACTGATTGTTCCTTCCTAAGTGGAGCACTTTGCATTTGTCTTTGTTAAACTTCATCCTGTTTACCTCAGACCATTTCTCCAATTTGTCCAGATCATTTTGAAGTATGACCCTATCCTCCAAAGCAGTTGCAATCCTTCCCAGTTTGGTATCATCTGCAAACTTAATAAGCATACTTTCTATGCCAATATCTAAGTCGTTGATGAAGATATTGAACAGAGCCGGTCCTAAAACAGACTCCTGAGGAACCCCACTTGTTATACGTTTCCAGCAGGATTGGGAACCATTAATAACTACTCTCTGAGTACGGTTATCCAGCCAGTTATGCACCCACCTTATAGTAGCCCCAGCTAAGTTGTATTTGCCTAGTTTATCGATAAGAATATCATGCGAGACCGTATCAAATGCCGTACTAAAGTCTAGGTATACCACATCCACCACTTTTCCTTTATCCACAAGTCTCGTTATCCTATCAAAGAAAGCTGTCAGATTGGTTTGACATGATTTGTTCTTTACAAATCCGTGCTGGCTATTCCCTATCACCTTACTACCTTCCACGTGTTTGCAGATAATTTCTTTAATTACTTGCTCCATTATCTTCCCTGGCACAGAAGTTAAACTAACTGGTCTGTAGTTTCCTGGGTTGTTTTTATTTCCCTTTTTATAGATGGGCACTATATTTGCCCTTTTGCAGTCTTCTAGAATTTCTCCTGTCTCCCATGATTTTCCAAAGATAATAGCTAGAGGCTCAGATACCTCCTCTATTAGCTCCTTGAGTATTCTAGGATGCATTTCATTAGGCCCTGGTGACTTGCAGGCATCTAACTTTTCTAAGTGATTTTTAACTTGTTCTTTTTTTATTTTATCTTCTAAACCTACCCCCTTCCCATTAGCATTCACTATGTTAGGCATTCCTTCAGACTTCTCGGTGAAGACCAAAACAAAGAAGTCATTAAGCATCTCTGCCATTTCCAAGTTTCCTGTTACTGTTTCTCCCTCCTCACTGAGCAGTGGGCCTACCCTGTCTTTGGTCTTCCTCTTGCTTCTAATGCATTGGTCTATCTTGCCACCCAGGCACACCCACCTTTGTGATAGATGGTCCCTTACACCAAAAATCACAATATTCAGATTACTCCAAGTCCCAAAAGACGAGTCATTTACCCTACATCAATTGTACCTTAGATCTCTCACCAGACAACACTTGTAAGCAATCCTGTAATAAACTAACTAAAGATTTATTAAGTAGGAAAAATAAATGTGAATTACACACAAGGTTAAAGCAGTAAACATACACCCACACGAATTATAGTTTTAGGTTTCAAAAAGTGATAGTAGCTGCTATATATGGAAGCTCTGTTTGTCCTGTAGGCGAATCCAAACTAAGCAGCTTGGAGATCCCTTGAATCCCTTCAAATTCCAAGTAGCATAGTGATAACAATTTTTCTTGACAGGGATTTTTATCCCCTTCCCCTATAACTCAAGCTGAAAGGACAAGTGTTTGTTCATGTCTCCATTCCATGGGTGTGGGGGGAGCAATCAACCAAGTCTTTTGTCCACTGATGTTTCACAGTGGCTTGTCCGGTGTCTATAGGATTTTCTTTTTGGAGGCAGGAGTTGACACCTCTTAAGGTAAGCTAGTTTTTCATACTTCATAGTGCTTCTCTCTGGGCCATGGTGTTTTATAGTTTTACCAAGCACTTTTATAGTTACAGAGCAAATACTTAAATATTACCTTATAACATGGGATATAGATATTATAAAAAAGTTTAATACATGCAGCATCCTACAAGCATTTCATAAACACATTCTCATAACTCTAATATCTGTTTTAACAATACTAACACACAGTGAGGCAGACTGGTTTCCAGCTATGCATTTGTCAATGTTCAGTGAGGCCCAGAAGCCTTGGGATGAGCTAATACCTGGTCTGCCAGTAACCAGTTGTCACTATGATGTTTTGTGGCTCAGGCTTTGTCTTCACAGAATAACAACAACAAAAATACCACTTTGAATTTATATAGAGACTTTCATCTGAGGATCTCAAAGTTAAAGCTGGGCAAAAATTTTCAGCAAACATTTTTTTCAGTGAAAAATGCAGATTCAGCTATGTCACTTTGTGTCAGTTTTGCTGAAGTGTTTGAGTTGAAAGAAAAATCAGAAACTAATGAAACATTTTGTTTCAACATTTTCTAAACTTTTGATGTTGTCGTTCAAAATGGCTTTTTGTGACAAAATGTCCTTTAATTTTATTTTAAAAAACTAAAAGCGTTTTAAAATTATCTCAAATTTCAAATGAAATGTTTTTGATTTTATCAACATGAAACATTTAGTTCAACCTGAGATTATTTTTTTCTCAACTTTTGAATGCACCAAAAAGTTTGAAAAATTTTGGTTTTGGTTCAGCTTGAAAGAGTGCTTTTTTCCTTGGATTGTTTGGAATTCCCACCATACTGAAAAAAACAGTCACACAGCTCTAATCAGAACATATTACAATCTCTCCCTCTGTCTCTCTTAATGAAACTCTTTTGCAGTAGTTAAATGTTATTATCCCCACTTTACAGATGAGGAAACTGGTCCAAAGTGTTTAAGTGACTTGCTTAAGATTACATAGTAAGTCAGTGCCTGAGAGTGGAAAAAAGTCCTATCTTCTTCCTCACAGACAGCTAGCTTTTAGATGGCATTTCCTTCTGCGTGTACTACTTGTGGTGAATTATTATGCTCACTGAACGTAAGAGTAGTGGTACCCATCTTTTACCAATAGATTAGCTATTTGAGTTGCAGGTAACCTCAAAAGAAATTGCATAAATGAATCCTGATTCTTATATACCCTTTGGCTCCTTAACACAGCTTTGGAAGTGTGAAAGGAGCCTTAGGGGAAGTCAGAATCAGGCCTCATATGATATATAGAATACAAACATGCATACTGCAAGTTAAACTAGGAGTTAATAATGTCATCAAAACAGATGGGTAGCAGTTATGGTTAGAGATAGACGCACACCAGAACCACAGATCTGAACACCTCCAAACTTTGAAAAATTCAAAATGCAGGTCCAGGCCTGAATCTGAAGGTTGGACTCATATCAAGTCACAATGAGAATAATGTTATTTAGGACTCAGAGAGAGATTTGGCATTTGAAGTCTGTAACAGTTTCCAAGAAATCTGCTTGTATCAGAATATGATGGAGTATATTCAGCCTTTGTGGCTCCCTACTTGGAGCCTCTCTATCCTACTACACCCTGCCCCAAGAAGCAGCGAGCTGAGAGGAAAAGAGCAGCAAAGAAAGGTCCTCTAAGCTAACCTACTATGGTTGCCAACTTTCTAATTGCTCAAAACCAAACACCTTTTTGCTGCTCCTGCCCTGCCCCTTCCCCAAGGCCACGCCCCCGTCCCACCCCTTCATAGAGGCCCCGCCCCCTCCCTTTCATTGGGCTGCGGTAGGAGGTTGGGGTGCAGGAGGGGGCAAGGGGGCAAGGGCTCCAGCTGGGGGGCGGGCTCTGGGGTGGGGCTGGGGATGAGAGGTTTGGTGTGCAGGAGAGGGCTCTGGGCTGAGACCAAGGGGTTTGGAGATCAGGAGTGGGATCAGGGCTGGGGCAGAGGGTTGGGGTGTGGGAGGAGGTGCGGGGTGTGGGCTCTGGAAGGGAGTTTGGGTGCAGGAAAGGTTTGCAACCTGGGATGGGGGTTGGGGTATGGCTGGGAGTGCAAGGTCATGGAGGGAGTTTGGGTGTGAGAGGGGGTTCTGACCTAGAGAAGGGGGTTCAGGATGCAGGCTCTGGCTGGGCGACGCTTACCTCAGGTGGCTCCCAGTCGGTGGCGCAGCAGGGCTAATGCAGGCTCCCTGCCTGTCATGGCTCTGTGCTGCTCCCAGAAGTGGCTGGCATGTCTGGCCTCTAGGCTGAGGTGCAGCCAGGCAGCTCTGCATGGTGCGTGCTACCTGCCCCCAGAGGCGCCACCCCCACAGCTCCCATTGGCCGCGGTTCCCAGCCAATGGGAGCTGCAGAACTGGCGCTGGGGGCGGGGGAAGCATGTGGAGCCTCCTTGGCCCCTGTGCCTAAGGGCTGCAAGGACATGACGGCCGCTTTTGGGGAGCTGCGCAGAGTCAGGGCAGGCAGGGAGACTGCCTTAGCTCCACTGCAGCACCGACCAGACTTTTAACAGCCTGACCAGAGCCACCAGAGTCCCTTTTGGACTGGGCATTCCGGTAGAAAACTGGATGCCTGGCAACCCTATAACTAGAGAGAACTCTCTGTATCAGCCATTTTGGAAACCACAGAGACCTGGTCCTCTAGAGAGGCTAGCAACAAGCCATCAGGGCCCTACTGGTCCAGATAAAGGAAACTGCCTGGCCTTAGCCATTCATTTGTTGGCTGGGACCAGAGAAGTGGGCTCCTCTCTGGGCACAGGGTCCCACAATCAGTCAGCATTCATGGCTACTGATCTTACACAGCTGGAAATGCAGAGAGAAGGACCCGAGGATACTGGCCCTGAGATAGGGCTGGAGATAAAAGAGCCCAGCAAGAAGAGACCCATGAAAATACCAGCAAAGGATTGGAGTTGAGCAATATCCATCTGCTGTGCTCAGGGTCACTGGTCTGGAATGTGGAGTAGTGTTTGGTTTGGGTTCCCCTACTGCCACAGGTAAAGTGGTCTAAGCCCTAATAAGAGGACAGGGCTTATTTGGGGGCCTGAACAAAGGGCTGAATTTAAAAGGCTGAGACCCAGCGCTGAGGATCCTAGTGAGCACAAAGACTGTTTATTTATTGGACTCTTTAATACCCTGGAAGGGGTTTATTTGGCCTTTGTAACTTGACTAGAGGGCCAAGCCACTGAAGACCCACCAAGGTCATCTATCATCCTACAGGGAGCACCAGGGGCAACTGTGGTACTGCACCCCACCGCCCAGAGGTACTCAAGACATGAATGCCCCTTTATACAGTGTCATTGCTATCCACGTGTAGTACATCTACACTAAAAAAAGAACAGGAGTACTTGTGGCACCTTAGAGACTAACAAATTTATTAGAGCATAAGCTTTCGTGGACTACAGCCCACTTCTTCAGATGCAAACAGAGTGGAATAAATATTGAGGAGATATATATATACACACACATACAGAGAGCATAAACAGGTTCTATCTCCCCTTGTAAGTATTCTCACACTTCTTATCAAACTGTCTGTACTAGGCTATCTTGATTATCACTTCAAAAGTTTTTTTTCTCTTACTTAATTGGTCTCTCAGAATTGGTAAGACAACTCCCACCTGTTTATGCTCTCTGTATGTGTGTATATATATATATATCTCCTCAATATTTATTCCACTCTGTATGCATCCGAAGAAGTGGGCTGTAGTCCACGAAAGCTTATGCTCTAATAAATTTGTTAGTCTCTAAGGTGCCACAAGTACTCCTGTTCTTTTTGCAGATACAGACTAACACGGCTACTACTCTGAAACCTACATCTACACTGCAGCTGGGACCATGCTTCCCAATACAAGTAGAGTCTAAAGAGGTGCTAGCTCTGCTTAGAATCATAGAACCATAGGTCTTGCATCTGAAGAAGTGAGGTTCTTACCCACGAAAGCTTATGCTCCCAATACTTCTGTTAGTCTTAAAGGTGCCACAGGACCCTCTGTTGCTTTTTACAGAACCATAGGGTTAGATATAAAGGCTTCATTAGTAGCTGAAAATATAATTTGGCACAATTTTAGAATATCTAAATAGCTGATTATATATGAAGTAGCTGGAAGATATTTTTAATTCATTTCTCCTCATTTGAAAGATTGCTCTTAGTGCCATTAATCAAAAATCATGATAACCCACACTACTTTGTCTTTGTTCCACATGATTTTTCTATATAATCATCCTGAAATCATTGCAGCAGATATTGTATATTTATAGAGATCTATCTCTTCAGTCATAACACTGTGCATTTAGCTGAAATTGTTGTCAGCTCCAGATGGAGTTAGACAGTATCTAGTCCAGTAAATAGCAGTGCTGCTAACGCACAAATTAGGTAATCTGTGCTTGTGCATCTTTCTGAGTCAGATAGTATCAGCAGAGGTTTCAACAGCAAGTACATATTTGAATTATCCAAGTTCAATACCTTTTTATTTGTCTATCTCAAAGAACAGGAATGGCATTTAAGTATTTTCTGTCATCTCAATGTTGCCTAAAGCAACAGTGTCAAAATACTATGATGAACAGCATATTCATTGCACACATTCTTTCCCCTCTCCTGATGAGCTGTCTGCCCTTTCCTTTCCTGCCCCTGTATCCAATGGTCTCAGGACATCTGGCCACACTTTGCCACACCCAGCCATCTTTTCTTCCCTCATCAGATGCTGCTTCCTCTCCCTATTCCATCCTTCATCTCTCTTCCTTTTCCCTTCTCCCTTGTTTCTATTTACTCACCCTCTTCTTCTTCCCCCTCCCTACCAACCCACCATAATATATTTAGAAAACAAGTAGAACCATCCTGATATTTCCAACCATCACTCTAACAAGTTGCATGATGATGCAGCCCTTTCTCTTGTACATTTTTAAGCTCTTTAGGGAGGACACTATGTCTTCCTATATGTTTGCACCTTGCCGAATCCCAGTTCTAATTGGAGCTCCTTGGTGCTTCTGTAAAACTCATTAAATACAACCACTTCTAAATAATTGGTGGCTTAATGCAAACAAAAACAAACAAACAAACAAAAATATAGGCCTGCAGGAAGAAAAGCCCTTGCTCAGCTTTTATTTCTTTTCACTGAATAATTCTAGCATAAAACCATTGTAAAGGATATATTGATTTTCTGCTAACTGGTCCCTGGTTCATTTCATATGGTAGAGACAATGGGCCATGTTGTGACCTGCCCTCGTGCAGCTGTGCGAGTAAGGGAGAGGATGAACAGGCAGTGTTCCTAACGATTTTATTGTGAGTCTCATGATATTGCAATTATGTGAGAATCTAAACTTGTATTTTTTTAAGGAGTGGTTCACAGTCTTTATGGCTGCAGAAAAAAGCCTAAAAAGTGAGTGCACCCAAGTGGCTCAGAAGGCAAATTAAAAAGCACCTCAAAGCTATTATTTTAAAATCAGGTAATATTTAAGCTGATGTTATGATTTGGGGATATCTGATTCATAATTATTGAACTCTTATGGTATGGCAATCCCTTATGGAGCTCTTCCACCCGTGTGTGCCTGGACAGGGGCTGAAGAAAAGAGCAGTGCCTGTGATCCTCTACACTCAAAGACTCCTCTCATGTACAGCTGGTTGAAATTTTCATGTGAAATTCTTGTTCTGATCAAAATTCCCATTTTTTGATGGGGAAAAAAAAGGTTATTTTCTCCCCTCCCCCCTTTTCCAATGGCAGGAAAGCAGTAAAAGAAGAGAGAGGAGGAAAAATCTATAAAAAAGTGTTTTCGTTTTATAAAACAAATGGAAAATTCTGTGAAATTTACAGAGAAACAGATGTTTTGTTTTGTTTGAATCCCCTCCCCCCCCCCCTGAAAACACATAGAATGTTTTGATCAGCTGTATTCAAATCTTTTGCCACTTTTGCTAATAGGCTTTATAGCCGGCCTGGAATTGGTGATAAGACCTCTGCTTTTTCTGTGCTGGCCATTGGAGCTGACTGCACATGGAGATATGGCACATACCCTGAACATGCTGCATGCAGTAGCACAGAAGCTGCACTCCCCCTGTGCTCCCCACTGTGCTTTGCTGAGAGGCATTGCCCCAGCAACTCCTGCTAGCACAGTGCACCTCTGTTCTGACCCTACTGTGGGACGCTGTGGTCAGAATAACTTAGTCCTTTTTAGGCTAAGCTATCCCTATTTAGCTTAGATTTTTAAGAGATGATGGTGCAGAATGCCTAACTACTTAATAAAAATCAATAGACATTGGTGCTGAAGGAAAGGCCGAGGAGGGGGTAAAATGTAGAAGTCAGTGATTTAGGGTCTAAATCTGCATTCTTTCTTCAGGCAAAATTACACTTGATTGTAATTGGCATTTTAGGTGTGTAAGGAATACAGGACAAGGGTTTCAGTCATTAATGCTAAACTCGGAGACATCGGCTGGTTAGGTAACCTGGCAGTGAAGTGTTGGAAACATCCAAACACGTCTCAAACATAACACAAAAGAGGCTGATTTAGTGCTTTCCCCACAGCTAGAGCTTGTTTCCATAGAAATAGCTACTGGTTGCTTCCTGGTTTCAAGAGTCCTTTAAAGACCTCTAGTACAGTGCCACAGTATAAGAGAAAAACATGCTGGGCATGATTCCCCTCTCACTTGCACCAGTTTTATACTGGTGTAACCCCACCGACAGCACTGAAATTGCTCCTAATTTACACAACAGTAATTTAACTTAATGAGCTGGCAAATTTTTATTTTTCTCCTTTCAGAACATAGAGATCCTGTTCAGACATACGCTGCATTAGAGATATATTAATGAAATCTGTAAAATGCCATTTAAATGGGTTCTTGAAGCATAGCATCATTCTATAAATACAAAGTAATTATCACACAGAGCTAATTTTAGGAGCAACCAAAAAAAAAGTGGCATTCTTTACTGCATCATTTTTCCCTTTGCTGTTTCACAGCAATTTTAAATTTGTTTTATGTTTGATTAAAAATTAAAAAAATGTAAGCTAATCATAAAGGAATATGCACATTCAAATACTAGTCTAAAGGTTTATTTTTAATAAATATGTATTTAAACCAAAAATTCAAATCCTGCTGCATGAAATTAGTCACCTAAATCCATAGTGATGCAGCTCAAAAAAGTATCCAGGAGTGCTGAGTACCTGCATCTCCCAGGGACTTCTGTGTTCCATTGACTTTATAATAAGTACTTTACGTGTGTAGCTCTCAAAGCACTTTGCAAAGGAGGTAAATATAAGTATTCCCATTTACAGATGGGGTAACTGAGGCACAGAGTGACTTGGCCAGCATTACACAGTGAGTCAGTGGAAGAACCAGGAATAAACCCACAGGTCTCCTGAGTTCCACCATTTCTGATAGTCCCATCTTGGAGCACTGATTAAGTAATTTAGATGTTGAACTTCAGGCTGCAGGATTCATTTTGACCTCAGTAGTTTGATGAGCAGTATAATGAAGAACATGCCAAGGATGGCATATGCAATGAGCTCCCCTTTGTTCTTCTGATCAGCTAATTTGAAAGAATTGCTCTATGTGGTAGTTAAGAATGTAATAGTTAATGTCTGAGCTTCATGACAATACAATAACATAACATAACTATTTAATTATTGCAAATGAAAAGAGACACTAAAACCATCAAACTCAACAGCTTTCCATTTTATATTTTCTCCCTCAAAACTGGGTGACTGGGCAACAAAATGGCAGGTGAAATTCAATGTTGATCAATGCAAAGTAATGCACATGGGAAAACATAATCCCAACTATACATATATATAAAAAATGATGGAGTCTAAATTAACTGTTACTACTCAAGAAAGAGATTTTGGAGTTACTGTGGATAGTTCTCTGAAAACATCCACTCAATGTGCAGTGGCAGTCAAAAAAGCAAACAGAATATTTGGAATGATTAAGAAAAGGATAGATAAGAAGACAGAAAATATATTGCCTCTATATAAATCCATGGTACGTCCACCTCTTGAATACTGCATGCAGATGTGGTCATTCCATTTCAAAAAAGATATATTGGACTTGGAAAAGGTTCAGAAAAGGGCAACAAAAATGTTTAGGGGCATGGAACGGCTGCCGTATGAGGAGAGATTAATAAGACTGGGACTTTTCAGCTTGGAAAAGAGACGACTAAAGGGGGATATGATAGAGGTCTATAAAATCATGATTGGTGTGGAGAAAGTAAATAAGGAAGTGTTATTTACTCCTTCTCATAACACCAGAACTAGGGGCCACCAAATGAAATTAATAGGCAGCAGGTTTAAAACAAACAAAAGGAAGTATTTCTTCACACAACACACAGTCAACCTGTGGAACCTCCTTGCCGGAGGATGTGAAGGCCAAGACTATAATGGGGTTCAAAAAAGAACTAGATATGTTCATGGAGGTTAGGTCCATCAATGGCTATTAGCCAGGGTGGGCAGGGATGGTGTCCCTAGCCTCTATTTGCCAGAAGCTGGGAATGGGCGACAAGGGATGGATCACTTGATGATTACCTGTTCTGTTCATTCCCTCTGGGGCATCTGGCACTGGCCCCTGTTGGAAGACAGGATACTGGGCTAGATGGACCTTTGCTGACCCAGTATGACCATTCTTATCTTCCCTCTTTGAATGATGTTCAGGCTTTTATTACATTTTGAGCTATCGAGCTACAATTAAGAACAACAGGGATTTATGCAGTTGGATCAATGGCAGATTAATGTGCCTAAGGCCTGAATTCAGCAAAGCATTTTGCCATATCTGTCCCTGTTCAGCAAAGATCTTAGGCATATTCTTTACTTGAAATATGTGCGTAAGTCTTATTTAAGTCAGCAGGACTAAAGCACATGCCTAAATTAAGCAAATACTTAAATGCATACTTGAAGTGGTATGACTGCTGACAGTGTCTCTCCTCTTGTGATATTGTGGCAGTTAACATCAGATAAGGTGCTTTCCAATCAGCCATGTTCAAATGGGAAGAGAAAGATGTTTTCACTGAAAAGGCCTTGACTCTGAGAATCACTTCTGCTCATCCAATAGAGCTCTTGATCTTAAGAACACACTGCAGATTCTAGCTATTTCCAAAATCTTTTGTCTGAGGGGCTGTGGGACTGATCCAAAGCCCCTTGAAGTAAACGGGAATCTTTCTATAGACTTCAATGGGCTTTGGTTCATGTGATAAGTGAATAATCATTAAAGTCATCATTTTGAGGCATGGGAAAAGTATGTTTAAGCACTTTCGCTGCTGTTGCTTATTATTATTATTGTGGTAGTGCCTAGTAGCCCAAGTCATGTGCTAGATGTTGTACAAATACAAAACAAAAAGATGGTCCTAACCCCGACAGTTTACTATCAAAGTATAAAATAAGAGACTGCAAATAGATCCAGACAGGTAGGAGAGTACAAGGAACAATAAAACATAAATGCAAGGAAACAACATTGGTCAGCATGATAGGCGGCAGTCTCAGCTTTTTTGTAGGCATCACAGAAAAGGAGAGTTTTAAGGAGATTTCCGAAGGAGGAAAATGAAGTAACTTTGCAGATGAGTAGGGGGGGGTTCTTGGCATGTGTGAGAGGCAGCATGGGAGAAAGCATGAAGATGCTTGTTAGAAAATTTAACAAGTGGGCAATGGAGTGTGGCATCATGGGCTGGCCAGAGGGTGATTCGACATCTCAATAGTGAATAGGTAGGGTGGGCACAGGCCATGAAGCCCATTGAAAAGGATACCTTAGTCAAAGCCCAGTGAAGACAATGGAAGGATTCCTGTTGACTTCAATAGGTTTATTATTCTCTTTCATCTAAAACAAAAACAAACAAACAAAAAAGAGCAAAGAAAAAAAACCCACCTTGATTCTATTAGTCTCCAGCAACCCCCAGTCTTCTTTCTCCATTTCCTCTCTAAAGTCACTGAATGCATGGATTGCAATCACTGTCTGGAGTTAATCTCTTCTGATTCCATCCTAGACCCTCTCCAATCCAGCTTCTATTACTTGCACTGCACTGAAACTACTCATGCCAATCCTCTAATGACTTCTTCTTAGCCCAGACTCAGAAACTTCATCTTCCTTGACCTGTCAGACACCTTCAACACCATTGATATCTCCCTCAGCTCCTAGGCGGAGGTGTGGCCAGGCAGCTCTGCATGCTGCCTCTGCCCTGAGCGCCGGCTCTGAGCTTCCATTGGACGGAAATTGTGACCAATGGGAGCTGCAGGGATGGTGCCTGCAGGAGGAGGCAGCGTGCACTGCTACCTGGCCATACCTCCGCTTAGGAGCTGAGAGAGGAGGATGTCACCGCTTCCAGGGAGCCCCCTGAGGTAAGTGCCTCCCAGAGCCCTCGCCCCCTCCATGCCCCTGCCCTGAGCCCCCTCCTACACCCAAACTCCTGCTGCTGCTGGGGGAGGGAAGCACGGTGGCCCAGGATTGCCCCAGCAGCGGCCAGTGTGGCTATCCCAGGGGCTGCCTGAGCTGCTCAGGCAGTCCTTAGGCCAGCCGAACTGGCTGCTGCAGAAGTCACAGAGGTCCTGGAAAGTCACAGAATCCATGACTTCCGTGACCTCCGTGACAAACTCACAGCCTTATTTATCAGTACATTTGTTAAATGCATTGGGCTGGGTGAAACTTTTTGATGAAAACTTTTTTGGTGAAAATTGCAGGTTCAGCTACACTGAAATATTTCACAAATTTGTGTCCATTTTACCACATTGTTTTGGCTTTTTAAAAAAGCTAAAAAAAAAAAAAATTCTGGAAAGTCCAAAAGTTTCATTTGGACATTTTGATTTTTGTTTAAATTTCACAACTTTGCCTTTTGAAATTTATTAACTCTTAATTTTATTTTAAAAAATGTTAAAAACGTGCAATCAAAATTAAACATTTTGTTCAACCTGAAATTATTTTTTTTTTACTTTCAATTAACTGATTTTTTTTCAGACTCTGGTGGATCAGCCATTTTAGGTTTGCTTGAAAAACAGATGGGTAAATCGGTTTTATCTATTAAGCTCACATAGATCTTGAACAGCTTCTATTCACTGGACCAAATTCATCTCTGGTGCAATCAATAGCTTTGCCTGACCTGAATTTGGCCCACTGTGCTATCTGATTGCTTCACTAAGGTGCTAGAGAGACTAATGACCGTATCACCTAAGCATTTGCTCTGGGCTGGACCAGCTCTGAAGCATTTAGTTGTATTCAGGCAAAGGACTGCTAATCAAGTTTGAAGTTAGCGCTGAGAGGGCTATATAAAAACTGTATTGAAATTAAGTGGAGATTGTGACAATTACAAATACAAGTAAATACAAGAGCAAAAATGTAAAGTTCTCCAGTACCTAGGACAACGTAGAACACCTTTATTTTGAAGTCTTTGTAAATAATTATGACCTCATACTTGCCCCCAAATACATAATACATTGCAAAATTAGCCTGTGCTAACTTTTGGCTAATGTTGTTGAGACTCAAGTATCAGAGGGGTAGCCGTGTTAGTCTGAATCTGTAAAAAGCAACAGAGGGTCCTGTGGCACCTTTAAGACTAACAGAAGTATTGGGAGCATAAGCTTCAGATGCCATCTGAAGAAGTGAGGTTCTTACCCACGAAAACTTATGCTCCCAATACTTCTGTTAGTCTTAAAGGTGCCACAGGATCCTCTGTTGTTGTTGAGACTGTCATTAAGGTTTTGTGCTGTACTGTGAGTAAGACTGATATATTGTGTGTATGTGTATCATTTGCAGGCAGAAGGAAATTCCTTGGGATGATATGGAGTTTGTCCCTGGAAATGTGCAGTGTACACTTTAGGTTTCTGTTCAGAGTTGTATGATAATTTCCTTGCTTTCAATGATTCATGCTTGGTGGATGTCACACTTAATCAACCTTATTTCTAGAGCTGGGCGGAGAAAGATAATGCCACATCTTAGATGATTTTGTTGCGATTTGGAATGAAAACCAAAAAATTCAAAACTCCGTGAAAAGGAAAGGAGCCCTGGATTTGGAGCAGCCTGCCTCGGAGGCTGCCATAGAGCCGTGGATCTTACAAGCCGTGCAGTCCCTGACTTTGAGACAGTTCCCCTTGTGGGCTGTCCTGGAGCCGGGAACCCCAAAAGTCTCAGTGTCCCTGACTCTAAGGCTCTCCAGCAGGCAGGCTAACAAGGAGGTGAGATGGGTGAGTTGCCAGGAAACCAAGAAAGTTTTGAAACCTGCCTGAATTCCATCAGAACTTCATCAAAATTGAACGGTTTCTGTGAAACATTTTGATTTAGATGAATTGGCAAATTTTGATGGAAAAAATGTTTCAATTGATTTTTTTTGACCAATGCTACTTATTTCCTCTTGAAGTAGTTTTTTTTGTTAATAAAGAGATACAGGGTTCAAACTTGTTGTCCTTAGCCAGTCAGAACTCCAACTAATTTCAGTGGACTTCAGTGGGAGATTTGATTGAGTAAGAACGGCAGAATTGGGTCTACACAAATGTGAATGACAAATAATAGAAATACTGAGATTGTCTAAGCTGTCTCTCAGAACCCAGATACCATGGCCATCTGAACAAATGAGATTAAGGAGGAGATTTTTCAAAAGCACCTGTATGACTGAAAGCGCAATCCTCTGTGTTTCCATAAGAATGCGGAAGTGGCCATTTCTGGATGATGTTGAGATAGAGAGAGAACAGTTGCCAAAATATCTAGTATATGGGGTAATTTCAGTCCTCCAATCAGAGCTGTGAAGGGAGGACACTAAAAGCTTGAAGTTGCTATTGGATGCTATTTCACTCTCTTGTGATATATTTGTGTGTGTGTGTGTGTGTGTGTGTGTGTGTAAAGTACTGTTTAAAAATAAGCCCCAGACTATCTAATCTAGGTATTTTAGGGTAAATTCTCTACTGCTTTCTGGGATCTTTGGGGAATACTTAGCAAGAAGGGAGAGATAAGTCACGCAGTGATGGAGAAGGGAAAATGCTGATGCACTGACTGCACTGCAGTGCGCTCCTCAGACAGGGCTATGATATTGTGCTGTGCACTGCCAGCAGTGAGCAAGAGTATTGCACAGAGAGAGAGAGAGAAAGATTCCTTATATTTCTCTCCAGGGAATACAGCCTCCTTGGGGCCTCTTGAGTGTGAGAGCCTGTTTAATTGCAGAGATTTTTAGTTCACACAGCAACTATAGAGGCCGTAGCATTGAGTACAGTCACTGGGACTCATTTCTTTTTCCTTGTGTGAGAGCAAACCCTTGTGCACATTTATTGTGTTTTGACAGGGAAAATAAGCCAAGTGCTTTATAAAAGCCCAATGGCAGGTGGTGTTTTTATTGCTGTCTACTGCACATAATGATAATCTGTACTGGTAATCTAATATGGAAATATTGTTATGTCCTGTTAAAATGCAATAAATAGACTGTTTTACAAAAAAGTCAGGGGATTTCTTAGGAAGATAATGGTTGCACACTATGCACAAAGGTGGGGATCAGAGTTTAGTTTTCAGACAGTCCAGATTCCTGGGCTGGCAGGGCCTTGAAGAATGTCATTTATTTACAAATATGGGCACATCCAAGGGCTCTGGAGAGGAGGAGGATGCCTCATTTGGCTCGCTGAGTACCCCCTTCTTAGGACACAGAGTTGACAAGCTCTGGAGAAAGCCACATCCAGTCTTTCTACACTGGAGTTCATGGTCTTTGAGGAAGAGAAGTGTTAAAATGCAGCCATATGGAGATATCTGAAGGGGGCATCAAATAAAAAATAAAGTCCAGACTTGAGTTGCAAGGGTAAGATAAGTATTGAGGATCGTATTTTGTAAAGGGCCTCTGACAGGGTGGATTAGGTCCAGAGGCCCCCTGATGGAGGCTTCATGGCCCTGCCTCACCGTGCCCCAGAAAAGAGCAGAGGAGAAATCCTCTAGGCGGCCTAGAGTGGCTGCAGAGAAGAAACCAATCAGAGGAGTTGCTGGAGTGGTTAATCAGGAGCCAGAAGAGCCCTATGAAAAGGGAGCAGCAGAGGAACAGCAGTCAGTTGCTGCCTGGAGCTTGAAGAAGGAGGAGTGGGTATCTGGCTGGAAGCGCAGCAGGACCATGGACAGGTCAGTGCGTGTAAACTGAGCCCAGGGGACTGAGCCCAGAACCTAGTCAGACCAGGCGAGGATGCTGTGGTGGGCCCTGCTGGTCTGGGTGAAGACTGAGCCCAGTGAGGGCTGCTGAAAGGACATCAACTGATGGGCTTCTGTTAGGCTGTTAAAGAAGGCAGTATCTCCAGGAACGACCCATACCAGAGCTGTGAGAAAGAAGTAGAGACTGTGTACCCCAGAACGGGGGACAGTGTGTGTGACTCAGCTGGGGGGGCTGAGTTGCTGAAGACCTGCTGAACAACCATCAGCCAAGGAGGTGCTTGTGAGAGGCAGTTGCTACTCCATTGTAAGAACTGAAAGAAAAGCAGGCTCACACCTGACCAGAAAGGGGGTGCTCACGAGAGGTGGGTGCTGCCCCGATCAAAACGAAGAGTTTGCAGGTATGTATCGGCCAGAAGGGGGCACTCATGAGAGGTGGTCACTGACCCTGTTACAGGGGTCTGTTGCTAGTTTAGCTGACCAGTCAGTGCCAGCAGCTAATACTAATGCCATTTTCAGTAGCTGTGCCAGGTATCAACCTAACAATAGCCGCTTCTGTTTCTCTTTTGTGTTGCAAGGGTGAGAACCCATTTTATCTTCCTTCTACATTTTTGTAATCAGGATAGTTATAGTCCAGTCAAAAATTACGTCCCAAAGTCAGGACTACGGCATGATATCTCCAATTGAAAATGACATTTCCTGCACTCCAGAGTAGCCTAGCATTAATTAGGGCCGTCACAGTAGATTATCATCCCCATTTCTTATTTTCTCAGATTTTATATTATTTAAAAAGCTATGCTGGTTCTAAACACAAGTCCAAATGTCAGACCTGGATTTCACAGCTGAATATGAATGACAGGACTTTGGGCTAGGGGATATATTGTATCTGAGTCTATATGAAATGGCATCTCACCACTTTTTTTTTTAAGATACAAAAGTATGATCACTTTTTTTTGGCAACTGTGAATCATTACACACACTGCGGGGAGGTAGGATTTTAATCATTTCATAGTTTACAATCCTCACACCTTTTAATCCCAGGACCTGTCAGTCACCTCTGGGCCCATCTGCTAAAGCACAACTGTAGCAAGGTCAAAGAAATAGTGAAAGCTCGAGTAGGATAATTCAGTGTAAGTACTGACTATCCTTTAATTGGGACTGAAAACTCTAGACTGAGATCTGGGACCTTTACCTCTATTTAACGTACACAGTTCCTTCACAAAACAGGTCTAATTACTTCAAGAACCAGCATAGCTCAAATCTATTTTTTCAAGTCCTTGGCTACCATATCAGAGGCTGAGAAGAGGAAAGAAATAAAACAAACAAAAACAAACAAACAAACCAAAAAACAACCCAAACCAGCAGCCTCTGAGTCTATCGTGTGGGCACAGAGCGTGTAGAAACAGGCTTACTAGAAAATACAAGGCAGTGCCCCTGCAGTATATTTTCAGTATGTCAAAAGGAAGAACAGCCCCGACCATTGCTTCTCCACCAAGAGGTCCATAGTGAGGACTTCCTTGCTCCCTCCACCTCTAGCCATCCCCAGATGATCAGGATCAGATTTACTTACTCAAAGAAGTGAGCTAGAAAAGAGCTGTTAGATCATCCAGTCCATCCCCCTGCCATATACAGAACTGATCCCTATAGTGAATTTGCTAGTGTCTTGTCCAGTCTAGTTTTAAATATGGTGCCAAGAGATGGTGCTTTCACTGCTTCTATTTTTTCTAGTACATAGTCCAGTGTGGGAAGCCTTTCCTGTTCCTCTCGCAACTAAGGGGGACTCTAGGGAGGCTAGATGGCTGCTACATCTAATGGTCTGGCTGTGAATGTTCCAGAAGATCCTGAACTGTAGCTGCTTCCTGGGTCTTGGATAAGCCATGGGTCCCCAAGGTAGTGGAGATGGTGGGAGCAGGGTTTTCAGGAATGAAAGAGATCTCTAAAGTAGAGGACCAGAGTCCAGTAAGTAGAATAATAGAATCATAGAGATGTAGCACTGGAAGAGACCTCAAGAGGCCATCTAGTCCATCCCTCCCCCCCACGCTGAGGCAGGATTAAGAATACCTGGACCATTCCTGAGAGGTCTTTGTCCAGCATGACAGACAAGTGCTAACTCACTACAGCAAGCTGGTGATGAAATAGACCACGTCAGGGTGGATGAAGGCACTCAGGTGCTAAGCGGTCAAATAAATCCTCCTTTGGACTGTACTGAAAGATGGTAGTTTGAGATGACACCAATTACCTTCTACAATTACTTGTACCGAGGACCACTGATCTCCATAATGTGCCTTACTGTTACTGACATTCTTCAAAGCTCATATTGTTAGGCTGATTTTCCTCCTTGAATGTTATCTTGTTAATACCGAGGAATCTTCTTCTGTTTTCCTGGGTGGCCTTTCTGACTGAGATACTGGAACAAATATTTTTAACATCTTCACCTATTAGCTAGCATTTCCCTGAGATTCAACAAGGTCTCCTCAAATTGTGTCAAACTACCTCATCTTTTTCTCCACATCTTCAAGACTGTCATGGCTCCACAAGTCCGGTGCTCTTGAACTGTTCTGGGAGGACCCCTTCCGTGTGTCAGCCCCCTTAGGGTTACACTCTCACTAGGGTAAGCCACTTGGCTTTGCTGTCTCCTGGGCAGGGCCAGCTCCAGGCACCAGCTTGCTAAGCAGGTGCTTGGGGCGGCCACTTCGGAGAGGGGCAGCAGGTCCAGCTATTCGGTGGCAATTCGGCTGACGGTCCCTCACTCCCGCTCGGAGCGAAGGACCTCCCGCCGAATTGCCGCCATAGATCGCGAACGCGGCTTTTTTTTTTTTTTGCGCTGCTTGGGGCGGCAAAAACCCTGAAGCTGGCCCTGCTTCTGGGACTGAACCTCAGAGCCTTCAGCACCCCTATTCACACCATGAGCTCCCTTCAGCAAGTTCACTTGAGTAAGACTTTTCAGGGAGACTTGCACACCCAAAGGGAGCAATGCACCCCAAACTTCCTTAAGCTGGAGTGACTCTCAGCCAACGTTGTAAAAGCAGAAGGGTTTATTAGACATCTGGAACACAGTGTAGAAAGTCCTCAGTTAAAACAGAACAGATAGTTACAGTATAGTCCGTCTTGCTCAGTCCACAGCCCAGACCCCTTATAACCATCTCTTTAGTCCCAGTGCATGAGCATCTCCCTGGCCCCCAGTAGCCCACACTTAACAACTCCACCTAGCCCCTCCTCAGTCGTTTGTTCTCCAGCTTGTCACACCTGGCTGGCTTCCTAAGGTGCATGGGCCATCCATGGTAATTTGTTGCTAGCTGCCAAATGTCTGAGCATTTGGAGTGGCCTTTGTCTTCTTGAATTTTCCATGGGCATGAGGCCCCAGGTAGCAAGTTATCAGTCACACCTGTATTTCTGAGCCTCTGCAAAGAGTTTACCTTTTCCAACCACCCAGTTAACCATGCACTGGAGAAACTGAGGCACACAAATATTAATCCAAAATATTATGAAAAATTCCCACTCCATCACAAAGACCGTTGGCTTAATAGTTCTTAATCTGTTTATTACAGGACTGTTTATTCATTTCTGTTACTTATGTTGTTCTCAGCTGTGTGAAATTAGTCATGTCAACAGTTTTTTCTTTTTTCCTCTTGTACTGAGCTTTATGCATGTGAGCAGTCTTATAGACTTCAATGGAACTAGTCACATATTTAAAGATAAACATCTAGTTAAGTGGTTTGCTTGGTCAGTTGAGTGCTTTGTCTATGTTGTCAAGGAAATTTCATTAGTATTTTGCTTTCATAGTGAAAAAAATTATAAGAGCCTCTGTCTGAATGATAACGCTCTCTAAAACTACCAATATGGTTTTCCTGTTCTTTGCTCAAAGCAAGTGTGTATTAACAGATGTGCCAGCCCTTGAATTTGAGTTGATGCCACTTCTAGTCAGACCTATCAAGCTATTTAAACAACTCTCTATTTAATAGACTGTTCTGTGCTTTTCTAAAACACTTAATATTGCTATAGAGCAAACAGGACAAAATCCTGTTTACCAGACTATGTGTATAGTAGAAATATAGAACCAGTAAACCAGAAACCAGCAAAATATAACAACTCCACAACACGGCAATAAAGACACTAGCACTGCAAATTAGCATATGGAAGATGAAATATATCTTAGGGTTTGGGTTTCACGTTCAGTAAACCTCATTGGAATGAATCAGACAGGAACTGAATACTATATATATATATAGATATAGAATGATGAAATTGGAGATGGGACAGTAACCTATTTCTACATCTTGCCCATCACCATGCCAAAGAGGATTCATTCCTGGCCATATATTAAGAAAAGTTGTGTAAAATGTTAGACTCAAAATAGAAAACAATGAAATATTGATTTGAGTTTGACGGACATCTGTGGACCAGCAGTTCTATATTTTTCTCTCTATCTGAACTGTCCATTGCAACTTTTGATAAACTTCTTTGCTGGCTGGCTCTTTGGAAACTTTCTGAGGCTGTTCTTTGGGATGCCTTTCAAGTCTGAACCATGTGCTCTACTCAAAACCACATAGAGAAAGTCTCAATGTCTAGCCACTACTCTAGCATCCAGAGAATCAACAAATGAGAATGCTAACTTTGGTGATCTTCAACTTTAGTGTGGCTTCTCAGTGAGAGTCTACATAGAAAATTGGGTACCTTCAAACACAAACTTTTGTTAAATTCAAGGTTTTTGATCCAATGCAAAACAGTTCTGATGCACAGACTCAATCTGTATTGAATCAAAGTAAAAAAAAAAGTTTATATAGCTCTACTCTTAAGTCCATTTTCCAGTCAAAAAATAAGGCAGATATTTTATCCAACAACCTAAATAATAGAGTTGGTTGGAGACACTTTGATGGAACCATATTCCATTGGAATATGCAGTTCTCTCTCAGTTGAAATGCTTTGCAAAATCAGGTCTATTTTGCTGGAAATTTGTTTAAGAGAAAAAAGAGAAGAAATTCAACCAATGTCATAACATCCCATTTCAACCCTTTCACAATGAAACATTTAGATTTTCATTTTGAAATGACTCGTTTCCATTTTTAAATTTTGTATGATAACACAAATTTAAAGTCAATATCAAAACAAAACCTTTTGATTTTTGTCAAAACAATATATGACCTGAAGTGAACACAAAATGAGTTATAGAGGATTTGGGGGTTTCACTCTAATCTGGAATGAAGCCATATTTCAAAATCCTTCACAAAGGGGAATTTCTGTCCTCCACACAGTTCTACTAAATAGGTCTCTTTGATAGTACCACATATGCCAGTATTTGGGGTTTATAGAAGTAAATGACTGTACCAGGATCCTGAACCTATCTTATTAAATGACTTGACATTCAGATTTCCTTCCTGTTCCAAGTGGAATAAAAGTATATATGTTCCGTAACTTCTTGCCTTTTGGCATCTAAAAGCTCCCCTTTGTGGGCTGGACAGCTCTTTTTTGATGCTTTTGGTACATCTAATGTTATTAGCTTCCTTTGTGGCCAAAATGTCAATGCACATCACTCACCTCACTTTCTCAGCCATAGGCTCAAATCCTTCCCCCCGCCCTCCTTGAGATTAATGGGAGTTGACTTTAGGATATAGGCCAGAGAAAACAAAACAAAGAAACAAAAAAATCTGTTTTTCATTTCTTCCCTAAAAATATATATATATATATATATAACAGACTGTCAAGGAGAGAGATGCACAGGCAAGAATGAACAAGAACTTGCTGGGATGCAGACTTTTATAGTTTAGTAAGCCTGGATGCACAAAAAGGAGTCAGGGCCTAAGTCCATGTTTCAGGACCACTGCAACGCACAAACTCCCACAGAATCCTGTAGGCACCTAAATTCACTCCATGCCTACATTTTGCAGTAAAAGTTCTGTAAGTACCTATATTTGTAGCAGGATCCTGGTGCCTCTATGCCACCTAAGCCCCAGGATGATTCACAGATAGGTAGATAGGTATCTGGCCCCCTAAATTGCATCCATGGCCCAATCCAGAGGGTGGCCTTTGAGCATGCCTACCAGCTCAGGCTCCTCGTGTGAGTTCACACAAAACAGCTGGAGGTAGGGAAAGGAAGATTCACTCAGAACATTTACCCAATGGTTAGAGTAGGTGGGGAAAGAACTTGAACAGGGATGTGCCAGCTCTGAGCTGACTGCTCTAACATTGGTCTATGGGATATTGTGTTGTGGGGTTCCCTCAATCTCTGCTGTTGAAGCTGGTTCAGATACTCAGCTGAGAGGTAGTAGATTCCTCTTCAAATCACTTCTATCCATCAGACACAGGGGGGACTTGAACTGGGGGTCTCCCACATCACAGGTGAATACCCTAACCACTTGGCTAAAAGTTATGAAGGCAACCCCTGCCCAGTTACTTGCTAAAAGGGTGCAGGTGCCTAACATCAGATGAGGGTTCCCAGCTGAGAATCACTCGCAGAGACACCTCTCCCTGCAGTTCAGACTTGGGCATCAATTTCTTTAAGAACTGTGGGGCTTGCCCCCTAGTTGGCATCTCCCATTAGCTAGCTTAGCTCCCTGCCTAGTATACTGGCTTTTGTGCTCACAGTCTAAGGCACCGGTCTCTCCCCATTTGTTTTATAGCAGCCTAAGCACCTAACTACAGCTTTGTGAACTGCAATGATTTTTCTAGGCACCTAAAAGATAGGCATTCTGATGCACAGCATCACACCTAACTCCTTTTGTGCAGCCAGGCTACAGTGCCTGCTGCTGCAGATAGGGAAGACTGCAGATAAGAGATGTGTGTACTACAGCAGAGAAGACCAGGAGCACCACTAATTGAAAATACCTTTTTTGAAATGTTCACATATTTCTTGGTATTGAGGTGAACCCAAAAATTTCTTTTGTGAGAAACATTTAAGACCATTAATACAGAATTATATAATGTCCTGGATCAACTCACATGAAGTTGAACAATATCTTAGTTTCACTCTCCAAACTCTAAAATACTCCAATCACTTTTAATTTGATAGAGCAGATTAATCAGTATTGTGTGTCACTAGCTTGCTGTAAAGCAGCTAGAGGGTACCCAGGAAATCTACACCCCTCCCCCGCTTTTTACAGTCTAGAAAGATATGTAAGATTTGCATCATGGCAGTGCCACTTTTGCTTGACGCTCCATGATGCCATTCATACTAAAATGTCCTTATCATTCTGTTTGTTTTTCTTCCACCTTTCAGGAAAAGGATAATACCAACTTTATTTACTATACTTCTCTTTGTTATTTACAAGTTAGAATAAAAAAAAGTTTCCATTTATTATCAAATTTAGAACCTAAAACTCATTTTGACTATGCTTGTATTAGTCCTCATTAGAAGTGTGATTAAATATAAAAAATGTAAATATCATTAACGCACACAATCACTTAATGTTAGTTCTCATTTACAAGTGTTTGATTACCGCTTGTCCAAATCTCTAGAGCACTGAGCTGAATGCATATTTAAATTATTCTAGCTGATCTATGGCAGAGGGTCAAACAGTAGTTTCATATGAAAAGTGATTTACAATGCTTCAGAAGTATTAATACATTTTTCACTAAGGGTTCAGTTTCTGCCTCTGATGTAAATATATAATTCATACCAACAAAAATCACAGAACATTAGCAAATGGTCTTGTTCATATGTGCACACTTCTAAAGTTGCTCATTTTCCAAGATATATGATGCTTGGGCTTGATTTTCAGAAACAGCCTCCTGTTTTTGCATCAGTTTTGCCCTCCTCCCCACTCACTTTAAGGAACATGAATGCTGCAACCCAAGCTACAGCTTCATGTAACACATTCAGATTATCCAAATCTCTGAGCTTGTGTCTTAGCGATTTTAGGGAAGTTAAGAACCTAAGGTCAAATTGTCAAACTGGGCTCAGACTTGCACACAATTCCTCACCCCCACTCCCATGTTCAAATAGTTATTTCCGTATATTCATAGATTCCAAGACCAGAAAAACATCCAATCTTGATTTAAAAATTGTCAGTATCAGAGAATCTATCACAACCCTTGGTAAATTGTTCCAATGGTTAATTACTCTCTTTGTTAAAAAATTATGCCTTATTTTCAGTCTGAATTTCTTTACCTTCAACTACCAGCCATTGGATCATATTATACATTTCTCTGCTAGCCTGAAAAGTCCATTATTTGTTCCCCATGTAGATACTGTAATCAAATCTCCCCTTAAACTTCTCTTCATTAAGATAAATAGACTGAGCATCTTAGATTTATCATTATAAGGCATATTTTCTAATCCTTTAATCATTCTCGAGGCTCTTCTTTGAACCCCCTCCTATTTATCAGCATCCTTCTTGAACTGTGGACACCAGACCTGGACACAGTATTCCAGCAGCGGTCATGCCAGTATCAGTATATAGAGGTAAAATAACCTCTCCACTCTTACTTGAGATGTCACTGTTTATATATCCAAGGAGCACCTTAGCCCTTTTGGTCACAGTATCACACTGGGAACTCTAGTTCAGCTGATTAGTCACCACAACCCCCAAATTTGTCTCAGCATCACTATTTCCTAGGATAGAATCCCCCATTGTGTAAGTATGGCTTACTTTCTTTGTTGCTTACATTTAGCCATATGAAAATGCAAATTAATTAATATGCAAATTAACTAACCATATGTCTTTCTGCCTCATGCATGTTTACAAATGCAATGATGCAGAAATGCCTGTTTGCATAGTCATATTTTTTTTTAAAATCTGAGTTCCTAAAGTTAGGCTCCTAAATTCATACACAGGCAATCAAATAGGAAAGGCCTGATTTTCAGTTGAGACTTCAGTAGCATTTGTGAGTTCTCAGCACTTCTCAAACTCAAACCACTTTTATTTAGATATTTATGATTTTAGTAGCCTACCTTTAGGCATCCAGATTTGCATATTTTCCCCCATATGCATAGGTGTTTGATTTTATCAACAAGCCGCTTCATATTCTTTTGTACATGCACTTAGGGCTTATCAAAGTGTATTTTATGTGTCTAAAATAAATAACTAGATTGTACAAGTTACCTGCATTTCTATACCATTGTTGAAAACAAGAAACCAATGTAAAGAACAATTTAACTCATGACATCACTTATAGCTTTCAAAAGGCAACTAACACTATCAAATGTCAAAATCCAGTAAAGTATGATTCATCTCAGTACTCAGTTTTGCAGTTAATATGTTTCAGAGACCATCAAGGTAAGGAATAAGAAGCTAATTAAAAAACAACAACAGCCAGCTTAACTATTTACAAGATCAGTCCTAGAAGAAAGGTATCTATCTCTATATAGGGATAGATATATATCTGACTGAGAACAATAGCAATACTCTATAAGACTTCTGTATCTGTATGTGGATCAGCATACGGTATTATACACGGGGAGATCTGACATAATGAGTTCCTATTCCTTTGACATCATTAATGGACTATAGTAACTATCCATCCATAGTGTGTTTTGATCTAAAACACTTGTGTTAAGATGAGTGACCCTAGAAAGTAATGAAATGAGCTACTCAGTGTTTTTTAACTGCTGGTATTTGCTGAATACATTAACATTTAGACAGTAAAGATTCCCTTTATGACCATAATCAAAAGGTCAGATATACTAGACTGAGATACCTCCTCTTGGTGCAAAGTACCTTTAGGACATGAGCTATGCTTAATGCAAAACCTGTTAATGAGGGTGCATTCATTTGCATTATAGACTGTTTCAGATCCAGCAAAGAAACTTGGTGCTACTTAGGGCTAGTCCACACTAGAATTGCTACAGCGGCGCAGCTGCGGCACTGTAGTGCTGCTAGTGCAGATGTTCTTTGCCGATGGGAGAGAGCTCTTCTGTTGGCATAATTATTCCACCACCCTGACGAGAGCTAGCATCTTCTGCCAACATAGTGCTCTTCACGCTGGCGCTTAGGTCGGGTACGTCACTTGACTTAATTTATACCAAAGTAAACGCTAGTGTGTACAAGCCCTTAGTCAAAGGGCAGACAGTAACCACAAAGCAAAGCACTGATACTAACCAGATATGAACCATAACCAAAATCTTTCATCTGAATCCCACTGAACTTTGGTGGTCAGATAAAATAGAAGCAAGACATGAACCACTCCTGATTTTGGTTTTGCAAACCCCAACTCAACAGATGGAGTTATGTCAGACCAAATCCACCTATGTTATTAGAGATGAGACAAAGCTGAATCCTTTTATCTAATCCATCCTCTTTAAGACCATCAGAATGGCCATACCGGATCAGACCAATTGTCCATCTAGCTCAGTATCCTGTCTTCCAATGTGGTCAGTGCCAGATGTTTCAGAGGGAAAGAACAGAACAGGACAATTATTGTGTGCTCATCCCCTGTCATCCAGTCCCAGCTTCTGGCAGTCACAGGTTTAGGGACAACTGGAGCATGGTGCTGTGTCCCTAACTACCTTGGGTAATGGCCATTGACGGATCTATCCTCCATGAATTAGTCTTTTTGAACCCAGCTATACTATTAGCCTTCACAACATCCCATGGCAACAAGTGCCACAGGTTGACTGTGCGTTGTGTGAAGAAGTACTTTGTTATGTTTGTTTTAAACCTGCTGCCTATTAACTTCATTGGGTGGCCCCTAGTTCCTGTGTTATGTGAAAGGGTAAATAACACTTACTTTCTCCACACCATTCATGATTTCATAGCCCTCTCATATTCCTCCCCACCCCTCTAAGCTGTCTCTTTTCCAAGATGAACAGTCCCAGTCTTTTTAATCTGTCCTCATATGGAAGCTGTTCCATACCCTTAATAATTTTTGTTCCCCTTCTCCAATTTTAACATGTTTTTGAGATGCGGTGACCAGAACTGCATGAAATATTCAAAGTGTGGGCTACAATGGATGAATATAGTGCATTATGATATTTTATGTCTTATTATCTATCCCTTTCCTAATAGTTTCTAACATTCTGTTGTTGTTTTTTTTGACTGCTGCTGAACATTGATTCCAAGATCTTTCATGAGTGGTAACAGCTAATTTAGTACTGTGTATGTATAGTTGGGATTATTTTTCCAGTGTGCATTACTTTTCATTTATCAACATTAGATTTCATCTGCCATTTTGTTTCCAGTCTCCCATTTTTGTGAGATCCCTTTGTAACTCTTCTCAGTCAACTTTGTTCTTAACTATCTTGAGTAGAATCATAGAATATCAGGGTTGAAAGGGACCTCAGGAGGCCATCTAGTCCAACCCCCTGCTCAACGCAGGACCAATCCCCAGACAGATTTTTACCCCAGTTCCCTAAATGGCCCCCTCAAGGATTGAACTCACAATTGGGTTTAGCAGGCCAATGCTCAAACCACTGAGCCACTGCACTGTTTACTTCCTTTTTCAGATCATTTATGAATATTATGAATAACACAGCTCCCGGTACAGATTCTTGGGGGACCCTGCTATTTACCTCTCTTCATTGTGAAAACTGACCATTTATTCCTTTTGATTTGTTCCTATCTTTTAACCAGTTACTGATCCATGAGAGAACCTTCCTTTTTATCTCATGAGTGCTTAATTTGCTTAAGAGCCTTTGGTGAAAGACCTTGTCAAAGGTGCTTGGAAAGTACATATGCTTGTCGATATCCTTAAAGAATTCTAATAGATTGGTAACTTCCCGTAGATGATGATTTTCCGTTTAGAAAAAGCCATGTTGATTTTTCCCCAAAATATCATGTTCATCTATGTGTCTGATAATTCTGTTCTTGTAATTGCTAAGATCGTCTCTGGAACCTTTTTTAAAAATTGGCATATTAGCTACACTCCGGTCATCTGATACAGAGGCTGATTTAAAATAGAGAGGTTATATATCACAGTCAGTAGTGCTACAATGTTACATTTGAGTTCCTTCACAACTCTTGGTTGAATACCATCTGATCCTGGCAACTTATTACTATTTAATTTATCACTTTGTTCCAAAACCACCTCTATTATCACCTCAGCCTGGGACAGTTCCTCAGATTTGATACATAGAAAGAATGGCTTATGTATGGGAATCTTCCTCATATACTCTGCAGTGAAGACTGATGCCAAGAATTCATTTAGTTTCTCTGCAATGACTTTATCTTTTTGGAGTACTCTTTTAGCACTCTTTTACTCTGTTGTTTAGCCCTGATGGCATTTTTTTGGTTCTACTACTGTTTTTTATTTGGGATATACATTTAATTTGAGCCTCTGTTATGGTGTTTTTAAAGAGTTTCCATGCAGCTTTCAGGCATTTCATCCTTGTGACCATTCCTTTTCATTTCCATTTAGCTAGCTTCCCCATTTGTGTGTAGTTCTCCTTTTTGAAGTTAAATGCTCTGTGGTGGGTTTCTTTGGTATCTTCCCCCTACAGCGATATTAAATTTAATAACATTTTGATTACTATTACTGAGCAGTTCAGCTATATTCACATCAATATAATGTACTAAGATTTCCAGAAAGCCTTTGACAAGGTCCCTAATCAAAGGCTCTTAAGCAAAGTAAGCTTTCATGGGATAAGCAGGAAGGTCCTCTCGTGGATCAATAACTGGTTAAAAGATAGGAAACAAAGAGTAGGATTAAATGGTCAGTTTTTAGAATAGAGAGAGGTAAATAGCTGTGTCCCGCAGAAGTCTGTACTGGGACTAGTACTGTTCAACATATGCATAGATGATCTGGAAAAAGGAGTAAACAGTGAGGTGGCAAAATTTGCAGATGATACAAAACTACTCAAGATAGTTAAGTCCAAAGCAGACTGCAAACAGTTACAAAGGGATCTCGTGAAACTGGGTAACTGGGCAACATAATGGCAGACGAAATTCAATGTTGATAAATGCAAAGTAATTCACATTGGAAAACATAATCCCAACTGTACATATAAAATGATGGGGACTAAATTAACTGCTACTACTCAAGAAAGAGATCTTGGAGTCATTGTGGATAGTTCTCTGAAAACATCCAAACAATGTGCAGCAGCAGTCAAAAAAGCAAACAGAATGTTGGGAATCATCAAGAAAGGGATACATAATAAGACAGAGACTATCGTATTCCCTCTATATAAATCCATGGTACACCCACATCTTGAATACTGCGTGCAGATATGGTTGCCCCATCTCAAGAAAGATATACTGGAATTGGGAAAGGTTCCGAAAAGGGCAACAACAATGATTAGGGGTATGGAACAGCTTCCGTATGAGGAAAGATTAAAAAGACTAGGACTTTTGAGCTTGGAAAAGAGACAACTAAGGGAGGATATGATAGAGGTCTATAAAATCATGACTAGTGTGGAGAAAGTAAATAAAGTGTTATTTATTCCTTCTCATAACAAAAGAACCAGGGTCACCAAA
This sequence comes from Malaclemys terrapin pileata, assembly GCF_027887155.1. Lineage (NCBI taxonomy): Eukaryota > Metazoa > Chordata > Testudines > Emydidae > Malaclemys > Malaclemys terrapin. The sequence continues at coordinate 27,547,770 of NC_071506.1, forward strand.
TGAGATTAATAGGCAGCAGGTTTAAAACAAACACGAAGATAAGTGTGCAGTATACTAATTAGATGAGTGGCTGTTTTCAATATCCTAGAGAAACAATTCCAGGCTAACACCAGGATATTGAAAATTGCTTCTCCTCTTATTAGTACACTGAGTACTTTTTAAATTTTCTTGTTCAAAGTGTTTGTGTTAACCTGTTTCATTAAAGCAAATCTGGTGACACGTTGATCTAGAAAACAAACTAAGATATTGTCAGTCAGTATAAAGTAGTTGCTGTCATTAATGATTTAAAAATAATTGATTTTTTTCTGATTTAAAAACAGCACTATTGAGAACACCAAAACTGCTTAGATGAAGCTGAAAATGTTAATAGTGCTCATGCTAATCTTGCACTGACTACAATTACCATTTATGTTTCCATGTTAATTTCAGCCCCAAGATATTCCCAATAAAACAAAATAAACCCTCAGTGAGATTATAAAACATATCCTTTCCTCTGAAATAAAAATAAAAAGATAGATAGTATTTTTTATTTGCTAGTCTGTTTTTGCAAGGACAGTTAGAGAAGGGCACCAAAGGATCTGGAAACAAGGCTGGATATTTTTGATCCCCATCTTGCACTTGCATGTGGAGATAATGTCATGTCCTTGATTGATTTGTCTTTTTTTTTTTAGCATTCTCTCCTGGGACACAGGCACTTAGTAATCTTGACTTTCTGGAACAGATACATCTTTTTTCTGTCAAACTCCCATCTAAAAAGAAGCAGTGTACTTGTGGCAATGACTTTCAGCATGGAAGGTGGGCAAATAAAATGAGGAGTGTATAAATTATATCCTTAGTTTAAGACAACTTTGCTAGTGACAAGAGGCAAGACTAATCGGAATATTCTGCGAACATAAGGGGTACTTTGGTACTCATGGATGGTCTAAGGATACCGCAGTTCAAAGAAGAGGAAGATTCTTTTCATCCCGTAGGTAGCATTACTACTTTTGTTGACTATGAAACAAGCTATGCATAACAATGGTAGTGACAGAAGGTGGCTGTTCTTGTGCAGGTGTGAGGGGAAAGGTGGAGTACCCCTACCCCACACTATGTCCCTGACAGGGCTTACCTGAATTTCCAGTCCTTGCACTGTATTGATGAAATTCAACCTGGTGAAGAGCTGTGCTACAAATCAATGATAACACTGCTCTACAGCCAAAATGCTTCTGAAATAAATGTAGTCAAACTTTACTAATTCTGGGTCACTGAGAATGAAAATGATGCTTAAAATTGTTGATTGGCTCTAGTTTTCAAGATATGCTATTCGGTCAGTATATATGACCCTTGACTTGGGAATGGCGGAGGATAAGTGAGTTATAAAGGGAAGGGATCTCAATTTAAACCATAAATGACTAAAATACATCTTTGACTGGTTCTATGAATAAATCTATGACTGGATTTGGACAGTACTTGCTTTTTAGGCAAAACAATGAATGATGCAATCTGAAGCTGGTATTGCGTCATACATGATATGAATTGTATCATGTTACTCCTAGAAGTCATGGATGATGCAATCATAACGAAGCTTACATCACTCTGCTGAACAAATTGCCCTCTATCAGCTCTAGAAATCATACAGTGTCGTGCTCTCTTATTTGTCAGTGTTTGATTTTGCAAAGGGACACATTTCTGTTTAGCCAAAGTGAGCAGAGATGCCTCGTACTTGTGTGAACAGTGCAGATAACTTCTGCTATGTTTGTGGTGAAGTGACTTTTGCATCACAAAAGCCCAGTATAACCACTATGGTTAAGAAAGCCTATCACCTTTATTTTGGCTGCAAAATTGGAGATCAGGACAAGAGGTGGGCCCCACACATATGCTGCAACACTTGTGCAACAAATCTTCGCCAGTGGTTGAAGAGGAAAAGGAAATCTATGCCTTTTGCAGTGCCAATGATTTGGAGAGAGCCAACAGATCATACCAGCAATTGTTACTTCTGCATGGTGCCTCCAGTTGGGAAAGGTGTGTCAAAGAAGAAAAAGTGGACTGTGCATTATCCACACATTCCATCAGCTATATGCCCAGTACCCCTTGGGGAAGGACTGCCAGTTCCTGATGCACCAGAGTCATTCTCACTTGAGTCAGACGAGGAAGAAGAAGAGGATGAAACTTCTGGTCCTGAACCATCAATGTCACAGGACCCACATTTTCTCCCATCCTCCTCCTCTGAACCACACCTCATAACTCAAGGTGAACTGAATGACCTTGTCAGGGATTTGGAACTACCCAAGAGTAAGGCAGAGCTGTTGGGCTCCAGACTACAGCAGTGGAATCTCCTGGCAGATGATGTTAGGGTTTCCATGTTCCGTGACCGTCAAAAGGAGCTTGTCCCATTCTTCTTCATGGAAGGTGATCTTGTAGCCTGCAACAACATCGATGGTGTGATGGCAGTCCTCAACATCGTTCACGATCTAGATGAGTGGAGGCTGTTCATTGATTCATCGAAGACGAGTCTTAAAGCTGTTTTACTGCATAATGGCAATGTTTTGCCTTCAATTCTAGTTGGTCATGCAGTCCATATGAAGGAAACCTATGACAACATGAAACAACTTTTGAGGTGCATAAACTATGACCACCATCAGTGGCAGCTTTGTGGCGATTTGAAGGTTTTTGCTCTCTTGCTTGGTCTGCAGACTGGATACACAAAGTACTGCTGTTTTCTCTGCGAATGGGATAGAGATTCCCACTACATCAAGAAAGATTGGCCACTCCGACAGTCATTGGAGCCTGGGAGGAAAAGTGTTCAGCATCCACCACTTGTTGAATCAAGGAAGATTTTGTTACCACCCTTACACATCAAGCTGGGTCTGATGAAGAACTTTGTCAAGGCCATTGACAAAACACAAGCAGCTTTCAGGTACCTCCGTGGAAAATTTCCAAGGTTAAGTCAAGCTAAGATAAAGGAAGGGGTCTTTGTTGGTCCTCAGATTCGTGAACTTCTTCGAGATGAAGCATTTTACCATGCACTGCGTGGCAAGGAAAAGACAGCATGGAAAGCCTTCCAGTTAGTGGCAATAAATTTTCTCGGAAACAACAAGCCAGACAACTACAGGTTGTTGGTGGAAAACCTCCTCAAGGCATACAAAAGCCTTGGTTGCAACATGTCACTAAAGATACATTTTTTGCACTCTCATCTAGATTTTTTTCCACCGAATTGTGGAGCAGTGAGCGACGAGCACGGTGAGCGATTTCACTAGGACATTGCAACAATGGAGAAACGCTATCAGGGCAAATGGAGCCCATCAATGCTTGCAGACTATTGCTAGACAGTGACAAGAGATGCTCCATTTAATGAATACAAGAGACAAGCCAAGAAGCACCGAGTAGACACTGAATAGGACTAAATTATGTACAGAATAGTTTTTTGCCTTTTGTTTCATAATACATTTTATTTATATAACCCTTTTGCTGATTTTTAAAGTGCTACATAAACAGGACAGCTGAAATATTATCATGTAAAGCAACCATAAACACATGAAAAGACCTAGGTTTACAAATTATGATTAAAACTCTACTATCTACACAATATATATAGACATAAAATGTAAAAACTTAAATATCTTAGAAACAGTAGCCAATCAGTTGTTTTAATTGTCATATTTGAATTCAGCACATCAAAATACATAATAAATAGCACATTTTATCTCTGAAGCAGACAACTTCTCAAAAACTGTAGACCAGTGTAATTAAAGTAAGTGGCAGTGTTTCCACTGACTTCAATAGGAGCTGGATCAGGCCGTAATTGAGGTTTAGTAGCATACAGAGTACACAGGCCCTAACTATGGTGAATTTCACCTCCTCATCACTGTCACTAAAGGCTTGTCTCCAGGACCATTAGTTCACAGCAAACTGAAGTGTGATTCTACTCTGCACTAACGTACCACATTTAGGGGACTGCTGACCGGGCAATTAAAGGTCCGGTCAGGAGTACAGTGGGGACACGGGGCTGAGGCAGGCCCCCTGCCTACCTTAGTTCTGCATGGGTCCCGGAAGCAGCAGCCAGGTCCCTGCGGTCCCTAAGTGCTGGGTGGCCAGGGCCTGGGAGACTCCATGCACTGCCCCTGACCCGAGTGCCATTTCCACAGCTCCCATTGGCCTGGAACAGCAAGCAATGTGAGCTGCAGGGGGAGGTGCCTGCAGGCACGAAGGCAACATGCACCACTCAGAGCCGCCTGGCTTCCCATGCACCTAGAAGCTGCAGGGACCTGGCAGCTGCTTCCTCAGAGCCAAGGTAAGCACCACTGGGATCCTGCACATCCTTCTGCACCACAACCCCCTGCCTGGAGTCCCATCCTGCACACCAAACCCCTCATCCCTGGCCACACCCCAGAGCCCACATCCCCAGCTGGAGCCCTCACTCCTTCCTGCACGCCAACCCCCTGCCCCAGCCTGGTGAATGTGAGTGAGGGTGGGGAAGAGCAAGCAACGGAGGTAGGGGGGATGGAGCAAGCAGGGGGCAGGGGCTTGGAGAAGGGGCGAGACATGGGCAGGACCTCAGAGAAGGGGCGAGACCGAGGTGTTTGGTTGTGTGATTAGAAAGTTGGCAACCCTAACCGCACTCTGTCCATGTAGACCCTGATGATGTGCTTTGATCTAGTCCTGTTCCAAAGAGGAATAGATCAAAGTTAATTAATGACATGTTAATGCATGCCAGCAGGGCCTATACTGATAGGTACTGCCCTGCAGGCTAGTACAGGGTGGATTCATACCCCCAGCTCGTTGTGAACTAAATGTTCATGGAGACATGCCCTAAGAGAGGTTAGTGATCTATAAGTTCTGGAAAGGAAGGATGGAGCAAAGATGGGCCCATGGCATTAATCACTTCTCCACTGGCCACTAGAGCAGATCTGACATGGTGGGAGCACACACTGCAACTTCCTAAATGCTACTTCTCCAGCATGCACTCCAGGAGGCAATCTAGCTGACTTTGAGAAGTCCTGTGATTGCAGAGCACTCCTGCAACCCTTTTCCCACCACCTAAGACTGTGGTTTAAAAAGCCACAATACATCCCATAATATCCTGTGTAGTCTTTTTTGAGAGTGAATCAAATACTTAAACTAGTGGGTGTAAATAACTGGTGAGCTGGGTAGCAGACCAGCAGCAAATAGCTTACGAATCTTATTAACTAAAAGTATTTTCTCCTCCTCCTTTGATTCTTCTAGGAAAATATTCTCATGTCCCAGAAAATATTAGAGAATAGAGTTCAAGGATTTGAATACTCTTACTAGTATAACAGTACTAGATCTTTTTTATCCCCCAACTCGCTTTTAATCTAGGTACATTTCTACAATACATGAATCAAGCCACTTTGAATGTAATCACTGTAAGTCAAATTGGAAGCAATTTTAAGTGAAAATGCCCTTTTCACCTTTGGGAATTTTAGAGGAAATTGTCTTCCTTGGGTTATTTCCAATATAATTAATTTAATATAATGTAGCAGAGGGAACATCTCCATTCCTTTGCCTATTAATTGGTATTTCCGGAAGTGTTGGCATTGTTCAAATGTGTTTGTAATTAATTGGCAGCAACAATTGGCCTAAAAATTATATTATGACTATTGCCTTACTAATAATCCATCATTCAGGCAATTGCTATAGTCTATTTTATATTCATCAAGGGTATAAAACTCTACAGTAGTCACTAGACTTATACGTGGTGAATTTGTGTCCACTGTTTATGGCCCTGATTCAGCAAAGCACTTAACCACATGCTTAACTTTAAGCACATCTTTTACTCCCAATAAAGTCAATACAACTTAAGCATGTATTTAAAATTAAGCATGTCTACGTGCTTTGCTGGATTGGAGCCTATGAGACTAGTGGAAGCTCTTCCTGGCCCTCAATTTTCTTTTGGAAAAAAAGTTTTATGACTGGTTTCCAAATGCTGTAATTATGTTGTAAATAACAAAAAAGCAAGCAAAATGTCTTAACTAGATCTACTGTAACTTATCCTGCTTTGTTTTTTGGCAATCCTAACTTTATTTCCTTTTTACAGCCATTAAATTTTTTGCTGTGCTGTGAGCTTATTGTAAGAGTAATTTATTTTTAAATTTGCAAAAATAAAAAGAAAAAATGATTACATTTATTTTTCACTTAATTCTCATCTGGCTAACTGCGTTATGAAGGGTTTCTCTATGCATCAGGGTAAAATCCTCCTCTGAGATCCTTTTAATAATATTAAGTTTATGGAAACAGAGTTTGAATCTCCAGCATATCTTCATGCTTGGGGTCCTAAGGCATCATGTCCATAGGAGAAATTTTGTAAGACCTTGAAAACAGGTATATGTTTAGGATCCTCCCCATAGGGGATAGGGTGAAAGCAGGGACATTGTCTCGCCTCTGCTTCCACCTGCTCAGTCCAGAAGAGCTAGTCTATGCATTGCAGTCAGATGCTGTTGCTCCCTGGAAAAAGATTTCTGCTCTGCAGTGTGTTCCTTCAAAACCCTACTTCGAATTCTGACTCAGCCTGCCTGCTAGAAATTCTTATAGAATACGTGCTGCAGTGAGATCTCTCTTCTTCAACCCAGCCAGCAATACATAGCCTCAAATTTGCCTCCCATATTTTGGATACATGGGAGAATGCAAATATACTAATTTACAAAGCAAATGGCAAGTTGTAGAGTTCCTTAAAACAAGAGACCTTAAAGCCAAGAGTAATGTATCCATGGTTTTCATATTAATTCAAAAGGAAAGAAGTTGTTTTAAAATACACAAATAAGAGTAAACATTCCCATGCAGTGTTTGCAACCAAACATTGCAGCCTTGAAAGAGCTGAGTGAAACTGACTATAAACAAAGTGAAACTGAATTCTAACTGCATTTCAAACCTTGAGAAATGCAAAAAATAAATGGTATAAATAGGGACAAGAACATTGAATTTTAAAATTTGTTCTGTTTTAGTCATCTAAGATGTTATTAGTAAAACAGGTAGAGAACTTTAAAGTTGAGATGTAGACAGTAGCTCCTCATGTCCTGCAACCATGCTATAATGGCTTATGGAGATTTAGGCCTGGTCTACACTAGGCGTTTATGTCGAAGTTAGCGCCGTTACATCGAATTAACCCTGCACCCGTCCACACCGCGAAGGTATTTAGTTCGACATAGAGGTCTCTTTAATTCGACTTCTGTACTCCTCCCCGACGAGGGGAGTAGCGCTAAATTCGACATGGCCATGTCGAATTACGCTAGGTGTGGATGGAAATCGACGCTAATAGCTCCGGGAGCTATCCCACAGTGCACCACTCTGTTGACGCTCTGGACAGCAGTACGAGCTCGGATGCTCTGAACTGCCACACAGGAAAAGCCCCGGGAAAATTTGAATTTGAATTCCTTTTCCTGTCTGGCCAGTTTGAATCTCATTTCCTGTCTGGACATCGTGGCGAGCTCAGCAGCACTGGCAACGATGCAGAGCTCTCCAGCAGTGATGGCCGTGCAATCTCAGAATAGAAAGAGGGCCCCAGCATGGACTGATCGGGAAGTCTTGGATCTCATCGCTGTGTGGGGCGATGAGTCCGTGCTTTCCGAGCTGCGATCCAAAAGACGGAATGCAAAGATCTACGAGAAGATCTCTAAAGACATGGCAGAGAGAGGATACAGCCGGGATGTAACGCAGTGCCGCGTGAAAATCAAGGAGCTGAGACAAGGCTACCAGAAGACCAAAGAGGCAAACGGACGCTCCGGATCCCATCCCCAGACATCCCGTTTCTACGAGGCACTGCATTCCATCCTCGGTGCGGCCGCCACCACTACCCCACCAGTGACCGTGGACTCTGAGGATGGGATAGTGTCCACGGCTGGATCCTCGGACATGTTAGCGGACGGGGAAGATGAGGAAGGAGATGAGGAGGACGAGGCAGTCGACAGCGCTCACAACGCTGATTTCCCCGACAGCCAGGATCTCTTCATCACCCTTACAGAGATCCCCTACCAACCCTCCCCAGCCGTTACCCCGGACACAGAATCTGGGGAAGGATCAGCCAGTAAGTGTTGTAAAAATCTAAACATTTATTTGTAACAGAACAGGAATATTAACAATTTAAAAAATGGGTTTCTCATGATTAGTTTGATTAGCTTAACGGTTCAGTCATGGGCAGTGCAACTATTGAAAAAAAATCTAGCAATGTCCGGTTTTGCATGATTGTCCTGCCCAAGCCGCTCTACTGGTTAGTCACTGCTACAGCAGCTACAGTAAAATGCGGTCTATATGTCCGGGGATGGAGCAGAAATCCTCCTGTGACATCTCGAGGAAGCTCTCCTGGAGGTAATTGGAAATCCGCTGCATTAGGTTCTTGGGGAGAGCGGCCTTATTGGGTCCTCCGTAGTAGGACACGTTGCCACGCCACGAGACTATCAAGTACTCTGGAATCATTGCTCTGCACAGCATGGCGGCATACGGCCCTGGTCTTTGCAGGCTTTCCCGGAGCATTCTCTCTTTCTCGCTGTCAGAGATCCTCATGAGGGTGATGTCGCTCATGATGACCTGCTTTGAATGAGGTAGGGGAATGTTAGTGCTTTGCCGTTCCTTTACAGAACTGTAACCGCTGGTTTGCAGCCACGCGGTGGAGGCGGGAGAGGGGCAGCCGAAAGGGATCGTTCCCGGGGACAGCCGCGAGGGTGTGGGACAGGAGCAGACTTCCTGCTTGCCGAATTGCTGGCAGCAGGGACCGACATTGATTTCAATGTGAAATGAGGCCATTGCTAATATTAAAGTTTTAAGCTGCCACAAGTCTACGGCTTACCATGTCTGCCTGCAACAGAAATTCCGTTCTCCTGAGAGGCTTCTCAAATGTGCTGTAGAAGACCCCAGGCACTGAATGCGAAGGCCGAGAATTCGACCTTGTGCTGAGTGCGCATGTGAGAGGTGCTGTGCATGGTCTTGTTAACAGAGAAAGACTATGTTCTTTGTTCACAACTACATTTATCTTTCTGAGGAATTCACTCCCTTTTTCCCATTCCCACAGCCCCATCTGCGACTGTCTCACAACCTAGCCTGTCATCACACTCCCAGAGGCTAGCGCGGATTAGGCATAAGAAGAAGAGGACACGGGAGGACATGTTCTCGGAGCTTATAGCCTGCTCCAGAGCCCAGGCAGCACAGCAGACCCAGTGGCGGGAGAACTTGACCCGAATGCACCAAGCCAACATGGATCGGGAGGAGAGGTGGCGTCAGGAAGACCAGCAGGCGACTCAAACCCTGCTTGGACTAATGAGGGAGCAAACGGACACGCTCCAGCGCCTTGTGGATGTTCTGCAGGAACGGAGGCAGGAGGACAGAGCCCCGCTGCAGTCCATCTCTAACCGCCCTCCCCCGCCACCAAGTCCCATACTCCCCTCACCCAAAGTGCACAGAAGGAGAGGCGGCAGAGTCCCTGCTAACTCTCACTCCACCCCTGCAGAGAGCTCGAGCAGCAGAAGGCTCTCATTCCCCAAAATTTGACAAGTTCTTTCCTTCCTGCCTGACACAAGCCCCCGTCCAAGTTTCACTTTCCCAGTTCCATGTTTGGTTGATAATAAAAAATACGTTTCTGTTAACTACTGTTTCCATCATGTTCTTTTGCAGGAGGGGGGGATAGGGGGTTGGTAATTCGACAGGACAGTCACCTTTGGCAGGGTATATAGTCGGGGGCAGGCACAGCAGCAGGGCACATACATAGTGCAGTGATGCAGTGACTAGTTACCCTGGTTAGTCTGGGAGGTTGTTTTCATGTTATGTGGTGGGGGGTGGGTTGCTCTGTGACTTTGTGGCAGGGGAGGGCAGTTACAGATCTTAAGCGGCGGTCCTTAGGCAGGATCACAGAGCCACACAGCAGGGGATCTGTAACCGTCCTCCCCCTGCCACAAAGTCACATAGACCCCCCCATACACACAGTCCCTATCAGGAGGGGTGACAGGCTCCGTTGAAACAACCATCCCACCGCAGCGGAGCCTGTCAATCCTTGAGTTTAGAAGCTGCATTCGCGCCACTACAGTACACCCGCTCCGCACCACAGTCTGCGTCCCAGTTTTAAAAAATTCCCGCGAATACAGTATTAAAGAAAACGGTGTGCTTTAACAAAGTAGAACTATTTTTATTTTGAAACGTGTGTTGGAAGTGGGGTGAAGGGGGTATGTAACTGGATAGGATAGTCAACATTAACTGGGCAAAGAAATGGGGGCAGGTTTAGCTTCTCAATACACAAACTTTAAAGTCACAGGTTACCCTGCTCACTCAGGAACTTTGCTTTCAAAGCCTCCCAGATGCACAGCGCTTCCCGCTGGTCTCTTCTAATCGCCCGGCTGTCTGGCTGTGAGTAATCAGCAGCCAGGCTATTTTCCTCAACCTCCCACCCCGCCATAAAGGTCTCCCCCTTGCTCTCACAGAGATTGTGGAGCACACAGCAAGCTGCAATAACAATGGGGATATTGGTTTCTCTGAGATCACAGCGAGTCAGTAAGCTTCTCCATCTCCCCTTGAGACGGCCAAAAGCACACTCCACCACCATTCTGCACTTGCTCAGCCGGTAGTTGAAGAGTTCTTTTTCAGTGTCCAGGGCGCCAGTATAGGGCTTCATGAGCCAGGGCATTAGCGGGTAGGCTGGGTCCCCGAGGATGACTATAGGCATCTCCACATCCCCAAGAGTTATTTTGTGGTCCGGGAAGTAAATACCTTGCTGCAGCCGTCTAAACAGACCAGAGTTCCTGAAAACACGAGCGTCATGAACCTTGCCCGGCCATCCCACGTAGATGTTGGTAAAACGTCCCCTGTGGTCCACCAGTGCTTGCAGCACCATGGAAAAGTAGCCCTTTCTGTTAATGTACTGGCTGGCCTGGTGTTCCGGTGCCAGGATAGGGATGTGAGTTCCATCTATGGCCCCACCGCAGTTTGGGAATCCCATCGCTGCGAAGCCATCTATGATCGCCTCCACGTTTCCCAGGGTGACTACCTTTGGCAGCAGTACATCAACGATTGCCTTGGCTACTTGCATCACAACAACCCCCACGGTAGATTTGCCCACCCCAAACTGGTTCGCGACTGACCGGTAGCTGTCTGGCGTTGCAAGCTTCCACAGGGCTATGGCCACTCGCTTCTGGACAGTCAGGGCTGCTCGCATCCGGGTGTCATTGCGCTTCAGGGCAGGGGACAGCAACTCACAAAGTTCCAGGAAAGTTCCCTTCCGCATGCGAAAGTTTCGCAGCCACTGGGATTCATCCCAGACCTGCAGCACTATGCGGTCCCACCACTCAGTGCTTGTTTCCCGTGCCCAGAATCTCCTTTCGACGGCATCAACATGACCCATTGCCACCGTGATGTTCTCGGCGCTGGGTCCCCTGCTTTCTGAGAGGTCTGTGCTACTCTCAGACTTCAGGCCATCACCGCGTTGACGTTGCCTCCTCGCCTGACTTTTCTGCATCTGCCTCAGGGAAAGGTGTATGATAAGTTGCGAGGCGTTGAGAGCGGCCACAACTGCAGTGATGGTTGCAGCAGGCTCCATGCTCGCAGTGCTGTGGCGTCCGCGCTGTCACTGACTAGAAAAGTGCGCGAACTGATTTCCCGCCGGCGCTTTCAGGGAGGGAGGGCGGGAGTGATGGACGGATGACGACAGTTACCCAAAAGCACCCTGGACACCTTTTTTTTACCCAGAAGGCATTTGCGGCTCCACCCAGAATTCCAATGGGCAGCGGGGACTCCGGGAACTGTGGGATAGCTGACCACAGTGCACCACTTCCAATGTCGACGCTTTCCCCGTTAGTGTGGACTCACAAAGTCGAATTACTGTCCTTAGTGTGGACACACACGTTCGACTTTGCAATATCGATTCCAAAAATTCGATTTAAGTAAAATCGAACTACTCTCGTAGTGTAGACAAGGCCTTAGAAGCCGTTCTATACTAGATGCTGCAGCCTTTATTTACAGTCATGCTCCTTTGTTTAACAAACTTCTAGGGAAAAGCAAGTCTTTAAATGAAGCAAAGGATGACAAGTTTTTGCAGGTAGAGTCTGTTTCAAATTTTTCTAAATGAAAAAAAATATTTATTCTAGTTTGAAACAGCTTTTCATTTAGAAATTAAAGTTAATTATGTTTAAGTTAAAAAAAATATTTAAAATGGTCAAAATTGGAATGAAATGTTTCAATTGACCTGAACTAAAGGTTTTGGTTTTTGGATTTTCAGTTCATACAGAATTTTGACTTTTAGTCCCAATTCAGGACAGGAGGGGGAAATAAGTCATGGAGCGGGAAAACTATTTCCCATGCAGCTCTAGTTAAATGTTGTTCTGAACCATTCCATGGCATCTTGTATAAAGAGCAATGGTAACAAGCAATAAAATGTGAAGTAGGTGAGTGAGTGCTGAGCTAACAACATGGGACTTCAATATTTTTTCCCCTTTCAGTACTCATATTGTATTTACAACAATGCATATCAAAAGTTTTTGTGCTCACTGCTTACAACTTATTTATTATGATAGTGGATTTCCCTCAACAGCAGTGTTTGTAGAAGACTTTCTTGTCAGTAACTAGCTGGTTATTATTTTTAGATGGTTTGATGTGAAAAAATATGATGAATAAGAACATTCATCACTATTGGAAATCAGGAGAATTGCTGAGATCGTTCTGACAAAACCAACTAATCAAAAAAAAAAAAAAACCAAAAAACCAAAAAACAAACAAAAAACAAACAAACAAAAAAAAAGAAAACAAAAACAATAGCCCTCTTAGAGCCTTTTCTTAATTTTACTTTGGATAGTTCACTATTTGTTCTGTTGTTCCTCCTTTGTCTCAGAAAGGGAGGAATAGAGTGCTAGACAACAACACATTGAATTTCTTGATCCTGGTCTAATGTCAAAAGGAGTTTTACTATTGAATTGACTGGAGACAAGATCCTGTACATTTTGACTGGATAGAACTCCATCTGCAATTTTGGAGGCAAATTGTATTTGTAAGTATTTACACTAGTGGACTTTGAAAACATATGATTAAATGTTTCTTTTGCCTTACAACTTGCTTATGCATGTTAAAGGGAATTTTATTGCCCATGCTGTGGTATTGTATGGCACTGAAAATTCAGTAAAGATAATTTAATAACAATTAGTTGGTATGAGTTTACGGTCCTTTGAGTCTGATAAATCCTGTAATAACAAGATATTGCATAGCCTAGACAAAAATGAAGTGGTGAACATGAGGGTAGCAACTCCTGATCATCTCAGCTGTTTTGAGCTGGAGGGGAGATGAGGTGGTTAGCTACTTCTCTTCTCCAACTGCTACTGTTTATTGCTCAAAGCTGTGAGCGGAGGACCTCTTTGTGCTATGGACCTTCATGTGGATATAGTCAGCTCATCCAATTGAGAACAGCTGGCATGTGGGCTGGAGAAAGCTGCCTCTATCCTAGCTAATCCTAGGAAAAAAGGCCTCCCTTGTGGGGCCAGTGAGCTGCGTTTTGGCCACAGTCTGAGCTTCAGGGTGCTATATGTGACAGTACAGGGGACTGAAGATAAAGGGCAGTATTCCTCAATCTCCCTGCATAGCGAGTGGCAGTTAGGTAGGCAGTATGAGGAGAAATGTGAGTTGTGTCCCAGGAACAAGAGCCTTTGATGGAGGAAGAAACTGGAGCGAGTGGAGTGGAAGGGGGACACAGTTCCATTGGATCTTTCTAGCCCTTTCAACAAAAAGTGTCATTCTAGTGAGGGTGTGTTGGGGAGGGGGCAATTAGAGCACACTTCCCTGACTTCCCCTTCCAAGCTGCTTTGAAGAGAAGGAGTGATGACACAGCCTCAGGGCTGTAGTAACCTTCACAATCCCTGCATGGAAGAGAGGCTGGCCAGCACCCCATTACCTGCTGAGGCATCACAAGACATGACTTCAGGGAAGTTGAAAGAAGCTTTGAGACTGGAGATAAGGGATCTCTAGAATGAATAAATTTGGAACCAGGCCACTGAGCATTTGTATCAGGCACTCATGTAGCTGGAGGATGGTACAAAAGGATATGGGGACAAAGTAGTGAAAATCAACAAAACTTGCAAAACTCACAGCAGGACAAACTTGTAGTAGTTAAATAGACATAGTACACAACACAGTTACCAATACAGTTCAAAAGGCAAAAACGCCAGCACATACAGTGCTGGCTAGAGCTGCTGCGAACCAGAAAATGAAAACGTACATTTTCAGAGTGAGCGATGAAGTAACACATTTTCCTTGTCTTTTATATTATGTGCAAATAAAAGGCAGCATAATGATTGACCAAAGAGCCATTTTGTTGTGTAAATAGCCAATACCAGCAGAAAATTCCAGCACTAACACCACCAGCTGGTGGTGGTGTGTGGAGCCATTATATTTCCTAACCTCCCTGTCCTCCTTCTTGGGAACTGGGTGGACAGGGGCAGCAATTACACAGCACCAGTTTACTGCTACACACTTGGATCCAAGACTTGGGTAGCCTATGGTAAGGGGCAGGGGTATGCATGTGTGTGTGTCTTACTCCACTTCCTCTCTAGAGCAGGTATATAATCCAAGTCACAAGTAGTGGTTAATAAAAGTCTGAATTTTGGGGATTGTTCTGAGAATTCTGTGCAAGAAACACTATTATAATTATATGGCAAAGAAGAAAGGAATACTATGGTTGAGATTCCAATCACACAAAAAAAGATATATGATGATTCAGCCCATGTTTTTTAAATTGGTAATCTAGAGTGACTTTTCTCAGATTAGTCACAGTTCCTTGAATGGTTTATTCTTCTCCACTTTGTGTATTAATGATCTCCATTATCTGTGACAGATCTGTTTAGAAGTGCTGTATGCTAATGGTAAATGAGGTGGGACCTTCTGCTCTGGGTACTGTGCTTCTCATTGTCAATTAATTGTTTTAGTTCACTTGTACAAAAGGGGTATTTCTTTAAATCTATGATGCATTATATGGTTATAGCATGGCCATAAAACAGGGAACATCAGCTTATATTGTACCATGTGTGGTGATCAGCACCGTGGGAAAATGCAGTTTTTCCCTCTCTAAATTTTTGCATTGTACTTGAAATTGCTTGTTTTGCTGGAAACTTGCGTACCTCTCAGCATTGTGTTTGGAAGCTGATAGTCTGTAAAAATGATGTGTGAAATGGAGCATGGAAGCAAAGTTCAGAGAGTGAGAGGCAGCGGGGAAAATGCATTGAGCTTGGTGTGCAGAGTAGTGGGCTATGAGTGAGAAAATGGAAAAATCCAAAAGAGAAAATTACATAAATGTAAAAAAGTCACACTTGAACATGAGCCACAGCACCTGGAGAAGGGGGGATGAGTATGCGTGAGAGAGAGAAAGCAAGCACTTTTTTATTCTACAACACAAAATGACCAAATAGAAACAATGAGGAGTCCTTGAGGCATGTTAGAGACTAACAAATTTATTTGGGCATAAGCTTTGAGGGCTATAACCCACTTCATATAACCCCAACTTCTTCATCTGATGAAGTGGGTTATAGCCCATGAAAGCTTATGCCCAAATAAATTTGTTAGTCTCTAACGTGCCACAAAGATTCCTCATTGTTTTTGCTGATACAGACTAACACAGGTATCTCTCTGAAATATGACCAAACAGAGAATCACTTAAAATTGGAGTATCTAAATACAGTAGTGTTGGGGAGGAAAAAGAAAGGTTTACAGAGGAAAGATGAAACAAGGTAAAAAGAGAACTAGCCTCTTGCCTGATCCCAGGAGCGCCGCCAGCTTTTTTGCCGCCCTAGGTGGCGGAAGGTCCCGCCCCCAAAATGCTCCCCCGACAGAGGTGGCGGAATGTCCCGCCCCCAAAATGCCGCCCCCAACAGAGGTGGCGGACAGAGGCAGCAGAAGGTCCCGCCCCCAAAATGCCAGTGACGACCGGGATGGCCAAAGATCCGGCCTCCGCGGTCGCTGCCCCCCAAATGTTAGTGCCTTAGACGACTGCCTAGGTCGCCTAATGGGTTGCACTGGCCCTGCCTGACCAGGAATATAAGTCTGAGTACAGTAGTGAAAGAAAAATCTTCTCATGGGGAAAAAGAAGAGATCAATTACTGACTGAAGAAAGGTTACAAAATTTGGAGTTAAAATTGAAGAAAGAAGTTTAAAAATGTGACTCTTTCACAGAGTCAAGTGTCACTGTTGCATCCAATGGAAAAAAGATTCTGATATTAAAAGGAACCTCTAAAATAAAATTAATGTAAAAGTTTGGCCCCATTTTACTAAGTAAGTAAATAAATGTATACAAACTCCAAATTTACCTAGGTACTGTATGTATAATGGAAATACTTCTCCCATATAATATCAAATTACCCCATGAAGTTACTTGCCACAAGATATCACTGAGAACAAGGGTGAGATCATGGCTCCATTGAAGTAAATGGCAAAACTCCCATTGTCCTTAGTGAAGTTCAGATTTCACCCTCAAGAGCTTAGAAGGATTCAGAAAAGGATTGATCAGCTATATGAATTATGAAAACATTCAGAATTATTATTGTGAGGGTGGAAAGAAACAAACATCAACATCAAGATTTTTTGAAGGGATATAAATCCACATGCATCACCAACCTCTCACTAATCGGGATTAGGAAGAAGTTTTCCAAGGGGCTGGATTATTCTACTGCTTCCTTTTTCAGGGCTTCTTTTCGCCTTCCTCTGAAACAGTTAGCTATTGTTGGAGAGACATTACTGGACTATAGGGACTCTTGATCTGATCCACTATGTCAATTCCTATGTTTCTATGACACCCATTGTTAAAGTATCTTTTTTAATCTACTTTAAAGTGAGGGTCTAATGTTGCTGCTTAAATTTTCCATCTACAGCCAAATCTCTCTATTTACAAGCCTCAGTAGGACTTTTTCTGCTATTTCCATTTCTACTGTCACGGTTTATTCTTTCTGTTTGGCAGTAGAAAAATTTTGGCCTGTGATATATTTTTATTTCTTCCCCACTTGTACAGCCATTTTCTCCTCTACTACTTTCCCCATCGTAAAAGAAATCCTCTGACATTTTTATCTCTCCTCTGTGCATTTTTCCACCTTTAGTTGTTCCCACAGCAACGAAAATAAATAAATAAGGGCTTGTATTGCAATTCATAAAGTGCTGTCAAATGGACAGAAAAAAACCCGAAGAGGTAACTTTTGCCTATTTTTAGATTTAATTGTCTCCCAAATTTCATTGACATTTTTCTTCTGACACACACATATCCTCTTTCTCCTGCCTGCCAGTGTTGGCCAGTTGTCACAGTGAGCTTCAAAAAGCAACAGAAAATAATCCAGATAAGGAACAAATGACGATTAAGCAAGTTGCATTCCAACTCTGACATTTGCTTCTACACATACATCACAGTGCTGGGAAGGTAAATGCCGGTGGAAACATGACAGAATTGGTGAAATTTAGCATAAAGTACTTTTTCTGACTTCCTCCTACTGACATGACATCTAATCTGTAGTCAACTGGAGTTTGGCCATGGATTTCAAAGGTACCTGTAGCATTCCTCTGGACCCTTGGCCAAGACACTTCATGTCTGCCCCCAAATTCCTCTGCTGGTGTGTTGCTGTCACTCCAGACAAGTAGAAAAGTAAGTGTGTGTGTGTGTGTGTATGTGTGTGTGTAAATAGCTCTTCCCTCTTAGTTGCCTCCTGTGTTTTGTGTGAATGACACGTTCATTAGCCAGTACTAGGATGAATGGAGACTATTTTCATCTGCCCTATTTAGTTTCAGCTACTAGAAACATAAGTTGTAAACCCCTAAGTCGTTGTGGGTTACACAAGCTGTCAAACTTTCACACCTTATGGTAAAATTTTTCACATCCCACCTATCAAACTCCATTCATGACCCTTAGCATTGAGCATAGAGGGCGGCACTGAAGAGGGTTGGGACAGAGGCTCTACATTTCCTGAGCATTTACTGTGGGGCACAGGCAGAACTTCCGATAGGTGCCTCCTCTTCCCTTGACCAATCAGTGTGGAGTTGGGTCTGGAAATCAGAGCACTCAATGTACTGGAGTATGCACCATGCGTGTTTGTTTTTACTTCCAGGGTGAGCTAGCCCCTATGCTCCCCTCCATCAATTGGTCTCAATTTAGGCCTCTACGTAGGCCCAATCAGGAAAATGAGTCAGTCCATGAGGCCTTGTGGGAGGTGGGGCCACCAAACCGCAGACCAACTGGAAAGGATATCTAGGCTGGAAATCTGGCCTCTAGTGCTTAGCCATTGGCTGTTTGGTAGCACCACAACCCCTCAAAGTATGAAAGAGGCCATCTTGTTTAAAGAACCCATTTTCAAAAATCATGGAAACACAGAAAGGAAACCCAGATTCCTGCACAATCCTGTGAGAACTGTAGACTTGATTTTAGTTCCAGCGATGCTTAGTCACCTGCAAAGAAAGAGCTGCATCAGTGACAGTTTTGAGGAGGAGAAGTGGGAGGTCAAGGGGAGCCCTCTGGCCTGCCACTGCTGGAGTCTTCAGAATCTGACCAGGAGACCTGAGTGATTGTAAGGCTGTTTGACAAGTGTGGTGCCTGGCAGTTGTCTGAACCCATGGATGCTGAGTCCTTGTATGAGGCTGGGGAGTGTCACTTGAATGATTTGAAACATGATTTGTAAATAGGATTGTGATGGGGTGTACCTATCCTGCACTAGTCCCGAAAGGGTTAACTGGGCTTTACAGGCTGAGGAAGCCCCGCCCCTTCAACTCTGCTGGGCATGCTCAGCCTGGAGGCGGAGTATAAAGGGAAGCAGCACAGCTCAGTTTAGTCAGGCTGTGGAAGGGAGAGGACACAGACTGCAGGCCCCGACCCCAGGAGCAAGGCACACAGCGGCCCAGATGGACTTCAGACTGCCTGTGGAGCCCGGGGAAGAGACCGTGCCCACGGGAGCTAGGCCACTGGAGGGCCCCAGAGACCCGGGGGAAATGTGGAGCTTTGCCAAGGGAGAAAGGGGAGGAAGCAGCCCAGGGGACTTACAATCTTCTCCGGTGAGTGAAAGGGGGAACCAGTCAGCGTGTTTCATCATGCTGGCTCGATGGTGAGCACCACCGCCAGGGCCCTGGGCTGGGACTTGGAGGAGCAGGGAGGGCCTGAGTCCCCCTTCCCTGGATGCCCCACCCTCCTAAGTGGAGTCCCGTGAGCCAACAGGCCACACAATCCCACAGAGGTGGGCTACCCTATTGACTCTGGCCATTAGGCCATACTGCCCTGAGAGGAAGGGCCGCTTACAGATTCTGGTCATTAGACTGTACTATCACATTTGTAGTCAGGGTCCCAAACAGAGGACTTTACAAACTGCTATTCAATTCTTTTTCCCTTCTTCGTCCCATACAAGACCCGGTCCCTGTGATGGGGTGTACCTATCCCGTGACTGGGATACAAAATATTGAGATGGCTGTAGGTGTTGGGGTGTAGGAACCAACAATGGCTGCATAAATCTAAAATGGCTGCTTACCGGTGTTTCTTTTCTGAAAATCTCTCAACAACTGAATGAAACCTTTCTAGAGGCCCTTGGGAACCTGCACATTGGTAATCCTGTTGGGATGAATCTACCCTGTATCAGCTGTTTTTGCTCATGCCTGAGACACAGAACGCAAGATGACACACTGAGTAAGAACAAAGTGAAGACTGCACCAATTCTGAACCCATAGTAGCATGGATCATGATGTCCATTTTCCACAGACAGTTGTAACATGTTGTGTTTAACCAAGTGATTAATAAAACTTATTTTTTGTTTAATTTTTTGTTGTGAATGTGAACTTTCCATACTCCTATTAGTAAAAGACTAACAGTAATGTCTACACAAGAGGCTCTGTTACAGAACATTTATTACAAACCTGGGGGTACTGAGAGCTTCGGAGTGGTGGACCCTTTTTTTCAAGCAGACAATAAGCATGGTAATTCTCTGAATAGAAGGCAGATAATATGGCTTTCAGACCAGGATGCTTACACTTTACACAAACCAGCACAAGTCTGTTTTAAAAGAAAGAAGACTATTGTTTCAGATGTTGGTTCAGAATGGCAGGTAGATTTGGTGGATGTCAAAATATGCCTGGGCCTTAGTTCTAAAAGACAAGAGACATAGTAGCTAAGGCCTTTAAAACTTTTTTTGTTTAACGGCACACACCCCTAAAATTACAGACTGATCAAGGAAAAGAATTTTTAAACAAGACATTAAGCAAATGGTTAAAGCAACATTAAGATTCACCATTTTGTTACTACTAATGAAGTCAAGGTGGGATTGTGGAGCAATTTAACAGAACTTTAACATTTAAGAAATGGTGGTATTTTACAATCCACAACACCTTTCACTACATCTTTGTGTTACTGGTGTTTCTAAAGAGTTACAACCAAAGCTTTTACAGAACTATCCATGCCAGGCCTGTTGATGTTAAACCCTCAAATTCTCTGAAGTTACAGGAAAAAGGTCTATGCAGACAGTTTAAAAATAAACCAGACTGTGGCCCCTTTTAAAAAAGGAGACCACATGAGACTATGTAAAACCAAATGAGGTTTTTGAAAAATGTTATGAACAAACATTTACTGATGAAAATGTGGATGGATATTCATGGTGAATGAAGCCTTAACCAAGGGACAGAGGCACGTATAAGGTTAAAAGATCACAATGGTGAGGCAGTTGTTGGTTCTTTTTCCCCTGAAGAATTACAAAGTGTTAACCCCAAGCAGGACAGGATTTACAGGGTTGAAATATTTCTAAGTGTGAAAGGAAAGTGGAGAAGAAATGGGTTTCTGATTAAGTGGTTGGGGTGGTCCGATAAATTTAACAATTGGATGGAAGCCTCTCAACTCTACGACACTTAGACATGAAAGAAAATCATTACCACTACAAGGTGAAAAATGAGCAACAGGGGCTTTTATATCACTTTGCCCAGCAATACCAGCTCTGGGTTTTTTCCACAAAATACCAGTTTAAACTTTACACTACAGCTAGTTAAACCCTTGGATCTCCTGGGGGTTTGGGAGGTGGGGTTAGTAGAAAAACAATACCCACACAGCTGGAGCAGCAGCATCACTGATGACACCCCTTTAGAAATCACCTCAGGAGCTAAGAAATGGTGTTTCTCCCTATGCCAAGGCTATTATTTGTCCAGACCTGAATTACTGGATCATATGAACAACACTATGGCTAGTCATCCAGGACTACTTGAGGTGATCATGAGCTATGATCAAATGGTTAGAAAACTTAGAATGAATTCCTCTGATGGCATTTACACATTTTCCATCACTGGAAAGCTAGCCAATATTTTGGGGTTATTCCCCAATCACAATGTCAAAAAATATCCTCAGCAGACATTACAAGGCATTTCAACTCCTCGTATCTATACTTTTCTGCACTCCTGTTATGCTGAATCTCCATCCATGGAAGGAACAATGAATTTGTCATCATCACATATGACAAACTCCATTATATCCCTTTGAGTAGCCACATCAACACCATCAGCAATGGAATAAAAACAGACCAGAATAGATATTTCTTACTTTGCTTTGGCAAGGTGATGATCAAGCTGGACTGGGGCTCCCAGGGAAAGAGGGGATTTTAAAAACAAAACATAATGGTCACCCTAAAAAAATCACTTTCTTTAAAAACTATTACAAAGCCTAAGCTGGATATGTCCTCCCTGGGTAGCATGGGATGCCAGTGATGTATGGGGCTAGTATAGAAGATATAACCCATGTAAAAACAGTTGCTTAAAACATAGCCAAAGATGTGGTAGGCGTTCTTCTCCCAAATTGTTATGGGTAAGGTGGGTAGTCCAGCTGTGCAGAAACGATCAGGTTTGATGTATGTTAAAAGAAGAAGGCTTAAAAAGAAAGAAATTTGCCATATATGCAATTTGTGGGTCCCCCAAAACCCTTTAAAAGAGAGAAAAGGAAACTGCCCTGCTTAACTTTTTTATAGCTGGGAATGGAATAGACGACCCGGGAGGACAGAAAACAACAGAACTGGTTAGTGAGAACCAAGGGTTTGTGACTTGTGAGGCAGGTGAACATGATGGCACACACCAGGAAGAGAAAGCTGTTGAGGCATCTACACAGTGACCTGTTTTTTCAAGAAAAACTTGATGAATGGCATAGATCTGAAAATTAAACTGACACGCAGTAAAGACACTTTTTGCATAATGAGCGATGACTCAACCAAACACTTTAAGCCACAGGTTGTAGCTGTATCCTTTTTGCTAACTGTCAATGCTATATACCCAATGGACCAGATAGGATGAAAGTGTTCAGCATCCTTGCAGGCAGCTGTATCAGTAACCAGGAGAATCTGTTCTTGGGGCAGTTACCCAACCTGGTTGTCACTGGGTTTCTAGATAATGATGCCATCAGCTTTTTTTAACTGTATTAACCAGTGCCTTAAAATTGTTTCCCACTTACTCCCCAATACCCTAAAATCTCTCTTCTTACCACCAAATTGTTTTCCCTACAACGTTGGGCACCCCTGTTCATACCTTCAATCTGGGCACCTCTCAAACCACACATAGCCCTACTTACACCCCTTTTTGCACCCTTGTCTCTCTACAGTCTTGATACCCACACCTATTCACTTTTGTTCAGAGCTACAGGCTAACTTCTGGAAAAAAAAATAGTTTCATCCAGAGTCGTACCCTAAACCATCTATCTTCAAAGCATCAGAATCCTCACAAAGAGCTCCAACAATTTGGTCACTATCCCTGAAGAGAGACCATATTTCACCAACAGTATGAAACAGTTCATAAGAAAACATTGTTGTAGTGTTTGAACTTTCAGTCCTTGGTTGTTTTTTTATTCACATCCCCTAAAGCATATGCTTTTGTGACTCTTTGTATTTTCACTCTCAGCTTTCTCAGGGCTTGGTGTGGTGTCAGCCACTGAGGAACTGGACCTGTGTTTGCATTGTTGTTTTGGTTTTTTTAGCCGATTCTTTGTTTTGTCCTTTTGGCTTGATGCATCTGAGTGTTGGACTGTCCTGACTCTCTGGTTAAGTTCTTCTATTGCTTTGTGGTGGTCTTGTTAGAGCAGATTCCCAGCTCTTTTGCGGTTCTTGTCATGGTGGTATCTCTGGAGCTCTGCCTATATCATAATCAGGAGAGTTGCTCAAATCTGACTAGGAAACAGATATTCCAATTTAGTATCAAATACCCACTTTAAAAAAAACTACAAAATCTTAATTCCATTACTCTCTCTTTCTCTGTCACCCACACACACTGACACACCTATTTATTTGCTTAAAAACAAAACTGTGCAAACAACCAAACAAATGATCAAAATATATGTAATAATGTTCAGCCATCTGTCAACTGGTAATGCTGGAGAATTTTCATCCTCTGATGGTACTTTCTTTTTAGCTTATTAACTCCAAGGTCTAAGAATCTCTCTTGGTTTGACTGCCCTGTGGATGACAAATGACAACCTTGTTACAAAACATATGAAACAGTCTTGTAAAATTTAAAAATAAAATACGACGGTATTTTTTGCTGTTCAAAAATCATATAAAAGACATTGCTTTAGAAAATCTATTTCAGACTGTAAAGCACGCACATATACATTTTGGGTTATTTCTACTAATGGTATTTCTTCAACACAGAGACAGACATTTTTAACTGCAGCACATTTCACTGAGCATCCGTGATCAAAAGCATTCCAACAATTCCCCCCATACATTTTTTCCCCACAAAAGTAGAAAAAGCTCAATTACTTTACACACTTTTCATTATTACCCCTTGTAAGGGATTGTTCACCCCACACATGCCTGGAAAGGATTAGTGTAGGCTAAGAAGGGGGCCAATTAACCAAACAGACCACAACTGAGAGAAATCAGGTGGCTAAGCAATCCCCTGACTGAGGGAGGGAGCTCAGCTGGGGAGAAACGAGCAGGGTTGGATTTATAAAGGCAGGAAGCTGATAGAGGGGAGTGCTGGGAAAGTCTGCAGTCCTTCTGTGGGAGAAGGGAGGTGCATTTGGGCTGGAAAACCCAGAGAGGGTGTGGGGGAGCCAGGAAGGTAGGACAGGGCTCAGGGAATGGCAGTAAGTTCTAAGAGGGAACAGACCTTGACTACTGGTTATAGGGTCCCTAAGCCGGAACCTGGAGTAGAGGGTGGGCCCTGGTTCCCCTGCCAGCCATGGAGGGAGAAACACTATGAATGGGAAGACTGCCTAGGATTGTTGGTGAAGAAAGATTTTCTAACCCCAGAAGGGAAAATCATTTGGTTACCTGGCCAGAGGCAGCAACAGTTCATGGAGCAAGAGAGGGGCTACAGACTGGCAGACAGAGACGGAGTGACAACATGCAATTGTGGGAAGGAGTGTAGATGGGGCAAGCTATTCCCTACAGTGACCAGGAGGAGGCACCATCTTAGCAGTGAATGGAACACTCCATCACACTGCTAAAATTAGATAAAGCCCTAGTGTTTTATACTAGAGAGAAAACATTAAAGCCAAGTGTAATACCAATACATTGCTCCAGCCCAAGCAAAAGCAACACACGCACACATATGGACCCTTTTTGGGAAAACACACATTTTTCCACAGGATACTGATATACCATATACAACTAAAATACAAATAGCAAACTAGGCCATAAACCAACATTTTAATCCTTTTTTAAACACACACATACATGCTAGCGATATTTCTGAAATTTAATTTCAAACGGGATAAAGAACTGATGGTACATGCTTCCACTGTTTTCCTCTATAGGCGTAATGAGCAAGTAAAATTTTATTTAGTATTATTCTCCAATGCTTAATTTACTGTGTTTACACAAACCCCTTCATAGCCTGTTTAAAACAAGATTTGTCAGAAACACATGCATTGTAAAGGAATTTTACCTAGCCTTGGTGAGCAACAGCTTGCAGTTGTTGGTTTCACACTAAAACGATCACACTAAAGACATGTATCATTATTAGTAAGGCTATCCAAAGAAAAAAGTATATTTTTTTCAGAGCTATAAAATAAACAGTATATCTCTTGCAGTCCAGTAGCCATTATTTCCAAGATGTTTTCTGTTATGTTTAAAAAAAAAAAAAAAAGCACTGTTTTTTATCCCTGTCTACCTTTTTGTTTCAATCAAATACCTATATTTAGCTGGTTGTTTGGATCACTACAGCTCTTAATTAATAAGACACAGATGAATTTATGAATCCCTCCCAGCATTCCCTTTTGTGGTCTGGGGGTGAAAAACTGTCTACACAACAGGGCTGTTTTTGGTTAATTTTTTAGTTAAAATATATTTTTTTTCTTTTGCAATTAAAAACAGAACACTGCTTAGCCTTTTTACAGTATTAAGCAGTAAATCACCATCCATAACAACCCTGAATGTTATTGTACCCCCACTGCTGGCTGAGGACTTGTAGCTGGCAATGAATGTCTTAGGTTTTTTTCATTTTAAACATGTTTCATTTGTGCTTAAAGTGTTGGTTTGTTTTTAAATAAAAATGGACATAGCACCACCACAGTAAACAGACCTCAATTACCCTCAGCTTTTAACTGTGTGGTCAGGAGAAATTTGTTCTTACAACTAGGGCTGTCAATTAATTACAGTTAACTCACGCGATTAACTAAAAAAATAATAATCGTGATTAAAAAAATCAATCGCAATTAATCACACTTGTAACAATAGAATACCAATTGAAATTTATTAAATATTTTTGGATGTTTTTCTACATTTTCAATATTGATTTCAATTACAACACAGAATACAAAGTGCACAGTGTTCACTTTATATTATTTTTTATTACAAATATTTGCACTGCAAAAATGATAAACAAAAGAAATAGTATTTTTCAATTCACCTCATACAAGTACTGTAGTGCAATCTCTTTATCGTGAAAGTGTAACTTACAAATGTAGATTTTTTTGGTTACATAACTGCACTCAAAAACAAAACTGTGTAAAACTTTAGACCTACAAGTTCACTCAGTCTTTCTTCTGATTCTGCCAATCGCTAAGACAAACAAGTTTGTTTACATTGACGGAAGATACTGCTGCCTGCTTGTTATTTACAATGTCACGTGAAAGTGAGAACAGGTGTTTGCATGGCACTTTTGTAGCTGGCATTGCAAGGTATTTACATGCTAAACATTCGCATGCCCCTTCATGCTTCGGCCACCATTCCAGAGATCATGCTTCCATGCTGATGATGCTTATTAAAAAAATAATGCGTAAATTACATTTGTGACTGTACTCCTTGGGGGAGAATTGTATGTCTCCTGCTCTATTTTACCCACATTCTGCATATATTTCATGTTATAGCAGTCTTAGATGATGACCCAGCACATGTTGCTCATTTTAAGAACACTTTCACAGCAGATTTGACAAAATGCAAAGAAGGTACCGATGTGAGAATTCTAAAAATAGCTACAGCACTCAACCTCAAGTTTAAGAATCTGTCTTTCAAAATCTGAGAGGGACGAGGTGTGGAGCATGTTTTTAGAAGTCTTAAAAGAGCAACACACTGATGAGGAAACTGCAGAACCCAAACCACCAAAAAAGAAAATCAACCTTCTGCTGGTGGCATCTAACTCAGATGATGACAATGAACATGCGACAATGAATTTTTAGTGCATCTGGCACATAAATATCTTGCAAGACCAGCTAGAACAGTGTCATGTGAATGCCTGTTCTCACTTTCAGGTGGCATTGTAAACAAGAAGCAGGCAGAATTGTCTCCTGCAAATTATAACCAACCTTGTTTGTCTGAGTGATTGGCTGACCACGAAGTAGGACTGAGTGGATTTGTAGGGTCTAAAGTTTTACATTGTTTTATTTTTGAATGCAGTTTTTTTTTTACATAATTTTACATTTGTAAGTTTAACTTTCATGATAAAGATATTGCAACACAGTACTTGTATGAGATGAATTGAAAAATACAATGTTGTTTTTTACAGTGCAAATATTTGTAATAAAATAAATATAAAGTGAGCACTGTACACTTTGTATTCTGTGTTGCAAATGAAATTAATATATTTGAAAATGTAATAAACATCTAAAATATTTAAAATAAATGGTATTCTATTGTTAACAGTGCAATTAATCACGATTAATTTTTTTAATCATTTGAGAGCCTTACTTACAACATATTCTTATTTTTATAAATATGCAGGAGGTTTGTGGCACCCTGCAACGTTCCAAATTTGAGGTAGAATGGGGTTTACTTCTGAAAATAAACTATTTTAAAACTTTTCATGACTTTTTTTGAATTGTCAGATAGTTTGAACAATAAACCATTTTAAAGGTTTTATTTAATTTAATATTAAACAAGTCTCAGCCCCTGTCTGTGAGTGCCACCTTGATTGCCCAAATCTAAACATTCATCAAATCTAATTAGCAATATTATTTAGCCATGACAAGGTATAATAAGTGTTCGACTAGAACGTCTGGTTGAAAAGGGAAACTGGCAGTGTCCAGTCAGCACACTAAAAGTCCAGTTACCTGCAGAAATTGGCCTCTGCCACCATGTGGCAGGAAGAGCAGAAGCTGCTGCTGGAGCCTGGAGGAGCAGCTCAGTGGAGCAGCTGCTGCTCTTCCCGTCCTACAACCTGACAGAGAGAACTGACTGGCTTCTGGATCAGGCTCCAAAGTAGGGACTGACCCCTGCCCTGTGCCCTGATTGATGGAGAACCTGCCTGCCTGCCCAGCTTCTCCCAGCCTGGCTCTGCAGGCAGCAGGTGAGTCCTGGGTGATGCGGGAGTGAGTGATGGGGGTGGAGTTGGAAAGCGTGTGACGGGAGGGGGGACGGACAGGTGGGGCAGCAGGCAGGGCCTTGGAGGAAGAGGCGGGGCAGGGTGTTCAGTTTCAATCGATTAGAAAGTTGGCAATCCTACATGGTATCTTAAACTTGATGGGGTGTTAAGGGATCATGGGTGGATTATTACATCTGTACCAATGCTTACATTTCAATAGAGGGCAGTTAAACCAAAGACCCCAATTCAGTTCAATGGGTTTGAGTCAGTGCTATTGTTCTCAAGCACATGGCTCAAACCTTTATTTTAAAGATAAGGCTTTTATTGCCATTGAATACTACTATAGGCATTTCTGATTTTTGCTGTAAAATAGGTTTCTTTTCTTAAAGGCATAATAGCAGATTTCTTACAAACGATTTTATTTAAAAGACATACAATCTGTGAAAGCACCGATTGGTCCCTTCGTGTCCCACCTGTTTTACTTAAGGCCCGCATAGGACTTATAACAAGAGACACAGAAAGCAACAGAGGGTCCTGTGGCACCTTTGAGACTAACAGAAGTACTGGGAACATAAGCTTTCGTGGGTAAGAACCTCACTTCTTCAGATGCAAGACACAGAGTTAGACACACATGCCTTTTCAATAGATATTTTATTTACCGATACATTTTTATTATTTTTTACATCAGATGTATTCTAATTCAATCCTTTTAGATTTCTCACAAACACTCTTTTCCTTAAGCATGATTTTGTGACTTCTTGACCAGAGCAGGTGGTCAATATAAACCATTAAGCAGTTATCCTTTGATTTGGAAATTTGGTTAAAACACCATCAGGGTCTTCAGTGTTTTGTATGGCATTTACCCAGGCCACCCCCCTGAACTAAAGTATAGAGATTGCATTGAATAACCTAAGGCAATAATAGCATAGAATTTTCCAGATATGGGTCAATACAAAGGGCCTCGAGTTTGCAGTTTATACCCCCTGAAGTCCAGCAAATGTTCTTTTTGATGCCTCTGCCGTAGCATGTCTATCACACACCCTTACAATTTTCAAAAGATTTCTCCCTAAAACAATGTTTAAGGATATCATTAGCAGAAACACATACAATAGACTGTAAAAGCAGCAAAGAGTCCTGTGGCACCTTATAGATTAGCAGACGTATAGGAGTATGAGCTTTCGTGGGTGAATACCCACTTCTTCGGATGCATCATTCACCCATGAAAGCTCATGCTCCTATACGTCTGCTAGTCTATAAGGTGCCACAGGACTCTCTGCTGCTTTTACAGATCCAGACTAACATGGCTACCCCTTTGATACTTGACAATAGACTGGATAACTCTCATATGCTCATGCGTGACACAGGCTTAGATAGTTCTATGCCTAGTGACATCCTTAAAGCCATATATCCATCCTCAACTTTACTCTGTGTCCTCTTCAATAACTTCTCTCCAGGATGGGCAAAAACAACTGGTGGCTGTTACATCTGTATCCTCTGATCTAATGCTGTCCAGGATCTTCAGGGTCTCTACAAACCCAGCTGCTGAGAGACTTTCAGAAAAGAAACACCATTAAATACCCATTTTAGATTTATGCAACCACAGTTGGTTCCTCTGTTCCCACAGCCCCAGACCCCTTGATATTTTATACCTTACATACATGTGACTCATCTTCACAGTTCAAATACTTAAAGGGAGACTCCCTAGCATCCCCCTTCATGGGATCAGACAAGGGATGGGCAACATGCTCATCAGATGGCCTCACGATCACCTGGGTTTCCTGGTCAGCTGCCAGAGTCTCCAGCAGCAGCTGAGTCAGAGGGCTCCCCGTGACCCCCTCCCTCTTCCCAAAAACTGTTGCCCAAGTAGCACTCTTCTTGCAGGTGCCCGAGTACCACTGGAGCTAAAACAAATTCCACAGTTCTCATGCGGGTATTGAAGGGGGTCCATATTTCCTCTCTGTGTTTCTATGATTTCTGAAAATGAGTTCTTTGTACATGTGCCCCTTGTATATACATAGCAAGTGTGACTATAATTAGGTAATGCAGCAACCTAGAATATAAATAACTGTGTTATTAGGAGACTGACAATGTACTTGAAATAACTTTGAGTAGTTCAGTTTATCTTCAGTACTGTGAACATTATAGTAGAGCACATGATTCTTGATAAAGGCATTAGTGAGGATATCACTATTTTTATGCTAAACTAGTGACAGGAGAAAGCTGTAAAATTACTTTATCACCACCTAATTTAGATAAGACCATTTATTGTTCACTCCATGTATCTGACCTTCTGTCAAGGGTGAAGCATTTTAAATTAAAATAGATAGGAATATACTGCCGATGATATGAAAAGTTCCATAATTCTTTCAAACAGACATTTTATCATTTGAACGTCACATGTCAGAGCTGTCACCTAGGCTATCTGCTATGTTAAAATGTTTTACTGTGTTTCTCATTATCTTCTTAATTCACGAACAGCCAAGGAGATATCAGACTATAAACCGGTCTCTGGTCCAGGACTGAATATCTCCAGTTCTTGGTCTAATACTAAATAAATACTAATTGGTCTAATACTAAATAAATGTGTAGAAGAAAGGAAGCATTTCCTGATACTCTAATGTTACAAATCAATGTAAGTCCCAGCAGTCACAAATTAATGGTCAGAGTGCAAGTGAAGCAGTCACACTTGCCTGATAAATGTAATTTATCAAATAGTCCCATGATTTATCACATTTATTATAAACAAGTATAACATATACACACATTATAGTATGTGTCCAAGTTGAATGCCTAAAGTTATGCATCTAAATCCTTATTTAGGCACTCAAATAAGTGGATTTATTTTCAAAAGGGGTCGGATTTTCATAATCTCCCGCCGATTTGAAGGAATAACTCATAAAGTAAACACAGTACACTGCTGATGTGGCTGTGATCTAGCCTAACAGGATTCTCTGTCAGAGTGTCTACAACTGGTTCCTGTCTCCATGCTAGAAAGTCTGTCAGAGTCAACACCATGTTGGGGACAGTACATAGGGTTCTGCATAACATGAGGTCACTATACACTCTGAAGCTTAGCCCTCCATAACACATCCACCAAATTGTCACTAGTTTTTGATATTCTGCAGCCAAACAGCAGCTGTGTTGACATGCTTAACACTGCAATATAACGTACGCCATGTACCACCAAATAATGCCATCCTCTATGAGACAAAAACATTTTCTAATTTCCCCTTTCTCCCATATAGTTTATTCACAATCTGTAGGAAGAAAACCATTTCCTATCCCTATTTCGGCCATCTCCGGCAACTAACATTTCCTAAGCTAAGACAAAATGATTTGTCTGTTAGGACATGGATTTTATTCACGCACATTGTTACTACTTACGTATCTGATTCTGCTGTCACTTTACACTGATGCTACACAGTTACAGCTCCATCCACTTCAATGGCTTCATTATTCCATCCAGTGTGACAGCTGAACTCACTCCCATCTATTTGGAGATGCCAGTCTGGGACTGAAGTGCCAGTTTGAGTCATAA
The DNA here is from genome assembly GCF_027887155.1 of Malaclemys terrapin pileata. Taxonomy (NCBI): domain Eukaryota; kingdom Metazoa; phylum Chordata; order Testudines; family Emydidae; genus Malaclemys; species Malaclemys terrapin. The sequence continues at coordinate 27,578,968 of NC_071506.1, forward strand.
GAGTGCAGGTTTGTTTTTAAAAGATGTCCCACATGGGAGCTGAAATACAGGTTTTTGACAGGGTTTCCTTTATAGGCCACCACATTCATTAAGGAATCGAAAAGAACTATTTGTGTGAGTTCATAAGAATACAATATTAAGAACATTTTTCAAAATGTTGCTATGCAATTTAAAGGTTCTTTCCTAACCTCATTTATGCCCTGTTTTATGGATTTTTGCATGATTTAAGTGAACAATTAGTGTAATTTGTCTCCTTTATATTTAATAATTGCGTTGCTAGAATTTTTAATTGAAAAAAAAAAGACAGTCTAATTATTAAGGGACTGGGACTCAAGATTCACTTCCTGGATTTACTTCCTAGCTCTACCACAGCCTTCCTGTGTGGCCTTGGGTAAGTCACCGAATCTCTCTGGGCCTGATCCGAAGTTCACAGAAATCAATGGGAAGCTTTCCATTGACTTTAAATGGCCTTGGACCAGGCTGTCTGTGCCTTAGTTCTGTCTGTAAAATGGGGACAATAATGTTTTACTACCTAACAGGAATGTTGTGAGGATAAACTTATTAAGGCTTGTGAGATGCTCAGAAATGATGGTGTTATAGGGAGGGGTGTATAATTACCTAGAGATAATGAAGGCCCTGTACCAGTAAATTCTTATGCACATGCTTAACTATATGCACATGATTTCAGTGGAAAATACATACTCAAAGTTAGTAAATCTTCTCAAACTGGGGGCAAAGTGCAAGCCCTTTGATTACAGGGGCACCAACAACTTAAAAATTACACTTCTGGCTGAAATGTTTTTACCTCCTCTTGGTATATGTTGCAACTAAAATTACTGTAACTGAAAAAGATCAGAGGAAACATTTTTTTCTTTTCATTTTGAAAAATACTTTTACAGATGGCAGAAACCACAAAATTGTCAGGAAGACTCAGTGCCAAAGAGAGTGCCTGAAAATATATTGACCTCCATTATTTGAAAATGACTAGATTAGATATCTAGTCCATTTGGTGTCCCTTTAATATTGATAGATTGATCAATCAATCTAATCTTCTTTGTTAATGAATGGACCTCATCGGCAATGCTTACTCTAGTCTTAATATAGCAGGAGGTTATACAATTTAACATTTCTAAAAGAAACATCATTAATGTATAAGAACATTGTATATTTCTTAAAACAGGAAATTGAAAGGTAAGTAAATGTTTCCAAAAGCATTGGCGATACTAGAAAAACAGGAAGTGGGGCAGCTATTTCAAAACAACATGTATTCTCCTTACTAAATTGTTTTAAAAGTAGGAGAAAAACCTCACAAAGCCACAAGAAGATTGTCATATAGTTTAAATATTGTAAGAGCTCATTAATGCACACTCCTGGCATATGTACGTCCCTCGGCCCGCGCTGTTTCCTGCAGCCCCCATTGGCCTGGAACGGCGAACTATGGCCAGTGGGAACTGCGATCGGCCGAACCTGCGAATGCTGCAGGTAAACAAACCATCCCAGCCTGCCAGTGGATTTCCCTGATGGGCCGTGTGCCAAAGGTTGCCAATCCCTGTGCTATTGTAATCTTTGTAAAAAGTATGCCTTGTAAGGTATCATTTTAAAATTCATAATTTGCTGGTCATTACTGTCCTGATAAAATGTGTGTGGTGACATTGTATGTGAAGTTTTAAGATTCCCCTGTATGATGTTAATACATGTTTCAAAACACACAGCCCTGCTCCTAGTGAGTTTGGCAAACACATCTGTCCTAAACAAAGGAATGTGTGCTCTTTTTGATTTACATTTAAGCAGTAAACAGAATCATCAAGCAAGAAGGGAAACAAAGGAAGCTCAAGCAGGCGAGGAAAAGGCAGCAGGTAACATCCTTCCACGTAGATTCTTTGTCTCCTGATACCCAACTGGAAATGTTTTTCAAGAGGGTGATTTAAGCCTATAAAAAGGAGGTACAAACACCCCACTGGACCCCTCTTGCTCTCCCTAACCATTGCATTCAGTACACCTCATGCAACAAAGGAAGCCTCCATTGGACTTTGGGAGAAGATGTCCTGACCTAAGAAGTTTGGACATTAAGACTGCTGAAAACATGTGGTGAGAAAACTTTGCTTGGAATTGAACATAATTTGTTAAATTGCATTTTAACTTTATTTTTCTTGTGACCATTTCTGACTTTGATGCCTCGTTACTTGTTCTCACTTCAAATCTCTTTATAGTTAATAAATTAATTTTATTGTTTTATCTAATCCATCAATTTTAAATTGAAGTGCTTGGGAAAGCACCCATTTGGGGTGGCAAGTTGTGTGCATATTATTTCTGTTAAATAATGAAGTTAATATAACTTTCACTGCCCAGGAGAGGGCTGGATAGTACAGGACACACATTTCTGGGGGGAAATCTAAGACTGGGGGAGTGTTGGGGTCACCTGCCATATAACCAAGACTGGTGAGAGATAGAGTGTAACTCAAGTGTGGCTGGCAGGCTGTAGTTACACATACATACTCAGGATGCAGCTTGCATGCTGAAAGGCTGTTTGTGAGTAGCCCAGGTGGGAGCCCCTTCAGCAAGGCATTGTAAGGCAGGGATGACACAGCTGCTCATTAGTCTGGATTGTACCCTGGTCTGTCACACCTTCTCCAATTTTTAATCTAACAGATTAAAGATTTGTTCCTAAATATTTTCAAAATGTAACGTCTATTTTAGAGCCAGTTTAAGTTTACAGCATAACATGTAAAGACATTTTTTAAAAAAAAGGAAATAAACAATGCCCCTGAAAAACTATGGTGTTGAGGTTTTTCAAACTTTTAGAAACTTATGTCATTGAAAAAAATAATTGAATCTCCATCTACATTCTCCCTTGACTGACACCCAGACAAAGTATGTATAGAAGTGTAATAAGCAACACAGATTAATTTTGAAGAGAACCTTACAGGCACAGAAAACATTATCTTTCACCCTAAACTGACATGACAGACCAATAGAACGCACTGTAGCCACAGCTCAATCTCTTTCCCTTTCATTTCAAACCATATACATTTAAGTAGCTCTGTATTAAAATGAGTGCAAGTGTGACAGATGCCTAAGGTCACAGGATGCTTCTCTTTTTAAATGCCTTTGTAAATCTCTCTCTTTAAATTGTCTTGATTAAAAATAACTTAAAATACCACAGTACTGGACAAAAATGCTGGACCACACAACTTTAAACTGTAATGCTTTGGACCATTTCTACAGATTCCTTAGGATTTATCATTCAGCTTCCTTATTTCAGTTTGAGATAGGCCTGAGTGGTACAATGCAGATCCAGAATCTGAACTTTATTCAAACTGAATGGTGTTTGGATCTGGTTTTCCAGATCAAGGGCATCCCTAATTATAACACACCAAACAGCACCCATCAGCACACTCATGGTACCATCTGTATGTGCTTTACCCGAGGAGGAGTTTGATGATGATCTCTATGCTGTAGACCAATACAAAGTGAGGCCAGCTGAAAGAAATATATCTAGACATGTGTGTTACATATTTTGTTGCAAATAAGTGATACAGGGGCTTGCAGGGCCTTTGACAAAGAAACTTCAGAGTGTAGAAAGCTGTGATTACAAGATCTGATTACTCAATAGTTGTGATTTACTTTTATTAGCTCTCTTTTGAGAATTATTCATGCTTGACAATATAGTTTAAAACCAAACTTGTGTTTCTAGTTACTTCAAAAGCCACCATGAAAATTCCATGTTTAGTTGGAGGTAATCCAAGATGGCAGCAATGGATTGATGTTTGGGAGTTTGCAAATTCTGCAGTGGGAAATCTTGTAGGATCCCTGGTTTCCAAATGTAGACACAATCTGTCCTAATCTAATTAACCACAGAGAATTGGAATGATAAAATCAAAATATCCTTCAGACCAGGTATGGGACTTTTCCAATACATAGCCAACATGCCTAATTCCAAATACAATGGTCATGTTCAACCCCAGAATGCAAAGGAGTCTGATGTATGGGTGAGGGAATGTAAATCCGCATTTATGGTAGATTCAGACTTTTATCAAATGTCTGTGTTTGCGAAGGAGATTGTGTCACAGTTGGTTGCAGCAAAATGGAAAATTGTGGAAGTAAAATCATGGATGACATCAGAGTAGAATTCAGAATTTTGTCTTTTTAAAAAAGAATTTCACTGTCTAGCCAGCTCAGTGTCAATCAAATGACTTTTAAGAACTTTTGGTTTTGTTAAAATTTTGTAACAGGCCACATGCTGGAGTAACAAATACGCTGGTAAAACTGTGTTGTTGGTATCACAGGGCACATACGAAAGAGAGGGATGCCTAACTAGCTAATGGACTGGGCATTCTGTGACTGGGTTCAAGTTACAGAATTAGATTGCTTACATTTCAAACAATGTGAGGGTCTTTTATGACTGAGGGAATACATATATTTATGCTGTGAATCATGTATTATGTATAGTTTTTTTCCTAAAGCCTTTGGGTGAGATTTGCATAAGCACTCAGAGTTGGCCTAACTCTGTTCCTGTTGATGTCATCGACTCTAGAAAAATATAAACCATCCGATCCATTCTCCACCTGACCGCACAGCCTATCAGCAAAGGAGATCTGCTCCTCAGGCACCCAATCATTTCAAAGGCAGAGGCTGCAGGAGGATTCATCTTCTACCACCGCTGCTGCAGGTAGGAGGAACAACTAGCACGAAGGAGAGTCACCTAGAGGAACCTTTACAAAGTATAAGGAAGACAGATAAGTAGATCAAGAGGTATTGGAACAGGTGTGGAGGTGGAAGGATTGAAATTCTGAGGGGGAGGTACAAAGGACAGTATGGAAATAGTGGTGGATTTGAGGAGATGCATGATAGAGTATTGACTCAGAGAATGTCACACGTATCACCCAATGAACAGGAAATTTTTCAAGGAAAACCTCTTAAAAATTTGCCAGCAAATCACTACAATCTATCTCATCTGAGTCTTATCCTATTCCTTCTATCTGTCCATCTGTGTCTATGTATTTATACCATCTTTCCTCCTAAACTTTTATTTGGATGATAGCCTGGAATATGAATGTTCTCCATTTGTCATTTTATTGTGCAATTGTTTTTTCATTTAAATGTTATATAGTCAAGGTGCATTATTGCTAATAAATTGCAAAGCCTGGCAGTCATTACATACCATCATGTCCATCAATAGACAGCATAAACGTATTGTTCTTCTGCAACTCACAGTTAAGTATAAGAGGAAACAAAGTGCTGTTGATAACAGATTAAGCATATAATGCACAGACCTTAAGGCTTTTAGTCTCAAGAGATGCCACATTTCAATGTCACAACCAGGATGTAATATTAGTAAACGAAGTTTCAGTCTATCAGTCAGGCACGTTAGATTGAACATAAGGCATATTAAATACTTTTGCAATAAGCAAATCGCTATTGCCTGTGGACTGCAAGAGCTACAGTAGTTGTTCTAGGATTTTATAACACTTGAGCTACTTACTACAAGATCCAGTAATAAGATTTTATTTGTGAGGGAGGCTCCAGGCTACTCAAGTCTTTGCAAGCTTTTTTAATAGAAAAGAATGTTCTAGGGCAATTCTTGGGCAAAAGAACACAGAAGAAAAGAATATCTACCCCCACTCCCTCCCCCCCAAAATCTTGTTATTTCTTATATTCAAAAGCTTTGTCCTATAGCTGTGAGAGTAACTGTTTTTCTGGTTTGGTGGCCGAACCAAAAAAGAAAATAGGAAAACAAAAAACTCATTTTGGGTTGAATAAAATGTTTTGTTTGGCCTGAAAATATTTTTTTTTTTACAATCTTTTACAAAAATAAAAATTAAATAAAATTCTAAATGAAAAGACAATTCAAACTGAAAAATCAAAATGTTTTTTGAAATGTAGAAACTAAACATTTTTATTTTTTCTGATTTTTTTTTAACCAAAACAATTCAGTGAATTTGACGTGAATTTATAAAATGTTTAGATAGACCCAAATCTGCATTTTTGGCAAAAAAAAAAAACCAATCCTCACGTTTTGGGTGAAATTTTCCCCTCCCACCCAGTTCTGTGTTGTTCATGAAGGAACAGAGAGCAGGATCTTCTGTGCTCAGGACTTTCTCAATCCCATGCTGCACTTGTGGAGGTAAGCCATTTTAATGCTGAAAGTGATAAATCAGTGGAACAAGGAGGAGAGCTTACAGACAAATCAGTTAGTGGAAGGAGGAACAGATTTCTTAGAATACACTACAAACTCACATAAGGGAATTCTGATTTTGAAAATGAGACACCCATGTTGAAGATAGTACCTAGCAACTACATTTCCCCTTCAAGAAGGCAGCCCAGGAGGCAGCCCAGGAGTTGGGCCCTGTTGCAGAGAGCGGGTGAAGAGGGTGGGGCCAGGAATTGTGTAGAAAAGCAGATAATGGTTTCTATGGAAGAATTGTATGGGAAAGAAGGGCCATGGGATCTACTGGCAAGCTTAGAAAGTTTCAAAGCATTACAGCATCCAAACTTTTGTCTGACCTGAACCCAAGCTCTGAACCTTCTGATGTAGGCTCATTGATATTACACACAAAACAGTGCATTAAACCAAGGCTACAATAAATTAGAAATCTTAGACGAAAATACTGATCTGTATGGTTTGATTGTTAAAGCTACATTGAATTACTTTATCTTATGCTCTTTTCAAATTGGTAGGCATTGGATGACATCTTTACATTTAAATTGTGCTGATTAGCCAGTTTTACCTTAATAACACTATGATAGTGACCGCCTTATCTTGCCCTTTAATTTTAAAATTAATGAAGTAATCATTTATCCTGGTCTCTTTCTGTGTTCTGCCCAATTACTTTAGTGCTGAATGGTACTTTGCATTTTTGCTGGTCCATTAGTCCCATATCGTGCTCTTTCTGGACTTCTCTGCTCAACTAAGGGATAATTAAATAGTGTCTTTTAGCATCTTTATAACCTTGGCACATAAATTTTCTTTTCCAAATAGTTTAGCCTGATAGATAAATGTCACTTGGCCAGATGGATTGCTCTTCCTTTTGTTATTGTTTTGGACATCTGAAACACAGCCATATATGCCAGATAAGAATCCAGCCTTTATCATCATTAATTCATATCTTCACATGGGTCCGATTCTGGACTCCTTTTTCTGGAAAAAAATTCTCATCGAAGTAATATGGAGAGGAGCTATCACTTCTGTCTCTGTGATGTGATCACCTCTGCATAGATAGCCCCAAATTAAGTATTGGACTGAAAATGAATAAGAAAAAAAATTATCAGCCTATTTCACCATTAGAGATGTGACAAGGTGAACAGTTCTCTATGGTCTTAGAACTGCAGTGAGCTGTTTTCAAGATACTCTCGTTCTTAGGAGCCAGTCTCTTTCTGCTTTCTTGGGCAATTTCACAAGCTCACTGTTATTTGCCCTTTATAGTCTGAAGGAAAGGCAAATTTTAAAGCTTGATGGCAGAGTATTCTTTACATTTTGGTTGTATCTTAAGAATGGTGGGGGCAGTGACAAAGAAAGCTTTGGTGAACAAAGAAGAAACTATTTACTTTTATAGTGCTTTCTTTTTCCTTGGAGAATTTTTTCCTTTCAATTTAATTGACTTCTTCCTAGCTCATAAGCAAGGAGAGCCATTAGAAACAGAGAAAATCTGTTTGTAAGGGAGGTGATTCTGACACACAGCAGGGACAGAGTTTAGGAATTTTAAAGACAAAGAATCCCCTATTGGTTAATAATAACCAATTAATTCAGCCCCAATATGAATCGTATGCCATTTTTTTATTATTAGATAGGCTATTAAATTTATTTCTTAATACATACAAGCAATGTGACTGAGATATAGTTGCCTTATGTTTCCAGGCCAGAACCTCAGGCTGGTATAAATGACCATAGCTCCATTAGCTTCAGTGCTGATCTAATCCAGCTGAGGATCTGGCCCTCTATTTAATTATCCATAGTAACTTGGTTAAACATGGGCTTTTGCCATGAGTATCTTTGTTTCTGTTTGTAATGGAAATATAGTGCGGTAGTGCTCAAACACTTAAATAAATACACATGGAATGTTTACGAAAGCATCTGATATAAGGTAGTTTGAGAAAAGTCTGAACAAAAAAAATAGTGCTAATGCTTGTATGCAAAATACAGCTAAATAGACACATTTTATCTGAAGTCAAATACTTGTTTATTTCATAGATTCATAGGAAGAAATCCTGATCTCATTGAAGTTAATGGCAAAACTCTTACTGACTTCAATGGGCCAGGATTTCACCTATAGATTTCAATGCCAGCAAATAGTCAGAAGCATTAGAATAATCTAGTTTGACCTCCTCCATAGCATAGGCCATAGAATTTCATTATGTGCTTCCTGCATTAAGCCCAGAACTTCTGATAGAGCTACAGTATATCTTTAGAAAGATACATAGCCAATCTTGATTTAAAGACCTTATGTAATGGAGAATCCATCAATGCATGATATGAGTATTGTTAGTCTGGACACTTCAGTGAGCAGTGTGCATCATATAAGGGGCAGCATGTAATCCACAAAACATGTTGGGCTGTTTTAATACCATCCTAAAAGAAGAAACACACCACCACCAACTTTAATATTGCTGCACAAGGGGACCAGCAAATCTGACCATGTCCCTATTAGCCCACTGTCTAAACATTCCAGATTTTTCACATTCTGTACGATGCATTGCAGACTAGGACCTGTACAGATTTCAAGAGGAAGGTCTGACACAGTCACATTGGTCTCCCCTAAAGTATACTTGTCTTTAAAAGGTGACTGCAGAAAAATGTAAGCTTTATAGGATTTCATGTTTATTACATCTCAATAATTCAGGATCCAGTGTATTAAATTACAACTGCCATACATGCAATTCAACTTGGGAACTGAGAATCAATCTGGGTTCTTTTTCCTCTCATCCATCATCACATGCATCAGTTAAAAAAAAAAAAAAGGAGGTTCTATAGACCAAATAATGCTTTTGGTGACATCTGTGCAACCCCATTGCCTCAATGGGTTTGTGCAAGTATAAAAGATTGGAAGTTAAGAAACTAAATTTGTTGATGAAACAGAAAGAGAAGAAGAAACCTGCTAGATTTCCCTCAGCTGTGCTAGATCAGAAAAGCTAACAGGAGCGAGAAGCAGCTAAAAACTTATTTTTATTTCTAAAGCCAACAGGTATGACTCTGAATACAAACAAAGGGAGTACATCTGATATGTAAGCATACACTATTTTACAGAGTAGAAAGAGTTCAGGAACCAGATTCAAAGCCTGTTGAAGTCACTGGGAAAACATCCATTGACTTCAGAAGGATTTAGTTCACAACGTAGGTGATGTACACTATATCATAGTGGGAGTAAGGCACATTTTGATTATCATTCATCACTAGTGATATATCTACTCTCTTCTGCTGCAGACATAAAGATGGCAGGTTCCTGCTGCTAATAATAATGTTAGGGACATGGAACCGTCATACAGATTCAGAACAGTAACTTATCAGCCAATTCTTAACTAATGCTCTGAAACATGAGTGTTTCTGTCCTGTCTACTTTTTTATTCTAATTATGGCTGTTCTCATCAGCCATATAAATGTGTAATACTTTCTTGAATCCTACATAGCTTGTGGCAATGAGTCCCAGAGGTTATTAATGTATTGTGTGAACAAGTTTTTAATTTATTGCCATTCAGTTTCCTAGAATGTCTCCATATTCTTGTATAATGAAGGAAAGTGAATCAGAGCTCCTAAATTACCTCCTCTATCATTTTTAAATTTACATTTCTTATCATGTTCCCATTGGTGCTTCAGTAGTACAATTCTTGCTTCTCATGTAAAAGACATAGGTATGATTCCTGGTTTATAGTAGGTCAGACTAGGTAATCACAATGGTTTCTTCTGACCTTATAACCCATGAATCTCATTCCCCTTCTTTCTAAACTAAGCAGTCCTAATCTTTTCATTCTCCCATCTTATAAAAGTCTCTCCATGGCGTTAATTACATTTCAGAGTTAAGGAGTCTGGTTGGAGAACACACTGCCAGCAACTCCTTCACATTTTTAACAAGTAAGTTGCAGCTCAAGCACCTCCACTGTGGAAATATCTTCTGGAGAGGGAGATGGTCACTCAAGTAGCAAGGTTACAAACCACCAAATGCTTCTTAGGTTAGAACCAAGATATTGCTCTCCACTTGGAAGCTGACAGGCAAGCAGTGCAGATCTCATAGTACTGGTACTGCATGCTTTTACCATTAAACTTTGCTCAACAAATAGGCAGCCACCTTTTGAATAAGCCTTGGTTTCCAGGTGCTCTCAAGATGTAGCCCCATGTAAAGCACATTAAAATAATCTATTTCCACCTCTATATATTTCTCTCTCATTCTTTACATAGTTTTATCCTTCCAGAGCTTAAGAAATGGCTGATGACATCCATGCCTTGCAGTGTGGCCACTGACTGTATTGGGCTTCATGATGTGAATTTTAAAAAAAAGCCCTTGTTTTCATTTTATTTAATTTAAATAAAATATGCCAGACCTCCTTTCATGGTGGAAGTTCAAGTTTAAGGTGGAGCAAAATAGGCTTGAAAATAGGACCATGCTTTAATCAATGAGAGAAGGAAATAGCTGCAAGGGGGTAAATTAGGCACGTGGTAACTGAGTTAGGCCAGTAATTAGGATAGAGTGGGGTGCTGTCATTATGAAACCAACAAACAAACCTTGTTATTGCTCTGTTCCCCAGCAGGGACTGAAAGATAAAGTGAAGCCTTTAAAATGATCTGTCATCCTGCTCATGGCCACTTTCCTTTCTAAATTGATTTTTGCTTTCTCAAACCAAGAGGTTGATAGTTTATGCCTGCTGCCAGCAAAAATAAACTACCACCCACTTTGTGCATGACAGCAGAAATCAACATTAAATGGAAAGTGGCTGTGTTGGATAACTGATCCTTTTCAAGGCTTTTTTACTTTATTTCCAGGCTGCTGCTGGTGGACAACAAATTGCCTCTTTGAACAACTGGCACTAATTGACATCCTTGTTGGCAGTTTAGAGGCCAAGTACAGAAGCAAAGGATTGAATGGGCACAAAATCTGAACTAACCTGCCATTAGAAGTAGTTTCTCCAACCAGAACTAAAGAATGTTGATGAGAAATGGTGAGGAAGTTTGTATAACTACTACTTCTGCTATATCTGCTCTGTAAATAAAGAGGTTTTAGTTCTGTTGCTGCCAATCCTACATCTTTCACAAGCACTGAGTTCACCATAAATCCCACCCAAACCCTGTACAACTTTATAGAGTACCTCATGGTAACGGTTTATTAGCCCTATCCTTATCCAGGCCTAATCACTCTGCAGTGGTCTCTACCTTAATGCTTACCTTGAGCTCAGCTGTCTCTGAGCTAGGCTCTGCCACTCTTCATATTATTATTTATATTACAGTAGTATCTAGCGGTTCCACTCATGATTGGAGCTTCATTGTGATAGGCACTGTACGGACACATAGAGATGGTCCCTGCCCCAGAGAGCTTAAAATTACACAAAGAATAGGAGGAATAAGAGAAGTGAGGGTCTTGGTCTGAGTCACACAACAGGTCAACCAAAAACAGAAGCGAGAGCTCCTGAATCCCAGCCAACTGCCCTATCCTCAGGACCACACAGCCTTTCTGCATTATAACTGAATTCTACACAATGGAGGAGGAGACATTTCACATTGCAGAGGGTTTCCAGAAGTGCAATTAGGGAAAGCAGACAGTGAATAAGGCCAGTCACAAATCTGTGTGTACCCAACAGTCCGATTGTACAATGCACATAATGATTCCCTCCTCTTTAAAGTGCTTTGAGTGAATGAGAAAGCACCATATAACCGTTTATCATTATTATTACTTGTTCTCAAATTTGCCATTGGGTTGCCTGCTAAGTGATTTGTTTGTTTGTTTTAAATAAACCCCTTCATGATGAGATGAAACAAACCATTCTCTAGCTTTACCAGGCATCACTAGCTTCATTACTGATGTCTAATTGGCTAGCGGATCACATGTATTCTAACAAAACAATCCCCTTCCCCCCAGTTAGAATGAAAACACTTCCTGAATACATTTTAAATCTAATTGTTTTGCAATAATGATCTTGGTGTCAGCTTCTTAGATTAATGAAGCCTTTCAGATGACATTAAAGGAGAACAATTAAACTGCTAATTTCTTATTCGCTCTGCAAAACCATTTCAGTCTAACATCAAATCTTTTAAAAGTGGCTATTCCATGCTTTCCATGCTTTTCAAGTGAATAGGCCCCTACAATACTACACCAAAGATCCTGAAATGAATTTGAAAATAAAATGAATTATCTTGGAAAGCAGTTGTGTGTTAGGCGAGGAGTGATAATATATTGCTCATTTATTGGTAGCAATGTGTTTCTTAAATGGAATTTAGGGCTAGGGCCTGCAAACATAAATCACACATGTAGTCCCATCAGCTTCAATGGGATGATTTATATGAGTAAGAGTTGCAAGACTGAACTCACACGATCCAAAACCCATTGAGGTCAATGGAAAGATTCTCATTAACTTCCACAGGCTCTGGTTGAGGCCTACCACCATTTAGTAAAAGAGGTGTTTTCCTGACTTCTCTTATGCGTGCTATCACAGAAGCAATCCAGACACAAAATTCAGGGGCCAGATCCAGGTGTAATGGTTATTTATATTGTCTGAAAATCTGGCCCTTGATGTCATTCCAGACATCCCAAGTTTGGAGGTGTTTGTAACTGTGTTTTTTATTTGGCCCATTATACAGAGATGTGCCAGTTTGGAAAATCTGAACCAGATCTTAGTTCAGCTCTCAGTCACCCTCAAAGTTCAGAGCAGTTTGGATTCAGACCTATTATTTATATGTGATGTGCATCGATAGGCAAGCTATATTTGAGTGGCTAATCACACTATTTACTTCTTATAATGCACTTAAGGATTTAGAATGATAGTACTGCAGTGTATACCTGTTTGCTGATCTCTGCACAGTGATAATTCATGCTGCAGTCTTGTTAACATCATTCAGTAATGACAGATGCTAGAAACACAGGCTGGTGTGATCACAATTGTTTCCATTGCTGCCATCTGCCTTCTCTGTTTATAGTATAACACAGGCTGCCCCAAAGCCTAACGGCGACCCTTTTCCTGTTGAACTGCTGTTTTTATCATTCTGCTAGGAAAGGCTGTATATAAAGCCACACCTTTCAGTTCTTAATGCCAAATGTGGGAATTCAGCATTATTATTATTATCAATTCTTAATGGGGAAAATTGTTAATGTGCTGGTATTTGAACTGCTATCTTTAGTTAGTGGTTTAATGTCTTACTTGTACATGTAACAGTAACGGTTTGTAATAAGGCAGCATAGTCATAGAAACCTACAGGAAAGTTAATCCACATTAACTAAATATATGAATTAAAAGTGGATTAGTTAAACTGCATTAAAACACTGTGTGGACACTGTTCCAGAGTAGCAGCCGTCTTAGTCTGTATCCGCAAAAAGAACAGGAGTACTCGTGGCACCTTAGAGACTAACAAATTTATTAGAGCATAAGCTTTCATGGACTACAGCCCACTTCTGCATCCGAAGCTTATGCTCTAATAAATTTGTTAGTCTCTAAGGTGCCACAAGTACTCCTGTTCTTTTTGTGTGGACACTCTCAGTCAGAATTAAAGCAACTTTAATTTGATTTAACTTAATTCATGAAAGCCAGACTGAATTAAGGTCACTTTAAATCTGAATGAGAGTGTCCACATAGGGGTTTCATGCAGTTTAACTAATTCCTTTAAATTCACAGATTTAGATAATTTGGGTTAATTTTCCTGATTGCCCCTGTGTAGACAAGTTCATAGTATAATGTCAGTAGATCTTATCTTCAAGATACAGGTGTGTGGTTAGAAGTCAATGGCAAACCTGTTAATTTGCCCCATCTTGTTCCTAATTCGTTATGATCTGTGTATGATCTACTTGCCACTTTTGCTTATTGCTACCTATGGCCTATAGATAGGGTGACCAGACAGCAAATGTGAAAAATCGGGATGTGGGTGAGGGGTAATAGGAGCCTGTATAAGAAAAAGACCCAAAAATCGGGACTGTCCCTATAAAATCTGGTCACCCTACCTATAGACATGAACATGGAGTCAAGTTAGAGGAGCTAGGTTATATGGGTGCAGGTCACTAGCCAGAATTATCTGGGTATATCTCACTTAATCATTTCCCTGACATTGTGGGGACCTAAGGCACTGGTGCAACTTGATCTCTCCTATTCTCTGCCTGTGGCACATATAGTCTAGTCTACTATGGGCTGTAATGCTTTGGTCTAATTTTGGTTGTTTGGTAGTTGGTGGCCTGTGATATACAGGAGGTCAGATTAGATGACCTGGTGGTCCCTTTTGGCCTTAACTATATGACTCTATGACATGTGACAGGGGCTTATAATACAGTGCCTTCCAAATGATAAAAGAACTCCTGCAGTGCTTTAAGGGACTTAGACATCCAAGCCAAGATCCTCAAAGGTATTTAGCCACCTAGCTTCTATGTGTAATGCCGACAGACCCCAGTTGTTGGTGGGTGAGATCAAACCTGGGATCTCTGGAGCTTAGTGCATGAGCCTCTACTGCATGAGCTAAAAGCCATATGCCTGTTAGCGAAGGCTATAGTGCAGACTCGTTAATCTCTCTCTCTCTAAGTGGTTTCGATGCCATTAGATGGGACAGAACACCACACCCAGGAGGTGTGTGGGTTACATATGACTTAAGCACCTAAATACCTTTGAGGACCTGGCCCCAGATACTATTGAAATTCAATGAGAACTGGGTTCCTAACTCTCAAAGGCTCCTTTGAAAATCCCAGGCTAATTCAACAAAAAATATTTGATTGATTCCATATGGTCTAATATATCCGATACCAAGTCATTTTCCTCTTATGTTCTTAAGTTACTGGTTTCACAGGTACAACAATACAGCAATGTTTTGCTCTAACAAGGACCATGAAGTAAATAGACAGCATTCATTGAAATACATGGCACCTGATGTGCAGCCCTTGTGTAGAATTATTCCAATGGGACTACTTGAGGAGTAAGGTAACATGGCATGTGAATAAAGGTGGTAAGATCCGGACCTCACTAGATGGGGGAAAAGATGTGATATACATTTATTATATTTTAAATGATTCTGGGCAAATCAATACACTGTAAATAAATATAGTGTAAAGGAAAGAATAAGACACATTCAGAGGTCAAAACAATGAGAAGTACTTGTGGCACCTTAGAGACTAACAAATTTATTTGGGCATAAGCTTTTGTGGGCTAAAGCCCACTTCATCAGATGCATGGAGTGGAAAATACAATAGACAGGTATATATACACAGCACATGAAAAGATGGGAGTTGCCTTACCAAGTGGGGGGTCAGTGCTAATGAAACAATTCAATTAAAGTGGAAGTGGCCTATTCGCAACAGTAGAATACCAAGGAAGGAAATATCACTTTTGTAGTGGTAATGAGGCTAATGTAATCAGGGTGGCCCATTTCCAACACTTGACAAGAAGGTGTGAGTAACAGTAGGGGGGAATTAGTATGGGGAAATTAGTTTTTGTAGTGACCCATCCACTCCCAGTCTTTATTCAAGCCTAATTTGATGGTGTCCAGTTTGCAAATTAATTCCAGTTCTGCAGTTTCTCATTGGAGTCTATTTTTGAAGTTTTTGGTGTTGAAGAATTGCCACTTTTAAGTCTGTTATTGAGTGTCCAGGGAGACTGAAGTGTTCTCCGACTGGTTTTTGAATGTTATAATTCTTGACATCTGATTTGTGTCCATTTATTCTTTTGCGTAGAAACTGTCCGGTTTGGCCAATGTACATGGCAGAGGGGCATTGCTGGCACATGACGGCATATATCACATTGGTAGATGTGCAGGTGAATGAGCTCCTGATGGTGTGGCTTATGTGATTAGGTCCTGCAATGGTGTCGCTTGAATAGATATGTGGACAGAGTTGGCACTGGGGTTTGTTGCAAGGTTTGGTTCCTGGGTTAGTGTTTTTGTTGTGTGGTGTGTAGTTGCTGGTGAGTATTTGGGGGGGCTGTCTGTAAGTGAGGACTGGCCTGTCTCCCAAGATCTGTGAGAGTGAGGGATCATCCTTCAGGATAGGTTGTAGATCCTTGATGATGCGCTGGAGAGGTTTTAGTTTTAGGTCAGTAGCCAGCCAACAAAACCATTTAGGAAAGAATAAAATCAGAATGCAAAGTCACTGAATGCATGATGAATTTATGTTGCTTAAAGAGCCAAAAACAATTTCTGAGAACAGATAATAGCCAACACTGGGGGAAGAAAAAGGAATTTATTTTGGCAGAATGATTCTAAGGCTAAGTCTCCACTACCCGCCTGAATCGACGGGTAGAAATCGACCTCTCCGGGATCAATTTATCGCATCCCGTTGGGACGCGACAATCGATCCCCGAATCGACGCTCTTACTCCACCAGCGGAGGTGGGAGTAAGCGCTGTCGATGGGAAGCCGCAGAGGTCGATTTTGCCGCCGTCCCTACAGCGGGGTAAGTTGGCTGCGATACGTCGAATTCAGCTACGCTATCCGCGTAGCTGAATTTGCGTATCTTAAATCGACCCCCCCCCCGTAGTGAAGACCTGCCCTAAGTCAAATGTGCACATCCAAATAAACGAGCTCCTGTTGCTGAAGCAAATCCTGTTGCTGGCTAGGTCTCAAACCTCTCACCTTCTTGACTGAACAAGAAAACTCCTATTTAGATCAAAGGAGACTGATTACAGATTGATTGATCTTATGTTGAATTATTTTGGCAATCTGCTCTGCAAATATAACTCAGCCATACCAAGTGTGCCACCCATTGCCGGACTGTAATAATTAGGGGGGAAAGTGATCCCCAGTATTACTTCTAGTGAATTACAGTAGAAACTTTCCTTTTTGGTGACCTGCTATTAATTCCTTTCTATCTTTATTTTCTTGTCCCTTATCTCATCCTGACTGTTCTAGCCACCATCTATACATCTCCATCAATATAATTAAAGTGGGGAAAATTTACCATTAGGAGTAAAAATTATTTGGCATTTTGTGCCAATATTCTTGTTATTGTGTCTGTAAAAGTGCTGCTGCCTGAAGCCGTAGAACACTGAGCTCTTAGAAAACATGCTAGTTGGAGGATATATGTGCTAAAGTTCCCTTTACACGTGTTGGCCACAGAATTACCTTCTGCTGTCAGTGTTATATGGGTTCTCTATAGAACAGAGTGGTATTTTTAGCAAATAACAGTCAGCCATAGCCTGTGGCAAAGTGGATGAGAAAGGAGATTGAATACTTATTGCTGTTGCATAAGACTATAACTTAGTATCCTGCCTAATGCAGAGGAGAGGAAATATTAAGATGATACAGATGCTGTTTCTCTTTTTTATTTATATATAGTAACTCTTTTAGCCAGCAATATAATGTATTTCTTTGTTGGTTTTATAGCTGTAGTTTTGATAAGTCACAATATCATCCTCTAGGAATTGTATCATCTTCTTCAGGCAGGATTACTTCCATTGAAATCAGCTGAGCTACTTATAAACCGGATCTGATCCCACCTCCTCCCCATGCACATACTCCCCAGTAGCTTATCTTTTCTTATTACTTTCCTACTTCCTTACTCCTGGCAGAGGGAGGAGTATTAATAAAGGTCAATGAATACTGGAGCCCTAAAGAAGCATTAAGAATGCTCAAAACATTTATTTGCGTGGCAGTGTGTGATTGTAATGCACCCTGCTTTGGTGTTAGCTGCAACATTCTTCCACTTCATTAATGGTCTCTGTAACTTTAGCAGACAAACTTAACTATTTCCAGACTTTCCGATGTACTGAATATAGGATTTATTGTTACCAGTAAAAAAAAAAAGAAAAAAAATTAATGGCATTTTCAAGCACTTAAGTCTTGAAGTTAGAAATAAAGTGAAAACCACAAGGATAAAGCTATGAAATATCTTTACATGGCTAATAATGAGAAACAATGTGAGGTTAGTTTAATTTAAAATCATTTAAAATGTTGGCTGGGAAACGACTTGAAATTCCTCTTTTCTTAAGCCCATCCTGATTCCTTTCCCTCTCCATTTTCTTTCTTCCTCACCCATTCCTTCCCCTACTCACCTCCTCTTGTAAAAGTGACGTACTTGCTGTGGGTTTGACACTGCAGGTACTGCTCATAAACCCCTTCTCTCTAAATTTTGGAAGCGATGTGTTGCACTTTAGCAGAGATTCCCATAACAGTCCCTAGTAGTAGTCTAAGACTGTTATATTACTTTACATTTTAAAGCTGTCCATTGCAGTGGGTGTCAGTCATTTTTCACTGACCGTGCATTATTTCAGTTTAAAGAATGGTGCTACTGACCAACAGTTGCCCCCTCCTGGTCTTACTCTCAGGGATTGTGTCTCTTTCCTTCTAAAGCCTATAGAAAATAAATGGGTTTGTCATAATGTCTCTTTGTTGAGGTCCACTCAAAACAGAGAGCAACTGAGCAGCTTAACACTTGCTGTCATTAATAACAAAGAGAAGTAACTTCTTTCCTGCTTGCTAATAACCTCACTCCCATTTCCCCTCTTGTAGTTAATCAAACTCTGGAGTGGATCATACAGTTAGCTGGACTGGATCATACAGTTAGCTGGACTGGAGTTACCTGAATTCTATTGTAAATTCACTACAGCTGAGTCCTCCTCTCTTTTAAAATGCTTACTCCATGACATGGATACTTCTTAATTTATGCTTTAGCAAACTATACAAACTCAATGTTTTCACTTGCCTTTACATGTAATTTGCAATTAAGCTAAAATAAGGAACAATGTTGGATCAAAATAATCTCTGCTATAATCTAGTGAAATCAATTCACTTACATCAAAGATTATTTCAGTCCCAAATCTACAGATTTTCCAACCCATTCTACATTGTCCAGTGCAAACACTAAAGTGACTGTGAATTTATGCTGAGGGATGATGAGGTGGTTTGTGACTCTCTCATTTGACATAAACGTTGAGGTTGTCTCCTTGGGCTTTTAAGTCATTATTTTCATATGTAGCAGGAAAAAAATAGTGTCCTTCTCATGCACACTTACATAGGCTTTAACAATACAGCTCCATTGATTAAGTGGAATTATTACTCATTTGCACTCAAAGTAAGATTGGAATCAGGCCTAATGTACTTTGGATACAGTAGGACATCAAGATAAAAAATTTCAAGTGTTTGCTAATTTAGCGTGCCCCAATGTTTGCATGCCCAATTTGATACACTTGGAGTATAATTTTCAGACGTGCTGAGCACCAACAATTGCAGTTATAGTTAATGGGAGATACCAGTGCTTAGTACCTCTGAATATCAGACCTTAGGGATCTCAAATTGGGGATAAAAAAATTGAGACACATAAAATTGATAGACAATATAACAATGCATGTGTTTAATTTTATGAGGAAATATCTTATTGTTATTTGATCTATATAATAATTCTGTTTATGTGAATGGAGCAATGTTTGGTTTACACCAGTGCAAACCTTATTTTTTTCTATTGAACAAAGCCTTATTCCCTTCCAACTTCTAATTATAATCTTAGGTTACAGCTCCACTGACGTCAAGGCAGTTCACTGGTGCTAAAGTGGTTTCAGAAAAAATCAAGACATAGGTCTTCAGTCAAGATACACAATGCTAAAAATCTCTTTCCAGTCAAGATTTGAGGCAACTCTTATGCTCACCTGTTTCAAGTGAACAAACTTGTAATCAACAGCTTTAACTGAGTAAGCAGTAATTTGTACCAGAAAACATTTAGATATACTATTAACCTTAGCTATTAAATTAATCCTTCAGCTTCGGAAGACTGCTAAGCAATTTCATATACACTACTGGACTCATTCTATTTTATTGATTTATAAATATGGGAGATGTTATGTTCTCAGGCATGACAATATGAGATAGCGCTCCAATATATGGAATGATAGTGCTTAATTTCTCACATAATGTAAGTAACCTGTGCGTACTGCACAACATTGATCCTGCCACTGACATTTGCCCATTTGGAAATTGTACATTATGGTACATTCTTGATCCCTTATGTTTCCAGTTGTCGCCTTCTGTATGTAATGTAAATTTCAGTAAAGCTTTTGGAACAATAAAAGAACTGAATATGCTTGGCTAAGTGACAAATAAGGAAGGGACATAATAGTCTTAAATATCTGGAGGGTATAACCATAAAGGAGGGAGAGGGATTATGTAAATTACTATAATTAAAAGGGGGTATCATTAGGAGTAATGGACTGAAATTAAGAAAAAGAAAATTTAAGCTGAAGCTGGAAAAGTTTCCTGACAGTGATAAATGCTAGTTTATGAAATAGTTTCCTAAGGTAAGTGGTGCAAGCCCCATTGCTTGTGACATTTAAAATTAGACTTGAGAAAACACGCTCAAGTGGGGACCTGGACCAGACAACCTCATAGGTCTTTTTCATCTCTATTTTCCGAGAGTCTCATTCCTCTTTTCTTTCAGTTGATAAAACAGTATAGGAAGGGATGTCCTTGAGAAAGGAGATGTTCCGTGTGACTCAACAGGATGCAATAATTACAAAACCCTGTGCTGCGATTGTTGTGAGGATTTTGGTATGAAAATCAGGAACATGTTTCCCTTTGTGCCAGTTGTGATGAATAACATGCTTGACCCGATTGATAGGAGAAGGTCAAACCCAGGAAGGAGCCTCACCATGTTTGCTTATTAAGTGGTGTATCTTGGTGGAACCACATGACATCTATTGCTTCAGGATGGATACTAACCGCCTGTTGGTTTCTGGTGGAACTGAAGATGTTAGTTATGACCTGTAAAGGCCTATATTGTTTGTGACCTGGTTCCCGGAGAGATCATCAGTAGAGTCCCCCTCATCAGACAAGAAGCTTCGAGGAAGGAGAAGGAATCTACTCCCTGCGTTGGGCTGAAATAGCCCAAATTTGGTGAACTTTCAGGGCAGTTTGGGTTTTGGAATTGGAAGGGCATGATGGTGGTTATTACTTGGGTGTTGGGGGAAATATTATTCAGCTTGATTTTTGATTTGTTGATTTTTTTTTTTTGGTTGGAGTTATGGAGCATCTCCTCACTTTGGGGTTTTGTGTTTTTTTTGCATTTTTAAATGCTGGCAAAGGTGCATAAGCTCTATGCTATATCCTATTATATCTGGAGGTTGTAAATGTCACTGATGCAGAAGAATAAACAACTGACTGAATAATTTTCATCAAATGTTTTGCGCTGGTATCAGTTTGCAACTTTGCTGAGTCTAATGAGTTTGGCTGAAAATCAGATAAGTTAAGTACCAGTTAGGGAAGGCTTGCCAAAACAGACTGTCACCTGAGGTCTTGCTGGAAGTCAGATGAGGTGTTGCATGGTAATTTTGAATAGTACAAATCTGTTTTCATGGGTTTTGTGATGACACAAAAATGATATTATTTAGAGATGACAAAAAATGTTCAATCTTCACTTTGGCCTGAAGCCAATATGTTTTGATTCTGTAGATTACAAAATTCTGAAAATTTTGGCTTTGAAATGGAGGGTCAGAAGTGGAGAAAAGTGTTTTCAAATGGTGAAGAAAAATACCTGCCTTGATGGAGCTGACTAGCTCCAGAATGGATTAGTTAGCATAGTTATCTACAACCAGAAAATGATGCTCTCCAGAAAGGAACAGCCCACAGAAATCTCCTGCTAATAGAAGCCAGGGTCACAGAGATAATAAAGGCACCACTAAGAAGGAGCACATCAGATAGGTGAGATCACCAAATATCAGAACCCATCACTATAGCTGAAAAGATACGCAGAATAGTATGATTTATTACTTATTTTGTCAATCTGCATGGGTAAATACACAGAAAAATGCAAACTGGCAGAAATCAGCTAAGAACAGATCTACAGCTTGATTCTCCTCTCACCCACTCAGGTTTCACAAATGTTTCTTTACTGACTTCCATGGAGTTACTCCTGATTTACACTGGTGTGAGTGAAAGGAAAATTTTGCCCTGTTTTTTTGCTGATTTTTTTTCCCATCTGATGGCAGACATGCCCTTGACATATTTTTAAGAAGGGGGAAAAACAAGTAATCATTCAATTCAAACAGCCTTTATATAGTTCTTTGCACCACTAATTTCTTTCTCATGTGCAGTTTCCAGCAGTTTTGGAGTAGAGATTGCTTTTTATCAGGCCCTATAAAAAGCCTATAAGTAGACCTGGTCGGAAACTTTTTGACTGAACCTTTGTTGACAACTACCATTTTGCTGAAGCTGAAACATTCATGAAAATATATAGATTTCGATGAAGAGTTAATGGGAAGGTTGCTTAGGTCCTCGGTGGTCTTGAGAGAGAGAGAGAGATTGAAAACCTGACCTTTTTGATTTGAAGATAGATGTTTTGACACAATTCCATTTTGTGAAAACTTTCAAAAGCTTTTGTTTTCATGGAAACAGCTTTGAATTTTGTTGCAAAATTGTTTTTCCATTGTTTACCACCATTTTCAACCAGACTTTCTCCTCCCCTCCCCTCCCCTCCCCATCTGATTACGGGTAGGAAAGAGGAAGCGTGACATATCTTAGGGCTGTTTGAGAGATTAGCTGAGACTCTATCACGCTAATAGACCAGAAAATCTTGCAATGTTCTGTAGCTTTAAGTTTAGTAGCAGTCTTGCACAGTCTCCCATATACTTCATCTAGGCGTATATTTTAACTCTCTTATCTGCATTAGGGGCAGGATAACTATGTATTATGATGTATGTAGTTACGTAACCGTTATGACTGGACTTTGTCCATGCTGCCCCTTTATATTCCTAAAGCATCTGCAGGGCAACTGCATTTTGTGAGGCAATGCTGAGATGATGTGTTACAAAGAGGACGTGCATTATGCGCTGTCATGGAACTTTGTGTTTGTTCTTCTTGGTTTGTTATTGCCCTTAATGCTTACATTAAATGTCATTTATGTTCAAAGTATATGTTTGCTCTTTGTTTATAGAAAAATACATTTGTGCATAGCAGATGGGGCAGAGCACAGAGAAGGATGGTCCAGTGAGCAGGCTGCTGGTCTGGGACTTGGGAAATCAAATTCCAGCTCTGCCACAGACTTTCTTTGTGACTTTGGATAAATCATTTAATCTCTCTATTTTTCAATTCCCTATCTATAAAATACTATTTCCCTACCTCCGTGGGCTGTTGTGAAGATAAATACATTGACAATGAGTTGCTTCAGTACTACAGTAATGGGGGAATAAGTGCCACAGGTAATAGGTGAGTAGACTGAGAAGGGTGAAGTCTTCAACTAAAATAGTACCCTAGGAGGTTAGGGAGGGCATAAATAGGCTGGGATATGAATACACTGTGATAGTCCCTTTGCAGTGACCCACAGAAAATAACACAACAGCAGTTCAGTTGTATTATGCTTGCTTTTATTAGGAACTGCAGGAGCACCTTCTTAACTGCTTCCCAAAATAAGTTCACTGTCCTTTGCACCCTCCTCACAGCACTTCACAGTTGCAAGTCAAGCTCTGGCATTTAGCGTTGCCTCCACTGGACTTACCTGAACTTTGGAGTGGAGTCAGAACATTTCTCATAGGGGGCATTTAGATGCCATGTCCTGGTGGATTTTTTTATGCTTGAATGGTTTTCTCACTGGTGACGTACCTGCCTCCTTTTCAAACATAAACAAAGGAATGACTATGGCCAGTCTCTGATGAGGTCTCTCTCACTGTCTGTGTCTCTTTCCCTCCTTTAAATACACACACACAAAGAAATAATGGCTCTTTTGGCCAGTAATTCGCTCCCTTCTGGGACTCCCTAAATGGCTAATGTGTCTCTTTCTCTGTTAAACACAAACAAAGAATAAATGACCATGTTTCCTCACCATTACCCTCTCCTGGGGTCTCTTTCAATAGCTAATGAGTTTTTCTTTATAAAACACACAGAAAAAATAAATTGCCCTGTTGGCCAGTATTTGCCCTCTCCTATGGTTCCCGTCAGTGACTAATGCCTCTCTCTCTTCATACTGTCACGGCACTCAGCAGTTACTGCTCTTGGACCTGAGAAGTAGGTTATTTCTTTTATTAGAGAAAATGAGTGTACAGCAGACACCAGATTATTAATCTCCTAACCTACCTTTATTTACAAAAATACAATTCCTGCAGATAAGCTTTTAACAGAAATAGACCTTAAAGAGCAGCAGCAGCAAAACTGAGGCTTGTACACTCAGATCTATCTCAGCAAGAGATTTTGCTTTCCTGTGTTGCTAGAACAGACTCACTCTACTACTTTTCAGCAGAGCACAGATGTTGCCCTTCCCAAACTCAGCAACTGTTTCACTTCACCCTTTGTGGTCTTGCTTTCAGATTTAACTTCTAACCACGTCTACACTGCCACCCTAGAAATGTCAGTTAGAGGTGTGAAGAGGGGTTTTCTTTGACCTGCTGGCACAGCTATGTCAAAGTCCCTAGTGTAGATGCAGTTATACCAGTACAACTGCACTTGTACTGGTGTAGCTTGTTTTGCTTGGGCCATGCGTGGAATAAGCTGTGCCAGTAGAGCACGCCTAGTGCAGAAATAGCCTCTGTTTCTGAAAGCCTACCCTAAAACCATTAAAGATTATAATGGAGCCTGATACCCCACTACTTTGCACCTTGGAGTCACTGACACCTGTACAAAGTGATTTTAAAGTGGATGTCAATATAATAACTCCTGTAAGTGAATGAAGAATTTTAATTTGGTAGCATTTTACATTTCCTTTGTACTATTTCTGAACATGTGTCAATGATTACATAAGCTACACAGCAGAGGATAGGCAGTTACATGATTTTGAAGCCATACTGCACCACATAAGGCAACCTCTTCCAGGGCCGGCTTTAAGCTGATTCTCCCGAATCAGGCCCCGCGCCTAAGAAGGCCTTGTGCCTGCATCTAAGAGGGCCCCGCACCCTAAGGAAGAACGCCTAACTTTTTAATTTGTAGTCACCTGGCGGCGGTCCGGGTCTTCAGCGGCACTTCGGTGGCGGGTCCTTCAGTGCCGCGGAAGACCCGGAGCGAGTGAAGGACCCGCTGCCGAAGTGCCGCTGAAGACCCGGACTGCCACCGGGTATTCAAATCAGGCCCCGCACTTCCTAAAGCCGGCCCTGACCTCTTCAGTGGACTTTGGAGTCTGAAAGGCTAAGGCTGTTACACAGTACAAAAAGGGCCTGTGATGATAGTACTTATTTGTTGTATAAGGATCCCTCCTCTTAAAGGGGGAGGAGTTATAAGTGTGGCAATCTGCTTGGAACATGAAGGGAGGAGTGCAGATTGCAGGAAGGAAGCATTTGGAAGGGGCACCAGGAAGTCAGTCTGTGTGCACATGGATGGAATGATAGTTGCAGTTGCCGCACCTTTGTAAACCTCTTGGTAAAGAGCCAGTTTAGTTTTAGAAAGATGGAATCCTCTCCTGTTATCATGGCACATGAAAGCATATGGTAGCAATGGTCAGTCTAGTAAAAAGAAGAACAGGAGTACTTGTGGCACCTTAGAGACTAACAAATTTATTAGAGCATAAGCTTTCATGGACTACAGCCCACTTCTTCGGATGCATTTAGAATGGAACATATATTGAGGAGATATATATACACACATACAGAGAGCATAAACAGGTGGGAGTTGTCTTACCAACTCTGAGAGGCCAATTAATTAATTAATTCTATATGCATCCGAAGAAGTGGGCTGTAGTCCACGAAAGCTTATGCTCTAATAAATTTGTTAGTCTCTAAGGTGCCACAAGTACTCCTGTTCTTCTTTTTGCGGATACAGACTAACATGGCTGCTACTCTGAAACCGGTCAGTCTAGTGAGATCCCCAGCAAGGAAGAGAGAGTGATTAACAGATAAACAAAATGGTTCCTAGCAGCAGAGCAAAGAGGCAGCAAGAAGGAGCTCAGACCACTGGGAATGCTGGATTTCCAGAAACCTTGCACAAGCATGGAAGCAGTGGAAGCAAGAACTGAATAAAGATGAGAAAATGAAGGCAAAACTTTTTTACTATTTCATTGGGGGGAAAAGGATGAGAAGTGAGTTAGACATTATTGCCAGGAATAATGCCTGAAACACTGGAGCAGCTGATAAAATTGTTTGATGAGTATTGTGACCCAAGATAGAATGATATTGTAGACAAAGGCTTTTTTTTACCTGAAGCCAAGAAGCAAAATAGGAAAAAGTCATTTTCAGATCCAAGAACTCTGGCATCCATGTAGCTATGGAGACATTAACGATTCCCTCATTAAAGATAAGATCATTTTTGGTACATGTGATTCCAGTTTACAGGAGAGATTGTTGATAGACATACCTCTAACACTAGAGAAATGCCTCCAAATAGCAAGGTCAGCAGAACTGCCCAGGATGAACCCATTGACAGCCACTGGTGAAGAACAAGTACACAGCTCAAGCAAAGGGATGTAGGTCATAGGACAGAGGAAGACTGACTGAGGATGCAGGTGTCATGATCCTGTGTATGTATTGTGGAAAGCAGAAAGAAAAATGCTCAGCCTGTGGATAATGGTACAAGGGGTATGGGAAAGAAGACCACTTTATGTCTCAATGCCACAGCTATCCAGGAAGAAAAAAAATAAGCAGCAGTACATGCAGTAATTGAGGATGTAGAGACTTCCAATAAAGAGGAGGATCTCTGCAATGTGACTTTAGGAGATCTGAAGACTCTCAATGTACAGAAACTGCGGAAGAAGGCTGCCACTCATTCTTCTGCCATATTTGCAGTTATGCTATTAGATCGTTGACCAATTTGATTCCAGCTGGATTGTGGAGCTAGCTGCAATGTAATGCCAGCAACATTGATAATTATATAATAGATAAAAATAGATAATACTAGACTGGAGAAATTTAACCAACTGCTGATGATGTACAATAAAATCATTCTGAGGACAGTGTGCAAATGTAATCAATCAGTAAGAAACCCACAAAACAAGCAATAGTTGATGCACAGGAGTATTACCCACAGTTGGGCAGGACTGGAGTTGACTGCAGTACAGCACCAGAATATCCTCAATTTGAGAAAAGAAGGAGAATGGTCACCATGGGCCCTTTCAAGCATTCTAGCAGAATATTTTCCTAACAAAACCATTTTTTGGTTGCTGGAATTCTATATTGCTCCTTGTTGATACTATGCTTCAAATAACTATTTCAATGTTGCAATTTTCATTAGTTTTGGAAACTGGAATTGATTTACTCCAGCAATAAATATAGTGAGTGCCACAATCATGACTTCAGTGTTAAATTCCTTCTTCCGCTGCATGTGACTCTCTCTGCCTGCTCATTTATTTATTTTTTTATTTGCCCTGATTTCAATTACTCTAGGTCTTCTGTGGCTTTCTAATGTCACACAAATGGGAAAGCTGCAACCAAAACATGATGGTATACCGAGGTATGACACTGATTTTGGCAGAGATTTGGAAAGCATCACATAGAGTTCATGTAAGCACAAACTAGATCTAGGGTGCCAACTGATGATCAGATAATTCCGTTTTTCATAGGAAATTACAAGATACAGAGTAGCCTGGTATAAAAATAGACCAGTAGTTTAGGTTTCATTTGAGAGTAAAGACTGCAATAGTTTGGGACTGTCTTGTAATCTCAAGTATGTCCACAGCACATTAAATACCTCAAAATGAATGGTACAGTTTTAGAAATATCAACATGTGGTAAGATTCCAAATCAGTAACCAAATGTAAGTACATTTAGGCCAAGATTTTCAAAAGGGGGGGGGCTTGACTTGAAACACCTTAAAATGGACTTATTTTCAGAGGGTTCGAAAAATATCCCCAAACTTGAGGCACCCAAAATCACTAGTAGCTTCTGAAAATATTGACCTCCTATTTTAAAATAAAATATTTCAGATTTGTTTCCTTCTTCATTTAGGCCCCTTACCATCAAACACTTATGCTGATATATAATTGTAGGCATGTGACTCTTGATTACCTCATGCTCAAAGTGAAATACATATTTATGTCTTTGCAGAATTTGGACTTTACCTGCTAGTTCAGGCATTCAGTGGTCCATGCTTTCCCTGCAACAACTGATGCCATTTTTTTAAATTCCTAAATCACTAAGAGCAGTTAGAATTATATTAATTGATGGTTGAAACAGTATAGAGGAAATAAGAAAAGTTCAAGTCCTCACCTACACCAAAACCATATTTGTTTTTAGGTTAGCAAAAGTTGAGATAAAGTATTTTATCCATTCGTCAAATAGGCCTTTGACATTTCCTAAAATTCATCTTGGGAATGTCATCCATTCACATGGCTTGCATTACCAGCTTTATACACCTAACTCCCAAATCTACCTCTCCAGTTCCGACCTGTTTCCCTCCATCCAGGCCTATTTCTTTGGTCTTCCCTTCTAGATATCTCACTTTCAGCTTAAACTTAATATGGCCAAAAGTGAACTCCAGATCTCTTCATATACCCTGTGTCATTGTTGATAGCACAGCCACACATACTCTCGCTTAGACCATTAACTGTGACTTGTCCCCATTTCTTGCCGTATATATATGAATAGAATATATATATGAATATGAATTCTGCTGCCTCTTCCTCCGTAACATTTCTAAAACATAACCATCCTTCTGTCCCTGCAGCTAAAACATTTGTCCAGGCCCTCAACATGTCATATCCTGACTACTGGAATATATTCTTCTATGGCAGTAGTTCTCAACTGTGGTCCACAGCTTGTGCAGGGAAAGCCTCCTGGGGGATGCAGGAAGTGGCACGGGCCGAGGGACGTGCTGGCCACCGCTTCCTGCAGCCCCCATTGGCCTGGAGCAGCGAACCGTGGACAGTGGGAGCCGCGTTTGGCCGAACCTGTTGATTCGGCAGGTAAACAAACTGGCCCGGCCTGCCAGGGGGCTTTCCCTGCACAAGCGGTGGACCACAGTTGAGAACCACTGTTCTATGGCCTGTACATCACTCCACTCTAGTCCATACAAAATGCAGCTGCCTATAAGAAACAGGACCAGACAAATAGGGATGGACAGAGTTTCTACAACTCTTCAACCTGCTATAGGCAAGGGCAAAAAACTTGAATTTGCTGTAGTGGAAAACTTGGTCACTGTACTCCTTAAATCCCTCCACTTGCTCCTTGTTTTCCACTACAGCAAATTCAAGTTTTTTGCCCTTGCCTATAGGAGGTGGAAGAGTTGTAGAAACTCTGTCCATCCCTACTTGTCTGGTTCTGTTTCTTATGATGTTAACTTTGGGCCCTCCACTCCATCAGTGATAGCCATCTTACTGTCATATGCCCATTTCTTTGGTATATGATTTCACTCTATCTTGATCTCTGCAAAGCCATTAATCTGTCCTTCCTTCAATCCCTCCTTCAGACTCACTTCTGCCACTAAGTGTCCAAGAAATCAGCCAAATAATTTTGCACAGGTTGTGAGACACTCAAAGATAGTGCTCATTAATTTATTCGTACGTTAAACCTCTCAAATTTTTGGAACTATCAAGCTGTGTAACTGCTAACCTCTGTAATCTGGGTGATCTTATTCCTGTTCCTTTTTTCACCTGTCCTCCCCTCTCCCAATCACCTCCTATGATTTGTTATATTAACTTTTTGCAATTTGTTTCCAAATAGAATGTACACTCTTTAGGGCAGGCATCTGTGCAGTGCTTAGCACAATGATGCCCCAATCCTGATCGGTGCCTTTACGTGCTATCGCGATACAAAATAATAAATATTTATAAGGAAAACAACAACTAAGGTTTCCTGACTTCTAAGCTCTATCCACTAGACATGATTCCTCCATAGCAGAGATTTATTTTATTTTAAAGGAAATGACTGTTTTATAACTATTGTCTGCAGTTCCAACTTTCTGTACATTGCCATTCTGTGAAGCACACCATCATTGCTATAATAATGTACATAAAATTCACTGAACTGTTGGCAACAATTATCACTGACAATGAGCTATAGTATATCTGAAACAAATTTAAAGCATTTCCATCATCTTAGTAATTAAAATATGTCACTGGTACTCTATGTTCTCAAGCACATGGCACAGTCAAAAAGACCGTAGTGGTGTTGGGAGGTGGCGGGGGGGGGGGGGGGAGAAAGCTGGAAAATATATTCAGCAATAACTCAGATCCACATTTTACTCTACTGGTTTAATGAGCCATGCAAATGGTCACATGCTGAACTACTGATCAGACACACATTATTTACAAGTCTTCTTTGCATTAATAAACAGTAACCCAACATCAAACTGTTGCATACAAATATTGATTTAAAATGTAACCTTTGGAGCTGGGGAGTGGGAATAACTGAACAAATTGTACAAGTGAGGAAGAAAGATGTGGCACATATAAGGGAACAGAAATTTTGGAACTGAAAAGCAAGAGCATCAAAGTAAATAGAACCTAGATTATATTATGTCAACACTGGAAATTGACAAATTTATAGAAAGAGCAGAAGACCTCGTCTAAAACTAATGGAATACTTGAAATTCATCCAAGATAGGCCAGTATTAAGTTTTATTTAACTGGTAAAAAAAACTTGATGATGACGGGACCCTGGCCAGGGGATAAAATATCAGTAGACGATTTTACAAATGTAAAGTTGGTATAAATTCAAATAAATGCACTGGACTGAGTGTGTACTTCTTCTGCAAACACTTTGAAAATATCAGTAGACGATTTTACAAATGTAAAGTTGGTATAAATTCAAATAAATGCACTGGACTGAGTGTGTACTTCTTCTGCAAACACTTTGGTAAAATCATAGGACTTACAGGTCTTTAGATAATCAAGGCCAATGTGATCTGCTCAATGATTGGCACAATTGAAAATGTGACCAGTTATTTTTAGGTGCCTGAATATGGATTTAAGAGCCTAAGTTCAGGTTCCCATTTTTTTTTAAATCTTGGCCATGTATTTTAAATAAGCATTCATCACCTATGCTCAGCTGTGAAGTAATGAGATTATTATAACAGAAGTTTTGCTGGTTACATTTTCTGAATTAGTATTCCTATGTATATTTCCTCCCTGAAATTTAAGGTTCCTAAAATCACAGATAGGGGCTAGTGGGATTTTCAAAAGGTGCCTAACTCCCATTGAAGTCAATAAGAATTAATTCATTTGGATACTTTTGAAAGTCCTACTAGATGCCATCTGTATCTTTAGGTGCCTAAATACCTTTCATGGCCCTACATACCTCACTCGTGGGAATGAAAGCTCCACAATAGAGTGGTAATGTCTCTGGGGGTGATTTCATTATCCAGTTAACAGAAAATGATTTAGTTTAGCCAAGATTAAAGTAGTTTCTGAAGAATTCCAGAGGGACTTAACAAAACTAGGAGAATGGGCATCATGATGGGACTAGGGTTTAATCACAATTAGCTCACACTATTCTGAACTTGATTTGTCTCGGCTGATATGGACTGCTCAGATGCAGTTAAGTAATTCAACATTTCACCTTAGTGTACAAACACACTACTTATTTTACTGAAAACAATCTCATTGTCTCTGGCCTGTGTATACACAAAGGACTTTTCTTCTTCTTTAAGCTCTGACTCAAAGCCTTTGAGGTGCAATGAACACTCCAGAAGAGACATTGCTATTGTAATAAAACTCAAATACCTCTAAATATCTGGCCCTTACTCACTATAGTATTGTCATTGATTTCTATGAGATTATACTCATGAGTGAAGGCCTCATCTTGTATCCCTGACGTCAATGGGAGTCATGCCATTGAGTTAAATGAGCTCCGGATTAAGCATTAAATGCTCACCAATTTGAATAAAGACTATTTTCTGACTTTTAGCTAGGATATTTAAACAAAACAAAAGAAAAGAAAACAAAATAAAACAAGTAAATCCTCAGGCTTTAGGGCATAAACCAACCACTGACTGATAAGGTTAGAAAGAAACTTCTCTTCTGAGCATGCTATTCCATAATTGTTCTCTATATGGTCCTCTGAAGTATCTGGTACTGGCAAAGACAGAATGCTGGATTAAATGTCCCACTGGTTTGGTCTGGTACAGGGATTGGCAACCTTTGGCATGCGGCTCACCAGGGTAAGCACCCTGGTGGGCCGGGCCGGTTTTTTTACCTGCCGAATCCGCAGGTTCGGCCGATCGTGGCTCCCACTGGCCGTGGTTCGCTGTCCCAGGCCAATGGGGGCTGCGGGAAGCGGCGTGGGCCAAGGGATGTGCTAGCCACCACTTCCCCCCGACCCCATTGGCCTGGAGTGGCGAATCGCGGCCAGTGGGAGCCGTGATCGGCTGAACCTGCGGACGCGGTAGGTAAACAAACCAGCCCAGCCCGCCAGGGTGCTTACCCTGGCGAGCTGCATGCCAAAGGTTGCTGATCTCTGGTCTGGTATGTTGGGACCCATGATCCAGTGTTTCCTTTTTGCACCTAATCCACTTCAGGGCCTAGTGGTTTGCTGTTATTGTAATTTAATTCTGACTGAATCCTTAACGCCCTAGGAAAATTACATTATACTTTATGTTTCTCTGTATGAGAAGGTTACACTGAATGTTCAAATTGGTTTCATGATAGAATGACACCCATTGTGTACATAACCTCATAACAGTTGGAGCCATAACACAAAAGCACCACTAAGGCCTGGTCCACACTAACCCCCCACTTCGAACTAAGATACGCAACTTCAGTACGTGAATAACGTAGCTGAAGTCGAAGTACCTTGGTTCGAACTTATGGCGGGTCCAGACGTGGCAGGCAGGCTCCCCCGACAACTCCGCGTACTCCTCTCGCGGAGCAGGAGTACCGGCGTCGACGGCGAGCACTTCCGGGATTGATCCAGGATCAATTTATCGCGTCTAGACAAGACGCGATAAATCGAACCCAGAAGATCGATTGCTTACCGCCGGACCCGGAGGTAAGTATAGACATACCCTAAGTGATCTAGCCCAAAAACAATGTCAGTACACCTCTGAGTGAAGGACCCTGCAGTTCATATGCTTTGGCTATTGCCACCTGCTGGAGGAAGGCTTCCAAAACTAAATTAACTCAGCAAGCTAAGCACTGCTCTCTTCAAGTTGCTCTCTACATTATCTTAGAAAAGGTATTTCTAATTAAAATCATGTTTTGCCTTTGCAACAGTATCTGTTGACAAGTGGAGTCTACATTTAAAATAGTTAGTTTTTTAAAAAAAGACTTAATTACATAGTCTGATAATTACTTAATTATGCAGCATGTGCTTGAGTGTAGCCCAAGTCTGGTGCGCAAATGAAATCAAAAGTAAGCAACGCTTTTTTTCTTTTGGGACCTAGAGGCATACTGACAGGCAGAATCAATTACTTTCTAGATCACTGCAGGAGCTCCACAATGATGGATGACAGTAAAAAGGCAAACAAAACGATTTCTTGAAAAATAATGGAAAAATTATGAAAATAATAGATAAATAGAACTACATAAATAATAATGCCTTACATCTGTGCAGCATATTTCACACAGAAAATTCCCATGGTGCTTTTCAGCATTTAATATAAAGGAATCACTTTGCTCTCTGCATAAATGCAGCTATCTTTGGTGGAAGCATACCATGGTAATACTGCATAATAGTATTCTTAATGGGTAAGGAAAGGAATGAAGAATAAGTACAGAGAGAATTTATTGGTCATGGACTTTGGTGGTGGTGATGATCAAAACAGCACTATCCAGCCTGTGATCAAGGAAGAGACATCCAGTCTTGTATACACCAGTGACATATGCTGGCCTTGTGTTAGTATGGAACTCTCCAGCTGGGTACTCAGTGCAGCTCTCTGCAGGTGGTTAATCAGAGAGGGGCAGGGTATGGCAATGTTGATATGTCTTATTTTTAACTTTTAACTTATTCTTAACTTAATCTTAACTTCTGACCTCCAATGTTAAAGGTACCAAATGCCAGCAATGAGTGCATGTGGGTCAGAGTAAAACAAATGTGTGTTCTGCTGGTGTACTGATTGCCCCCACCCCACCACTCACTTCCTAACCAAGCTATCCAAAACTCCTTGGGCACTATCCCTTGGCATAGGGTAGCCCTAACCTGCTGTCTCATGACTCCATTGCCTTCATAACAACTAAAACTTTCTGCCCAATAGTATCTGGTCTTGCTCATTTACGATAACTACTCTAGATGGTGCAAATTTGATACCATCAGATCAGGATTAAACAAAGACTGTGAATGGCTATCCAACTACAGAAGCAGTTTCTCCTCCCTTGGTGTTCACACCTCAACTACTAGCAGAGCACCTCACCCTCCCTGATTGAACCAACCTCGTTATCTCCACACTGATTTATACCTGCCTCTAGAGATTTCCATTACTTGCTTCTGAAGAAGTGAGGTTCTTACCCACGAAAGCTTATGCTCCCAATACTTCTGTTAGTCTCAAAGGTGCCACAGGACCCTCTGTTGCTTTTTACAGATTCAGACTAACACGGCTACCCCTCTGATATCAACTGAAAATGGTTACTTTGGCTGGTGTGGGATCCCCAGTTTCTCTATTATTGGGGCAGGAAGAATAAAGTTTTGTTACCCTGATTCTGTGAATCAAGGCCAGTGGAATTGTTGTATGACAGAAGGACTCACCATTACCTAAGTAGCACTTGCTTGACAAGGGGCATGGGTTACAAAACCCAGTGATCTAAGAGAGGATGGGGACAGGTATTTGTACCTAATGGTATGGGTCCTCTTTGAGGGCTTGAAACACCAATTGCACCATCTCCTCTCTCCACTGTTGAATATCAGAGCTAACTTTGATTCTATTAGGAGTCTAGTTATAGGCTGCTGAGCAGAATTCACTTTGGGCCAATGGTGCACCAGCACTGGGGCTCCCCTACTATAAGCTGAAATCACTGAGTGCTGTGTTAACTAGTGGGAGAGCATGAAGCTATATTGCTAAGCAGCTGGCAGAGCAATTTGTGGGGATGACTGGAGGAGCGGCGCAGAGCCTTGTGGGGACGATTGGAGCAGCCCAAGGAACGGTGAGCGGAGCTGTTTGTGGGGATGGCTGGAGCGGAACCCCACGAAGAGACGGCTGGCCTCGGATCACGTAAGGTGCCCCTTAACACCCTGAGTGCCCCCCTTTACTCTGGGGCTGCACTGACCAGGGACAAAGACTTTGGGGGTGTTGGATTTTGGGGACTCTGGGTGATTTTTTTGGGTTGCTGGATTCAAGAACCAAAGGGAAAGAACACAGCCCAATTTGCTGGGATGGGCCTTTTGCTCATGGTTTGTGTTATGAATCCGGTTTGTAGGTGTTTTTTCCAATTTAATGCTGATGTCATTTACCTCATGTTATTAAACATTTTCTGCTACACTCAGACTCCGTGATTGCGAGAGGGGAAGTATTGCCTCTTAGAGGCACCCAGGGGGTGGTATGTAATTGTCCCAGGTCACTGGGTGGGGGCTCGAGCCGGTTTTGCATTGCATTATTGAAATGGAACCCCTAGATACAGAACCCAGCCCTTGTTGCTGCCAACTTAGATGGGCAGAAGGGTTACATCCATAACCAGAGAAACACACAAAACAAAACTCTCCCTAATATCTCCAGGGTTCTCAGTCTTTAGGACTCTTTATAAGAAGGGATAACTGCCAAACCTTCCAAATTATCAAGAGCAGCAGATCAGTTGTCTTCTCCACTACCTACAGACTAGCAAGTGAAAATATTAGCCCATCTTTCTTTAAGCCAATGATAATTGAGTCTTGAACTTCATAATCAGACCTGAGAAAACTCCATCAGCTGACACTGCATTTCACTCTGCTTGCTCAGCCATCATGAACCCCCTTCCACTGAACATGCTTACTCTAGTGCGAGCTGGCAAGCATCTGCCAGGTCCGTCCCATTATAGCACAGGGAAGGGATTGGTCACATCTGGGTTTTAGCTTGCCCAAAACCTAGCCTCCTTCTTTTTGCTCTCCATTTGCAGAAACAAATATTATAAGTGCAATTAATGCCACATAGATTTCTAACTATCTGATCGAGAGGTGCAATTTCAGGACACTAATAGCACCTAATATCTATAGTTGCCAAAAGAAAGACCATGTTTTAAACATCTGGGTTGAGATCCTGGTCCCACTGAACTCAATGAGAGTTTTGACTTCTGTAGGGCCACGATTCAAACTTTAGGTTGATCCTTATTTTTAAATTACCTTCACTCATTTTTGATTAACAAAAGTATTGCTGTGTTACCCTCTCACTAGATAAAGATGTAATGCACCACTGGATATGAGGAACACTTCTTGTTTTCAGTGTTCTCCATTTCTCTACATTTTCTCTCAAGATTATTTTTTTTCATTACCAGTAAACAGATTCTGAACATCATCTTATTCAGAATTACATTTTGTTGTTGTTGCTAAACATTACCCTTTCTTTTTGCTCACTTTAATTTAAGTTTATATGGCTCTAACTTTTGTAAAGCACACCAGAATATTCACATGAAGGGTGCTATTTAAGTGATTAATTGATGTTATGGGACAAATGCACAAATTATAAAAATTCATCTTCAAAAATAGTGGGCAAGGCATAGACTTTTTTCATCAGCAAAATATGCAGTCATCATTCAAAACTACAGGTGATTTAGGAAGATGCAGTAGCTACCTAGAGTAATAGATAAAGTCTTAGCTCAATGCCTAGTCCTTAATCAGATTTTTTCTGAAGCTACCAAATAAATCTGTAAAAGACGTATCCAGAGACATTAGTTAGACAAGGGAATCTTTGAGAAGTTGAAGAGTAGAGACTTACCTCAGTTTACACTTGGCCCTTAAACAGATTTTTCTCCATTGACTTCCAGTGCCTTGTGGAGCCATTTACATCACTGCAAAACTGGTGTAAGATGGCACCAAACAGGAATTTTCTGCTCATTCTAGGCAGATCTAATGACCACTGAAGTCAAAAGAAAACTTCTCAGTTGGATTTTGGATTTAGATCAGGCTCTTACATCACTCACAGCTTCTTACACCATCTTTGCACAGGTGTGGATTACTATACAAGGTGCAAGGCACCAGTGAATCATTCCCAAAGGGATGAAATCCTGGCCCCATTTGTAGGGGGAGAATTTCTGTATCTCTGTTCTTGTTGTTAATACCCACACGCCATCTTGAATTCCTGACAACAACAACTAGGAATCCATCTTGGCTGCCCTTCTTCCCGCTTCTTAGGTTTTCCCGCCCTTTCTACCAAAAGGCTGGAAACCAGGCAACCATGTGACATGTGATCTGCCCAGTAACAGCAGGGCATATAAGTGTCAGCACCTCAGAGGGAAGCTGCTGCCCATCTGAGTGGCACAGTGCTGTACTGAGATGCGTATGTCAGAGCACTGCACCTTAGGGTTGTGGAAGGGTTTAACACTCTTGCACGCAAGGGTAAGCTGCTAGCTGCCACCCTCTGGATCTTACTTGAACCCATGACAATGCAGGGGAGAAGGAAGAATAATCACCAGCATCAATCAGAGTTACCATCTACCTGTTGCCTGAAGTCCACTTCTCACCCTGCTGAGCCATCTGGTCGGTTCCGGGCCTGATCTGCATCGTGAGGTCATGAGATTCTCAGACACAAGCTGCAAGAAATGATAGAGACCATTTGAGTCCCCCATACGGCTTACCTGGGACCTGTCTTGGGGAGGGAGTAAACCTTTTTGGACACAGTCAGTATAATTATAGTGTCACCTTCACCTATTTACCTTGCTTACCTGTGTTGGGAGTCCTTTATAGCATATCCCATTTACTTACCTTGTTGAACTGTTGTTAGTCTAATAAACATACCTGCGTTTTACTCCTACACTCCCTTGTTGTTTTTTATTTCAGGAAATCTTAAACCCCGATGATAGATGCGTTTTACTCCTACACTCCCTTGTTGTTTTTTATTTCAGGAAATCTTAAACCCCGATGATAGATGCTGGTAGGGAGGCAAATCTCTCGACTAGTCTCCGGTCTTTCTAAAACCAGTCAACACATTAATATAAATGACAAAATTCTCATTGACTTCAGTGGGATGAGAATTTCATCCACTGTTTTGAAACTTTTTTTAAAATTTGGCTCGGCTTTTAATGGTGACTTGTGATTTTAGATGTCTCTATTTTTTGGGTGCCCAACTTGAGACACCCTAAAGAGGCCTGATAATCAGAAGGTGGGTGCTCAACGCTTGCTGAAAATGAACATTTCAAACTGTACACCTAAAAATAGAGCTGTGTAAAATTGCTAGTCACTGTTGAAAATCTTGTCCATAATCCTTAAAGAGAC
The DNA here is from genome assembly GCF_027887155.1 of Malaclemys terrapin pileata. Classification (NCBI taxonomy): domain Eukaryota; kingdom Metazoa; phylum Chordata; order Testudines; family Emydidae; genus Malaclemys; species Malaclemys terrapin. Next base: position 27,617,229 of record NC_071506.1, read on the forward strand.
TTTGATTTACAATTGAAATTAATTTGTTGGGAATATATTTTTCCAGTACAGTACTTCAGTATTATCAGTTAAGAATTGTAGGGGGTGAGGGTGAGGTGGGATAGGGACGGGGGAATCAAAAGAGTTCATAGTTCAAATAAATACCAAAAATTACAATATAAAAGCTCCCATTCTCTGTCACTAAAACCTCTGACATTTAGCATAATTTATGAGAGCAATAGGTAAAGCAGATCAGAAAAGAGAGAAATATTAATACACTGTGAACACTAAATATGTGACCTGATTTTCAAAAGTCCTGAGTACCCAGCATTTCCCACTGAAATCAATGGATGCACATTACTTTTAAAAAATCAGGTCATATATTTAAAATCTTAAATTTGGATTTAGGAGCCTAATTTAGTCTCCTAATTTGGAAACTCTTATCTTAAATTTATAGTTGTTTTATATTAGCTGGCGTATGCTACCAATTTCCAAATTACAACAGAATACACAAACATTTGTCTTGCATTTTGAAATATTAAGATTGTATGCACTTGCAGGTAAATAAATATCTTAGTTATTTTCCATGATATATTGGAGCAAAATTGGGGAAAAAATGACTTTTGCACTTCAAGGACTACGCCATTACTTTTTACTAAACGATCCTTTTGTACCTAATCGATATTCTAGTGAGGAAAAAAAGGTCTTATTAAAAGAAATAATTGCCACAAACATTACCTTGAGGTACTGAAAAGCAGATGATACACTTTCACATTATGAATGGCTCTAACAATTATCTTAAGAGGTAACATCTTAATGAGTCATACATAAATTACTGAATCAACTTTCATACACTAAAGCACTTTCTTACATGTTTTGACCAAATCCAAAATTAGAATTTTAATTGTCTCACATCCAGATACTAGAACATTTTGTTCCATCTTGTGAATGTATGGGACAATTTAATATGCATCCAGTAAAAAAATAAATACTTAAATAAAGTATTGTTACAGATTTTTTTTTAATTTAGCAACTGTTGCATTTAATGTAAAAACTATATGGAAGGGCATTTCATTTTATTTGACAATTATTTTTATGAAATATATATAAGGCTGGGTTTTTGTCAAGACTTTTGTGATTCCATCATTTTCAAGTCTTTAAAGTTTATCCATGACTTTTAATATGCTGAGATTTTTTTCATTGTTAGTGAATGGGTTGGTGTGCGAATAAACAAATGAGTGGTTGGTTGTGTTTGAAAACTAGGTGTAGTGGTGGTGGGGAATTCATAGAAAGTGATCAAGTTAAACTTTGTTGCATAGGAGACAAATAGAGACCCTTACCCAGCGGGGACAATGGGGGCTTCCAGCAAAAGATGAATGACACACTAATGACTCACCCTTTCTGCCCAGGCCACAGTAGAATTTTACTGTGCCTCTAACTTATTATTAGATGTAACTTCATGAATCATAAAATCGTAGGACTGGAGGGGACCTTGAGAGGTCTTCTAGTTCAGTTCCCTGCACCCAAGGCAGGACTAAATATTGTCTAGACCAGCGTTTCTCAAATTGGGGACCATGGACAAGGGTATTCCAGGCGGTCCGCCATCCCTGCTGATCAACTCCTCCCCCTCCCGCAACTCTTCCCCCTCCCTTCCAGCACCTCCTACATGCCAGAATACAGCTGTTCAACAGTGTGCAGGAGGTCCGCTAAAATTTTTAAATTAAAATCGGTGTCCTTGGGTTGCTAAAGTTTGAGAACCACTGATCTAGACCACCTCTGACAGGTGTTTGTCTAACCTGCTCTTAAATATCTCCAATGACAGAGATTCCACAGGTTGTCCTTATTTCCCTTTCTATAGATGGGCACAACATTTGATCTTTTCCAGTCTTCTGCAATTTCTCCCATCTTTCATGACTTTTCAAAGATAATCACTAATGGTTCAGATATGTCTTAAGTCAGCTCCTTGAGTATTCTAGGATGCATTTCATCAGGCCCTGGTGACTTGAAGACATCTAACTTGTCTAAGTAATTTTTAACTTGTTCTTTCCCTATTTTAGCCTCTGATTCTACCTCATTTTCATGGGCATTCACTATGTTAGATGTGCAATCACCACCAACCTTCATGGGGAAAACTGAAACAAAGAAGTCATTAAGCATTTCTGCCATTTCCACATTTTCTGTTATTGTTTTTCCCCCCTCATTGAGTAATGGGCCTACCCTGTTCTTGGTCTTCCTCTTGCTTCTAATGTATTTGTTGAATGTTTTCTTGTTACCCTTTATGTCTCTAGCTAGTTTGATCTCATTGTGTGCCTTAGCCTTTCTAATTTTGTCCCTACATACTTGTGTTATTTGCTTTTATTCATCCTTTGTAATTTAACCTAATTTCCACTTTTTGTATCACTCTTTTTTGATGTTTAGATCATTGAAGATCTGATTAAACCAGGATCGTCTCTTGCCATACTTCCTATCTTTCCTACACTATGGGATAGTTTGTTCTTGTGCTCTTACTAATATCTTTTTGAAAAACTGCCAACTGTCTTCAATTTGTTTTCCCCTTAAATTTGCTTCCTATGGGATCTTTCCTATCAGCTCCCTGAACACAAACCCACCACCACGCCCTACATACATACTCGAGCAGCTAACGCGAGCTGCCACCTGTGCTACCACTGGTTATATGCTATTGTTAATGCACTAGCTCAAACAGAGCTAGCGCGTCTGCCTGCCCAGCCTTGCAAGCCTGGTTATTGCTCCTGTGTAGATGTGCCCTAATGCTATGTTAATTCTTGGTAAATATTGACTTTTTAAAGTCATTCATTATAACTTCATTTTATGGAGTCATAACAAAAACAGATAATGTGGAAAATGCTCTGTAAGCATTTGTGGCTTGATCTGATGCTCAGTGAAGTCAATGGCAAAGTTCTCATTGACTTTAATGGTGCAGGATCAGAGCCTGAGGGATCAGAAAGGTTGGAGAGAATGTTTTTATTAACTACACAAGAATTTAACTCAGGGTATGTCCACAATAGAAAGGTGAGTCGACCTCACAAGGGAGCACTACCACACACTTAAGAGGGGCAATGTGGGGAGCTGAGAGAACAGTCTCTCAGCTCCACTGGCAGCTCCCTGCTGGGAACCCACAGACTCCCAGGCTTCCAGCAGGCTGCCCCCAAATCTGCTTCCTGTTCCCCACCAGCGGGGGGGGGGGGGGGGGGGGAGGTGGGCAGAACTGCCCAAGGCTTCTCACTACCCCATTTCACACCAGTACTGGAGGGGAAACTGCTCGAGGTTTCTTGTCTCCCTGTTCCCCCCTGGAAGTGGAGGGGGAAAGCAACCCAGGGCTTCTCGCCCCCAAAGAGTGGGACCCAGCTGCCCTCGCTTCTTCTCCCCTGCCCCGCCCACTGCCCACAGGAAGCTGGAAAGCCTTGGCAATTTCATGGCTCCCAGAGGGGAGCAGGCAGGGTCCAGGTACCCGGGCTTCTCGCCCCTGCTCCCAGCTGGGAGCGGGGTCCATTCTTGCCCTGGCTCCCAGTTGTGAGTGGGGTCCAGCTTCCCAGCTCTTTAGGGAAGCTGGGGAGGGAGGGCAGCTGGGCTCTAATTGCCCAGCTTTCTTGTCAATTTCATAGCTCCTTCCGTGAAATTGACAAGACAGCCAACAGCCAATGTAAGTAATGCAACATCTGCACAGACATTTCGTCACCCTAACTACATGGACATAAGCTCTACACCTCTTGTGGAGGTGGAGTTATTTTTATGTCAGTTTAGTAGGGCATTTACAACAGCGGGAGGAAGGCTGTAGTGTGTACACTAACATAATTAGGTCAACGTAAGTGCATTATATCTACCTAACCGTGTAGTGTAGATCAGCCCTCAGACTGACTACTTAGACTTTCTGTAAGCTTCTGTTATTATAGGCATAACTGTATTAAAATGGCATAATTCCATTAGCATAGTCACTCCTATATTTCTCACTACCATATTAATATCAAGGCATCTATTCGTATAAGAAATCCACCAAGGAAAGAAAAGTAAACAAGTTCTAGAAGAGAGTGATAGAAAAATAGTGATATATTCTCAAACACCATGCAGGTCAAAGAGCACTAGCTCTTCTTTTGTTATATATCACTCTGATTGTGTATTCAACATCTGTTATGACTTCTGTATCATCAACACAGGAAGCAAAATAAAAAAAAAACCTAAAGAGTTAGAATCTTGCTCTTACCTAAAGGTTAACAGAAAATGTTGTACTCTGTTCGTGCCTTCACAATAGTGCTTGTAATTGATGTTAAACGACACATACAGGGAATGTCTTCCTGCTGGTGTTTATACAGGCTGTCATTCTAAAGCAATGACAAGAATGAATTCTGCCCAATTAATATTGAAGCGGCTGTCTTTTTAAGTGGCTATGATTCAGATAAAATTGGATGGGTAAAAGTTTCTATTGCATGACTATGATGATGCAAAACAACCGCTGGATGTGAGCCTAGCTGCAGGAAAAGCATTTTAATCTGCCATCTCTGATGTTGATGAGTTTTTCAATTCAATTATGCCAGTATTCTAATAGTAACCAGTAGAGCTTTAATCTTATTCATTCATTTGCTTTAATTGGGTCATTGTTGATTGTTAACTTTATTTGGCTTTTTTCAATTAGCTTAATTCTTGGAAACTATTGAGACACTGGACTGAATCCTGTAGTTGGTTACAGTGCAATAAAACTGGTGCAATTCAAAAGAGATCAATGGTGTTTTCTTCACTGTACTGGATCCAGCTCCTGTTGACTTCCATGAGGTTCTGACTAAGGCTCCAAATCAGTTTCTTCATATTTAAACTGATAGAATGAGATAGAATTTGGTCCACAGATTTTTTGGGGATATTTTAAATATATATTACAATGGATATGCACTTGGCCATCCTCACCCTTAAATTAATTAGACACACTTAGGGCTGGTCTACACTGGGGGGGTGGGTGATCAATCCAAGATATGCAACTTCAGCTACGCGAATACCATAGCTGAAGTCAAAGTATCTTGGATCGAATTACCTGGGGTCCAGATGGCGCAGGATCGACGGCCGCAGCTCCCCTGTCAACTGCGCAACCACCGCTTGCTCTGGTGGAGTTCCGGAGTCAACGGTGAGCGCGTTCAGGGATCAATATATTGCATCTTAACGAGATGCGATATATCGATCCCAGATAAATCGATTGCTACCCACCGATATGGCGGGTAGTGAAGACGTACCCTTAAATAAAAGATGAAGAATCCAATTATAAATGAAATACATTCCAATTGTCCTTGGCTTCTCAAATGAAGATCTTTGTACTTGGCTGGACGGGGAATCATTTTTGCTGGTGGTGTTTTTCTCTAGCCGGAAAATGGGTTAAGCATTTCTCTTCCTGGCAACTTCCTTCTTTTTTAGCAATAACTGGGTAGCTTGCTTAAAGAAACACCCATGTTTATTCTGGCTATCCAAATCTGCTTCTTTGTGGGCAGGAGAATTAAAAAAGAGAGGTATGTAACAGCACATCTGCAAAAGTGTTATCAATCTAAAGAATGCACTGCAAACAGCAATAAAGTTAAAAAACTGGTAACAATAATCTGATAATATTGTAGATCTTTTTCTTTTTGGAAACATGCATTAAACTACTAAGGTACAGATAGGCTTTGCTTTCTTAGCCAATTTTAAATTATTTCAATACAGCAACTTTTATAATATTTCACTTTCAGGTTCCTATTGTATCCGCAGAAGAAGAGACATGAGCAACTTTAGTTTTCTGCCCTTGAATTGTGCGATGATGCCCTTGAAAACACAAGAATAAAATTATGTTTTTATCTTGAATTATCCGGATTAAGTAAGAGAGCTACATCTATTCAGCCATTAAAAAATTCATGTTGTGGGAAGTATTACTAACCATACATAAAGAACTGTGAATTGTATATGAAGATAAATAACTATGTTATCACCGCCAATTCTTCCCATGAAGGGGATGGAAGAAGAAAATCCTTTGGGCCAAATTCTGGAAGTAAAGTGAAGGGGGAGTGAAGTAACATGTTATCTGTAAACCTTTAACCCACTATAAGCAACTGTATAAAAGCTGCATGCATACAAAGGTCTGTGAGTTTTGAGGGGGCTTGGCTGTTCAGGAGGGTGCATAGCTGGTGTGGAAAGTTATCCATCATTCTAGAAAGCCACAGTCATTTTCCATACATAAGTTAATGTTGACTCTATCAGTGTTACTTTATACAAATTTTCACTCTGCACCTGTAAACTCTTCTTGGGCAATCCTCAAGGCATAGGTGATGGTAGGCCTGGGAGGAACATTGGTGTGAGATCTGGGGCTAGGCATGGATGGGGGACTTTTCTAAGTACATCTTGAGATCTGTGTGATGCTTTTTTGCGGTTCTTAGAAAAACTGCATGTTAGAAGAACTGTGACTCCTGAATACTCTGTGGGTGTCCCAAACCTTCCCCCTCACATTGCTGAGCACATGATGCAGTGGAAACTCCTTAGACTTGAGGTTGTGGATTGTTCTGGCTGATTTTTGGCCATCCATGTCTTTTTCCATGAGAGGATGTGAGCTGAGCCAAAGTGTTTAACTGATTCTGGCAATTCTCCGCCTTTTGCTGGCAACCACCAATTTGGTGATTAGTCGTAATTTGTGACACTCCACCTAATGCAGACAATTTTATTTTAAAACAGTTTAGCTCAACATATATGAAAAATACTTCTAGTTTTCCATGGCTAATGATTTCTGTACCTGTAACTATGACACAGTTAACATACAGCTGGGACATGAAATGGAAAAACACTCGCCCCCACACAAGGCAAATCAAGACAGTCCACACCCACTAAAAACTAAAAAAAAAAAGGGAGAATAATCAACAAAACTCCAAGTATTCCCTAAGTAATAAGGGTGTGCAAGTGGCACCAGCCCCCAAGCAGACTAAAAGCATCACAATTCCTCCCCTTCTGCCTCTCTTCTCTGGGAGAAGAATGTTTTCATGCAATTGCCTACTCCACTCCCTAACCCCTCCACCACACACCACCCCCACTGTGTTTTAAAATGACTTATCTTTTGCCACATTAGTTAAACACTGTGCACCACAGCAGTGCCAGCTTGGCTGCCAGGTTGGAGGTGGAGTCAGGGCTCCTTGCATTCTGTGCCTTCCGTCCTAATTACTCCCACCTGCAGGCATCCTGAGCGTAGCTCCCCATCTTCAGAGTCACAATCTGAGCCAGGTCTAGAAGCAGGGACATCCCTAGGAGGGTGTGGGGGCCAGGACAAATCATCCTCCACTAGCTTGGGGGCCCTGCTCTGCAGCGGTGGCTGGGCCGGCGGGATGGATCTGGCCTGGTGCTGGGTCACCTGCTACTGCTGGAAGTTGCTGGTGCCTACCATGGGCAGCTGGGACCCTGGATGCAGGGCGGCACCAGAGACTCTGGGTGCGGGGTGGCAGCAGAGCTCCAGTCGCATGGGGTGGCAGCCTGGACCCTGGTTGTGCTGGGCATCAGCCGGGACCCTGGGCACGCAGGGCATCAGCTGAGACGCCGGGCATGGGGCTGGCAGTCGGGAGCCTGAAGGTGTTGCAGCACCCCCACCCCCTCACACACTTGGTTCCTGCACCTATGTCTTCCGGGACCGACGGTGCTGGCCAATCACACCGGCCCACAGGACCCAGCAAAGTGCGGAGCCCGGAGCAGTCGTCCCGATTTGTCCTACCCAAGGGATGACTCTGCCTAGAAGGGGACTAAGAGTGTGGGAGTCCATACTTCCATTTAATCCTCTGAGTGGCCAATAATAGGCTGTGTGGCAATCTAACCCTAATTATCTAGTTCTTCCATTAGTTAGAAGAGTGCATCTCCCAAGGGAAGACAAACTACAGTGAAGTAAAACTTAAAAAATAGCTTAATAATCACTCCATGGAGTGTGTGAAACTGTCTTTCCTGGCAGCATTTTCCAGCTTGCAGTGGGATGAGCTCTTCCAGACATCTTTTATTCTTTGTTTTAGCACCAAAGCAGATTGACCAGGAGTTTTCAAAATCAATCTCAATTAGCTGAACTATTTTTGAAAGCAAAAATTTTGATGTATTCATTAAATTATTCTTGATACCTTAAAATGAAATAGCTCCTCATCCTTTGAAAGAGATAAAAGAAGTTTGCATTTTTTCCCATATAGACATGACATTCTCATAAGCAAACTAGAGAATTGTAGTCTAGATGAAATTACTGTAAAGTGGATGCACAACTGGTTGTAAAACTGCACTCAAAGAGTAGCTATCAATGGTTCACTATCAAGCCAGGAGGGATACTTCACAGGTGTGTCCTGGGTCTGGCACTATTCAATATTTTCATTAATAACTTGGATAATGGAGTGGAGAGTCTGTTTATAATATTTGTGGATGGCATCAAAGTGGGAGGGGTTGCAAGGACTTTGCAGGACAAGATAGAACTCAAAAGGACCTTGATAAGTTAGAGAATTGGCATGAAATCAACAAAATGAAAAAGGGAAGAAAAACTAAACACACAGCTACAAAATGAGGAATGACAATTTGGCAGGAGTACTATTGAAAAGGAATTTGGGGTTATAATGGATCACACATTGAATATGAGTCAACAATATGATGAAGTTGTGAAAAAGACTCATATCATTTTGGGGTGTATTAACAGGGCTATTGTATAAGACACGGGAAGTAATTATTTTGCTTTATTCGGCACTGGTGAGGACACAGCTGGAGTACTGTGTCCAGGTCTGAGTGCCACATTTTAAGAAAGATGTATACAAATTGGAGAGAATGCAGAGGAGAGCAACAAAAATAATAAAAGTTTAGAAAACCTGACCTATGAGGAAAGATTAAAATAATCAGCCATGTTTAGTCTTGAGAAAAGAAGTCTGAGTCGGGACTTGATAACAGTCTTCAAAAAACGTTAAGGGCTGTTATAAAGAGAATGGTGATCAATTGTTCTCTATTTCCACTAAAGGTAGGACAAGAAGTTATCAGCATCATCTTCAGCAAGGGAGATTTAGGTTAGGTATTAGGAAAAACTTTCTAACTATCAGGTTAGTTATGCACTGGAAGAGATTACCAAGGAAGGATTTGGAGATCCTGTCAGGGTTGATCTAGATATATCTGTTCCTGCCTCGATGCAGGGGATAGACTGGATGACTTTGTGAGGTCACTTCCAGCCCTACATTTCTATGATTCTATGAAAATCATAGGGAAAAAAAACACTGGCTAAGATATTAGGTAAGTAGATTCAGGAAAGCAAAGGGGAAAAGGAAATAGAAAGGACTCTTGCAACACTTTGGTCTGCAATGTAATGTACTTTTAAAAGTCATTGTTTTTTTGAATGCTTGGTTTAATGGTAATTTTATTGCAAAATAGCTCTGTCACTGGTTTGTGTTCAAGTCAAAGACTGTGGGCTAAATCTGCCCTTCATGCTACCCCATTGAAGTCCAGGGAGAAATAATGTTACATCAATATCAATCTGGAGTAAATCCACTGAGTTCAAAATGGAGTTATTTCAGATTGACACAGGTGTACGTGAAAGCAGAATTTGACCCAAATTGGGTACAGCAATTACAAAAGGATCAAAGCTTGATCAGATGAAGTTTTGTCAATTTGTTAGATCTCTGGTAAATATTAGGTCAATAATTGAAAATAGCATTGAGATACTACAGTGATGAGGACAATATAGAGAACAGTAGCTAGAGAATTCTGTGCATATTTGTGTGAATATATATGTCCCCTTTTATATCTCTGAATCATCTTGTGCTATTCTAACAGTTTACAGAGTTTCCAATGTTTCTCTTCCTTCTAGAGCTGGTTTCAGGACGCTTTTGGTTATCATTGAACATAAATAAATTACCAGGAAAATTTTACGTTTCAAAAGGAGATTAACCAAGGAATACACCATTATTTCACTATTCATCTTTAAATTCTGTTTTAAAATTTGTTTTAAGCAGGTAGCTCTCTATGCAGAATCACAGAAATGTAGTGCTGGAAGGGACCTCAAGAGGTCATCTAGCCTTCCCATGCTGAAGCAGGATTAAGAGCATCCTAGACCATATATATTATTTAAAAACACAACAGGACAATTAAATCTGAAAAAAAACAGAAGTGGAAGGAAATATTGAGAATAGTAATGCGCACATCAATAATACAATGAGACTTATATCTACATATATATGTAGATAACCAATACGACATAAGTACCAATGGTTTTATGTATATATAATATTAAATGTTTTTAGGTATCTGATATTTGTATTATTGTCTAATGGATATAACATCAGTTTACACCTACAAAAAGTCTATTCTACCCTCAAAATTCTCAAAGAAAAGGATGCAGAGCAGCCAGTTGTCTATTTGGTGAAAAGGAGATCATCGCTCAGGGAGTAAATGCTTCATTGCTGGTAAGAAAGCATGTAGAATGGTTGAGCTGGAAGTCTTTGAGACAACAAAGACTCTCACAATGAATAAGTGTGGGTTCCATGGCAAAGTATCACAAAAGGATAACTCATGTTATGGGTCCCACAGAGAACATCTTATTCTAACCATTGGCTAATACATTAGTTTGTCCAGTAACCATAGACGACTCATTCTGGATAATACTGGGGGGGCACAATGTACAGGGTGGGGGCATGTGACCGCCCCACATGTCACCTCTAGGAGGAACCTTACAGCCCCACTTCCCTGGGCCAGGGCAGCCAATCCCACCAGTTTCTAGGAGGCTGGGGCTACGGAATGGGGAGCATGTACCTCTGGGCCGGGCCTGTCAGCCCCAGCCCGACTCACAGCACCAGTGTGTCCCCAGAGGTCCTGCGCCCTCACAGACATCTCAGCGGGGGGAGAAGCATGGGCAATGCCCCTACCTCCTGCTCTGTCCTTCTCTAACTGTGCCTCCCCATGGCACTTTCAGCTCACTTGGACTCTCTCCCTGGCACCCAGGCCCAGGTGAGGCAGAGCCACTTCTCACGTGGGCTAACACTGCTCAGGGTCGCTGCCTCTGTGCAACGCAGCACTTGTTTGTGAGAGAGCCTGGCTGGGGGGTTGGCCCCTCTACTCCCTGCCGGGGATAGGATGCCTAGAACAGGGGCTGAGCAAGCCAGAGCTTCCTCTACCCCCATCATGTTTCCGGCTCTCTCGACCCCTGTCCCCGGCAGCCAGACCCTGGTGGGAAGTGGGGATTCACCTCCCCAGCCAGGCTGTCTCGCAGACAATGACCCTGAGCAGAGTCAACCGGGGGCATGAGAAGCAGCTCCAATCCACCCCCTGAGCTCCCCGGCTAGGCTCAGCTGCTGGGCAGAGGGGCCAAGCAAGCTGGAATTGCTGAGGGAGAGGCACAGCGAAAGGACAGAGCTGCCCTCCCCCAGTGGCAGGCCAAACAGAGCAAGCCCTGCAAAGGCAGCTTCGCACTTGCGGAAATGTGGGGGCGCACTTGACCTCAAGCATCGTCTATGCTAGTAACAAATGCATTTAGTTTACATAATCCAGACATATGTCATAATCCTCAACATAGAACAATAAAATCATGTCACTCAAATCCCCTGATCCCTTAGAATTGTCTCCAGGTACTCAGTTCAGGACTTGATCTTCTGGTTTGCAGTGGAATTGTTCCATTTGATCTGAGATGTAAAAAATTCTTTGAAGTGGTAATCCTAAATCATTACCTCAAGACAGCTTCAAAGTCTTGATGGCCCCACTCTGAATCTCTTTGAAGTACTTATTTCAAAATGAAAACTAATTTATCAAGAAAGGAGACAATTACATATTAAGCAATAGGCATCCTTTCCCTTCTGAAAAATGTCTCGGTCCATGGGCCTCTTTGAAGTGTTTATTGTTCATTCAAGTATTTCAGATGTTACCAGGAAATTGTTAACACTTTGTAAATAGAAATAGATTGATTTTGTGGTGCTCAGAAAGAGATTAGGATTAGGTGTATGACAGTATTTAGTGTTTGGGGTTGTGGTATTAGGCACTGGGTCAGACTTTGTTCCCAAATGGCAGAAATGTTGGATGATCAGTTAATGTTATGAGATTTTTGCTGCATCACAACAAGAAATAAAGACATCTTCCAGATATTAGTTTAATCCTAAACCAAAATTTTATGGAATGGATTCATCTATAGAAATTCAAATCCAAATTCACTTGCCCCCCAAGACTCAAAGGGGCTATGATTTCGGGTTCTGAATTATTATTCCTTTTAACTTCAGCACCAGATAATTTTTGATCACTAGAATTAAAACCTCTCTACACTGATTAAAATTGTGATCTGAGGAAAGCAGGGTTTGGAAACTGGCACAGGGAAAACAAACAAAATATTGTCTAGGTTTTTTTGACAAAATTAGAAAATTAAAAATGAAGTCAAATTAGTGTTTTGGAGGAGTTGGTTTATTGTTTTCCTTTTTTCTTCATATTCCTCCTTTCCCACCCCTACTTCAGTGACAAAATGAAGAAAAGGGGGAGAGAAAACCAAAAATTTTCAAATCTAAAACTTATAAAAAAATTAAAAATCAAATAAATAAACATTCCTTTTTAAAACCCATGGGACAAAAATTACTTCAATATTTTCCATTTTTGACTAGTTCTGATTTCCACACTACTGATGGAAATTAACTGCATTTTAAAGAGGCAAAGGCAGGATGTTAGTGTTGATTTTTCACAGCTGAGGTTGAGAACTGATCTTTCTGTTCCTCTGTCATAGGGCTCGTCTACACTGGTATGCTAAATCGGCGCCAGTGTGATCAATGCAGCTGCATCAATTTACCAGGTCTGGTGAAGACACTATAAGTCAATGGCAGAGCGTGCTCCTGTAGATTTCAGTACTCCACCTCCCCAAGAGTCAGAAGCTAAGTTGATGGGAGAGCATCTTCCACCAAAATAATGTGGTGTAGACACCATGTTAGGTCGATGTAAGTTATGTTGCTGAGAGGGGTGATTTTTTTTACACCCATGAGTGGTGACATAACTTATATCGACTTAAGCATCAGTGTAGACCAGGCCAGAGAATCTATGAAATCCCAACAAGCAGACGTGTTCTGAGCATTGCGCTGTCTAATCAATCCAGATTGCCCATAACCATTTTCAGAGTCAACTGCTTCTTGCCGCCAGGATCTTTCAATATAATTTACCTATGAAACTCCTCAGATTTAGGACAGTCTCCACTCTCCAGGAGTAGTAGCAAAGCTAGAGGAAACAAGCACACCATCTTCTCTGAAAACAAATTTCTAATTGGAGCTAATTCTAAATTCCCTCAAAAGCCCATTCAACTATGTGCAAATTGGATCCATGACTTTCATGGCTGGTGAAAGCCAACAGGAAAATGTAGGTCTTATATCAGGCTCATTAATGACTCCTTAAGACAAGGCATACATCTGGCAACTGTCAAACATACTGTGACCTAGCCTTTACTCGAGACACATTGACAGTATATAAACTATCTTTATGACCCATTCTCTAACATTCCCTTTCTGGGAAAAATCCTTGAGAAGATGACAAGATGTAAGCAATGCAGCAATTTTATATCCCATTCCTCCACTGGGTAAAAGATAATTGGTCTGATACTGATCTCACTTGCATTGAGGTAAATCAGGAATAACTTCACTGAAGTCATTGGAGTTATACCTGTATGAAACCTATGTAAATGAGATCAGAATATGTTTCTGTGTGTCTTGGATTATACTTATTGCTTTTGATAACACTAACCTCTCCTTATTACATTTATTGAGAATAACAAAGCATTTCTGAAGTGAATGCTGATTTAGTGTTATATAGAATTTAATTTTTGTGTAGCTGTTAATATTGAAACAAGCCAGCACTCCAGGAATTTAAAACAATATTTTTATAAGTATAAACCTTGAAGTGTTTTATCAAGCATATGATGGTACTCATACTTACAATCTGTCATAGTTACCCTTTCTGATATTGACAGAAATGGGTGGTATGTAATGTCAGTTCAAGATGAGCAGTGGCTACATCAAAAGAGCAAGAATTCCACAGCACCATGGAAGCACTTAACATCTTTTGCTTTCATGATGGAGAATGATTCATAGATTCATAGATTCTAGGACTGGAAGGGACCTCGAGAGGTCATCGAGTCCAGTCCCCTGCCCGCATGGCAGGACCAAATACTGTCTAGACCTACCCTGATAGACATTTATCTAACCTACTCTTAAATATCTCCAGAGATGGAGATTCCACAACCTCCCTAGGCAATTTATTCCAGTGTTTAACCTCCCTGACAGTTAGGAACTTTTTCCTAATGTCCAACCTAGACCTCCCTTGCTGCAGTTTAAACCCATTGCTTCTGGTTCTATCCTTAGAGGCTAAGGTGAAAAAAAAAATTTTAAGGCCCCCACTCAAGGATTGAACTCACAACCCTGCATTTAGCAGGCCAATGCTCAAACCATTGAGCTATCCCTCCCCACCCCAGGAACACTCCAGACATGGGATAACATTTTGACATGACTACATTTCTTACTTTCACTTTTTTTCCAGACAAAAGTGTAAACAATTATGCAATTTCAAACTTCCAGTAGCATAGAAATAGCAAGCTCAGTAAAACATGGGTTGAATTGTTGTACGACATGGATTGAATTGTTGCCTCAAAGTAATAAGGTAAAAAATTGACACTTTCCTCAGCTTCTTGGGGATGGACCTTATTTTTTTATTTTCAAATTAACAACTATGAGCCCCAGTGGAAACATATAAATTACTGCCATTGATGTGTTAATATGTTGTGCAGTTGGTGTTTTACATTGTGCAAAGTGAATCATTTAGACAGTGTTGTAGCCATGTCCCAGAATATTAGAGAGAGAGAGACAAAGTGGGTGAGATAATATCTTTTATTGGGCAAACTTCTATTGGTGAGAGAGACAAGCTTTCAAGCTACACAGAGCTCTTCCTCAGGTCTGGAAAAGGTACCCAGAGTGTCACAGCTAAATACAAGATCAAAGAGATAGTTTAGCATAAGTAGAAAAGTTCCTTACAGTTAGTGCTTACTATTTATGCTGAATGATCTATTCGATCTTCTATATATCTGTGACACTCTGAATATCTTTCTCAGACCTAAGAAAGAAGTCTCTATAGCTTGAAAGCTTCTCTCTCTCACCAACAGAAGTTAGTCCAAGAAAAGATGTTACTTCACCCATCTTGT
The DNA here is from genome assembly GCF_027887155.1 of Malaclemys terrapin pileata. Classification (NCBI taxonomy): domain Eukaryota; kingdom Metazoa; phylum Chordata; order Testudines; family Emydidae; genus Malaclemys; species Malaclemys terrapin. Next base: position 27,632,359 of record NC_071506.1, read on the forward strand.
CTCTCATTTAGGCTTTGCCAATGGCACGGATGTAATTGAGGGAGGTCCTGGGATTTCTAAGGAGCCTCCTGTTAAAATTTTGCCACCCAAGCAAAAGAACATTTGGGATTATTTCCCTGCCTCCTATGGAATCCAAGGCCTTTTTGGATACTTTCTAAGAAAGAGAACTTTTCCATGGAGGTCATAAAAATACTTCCAAAGAGGAAACGTTTTGATTTTGGAATGGATTAGAGTACACCAAGAGGTTGGCATTATTGGGTGCTTTTTTGCCGGTGTTACTTTAAATTGGGTTTTTACATGTTGTAAAAGTTGCAGATGTGTCAGAGCATCCGCTAGTGTGAACCAAGGTAGCACCATTGACTTTAGTGCTGGTACACCCATTAATAACTGCTGAGGATCTGGCCCATGAAGTACATTCAGAGTATGTGTTTTTCATAGAAGTACACCTAGGTTAGTCATTTTACAGTTGTTTAGGGTTCCCCTCCTTAGGTCAAGGGTTGGTGGGTGTTGTTTGTCTGTTTGCTTGCTTGCTTGCTTGTTTTAAAAAGAATAATAATTATGGTTAGGGTAGAAATGGGAAGGACCACAATGAGGATACCACAATTAATGCTGGCAGAGCATCATTTTTGGTATTGCAGTAAGTGTTAAGAATTGAATAAGCAACCAAGATCTACATTATTATGTTCTCCTGCTCTGAGATTGGGCAGTTCCTACCAAATTACAGCAGTTCTTATGTGTCATTTCTCTGCCTTTATTATAATTCACTGTTTTAATCAATGCACTTCTATCTGCCATTTTTGAACTGTGTGCAAGTAATATAGTCTTTTTATTAGTACTTCCTGCAACCCTAAAAGTTTCTCCTTGCTGTAATTAGTCATGAACACCTGGAGAACTTGGCAAATATCATAAAGAAGGACAAGCATGTTGAAAAGGGAGGAATTCTGGAATTTTCCCAGGTCTACCTCTGATTGCCCATAATCAGTCATAATTATTAGTCCTAGCCTCTTCTTTTTCCTCACTTGTTTTCTATCTCAGAGCTGCTTTTCCATATCAACTGTTATTTTAAGAATGTGTTCAGGTATCTGTCTACTTGTACACAAACATTACTGCAGCACCAATTGCAAATATTTTATAATATCATAGAAATTAGAGATTGAAAAGAACTGTTAGATCCTTCTAGCCAGTGTAGGGCTTTTACCTTTAGTATATATTTGAGGGGTTTATTCCAGTCCGATTTTAAATGACCCCTGTAATGGGACTTTCATCACTTCCGTTGACAGACTTAGTTTTAATTTGCGACCTATTAGATTGTAGAAGGTTATCCTACTAGCCAGCCTAATTATTATTTTTTTCTTAATTCAATCCCATTACTATTAGTTATGCCCTTTTGTACCACACTAATCCTTCTATTTGTTCATGTATATACCAGTCAAATAACTGGAGACTTATTAGGCCAGATCCTCAATGAAGCTATGTTGAAGCAGGTGCCTATGTGGCTCATCATGTCTACTAAAGCAATCTCTTTAAATCTTTCCACATTGATTAGTCCCTGGTAATTTTGGTACCTCTCTTCTGACCTCACTTTATATTTTCAATATTTTCCTGATAATGAGGTGCCAGAAAGGAAAGTACCATTCTAGGAATGGTTATCCATTAGTAATATTGAGAGTGACCTTTACCTCTGCTCAGTGACATGGTGTCTCTTCAAATGAATCCTAAACCTTCATTGAACTTTTAGCGGCCATATTGCATTGCAAATTCATAGCCGATCTATAATCCACTATCACACCTCTAATAGGTCTATTTTGGCACAATTGTTTTCTACGTTTCTCTCTACCATTGAATATTTGCAATTTGGATAATTGTTCCTCAAGTGTATTGGCATAGATTTGCTAATATGCGAATAGCATATTACATAATATGCATTATACTATAATATAGAATGTGTATTAGCATATATTTGTTAATATGCTAATAACATATCATTGCTATTTTCTGCTCTTATTTTTAATTTCTCTGAGTCCCTATATATTACTTCTTCATCCTCAGTGGGGTTTAAAAAATCCCAGTATACCTGTGTATTTAATTAACCAGCACTTTACATTCTCTTTCAGATCATTAATGAAAGTATTAAATAAGTCTTTAATCTAACACTAATCCCTGTGATATTTCATTAGGCAACTACCTCTAAGTCTATACACTGACATTTATCATTAACCTTTTGTTTGTGAACTTTCAGCCAATTTTCAGGCAGCCAGGCAGTGCTCAATCAATATTGTAAATAAGATATTATGCGTCACTATCTCAAATGCTGTACTAAAAGAAAACACAAATAACCTCTAGTACCACACACTGTCCATATTGTGCCTCTGGCATATTATTTTGCCAAACCTGTTTATGATTATTGCATTCCACTTCGAATTTTCTGGTTCTGTTCAGTTGACTCCTTTGGCCTCAAGTTATTTGCCAAACATCTCAGATATGACCTAACTCTCTTATGTCATAAAACAATCTTAGCCCCAACGGTACTGACTGGCAAGGTCATGACAATATGTATTAGTGTAATCAGGACTGAAAAGCACTTATGAGTCTGATTCGTGTCATTTCATACCTAGAATTTAAGTCTAGGCTATATCTCCTGCAGGTACACACTGATGTATGTTAGAGGCAAATCCCTGCAAAAGCATTAACTTCTTAGAAATAACCCAGTACGGAGTGTGCACTATAAAACTTTTTGGAAGTTCTACTACTTAAGCAGGTTCAAGGTGACATCTTCTGGAATCTATTTGTAGGAAAAGCAGCTATTCAATCAGCCAAGATATCATTCATTCAGCCCAGAGAGAAGCAAAGGGCAACAAGGGGGAAAAACTGTTCCAATTTATACTGTAACTTAAAATCTAAAATTCTATTCTCTTTTTTTCTCTTCTTCCACATTGCTGTACACTGTCATGTTAGAGCCTTCTAGTATCTTACTTGCACAGAAATATCTGTTACAAACATTTATACAGTATAAATTATTTTCTATACCTTCTATAGATAAGTGTGAGGACAAGTGGCCCCAAAGGCCATATGATATTAAAAGACAATGTATAAATAATGTCTGGGTGACAAGATGCAACAAAAAGTAAGTTATTGGTGATTTCTTGTTGAAGTCTTGTTAGTTAGACAGGCTTGGGTTTTTTGAGACCAGAGGGTGTCATCTATTTGTTAGTCCTTTCAGGGGAAGAGCATGATATATATGACTTTTGGAAAGGTGGAGAAGTGTCTTAAAGAAGGAGAGAATAGAGGCTTGGTTGATCAGCTCAAGGGTTATGTTTGTAATCTCAGAATTCTCAGAAGTTATCAGATATCCTGTCTCTGATACTTCCATGACCCATGTTTAGCTGGTTCCACCTCTTGGTTTTCTGCTGCAACCAGACTGACCCAGCACTGTTGACCCAGCACTTCTTAACTATATCCACGGCTTTTGCTCTCATGTTTCTGACATGCTTTCAATATTGCTGGTCTAACTCTTATGATCCCCTAGTTAGTAAATCCCATAGTTTTACTCATGTTCCATGACTGGATGGGTGTAATCTTATAATCACAGGAGGAGCTCCTGAAGAAGAATGTGATAAGAAGCTCTTCTTGGAACTTTTGTTGTGGCATTAACTCAGTTGTGCTATTTTTATTATTTTGTGCAGATTTTTTAATAGAGAATTTAATGACTGAATGACTGATTATCCATCCAAGAGAGATGCATTCAAAGGCATCCAAAAACTTTCTTGTTGCCAGGATGCCCATTGCCAGATAACCTACACAGATTCTTCTGTACTTTAACACATCCCACAGTTGTTTAACATTATGAAAAAATTTGAGATTTAACATTTTTTTAAAATCACTATTGCTAATACCCAATACTAGAATCACAAGTCCTCTCAGTTCCCACTCCCAGTGAGAAAGTACATTGCTGACAGCATTCTGAAGCCACAGAGATCATGTGTAACCTGTTTGTTTGCATTGCAGCATTTAGTGGTGTAAATAAGGGAAAAAAGAAACAGTGGGGAGTCATAGTGTTTAAGGCCAGAAGGGACCACCAGATCAACTAGTGTGACCTCCTGTATATCACAGGACACCAACACCCCCCAGCACCTGCACACTAACCCCAACACCCAAAATTAGATCAAAGTACTACAGCCCACAGGAGAATAGACTATTAGGTGCCACAGCAAAGAATGGCAGGGACCAAGGTGCACAAGTGCCCAAGGCCCCGGCAATGGCAAATAAATTATTAAGTGAGATATACCCAAAATCCTGGCAAGTGACCCCCATCTACATTCTGCAGAAGAAGCCAAAAATCCACCAAGGTTGCTACCAATCTGACCTGGGGAAAAAATTCCTTCCTGACCCTATCTACCTATCATGATTACTTAGACCCTGACCATGTGAGCAAGAACCAGCCAGCCAAACACCTGAGAGAGAATGCTTGGTGCTTCCTCAGAGCCCTTGCCCTCCCCATCCAATGCCCCATCTCCAGCTGTGGTCATCCTTGATACTTCAGAGGAAGGAGAGAAAGAGAGAAAAAACAAAATACATTGTGGCGGGAGGAATCCCGTCCAGACCCCTCAAACAGCTGGCTGAAACACTAAAGCATGAGCTTTTAGGAACATAAGACATAAACTGAAAGTGATACACAGGGCTGTTGAGCCCCACCCCACTACAAAATTGCACTCATACATTTGTCCAGCTCTCTCTTAAAAATAAAGTTCTTTGCTCTCACAACACCTCTGATGGTTAGAAACCTTCTAATATCCAATCTGAATTTGTTCATGGCCAGTTTATATCCATTTGTTCTTGTGCCAGCATTGTGCTTTAACTAAAATAGCTCTTCACCTAATGTATTTATAGAGAGCACTCATATCCCCACTCAACCTTCTTTTTACTCAACTAAAGAAGCCAAGCACTCTGTCAATCTCTTCTCCTAAGAAAAGTCCTCCATTCTCCTGATCATCCTAATAGCTCTCCTCTGTTGGTTCTGTTTTAAATTAATCTTTGTTGAATATGGATGATCAGAATTGTAAATAGTATTCCATATTTAATCTTACCAATTCCTTGTAGAATGACATTAACACTTCTCTATCTCTACTGGGAATGCCATGCATGATACATCCTAGGATTGCATTTGCTTTTTTTTTTTCACAGCTGCATCACATTGTTGACTCATAGTCATCCTGTGATGGACCCACACACCCATGTCTCTTTCCCCTTTTGTTGTTTCCAAATGATGAGAAGAAATTCATATTATTAGACCCTAAGTCTAGGACCTTGCACTTTTTACTACTGAATTCATCCTATTTCTGTCACTGCAGTCTTCAAGGTCATCCAGATCTTCCCGAATAATATTTCATTCATCCTCTCTAGTAATGATGCCTCCCAACATTGTATCTTAGGCAACAAATTTCATTACCACACTACAACCTTTTGTGCCAAGGTCATTATTGAAAATAATTGAATAAGATTGGTCCAAAGACCAATCCTTGAGGAACTCCACTAGTAACCTTTCTCCACTATGTTAATTCACCTTTCAGCATGACTCATTGCCTTCTCCCCTTTGCCCAGTTCCTTATCTACCTTACAGTTCTTGTATTGATCACCATATTCCCTAATTTAAATATGTAGTACTGTGTCAAATGTTTAACTGAAGTCCATGTATATTAGATCTACTGCACCTCTCTTAGGGTAGGTCTACACTACCCGGTAGTTCGGCGGCAAGCAAATCGAACTTCTGGGTTCGACTTATCGCATCTTGTCTGGACGAGATAAGTCGAACCCGGAAGTGCTCGCTGTCGACTGCGGTACTCCAGCTAGGCGCAAAGTCAACGGGGGAGCCTGCCTGCCGCATCTGGACCGAGGTAAGTTCGAACTAAGGTACTTCGAACTTCAGCTACGTTATTCACGTAGCTGAAGTTGCGTACCTTAGTTCGAATTGGGGGTTTAGTGTAGACCTGCCCTTAATAAAAAATCAGTTATTTTATCAACAAAGAAGATCAGGTTAGCCTGGCATGATCTATCTTTGGTAAACCCATGCTGCATTACATCCCCTTTACCATTTATCTCCATGAATTTATTTTTTCCTTCACCATTTATTCTAAAACCTTGCATGCTATTGAGGTTGGAATTATGGGTCGGTAATTGCCCAGATCACTTTTTTTCCCCTTCTTAAGTGTAGGTACAGCATTAGGTATTCTTCAGTCATATCATACTACCCTGATTAGATAGATTTATTAAAAACCCTTTTTACCAGACTCACAATCTCATGTGCCAGTTCTTTCAGTATTCTGGGGTGGAAATTATCCAGTCCCCTCAATTTTAATGCATTAAGCTTTTTAAGTTTTTCTTCCACCTCAGATGTGGTCATTTCTTTTTCTAGACACTCATTTCTATCAGCCGTAATGCCTCCATGCACATGTTCCATATTATCATTCTCACTGAAAACTGAATCAAACTATTTATTTAGTTTTTGAGCCATACCTAGATTATCTTTAATCTCTTTCCCATCCACACTGCAACAGCCCAACTTCATCCTTCCTTATTCTCTTTTTATTTATGTAACTAACCATTATTTATTTTATTTATTATTTATTTTAATTTTCTTGGCAAGAGCTAATTCAGCTTGAATTTTAGCAATTCTGACTTTAGTCCTACCTTTTCTAACCTTTTCAATGTAGCTTTTTTTCGCTGATCAACATCCTTTTTCCATTCCCCTATAGGTTCTCTGCTTACTCCTAATACATTTTTTGAGGTGGTTATTGATTCAGCTGGGTCTGGAGCCTTTCTGTACAAGTTTTTTCCCCTTTCTTGAGATGCAAATTTCAGATAGTTTATATATAATTGATTTGAAGAAATTCCAAGCTTCCTCCAGATTTAAGTCCTTGAACTGTTCAGTCCAGTTGACTTCTTTAACTAAATCCCTTAATTTCCCCCAAACTGCCCTTCTGAAATAAAAAATCATGATGACCTGGCTTTGATTATCTGTCCCTTTAATTTAAATGGAATCAATTTGTGATCACTCATGGGGAGAATACATAGTTTCTTGTTTTTCCCATCTCCTAGAACTGGAAGGGACCTTGAAAGGTCATCAAGTCCAGCCCCCTGCCTTCACTAGCAGGACCAAGTACTGATTTTGCCCCAGATTCCCAAGTGGCCCCCTCAAGGATTGAACTCACAACCCTGGGTTTAGCAGGCCAAAGCTCAAACCACTGAGTAGTAGGGGGATCCACACTGTGTGTCTGCAGACTCAAGTCAGTCAGGACACCTAGCCCTGGTGGGCCAGAATCTTCCAGAGTTCAGGTGTAGGGGTTAATTATAGCTTTACAGGAGAAATTTCTCTGTCTACATGATTTTCCCTGGTTTTCTTATTATTTTCTGTAATTTACTTGTTGGTTTTTACTTGTGTTTGGTTAATCTGCTTAGCAATGTCATACATATTATACACGGTATACCTTTCCTGAGTAACCAGACCTTCAGTGCCATGGATTATGGGTTTAGAAACTGTTTCCATTGCCGGATGCTTGAAATAGTTACGTTGTTTTATCTGTTCCATAGCTGCCCTATTTCAAATAGATGTCCCTAATCCAAATAATCCTGAGATGGAACCAACAATTCCACCTAAACTTTGGAGCTGTGTAGTTTGAAAAATACCAGATTGCAAAACAGTCTTGTGCCCAGCCACTGGATCTCACACCTTTTCCTGATAACTTGCTATTATATCTATTAACAATGAGGTATACAACAATGATACATTTGCTTTTACTCATTGGCCAAATTCAGCCTTATTCCAATGGGAAAGATTTAAAATAACAGGTGTATGTATAAACTGTACATTGCTGAGCAAAATCCCCACTTCGGATGTACAGTCAAGCTATGCTGTGGTCCTGGTTCTACTTGCACACACTGCACCGTTACTACTTCTGGTGACTTGGTGCTTTGTGGTTTACACACAAGAGGATGGATCATAGGAATTTGTGGCACTGCCATTGGTGTGACCTTTCATTTTCCAACTCAGGTACCCATTTCATGGTACATTGGGTATCGGTATATGTGCAGGTATGACATCTTTGACATTGCAACTCCTGACTGTGCTATACCTATGGGAGGGCTACCCTACCTATGCCTATGGGAGGACTTCTCTTGTCAGCATTGGTAATCTACCTTTGTGACACACCAGGGTACAGTCCAGATCAATGAGTAGCTGTTTCACCCTGCCATATAACCTAGGGTGCCCTTTACAATACCTTGCTGTTGTAGCCTCCAATCTGGACTGCTCACGAACAGCCTCAACCATAAAAAGAACAGGAGTACTTGTGGCACCTTAGAGACTAACAAATTTATTAGAGCATAAGCTTTCATGGGCTACTGCCCACTTCTTCGGATACGAAAGCTTATTTGTTAGTCTCTAAGGTGCCACAAGTACTCCTGTTCTTTTTGCGGATACAGACTAACAGGGCTGCTACTCTGAAACCAGCCTCAACCATGTAAGTCACTCCCAACTATGTCTGCATGTGCTGCAGCCAGCCTTAAATATTATCATAAGGTGACCGCAACACACACCCAGTCCCAGATTCCCCCCCAGAAATGTAGGCCCTGTACTACCCAGCCCTCTTCTGCACAGTACAACTATATTAAGTTCATTATTTCTTTAAGGGAATAATATGCACACAATGTGCTACCCTAATGGAGTTACTTGGACACTTCAACTTGAACACAATGGATTAGATAAAATAATCAAACAAGTTTATTAACTACAAGGTGAGAGATTTTAAGCGAGTATGAGTAATGAGGTATAAAAGCCAGAAATGATTACAAAGGAAAAGAAAGGCACCAGTAGCATTGTATCTAACTTAACAAACTATTCAAAGCGAAGTTTTCTCACCATGTGCTTTCTGTAGTCTTACTGACCAAATTCTTTAGGTTAACCCCCCCCCCCCCCGCCCTGAGTCCAAAGGCTGCTTTCTTTGTCTTTTCAGGTGCAGAGAATGTTGTGGGCAGGGAGAGAGAGGACGGGTGTTGTGGGGTGTCTGCCCCTTTTGAGAAGCATTCCCAGCTGGGACCAAGGCGAAAAGCAGTCTGAGTGGAAAGAAATTCCATACTGTTTCTTTGCTAAGATGTAGATTTTGGACCCTGCCCCTTTTTCTCTTAAAGAATGGCCACTTAGCAGGTAATGATCCATCAGCCTTTTTTACACCTGGCTGAGGCATCAGTTTGCCCTTTGTCTCTGAGGAATTGGTTCCAGACTTATCTGGAAACATACTTTTAGTCATGATTTCAGTTTACATTTATATCCTCATATAAAATGCTGCTATGTGCATTTTACCGTGATATTATTGATCAGCAAATTGTGAGTTTTAAATGATGCCTCACAAGACATGCATTGTCCAAAAATGATTACAGTAGTGTGTAGGGTGTGAAGACAGGAGTATAGTCAGTCAAAGCCTCCCCAGGAGGTGGCAGCTAGATCTATGGAAGAATTCTCCCATCGATCTAGCACTGTCTACACTTGGGTGTAGGTCAGCTTAACTACATCATTCAAGGGTCCGGATTTTTCACACCCCTGAGTGATGTAGTCATACCAATCTCATTTCTTTGTGTAGACCAGGCCTCAGTGTTCCACAGGCAGAGAACAGAGAGACCTGAGGTGCACCAACACCCAAGGCCCCTGCAGTGGCAAGGAATTGATTAAGTGAGATGATCCATGATGATCTTAACCTGACCCAGGCCACATTCACACCACTTAGAATCATAGAATCATAGAATATCAGAGTTGGAAGGGACCTCAAGAGGTCATCTAGTCCAACTCCCTGCTCAAAGCAGGACCAATTCCCAGCTAAATCATCCCAGCCAGGGCTTTGTCAAGCCGGGCCTTAAAAACCTCCAAGGAAGGAGACTCCACCACCTCCCTCGGTAACGCATTCCAGTGTTTCACCACCCTCCTAGTGAAATAGTTTTTCCTGATATCCAACCTGGACCTCCCCCACTGCAACTTGAGACCATTGCTCCTTGTTCTGTCATCTGCCACCACTGAGAACAGCCGAGCTCCATCCTCTTTGGAACCCCCCTTCAGGTACTTGAAGGCTGCTATCAAATCCCCCCTCATTCTTCTCTTCTGGAGACTAAACAATCCCAGTTCTCTCAGCCTCTCCTCATAAGTCATGTGCTCCAGACCCCTAATCATTTTTGTTGCCCTCCGCTGGACTCTTTCCAATTTTTCCACATCCTTCTTGTAGTGTGGGGACCAAAACTGGACACAGTATTCCAGATGAGGCCTCACCAATGTCAAATAAAGGGGAACGATCACGTTCCTCGATCTGCTGGCAATGCCCCTACTTATACAGCCCAAAATGCCGTTAGCCTTCTTGGCAACAAGAGCACACTGTTGACTCATATCCAGCTTCTCGTCCACTGTGACCCCTAGGTCCTTTTCAGCAGAACTGCTACCTAGCCATTCGGTCCCTAGTCTGTAGCAGTGCATGGGATTCTTCCGTCCTAAGTGCAGGACTCTGCACTTGTCCTTGTTGAACCTCATCAGGTTTTTTTCTGCCCAATCCTCTAATTTGTCTAGGTCCCTCTGTATCCGATCCCTACCCTCTAGTGTATCTACCACGCCTCCTAGTTTCGTGTCATCTGCAAACTTGCTGAGAGTGCAGTCCACACCATCCTCCAGATCATTAATAAAGATATTAAACAAAACCGGCCCCAGGACCGACCCTTGGGGCACTCCACTTGAAACCGGCTGCCAACTAGACATGGAGCCATTGATCACTACCCGTTGAGCCCGACGATCTAGCCAGCTTTCTATCCACCTTACAGTCCATTCATCCAGCCCATACTTCTTTAACTTGGTGGCAAGAATACTGTGGGAGACAGTATCAAAAGCTTTGCTAAAGTCAAGAAATAACACATCCACTGCTTTCCCCTCATCCACAGAGCCAGTTATCTCATCATAGAAGGCAATTAGGTTAGTCAGGCACGACTTCCCCTTCGTGAATCCATGCTGACTGTTCCTGATCACTTTCCTCTCCTCTAAATGTTTCATAATTGATTCCTTGAGGACCTGCTCCATGATTTTTCCAGGGACTGAGGTGAGGCTGACTGGCCTGTAGTTCCCCGGATCCTCCTTCTTCCCTTTTTTAAAGATGGGCACTACATTAGCCTTTTTCCAGTCATCTGGGACCTCCCCCGATCGCCATGAGTTTTCAAAAATAATGGCTAATGGCTCTGCAATCTCACCCGCCAACTCCTTTAGCACCCTCGGATGCAGCGCATCCGGCCCCATGGACTTGTGCACGTCCAGTTTTTCTAAATAGTCCCGAACCACTTCTTTCTCCACAGAGGGTTGGCCACCTTCTCCCCATGCTGTACTGCCCAGTGCAGCAATCTGGGAGCTGACCTTGTGCGTGAAGACAGAGGCAAAAAAAGCATTGAGTACATTAGCTTTTTCCACATCCTCGGTCACTAGGTTGCCTCCCTCATTCAGTAAGGGGCCCACACTTTCCTTGATTTTCTTCTTGTTGCTAACATACCTGAAGAAACCCTTCTTGTTACTCTTAACATCTCTTGCTAACTGCAACTCCAAGTGTGATTTGGCCTTCCTGATTTCACTCCTGCACGCCTGAGCAATATTTTTATACTCCTCCCTGGTCATTTGTCCAATCTTCCACTCCTTATAAGCCTCTTTTTTGCATTTAAGATCAGCAAGGATTTCACTGTTTAGCCAAGCTGGTCGCCTGCCATATTTACTATTCTTTCTACACATCGGGATGGTTAAGGATTTTTGTTCCATATTGGAAATATAGAGAAGGCTAAACAAAATAAGTTAAGATGAAGGCTCAGTCAAGTGCTAACTCCTCCTTACTATGAGGCGGAAGCACAACTTGGGACATGCAGGGAGACCCAGTATTAAAATTAGTAAATAATAGTAATAATTAATAATGAAAGTTTAAGGAAACGTCCTTAACCAAAACATATAGAAACATTTACACCAAAAACTAATATTAATTATATCTTTGTAACTCACTCCAGATCAGCAGTATGAAACGAATAAAAGAATCATTTTTCATTTCCAGTTTACATAGGTACCTCAGGTTAGCCTATTTTTTTGCAAGTCTGGTTGTATAATATTCCAGTTGCCTTTTTGTAATTATTAAAAATCAAATGTTTTATCATAAAACATTTGTAAAGGGAGACAAACCATGTTATGGTAGCCAATTAAAAATTGACAAGCTTATGACTATGCAGGTACCTGATTTTTCTCACTTTTGTATCATTTTTACTTTAGACTTCTCCACAATTTAATATTAAAAAAGGTATTTCTTTGCTAACATGATGGTATAATGTGTATTTACTATACACCGTATTAGGGTTTTTGTAAGCTCAGTTCCTGAAAATGCAATAGAAAAAAAACAAAGAAACAAACCCATTTTAAAATTATTTCATTTCATGCTTGACTTTCTTGACAAAGGGTTAGACTGTAGCTTTTAAGCCACAGCCTGTTTGGGGGGTGAAAAGAGACCACTATGTTGTGTGCACCCCCAGAAGAATTTTGGCTGAGTGACACAGATATCCAAGTAGGGGCTTGAAAATGGGAAGGAACACGTTTCAGTGACAACTCTGCCTCCATTGAACAAAGTAGACCATGCATTCTTCTCTGTGACTGTCCATCTCAGCCACAGCCCTGCTTCCTCTTGCTCCTCCTCTTTGGGGATGCTAGCCATGAGCACCATCACTTCCCAGCAGGAATGTGACCAACACATAAAACTCCTTGTACTCTGATCTCTTCTTTGAAGTTACTCCTTGTATGGAGTTGGCATCAGTTCAGGGCCTGGTGCAATGTGACCCAATGCATTTTTTTTATTCTATGTATTGAGTAAATACTGTGTGCTCCATAAAATGGAGTGTGTAGCATCTGGCCATGCCAGAGGCATCTTTCTCAAGGGTAATGTTTAATCATTAACAATTTTGAACATGCAGCAAAGAGTCCTGTGGCACCTTATAGACTAACAGACGTATTGGAGCATGAGCTTTCGTGGGTGAA